>NC_073313.1:64061708-64801743 GCF_027595985.1 Sorex araneus
TCAGCCTTTGCCCCCAAATTTGTTTGCTGCCAGAGCCCAACTAATCCACATTGCCCCCACAGATGCCATTCTGCATTCAGAACAGGCTTCGTTTTACTGTAGCCCAAAAGGGAAGCAAAGGAAGATCTCTCTACGCCCCCCTCTCGAAAGTAAATAAGTTAAGTGTCTTCCCCAGGGTCACTAGGGGCACTGCTGAGCAGCTAAGGCTGGGACCCTCAGAGCAAGGGTCACAGGCATCAAGGCTGAGATGCCTCCTTCTTAGGACCCCAGGATCATTTCAGTGAACTCTAATACCACAGGAATTTAAGACTGCATAGGCATCAGTTAACTGTTAGATTAAAAAAAATATATATCATATGATGCAATTTCCCTGTGACTGAATGGGGGTGGGGGGTGCAGCTGGCAGAGTCACGGCCTCGAATTTTAAAGAGTCAGCCAGATAGGCAATAGGAAGCCAGGAGATTGTGGAGCAACTCTTGCTTCATCACTTAAGGAGATTCAGATGGGTCTTTTTTTTCCCTGTAGCACTGTAGCACTGTCCTCCAGTTCTTCATCGATTTGCTTGAGCAGGCACCAGTAATGTCTCCATTGTGAGACTTGTTGTTACTGGTTTTGGCATATCGAATACGCCACGGCTCTGCCGTGCAGGCGGGGTACTCTCGGTAGCTTACTGGGCTCTCCGAGAGGGATGGAGGGATCGAACCCCAGTCGGCCATGTGCAAGGCAAACGCCTTACCCGCTGTACTAAAAATCTAGGGCTCAATTCCTTTACTTGAGCGTGGTGGAGTGCATGGTGTCGGTTCACAAGGTGTTGGTTGGAGAATGGATGCTCTACTGTGTCAGCTGGGGGGTGTTTTGGAACTACAAACCCTGAGGAGCTCCAACCTTACCCAGGGCTCTGGGCTCCTGCCTGTCAGTGAAGTGGGTTGGAGACATTCCAGCTCTGATATGCTGTGTTTCTTTGCACTGAAGTACCTTTCTACAAATTCCAGCCCGTGACCAAATCAGATTGGTAATTATTGGTAATAATGATGAGGGAAGCAAAGTCAAGCATTGCCTGGGTTCCCCAGATCAATCGTCTCCATTCCTGATCTGGTGGTTGAGAAATCTACATCCTGGAGCTAAGGGTTGCTTGCATAAGCCCGTTGGGCACCAGGGCTGCCAAGAACCTCTTCCTGGCTGCAGAGTTGCAGGGCTGGGTTCCAGAAAGAAGTCTGAGCATTTTCCCAGTGGTGAGAGGGAACCTCTGTTCATGAAAGTGTTTTGTAAGGGGTACAAAGACCCCACATAAATGTGGGCTTTCATCTGCCCAGCAGCTGGCTGCTGTCAGGAGAATCAGCAGGGTTAAGTGAACTGGACCTGTTTGGAGGGTTTTCCTTCTCGAGTTTGTTCTCTTGTTTCTTTTATTTTGCAACTAGGCACATAGGCCATGGGCTCCAGCGTCTGCTTAACAAGCTACATGGTTTGATGCTGTTGAAATCACTTTAGGAAGTACAGCTTCTTTTTTTTTACTTAGAAATCATTTGGGGTCGGGTTCAGGGCACTGACTTTCAAACTGCAACACAGTAAAGGAATTTTAAATATGTCTCTTTGTTCAAACCGTCCTGGTCCTTGGCATCGCTTGAGACCTTCGGTTTTCTATTATGTTGCTAAAAATCAAATCTTTTAGAAGGGTACTAGAAGAAATGTAATGACTGCCTAAAATTAACTTTGTTTTTTTGTCTATTTTTGTTCATAAAAGACTGCAGTACAGTGCTGTTGACTAATGTGTTACATCTTTTTTTAATTGAGTCATGGTGAGATACAGCATTAAAAAGCAGTTCATGGTCAAGGTTCAGTCATACAACGTTCCAATATCTGTCCCTCCACAAAAGTCTCCACTCTCCCTCCCACCACCCTCCCCCTGCGAGTCTCTATGGCATGCCCTTTTCTTCTCTCTGTCTCTTTATCTCTCTTGCTCTCTGTCTCTCTGCCTCTCTGTCTCTCTCTCTAGTTTGCAATACAGATACTGAAAGGTTATCATGCTTGCTCCCTCACCCACTTGCAGCGTGTGGTTATTATGTACAGCAATCATTTCCAACTATATTTGTCGTAGTGCTCCCTTCTCTATCCCAACTGCCTTCTCCTTTAGCACCTGAACTTAACTTTGAGCTGATTCTGCCTGATTCTGTCCAGGAAGTAGAATGTATTGATAAGCCCCTCAATCTTCGCACCATTTTGCCCCTACCAGCTTTATTGAGGTGTCACTGACAACAAAATTCTACATATGAGGTGTACAAAATGATGTGTAGACAAATACACATATATTTTACAATGATTGCCAGAATCCAGCTAATTAACACATCTATCACTTCACACAGTTACCAGATTGCTTTAGGGCAGGAATGCTTAATGTCTCCAATTGCAAATTTCAATACAATGTAGTGTTAACTACAGTCACCATTAGATGTGCACATGAACCAGCTCTACACCTAGTCCTGAGATGTGGTTTCCCTGATAATTGCAAGTTCCTGAGATGGACATCAGAGGTACAGTTAGCCCATGCTGTTCATGGGGACAGAGGCCTCAGCAACTGGAACTTCTGTCTAATCACCTGACCTACTGGAACTTGCTGTTCCACGGAAGAGGTCAGACATCCTAGCAAATGAAGGCCCTTCCTCTTTCACAGCAATGAAACAAGATCAAGATGACGGAGGAGGGAATGGAGAGGTAACAAGGCAGAGGTTTCTCTCCGCTTAGCCTGTGGGCTGCTGAGGCCCTTACTTCTTTAAACCCACAACCACTTAAATGAGTCAGACATTTCTGGGTCCACTGCCAATGGATAAAGTCTCTGCTATAAAGAGTGTCATGGAGATGCTGTCCAGTTCTACCTAATGGTCTACTCCTTTTGCTTATGAGTCTGGTAAAAAGGACTCCTGTAATCCAAAGTGTCTTCACAGGCCTCTGAGACATTGTAGCCAACAAGAGGGCTGTACCCTCACCAAGCTATACTGCAGGAGGTCACACTTGAACCTCAGTAGCACTTCATGTCAAATTGCCTTTCTTTGAGACTTTACTTACTAGGACATGACATTCAGTTACTTAAATTTAAGTTTATCGGAAGGATGTTAGCCCCACGATTGTTTATCTTTATGCCAGGACTTCATTTCTTATATTGTGTCATGGAACCACTTCACTATCAGGAATTGTATTGATTCTTTCAAGTCTAGTGACTTACAAGGATCACTCAGCTAGTCAACTTAGAGGCAGAACCAGAACCAGATCTAAATCTCTGTTGAACACCCAAACAGGCAGTTCTGACATCTGAAATTCTTGAAACTTGCACCATACTTAGTTACATCAGACGTTGCTTGTTATTTAAACTTTTTGTCAAGGATGTTTTTCAGCTTTGGGTCTCTTAGGGCATATTTTTGGCTCTGTGCTCAAGGATCACTTCTGGCAGTGCTGAGCCTGGAACTGTGGTGGGGAAGGCAGTGATGACATACACAGTGGTGAGGATGGAAGATTAAGGAAAATTTTATCCATTAGAGAAATTGTAAATTTTCACCTAAAGGATGACAAGAAACTTGTTGAGGTTTTATTTCAGTGATTGATCAGATCTTTTATCAATAATTATCACCAAGTGCTCATTAAACTCCAAGGGGTTCCAAGTTTTGTAGATATTTTTCCCCATAGCACTGCTTGAAAAGGAAAATTATAGTGCCTTCACCTTACTTAAAAGCAGATCTTTTTGAAAAGGATCGATCATACTGACTGAATCAGTTGCAGATAAGGTACCAAAGTAGTTCTTATAAATACCTGAACCCCCCAAACTATAGCACCTAGAAAAGGAAATGTTTTGACCACACTTTCATTTTTCATTAATCTTATTTATGATGTGGTGAGGGGCAGGTACTTAGGAGGAGACTGAGCTGTATGTAGCTAAATAGTAGAGTACTTGCTTCGCAGGTATGAGGACCTGGGTTTCAACCCCAGCATCAAGTCCAACAAAAAACAATACAAGATGTATTTCCTGCAACCTGGTACTCTTTGCAGAGTATGGGACTGGCATCGCAGGACCTACGTGCAGTCTGACTGCCGTTTACGCCAATCCCTCCTTTGAATTCTTTACTCCCGTCTCATTCTGACATAAGCAAATATCCCTACATAGACCAATGGCAACCACATTCTATCTCTGAGGTAGGCAAAACTTTGCTCTGCCAGGAAATATATTGATTCCTTCTAGGCCAATGGATATCAGATTAAATGCATCAGATGCAAATATGGTGTAGGTAAAGAAAAACTCATCGAATAATCCTTTGTTCTCATGTTCAAGAGACATTAAAAAATAGACATTTCCTCACATGATTTTCATTCTGTTTTTATAAATCACAGTTTTAGGGTAGACTTACTTGCCTTTTATCTAAAGCACATCTTAAATTAGTGAGCATTATTTTCAGTAGAGGTTTCAGTAGATTAACCTCTACTATTAGTCCCCGCAAATAGTCGATTGAAATCTATGAATAGCATTCACCTAGGTATTTACTTAGAAGTTAACTGTTAAAAAAGTTAACTGGTCCTACTCGTGGATTGTGTGTAAGTTCAATGACTACTTAAATAGAAGCAGGAGCTTTGAACACAAATGAGGAATTATCACGAATCACAATCACGAATCACGAAATCCTGTCAATCGTCGATTTCTCAAGCGGGTTCAGTAACCTCTCCATTCATCCGTTCCCTCAGATTTTAGAAGTCTCTCTCAACTTTGTCCTCGCACTGATGTCGCACTGGAGGCTCTTTCAGGGTCAGGGTAATGAGATCCAGCTTGTTACTGGCTTTAGCATATGGATACACCATAGGAAGCTTGCAAGGCTGTCCCATGTGGGCAGGAAACTCTCAGAAGCATGCTAGTTTCTCCCAGAGGGAGAGGTAGGCTACAAGATCTCACGCGGCCGCAAAGCGGCTGTGAGCTTCTGGGAGCTTGCTTTTAAGTCTCTGGATGTTGGCTGTTGATGGGATTACACACACTTGGGTTCCTCTGCCGGTACCTTCATGCGTGAAGCCTGTCCGGAATGTGTGGAGAGGGACCTTGAGCATGGCTTTGGCTAGTTTCTGGTGGTCTTTGGCTGCGAGGAGCTCTTCTTGGGGCGGGGAGGGAAACTGGAGCCCATCCCCTCTGAGGGGCCCCGGGGAAGACAGCCAGGCGTACGGGCAAGAGACTCTCTCTATATAATATAATGTATAAATATAAACTATAAATATAAATATAATATAAACTCTATGTATTATATATAATTTTGAGGAATTATATATATACATATATGTGTATATAAATTTGAATTTCTAGTGCCAAAGAATGTGTACAACTCATAAAACAAAATTTCTGTGAGTAGCATTTCCTGGCATTTAGCACTATATAAATGTGTCCTACATAAACATAGATACATCAACATGTAAATCTCTCTACTGATATACAGACATAAACAATTTTGGAAATTGCAAGTATCACAATATTTTTAAGTAAAAATATTCTTAGCATAGAATATTGGAGCTTGAGGAAACTTAAAGGTTATAGGTCTTTTATGGCATTTTTGCAGCTAATGAAAAGGATGGGAAAATGAAAATGAGCAGAACCCAGTTTAGGAGCTACCTAAGGAACTGAGTAAAAATTGTCATTCGCATCTCCTGCTTCCAGTCCAGTGCTCATTTATCGTCATCGCGCTGCCTCTCCATCAAATTCACCAGCACCGGAATCGAGCAGGAGAGGAACAAATCAGACCTCAAAGTAGAAAATCCAAAAATAACAGAGCTGTTGAATCCATGGATACATGAAAAAGCATTGTACAGTCATTATTGGTATATAGAAGAAAAAAGTTTATAATAATCTAAGAGTCGATGGAGACAAAAACTTTTATTACATAGTAATGTAAATAATATGGTCTGAACTACGCAAAACTGATGATTTAGAAGAAAGACTGAACAAACAAATTCAAAAATTCAAAATAAATGATGGTAGGGGAAGTGGAATAGGCAAGAGAGACAGATTTGGGCGATAGAATTGTTATTTAGTCTTCAATCTTTTCCCCAAACATGCATCATTCTCTACTTTTCTGTGGAAATTAAATTTTTTACACAAGTTGAATTTATCCTTTTATTTAAAAAATGGACTGGAGTGATAGCACAGCGTGTAGGGTGTGTGCCTTGCACATGGCTGACCCGGGTTCGATCCCTCCATCCCTCTTGGAAAGCCCGGCAAGCTACCGAGAGTATCCCGCCCACATGACAGAGCCTGGCAAGCTACCCATGACGTATTCGATATGCAAAAAACAGTAACAACAAGTCTCACAATGGAGATGTTACTGGTGCCCACTTGAGCAAGTCAATGAACAATGGGACAACAGTGCTACAGTGATATTAAAATTTTTTTAAAGTAAACTTTCACTTTAAAAATAGTTGAATTCTAGGGCTGGAGTGATAGCACAGCGGGTAGGACATTTGCCTTGCACGCGGCCGACCCGGGTTCAATTCCCAGCATCCCATATGGTCCCCCGAGCAACTTCAGGAGAAATTCCTGAGTTCATGAGCCTGGAGTAACCCCTGTGCATTGCTGGGTGTCACCTAGAAAGAAAAAAACAGTTGAATTTTGTGCTCAGATTGGGTGACAGTATAGCTGCCCTCGCCCATATCAAGGACACTATGTATTCAAGAATCGGTTATCATTTCTGTAAAAGAGAGAATTCTAGAAATATCAATGAGATATTGTCCTGAGGAGAGGTAGGAAGGACAATTGATTTCGGGAAGAGTGAATCAAAAGAAATATGCTGGGATGAGGAAAGTCAGGGACAATGGCCTTGCCACACCTGCTGGCAAATGTTTAGTGCTCCATATCCTGACCTTCACTGAAGAGTCTGGTAAGCTCCTTGGGTTGTATTTATTTGATATGCCAAATACAGTAACAATAACACTCTCATTCCCCTGACCCTGAAAAGAGCCTCCAATCGTTGGGGAAAATAAATGAGTAAGGAGAGGCGCTAAAATCTCAGGGCTGGGACAAATGGAGATGTTACTGGCGCCTGCTCGAGTAAATCAATTAACAACAGGATGACAGCAATACAGTGATCCTTTACCTTAATTAAGACCTAAGCTAGGACTCCTGAAAGAAGCACAGTGCACTGTAGTAAAACTATAAATATGCAGCACGGTGAGCCCAGCTGTTTCCCAGAGAAGGCTTAAGGCTATGCATTGTCACAGGTTGTCACTATTTCTAAGGAAGGTATTTTTGTTTTTTTATGCCTATTTATTGTGCTTATTCTTTATCTCGTCAGTATGATAGCTTCATAATAAGATAATTTTGTCTATCTTCTATTTTATTATAATAAATTGATGTTAACTATTGCAAAAACAGGAGAGCTTTCCTATATCCTCACCAGCTTCCCCTAATGCTAGCATCTGACTTAACCATACGAATCATCTAAAAGCCAGCAAATTGAAAAATTGGTGTAATACTAATAACTGTGCCATAGAAACTATTGAAATATCAGTACTCTTATCTCTAATATTGAATTTTCTGTTTGATAATCCAATCTGGGATTCCCACATGGTATTTTTAAAACCTGTTAACATAGTCTCAGCAAATCTGTGATGATTCCCCAGTCTTGATTTTCATCATCTTGATACTTCTGAAGAGTCTTGGTCAGTTTCATTTAAAAAATTCTTCAATTTTGGTTTGTCTGACGTTTTCTGATGCTGATGACTAAATTGAAACTATGTATTTCTAGCACATATGGTACATATATCATAGATGTAATTCTGTACTTTACTCAGTGTGTTAAATCATGAGGTTTGTGAATTAATATTTACTTATGATTACTCATGACTAAAATTTACTCATGATTATATATCAATTAACTCACAATATTATTACTCATGATATTAATGTGATCACCTGCTTAAAATATGTTTGAGTTTCTCCACTGGTTAGAAAATTTCTCATTTTGTAACCAATAATATGGGTATGGTGCCGCCAGCAGGTCAACCTGTACCTGTGGGGCGAGAGCATCAGCAGCCTGATGGTGCCTTCAGACTTCCAGATACCCTAAAATTGCCGCTGTGCCTTTGGCCAGACCCCAACAACTTGGGGCCAAGTTTACCAAGAAATGAAACAGCCAGAAGTTAGGTGTGTGGGAGACACGCCCACAAACCACCTCCGACTCAGCTATATAAGTTCAAAGCCTCCGCCCCACTTGGAGAACCTGGCAAGCTACGAAGGATATCCCACCCATAAGGCAGAGCCTGGCAAGCTACCCATGACGTATTCAATATGCCAAAAACAGTAACAAACAACGTGCTCTTCATATTCCTGGAGTGAGCAGATGACATTGGGCTACACTAGCACGCGACAGGGACGAGTGGAGACGTTATTGGTGCCCACTCAAGCAATCTATGAGCAACGGATGACAGTGATACAGCAACCAATAAATACCTTAGGATGATAGAGATAGGGGCAGAATATTACAGTACTTAAGGCACTTGTGCTGCAGGTGACTACCTGGGTTTGAGCCCCCCATCAGCTATGGTCTGCTGAGCACCTGCAGGAATGATCCCTGAGTCCAGAGTCAGGAGCAAGCACTAAAAACTACTGGCTATGGCCCCCAAACCAAAATCACAGAAATAATACACATTTCTTAGCATTTTCTCTCAAATTTTAACATCTGTCATCAATGGATGATCTTACCACAAATGCTATTATGTGTTAATGGTGATTTTCTCTATTTTTGTACCTTTATTAATTGACATATTTCTTTAAAGATGATCCATTGACAGCATATGCACATGTATGTTCATCGCAGCACTGTTTACAATAGCCAGAATCTGGAAAAAACCCGAATGCCCTAGAACGGATGACTGGTTGAGGAAACTTTGGTACATCTATATAATGGAATACTATGCAGCTGTTAGAAAAAAAGGAGGTCACAAATTTTTTATTTAAGTGGATCGGTATGAAAAGTTTCATGCTAAGTGAAATGAGTCAGAAAGAGAGAGACAGACATAGAAAGATTGCACTCATCTATGACATATAGAATAACAGAGTGGGAGACTAACACCCAAGAATTGTAGAAACAACTACCAGGAGGTTGACTCCATGGCTAGGAGGCTGTCCTCACATTCTGGGGAAAGGGCAACTCAGAGAAGGGATCACCAACTATAATGTAGTCGAAGGCCATGTGGGAGAAGGGAGTTGCGGGCTGAATGAGGGCTAGAGACTGAGCACAGTGGCCACTCAACACCTTTATTGCAAACCACAATAGCTAATTAGAGGGAGAGAACAGAAGGGAATGCCCTGCCACAGTGACAGGGTGGGGTGGGGGGAGATGGGATTGGGGAGGATGGGAGGGATGCTGGGTTTACTGGTGGTGGAGTATGGGCACTGGTGAAGGGATGGGTTCCCGAACTTTGTATGGGGGAAGCATAAGCACAGATGTGTATAAATCCGTAACTGTACCCTCATGGTGATTCATCAATTAAAAATAAATAAATTTATTAAAAAAATTAAAAAAAGATGATCCATTGACTCCACATGTTGAATGATCTATAATCACCAATGATTGATGTATATTTATTTTATGAGTCAATAATCTCAGTACCATGGTTTCTCAGATTGTTCCATCTTTGGTCATTGAGAACTCTTTGGAACCCAATTTCCCTTCTCTGTCAATTTCTTTATTTTTAGTTTTTCCAACATGTTTTAGGTTGATCTTATAATTTTTTGTTTGCTCCAGCACTGGGATTAACCACTTCTTCAAGAATCTTTGCTCCTTTTATGAAAGCAAGATATTTAGAGGCCTGATATCTCCTCAATACCCCTGGAATATTATTGCTCCTAGATTTTTTATGCAAACCATACCAGAATCTGCATGTGTGCATGTGTGTGCATGCGTGAATGGATGCGTGGCTCGTCTATTCTGATATTTTTCCTTTTTGAATATGAAGAGGACATGTGTCTTTTTTTGGTCTGTGGTACAAGTTACAAATACTTTTTTCCCTGGCTATCAATTGAGTTTTATATTTGCGTATAGTGTTCATTGTCATGCACTTTTAATCAAGTGTAGTCAAATTCACTTATGTTTTCTTTTATACATACAAGATTTTAAATCATATTTAGAAAGTTTATCCCTTATCTCCAGGTTAAAGAGGAATTCAGTCAATACATTTACAGTAATTTTATTTCATTTCTGACTTTTGTTTCCCAATCTGTTTGAGTCTGTTCATGTCTTTTATATGAGATGAGGATATTATTCATCACTTTTTGCAGGTGACTTCCCAGCTTTCCCATAAATAGCACTGTAGCACTGTCATCTCATTGTTCATCGATTTGCTCAAGCGGGCACCAGTAACGTCTCCATTGTGAGACTAGTTGTCATTGTTTTTGGCATATCAAATACGCCATGGGTAGCTTGCCAGGCTCTGCAGTGCGGGTGGAATATTCTCGGTAGCTTGTTGGGATCTCCAAAAGGGACGGAAGAATCGAACCTGGGTCAGCCGTGTGCAAGGCAAATGCCCTACCCGCTGTACTATTGCTCCAGTCCATTAAGTGCTCATGAAAAAAATTATTAATCCTTTCACAACAGTAATTTGCAGTAACACTTTCACCACATCATCAGTCACTATTTTCTTAGGCATATTTTCACAAATATATTTGACAATTGAAGAGACATCATACTACAACATTATATGAGTTCAGATCGGTATTAAGTTCTGTCCATTGTATTTTCAGCATCTATGGAGAAAGTAATATGATGGGTTTCTTTATATATGAAAAAATACCTACTGGATATCTCAGTAGTTTGACTCAAATTTACTTGTTTGGAATATATCACACATGACCACTCTCATAGCACTGTGCTCCTTTTGTTCATCGAGTTTACTCGAGTGGGCACCAGTAACGTCTCCAGTGTGAGACTTGTTGTTACTGTTTTGGCATATTGAATACGCCACCGATAACTTGCCAGGCTATGCTGTGCAGGCGGAATACTCTTGGTAGATCATGATGTAAAATTTTCATTCTACGCTAGGGAATTTTTCTTACAAATATTTCACTTAGACTTTTAACAATTCATATTCATAGATCATACTGCTAGTTATCTATTTATTTTTATTTATTTTCTTTCATCTGATTTGAATGTCAATGTTAAACCTGCTCTTTAAGGGAGTTACAAAGTTTTCCCTTCTTTTTCAATGTTTAATAATTTATAGTACTTTGGGACAATCTGGCATTTGAAAATCTGGCATAATGCCTATGTAAAATTATCTAGCCCTAGATTATAACTTTATGAGGGTAAAAATCTCTAAACTTCTCTATTTCTTATACCTATGTTGATATCAAGTTTTATAAGTCAAATCATCATCATCATCACCATCATCATCATCATCATCATCATCATCATCATCCTGTTGATCATCGAATTTCTCGAGCGATCTCAGTAACGTCTCCATTCGTCCTAGCCGTGAGATTTTAGAAGCCTCTCTTTACTCATCCTTCCCAACAATGCCCCATTAGAGGCTCTTTCAGGGTCAGAAGAATGAGACCCAGCTTGTTACTGGTTTTGGCATATTAATATACCATGGGGACCTTGTGAGCCTCGAAAGCCTTGCAAGCTAAATGATATTCATAAATATTTTCATAAGAAATTATCCATTAGTTTTAGTTTTTCAAAATGTATTTTAGGAGGATCAGAGAGGTAGTCCAGCTGGTAAGGTGATTTCCTTGCGTGTAGCTGACCCATATTTGATTATCAGCACCTCATGTAGTCTCCCGAGCCCCACCAGAAGTGACTACTCCTGATTCCAGAGCCAGGATCCCCTTGAGCCTTGCTGGTTGTGGTCTGACATCCCATAAAATCAAATATATTTTTGAAAATGTCAAAAAGTAGGTTCAAATGTAAACATATATGTAAAAATACATTTAAAATTTCAACGACCTTGGGGACACTGGTGGTGGAATTAATGTTGCAACATAGTATGCCCTAGACAATTTTATTATGTACAGCTTTATAAAAAACAGTGTCTTAATAAATAAACGAAATAATGTATTTTCAAAAGTATTGAAGTCTGAAAAGTCATATATAGGGTTTTATTTAAATTTCTCTCCCAACATTTCATTGCTTGTTGGATGTTATTTTATAGTTCCTTTCCCCCTCTTAGTTGTTACTGATTTAATTATTTTCATAATTTTAAGGGAAATATTCAGATATTTTATTTATTGGTTTTTGGTTTGGGGACCACATCTGGGAATATTCAGGAGTTCCTACTGACTCTGAACTCAGGAATCACTCCCGGTGGACTCCAGGAACCATATGGGATCCCAGGTATCGAACCCTGGTTGTCCGAGTGCAGGGCAAACAAACTCCTGCTGTACTATTACTCTGATGCCTCTAATAATTTTTAATTAAAACTATTATTTCTTTATTATCTCCTTCATCAATTTACACTTTCTATAACTTTTATTTAAAGTATCAGTGTTGAAAGCAGTATTGAAGTCATTATTTTCTAGTTGTGATGTCTCCAGCAGTGTATTACGATCCCTCTACCATTATCCTACTGTCCCTTCCACCTTCTTTATTTTCTTTCTTCATTTCAATTTTTTTCTTTCATTTTTTATTTAAGTTTTTTAATCACTGCAAATTACAAAGTTACTCGTGATTGAGTTTCAGGTGTACAATGTTCCAACATCAATCCCTTCACCAGTGTCCACTTTCTGCCACCAATGTCCTCAGCTTCCCTTCTGCTCCTCATTCTGCCTCTCACCATCGTGTCTCTTTCTCTTTTTCCTCTTTTTTTGGCTTCCCTTTTAGGCACTGTTGTTTACTGTACTATTTCTGTTAGTTTACTATTCATGTCACTTTACCTCCTTACCTAGTCCTCCTCCAGAGTGACCACTTCCCTCTATCATTGTCATAGTGGTTCCTTCGCCAAAGTTATCCTACATCAGCCTTGTCCCAAGTGGCAAGCTTCCTGCAAAGACCCAGTTCTCCTGCTCTTCTATTCCACTCTAATCCTTCAGCATTAGTTATTCCCCCACTATGTTTCTTTGTTCTTTTATTTCTTTTTTTTTATTTTTTTTTATTTTTTTTATTTTTATTTATTTATTTATTTTTTTTAATTTATTTATTTTTAATTAGAGAATCACCGTGAGGATACAGTTACAGATTTATACACTTTTGTGCTTATACTTCCCTCATACAAAGTTTGGAACCCATCCCTTCACCAGTGCCCATTCTCCACCACCCGTAAACCCAGTGTCCCTCCCACCCTCCCCAATCCCATCTCCCCCCCACCCCACCCTGCCACTGTGGCAAGGCATTCCCTTCTGTTTTCTCTCTCTAATTAGCTGTTGTAGTTTGCAATAAAGGTGTTGAGTGGCCGCTGTGCTCAGTCTCTAGCCCTCATTTAGCCCGCAACTCCCTTCCCCCACATGGCCTTCGACTACAATGTAGTTAGTGATCGCTTCTCTGAGTTGACCTTTCCCCGGAACGTGAGGCCAGCCTCGAAGCCATGGAGTCAACCTCCTGGTACTTATTTCTACAGTTCTTGGGTGTTAGTCTCCCACTCTGTTATTCTATATACCATAGATGAGTGCAATCTTTCTATGTCTGTCTCTCTCTTTCTGACTCATTTCACTCAGCATGAAACTTTTCATGCCCATCCACTTGACTACAAAATTCTTGACCTCCTTTTTTCTAACAGCTGCATAGTATTCCATTGTATAGATGTACCAAAGTTTCCTCAACCAGTCATCCGTTCTGGGGCATTCAGGTTTTTTCCAGATTCTGGCTATTGTAAACAGTGCTGCGATGAACATACATGTGCAGATGTTGTTTCGATTGTACTTTTTTGCCTCTCTGGGATATATTCCCAGCAGTGGTATTGCTGGGTCAAATGGGAATTCAATATCTAATTTTTTGAGAGTCGTCCATATTGTTTTCCAGAAGGGCTGAACCAGTCGGCATTCCCACCAGCAGTGAAGAAGGGTCCCTTTCTCCCCACATCCTCTCCAACAGCGGTTGCTTTTGTTCTTTTGGATGTGTGCTAGTCTCTGTGGTGTGAGGTGGTATCTCAAAGTTGTTTTGATCTGCATCTCTCTGATGATTAGTGATGCAGAGCACTTTTTCATGTGCCTTTTGGCCATTCGTATTTCTTCCTTGGTAAAGTTTCTGTTCATTTCTTCGCCCCATTTTTTGATGGGGTTGGATGTTTTCTTCTTGTAGAGTTCAACCAGTGCTTTATATACCATTGATATCAACCCCTTATCTGATGGGTATTGTGTAAATATCCTTTCCCATTCTGTGGATAGTCTTTGAATTCTGGTCACTGTATCTCTTGCGGTGCAGAAGCTTTTTAGTTTAATGTAGTCCCATTTGTTGATCTCTGTTTTTACTAGATTGCTTAGTTCCGTGTCACCTTTGAAGATACCTTTATCTTCAATATCGTGGAGGGTTTCGCCGACCTTGTCTTCAATGTACCTTATGGTTTGTGGTCTAATGTTGAGGTCTTTAATCCATTTTGATCTGACTTTTGTGCATGGTGTCAGGTCAAGGTCTAAACCCATTTTTTTGCATGTGGTTGTCCAGTTGTGCCAGCACCATTTGTTAAAGAGGCTTTCCTTGCTCCACTTCACATCTCTTGCTCCCTTATCAAAGATTAGATGGTCGTACATTTGGGGTTGTGTGTAGGGATATTCCACCCTGTTCCATTGGTCTACGGCTCTGCCTTTGTTCCAGTACCATGCTGTTTTAATTGTTACTGCTTTGTAGTAAAGTTTGAGGTTGGGGATGGTGATGCCTCCCATCATCTTTTTCCCAAGAATTGTTTTAGCTATCCTTGGACGTTTGTTATTCCATATGAATTTTAGGATTGCTTGATCCATTTCTTTGAAGAATGTCATGGGTATACTTATAGGGATCGCATTGAATCTGTATAATGCTTTAGGGAGTATTGCCATTTTGACAACATTGATTCTCCCTATCCACGAGCAGGGTATATGTTTCCATTTCCTCATGTCCTCTTTGATTTCATGGAGTAGCGTTATGTAGTTTTCTTTGTAAAGGTCTTTTACTTCCTTGGTTAAGCTGATTCCGAGGTACCTGATTTTCTGGGGCACGATTGTGAATGGGATTGCTTTTTTCATGTCCCTTTCCTCTGCCTCATTGTTTGCATATATGAAGGCCATGGATTTTTGGGTATTGATTTTGTAGCCTGCAACTTTACTGTATAAGTCTATTGTTTCTAAGAGTTTCTTAGTAGAGGTTTTAGGCTTCTCTAGATATAGTATCATGTCGTCTGCAAATAGTGAGAGTTTGATTTCTTCCCTTCCTATCTGGATGCCCTTAATCTCTTTTTCTTGTCTAATAGCTATCGCAAGTACTTCCAGTACTATATTGAAGAGGAGTGGTGAGAGTGGGCATCCTTGTCTTGTGCCTGATCTCAGAGGAAAGGCCCTTAGTTTTTCCCCGTTGAGGATAATGCTTGCCGTAGGCTTGTGATAGATGGCTTCAACTATCTTGAGGAAAGTTCCTCCAAACCCCATTTTGGCGAGGGTTTTCATCATGAAAGGATGTTGGATCTTGTCAAATGCTTTCTCTGCATCTATTGATATGATCATATGGTTTTTATCTTTACTTTTGTTGATATGCTGGATTATGTTGATTGATTTCCGAATGTTAAACCATCCTTGCATCCCTGGGATGAATCCCACTTGGTCGTGGTGTATGATCTTTTTGATGAGTTGTTGGATCCTATTTGCTAGTATTTTGTTGAGGATCTTCGCATCGGTGTTCATCAGGGAAATTGGTCTGTAATTTTCTTTCTTAGTGGTGTCTTTGTTTGCTTTTGGTATTAGGGAGATATGTGCTTCATAGAAACTGTTTGGGAGAGTTCCTGTCTTTTCAATTTCCTGGAAAAGTTTGAGGAAAACAGGCAATAGGTCTTCTTTAAATGTTTGGAAGAATTCGCCAGTGAAACCATCTGGGCCTGGGCTTTTGTTTTTGGGGAGGTTTTTGATTACCGTTTCAATTTCCTTAACATTGATGGGTCTATTCAGGTATTCCAGGTCTTCTTT
Organism: Sorex araneus; assembly: GCF_027595985.1. Lineage (NCBI taxonomy): Eukaryota > Metazoa > Chordata > Mammalia > Eulipotyphla > Soricidae > Sorex > Sorex araneus. Next base: position 64,077,802 of record NC_073313.1, read on the forward strand.
CTTCAGTGTTGGGAGATTATAGGAATCAAGGAATCCATCCATTTCTTTTAGGTTCTCCTTTTTTGTGGCGTAAAGACTTTCAAAGTAGTCTCTAATGATCTTTTGAATCTCACTGGTTTCTGTTATGATGTCCCCCTTTTCATTTCTGATTCGATTTATTAGAGTTTTCTCTCTTTCTTTCTTTGTGAGACTTGCTAGCGGTTTATCAATCTTATTTATTTTCTCAAAGAACCAACTCTTTGTTTCATTGATCTTTCGGATTGTTTTTTTGGTTTTGATGTCATTAATTTCTGCTCTAATTTTTATTATTTCTTTCCTTCGGTCTGGTTTGGGGTCCTTTCTCTGGTCCTTTTCTAGGGTCTTGAGTCGTGAAGTCAAGCTATCTATGTGGATCCTTTCTTCCTTCCTGAGGAATGCTTGGAGAGCTATAAATTTTCCCCTTAACACGGCTTTAGCTGCGTCCCATAGGTTTTGGTAGCTCGTGTCTTCATTCTCATTTGTTTCTAAGTATCTTTTGATTTCTTCCTTGATTTCCTTCTTGACCCACTCATTGTTCAACATGGAATTGTTTAATTTCCAGGTGTTTGATTTGATTTTCCGTATTTGTGGGTGGTTAGCTTCTATCTTCAGCGCGTCGTGGTCTGAAAAGATGGTTGATACAATTTCTATTTTTCCGATTCTATTGAGGTATGTTCTGGGGCCCAGTACATGGTCTATTTTTGAAAATGTTCCATGTGCACTGGAAAAGAATGTGTATTCTTTCTTTTTGGGGTGTAAGGCCCTGTATAGGTCTATTAGGCCTCTCTCTTCAATTTCTTCATTCAGAGTCAGTGTTTCCTTGTTGAGTTTTGTTCTTGTGGATCTATCTAGAGGTGATAAGGCCATATTGAAGTCTCTGACTACAATTGTGCTGTTAGTGATGTCCTCTTTGAAGTCTGTTAGGAGTCGTTTTAAATATTTAGCCGGTCGTTTGTTAGGAGCATATACGTTTAAGAGTGTGATTTCTTCCTGTTGTACATATCCCTTGATAAACAGAAAATGACCTTCGCTGTCCCTTTTGATCTTTTTCATCCTGAAATCTATGTTGTAGGATACCAGGATGGCCACTCCAGCTTTTTTCAGGGGGTTGTTTGCTTGGAGGATTGTTTTCCATCCTTTGACTTTGAGTCTATGTTTACTCTGTTTGTTCAGGTGTGTTTCTTGCAGGCAACAGAATGTTGGGTTTAATTTCCGGATCCATTTAGCCACTCTGTGTCTTTTGATAGGTGCATTTAGGCCATTGACATTGAGAGAGATTATTGTGATGTGGTTTTGTGTCATCTTTCTGTGGGATTTGTTGTTCTTATGGGGCTCCTCCTTGTCTTACAGTAGCCCCTTTAGACCTTCTTTCAAGATTGGTTTTGAGTCTATGAAGTTCCTGAGCTGTTGTTTATCCGAGAAATAGTGTATGGTTCCTTCGAGTTTGAGTGAGAGTTTAGCTGGATAAAGTATTCTTGGTGAGGCATTCATTTCGTTGAGTTTTTTCACTATGTCCCACCATTGTCTTCGGGCTCGGAGGGTTTCTTCTGACAGATCGGCCGTAAATCTGAGGGGTGCTCCTTTGTATGTGATTTCCCTCTTTGACCTTGCTACTTGTAGAATTGTGTCTCTATCTAGAGCATCCGCCATTCTGACTATGATATGCCTTGGAGTCTTTTTATTTGGGTCTCTTTTTGCTGGCACTCTTCGGACTTCTTGTATCTGGACGCCTGCCTTCTCCAGCTCTGGGAATTTCTTAGCGATGATATCTTTGACTGTGTTTTTTTCATTGGGGTTACTTCCCTGTGGTTCTGGTACTCCAATGATTCTTATGTTGTTCCTCTTGAAGTCATCCCCCAGGGCTCTGATTCGCTCTATAGCCATTTTGAGGTCTTTGGCCATTATTTGTTGCTGTCTGTAAGCTTTCTGCAGCTCATCCTCAAGCTCGCTGATTCTGTCTTCGGCTGTAGTCATTCTGCTGTTGAGGGCATCTAGTGATATTTTTATTTCATCTACCGATTGCTTTATTTGTGAGACTTCGGTTCGAAGGTTTGAAATTTCTGCTCTCATTTCTGCTCTCATTTCTTCCTGTATTTTCTTGGTAGACCGTTCCAGCGCTTGATTCATCTCCTCCCTTAATTTATTGGATGTCTGTTCCATAGTTGCTTGGAGTAGGTCGACTCTCCTCCATATTTCCTCTCTGAATTGTTTATCTGAGAGGTCGTAGATGTTGGGAGACTCTTTTGAGGTTTCTAGTATCTTTTCTTCTCCCTCTCTTCGTGGAGGGGATTTTCGCTGTTTCTTCATATTGTCACGGAAGTGCAGAGTTGGAAACTTGTAGTTATTTATTCCTCTTCCTTTTTGTGGGAAGAAGGGGCTCCAATTGTGCTAAACTTCCCTTATTCCCTGATAGCTTTTATACTGTCAGCCTAAGCTAATGGCTATTTTGCGTAAATGTGTGAGCTCGCAAAAGTGAGTTTTGAAAGGAATACACAGTACGGATTGAGCTGAGGTAGCAGAGAATAACTGCGGCCGCGTTAGCGTTGGCCGCTCTGAGAGGAGGCCACGCCCACTTTAGACCACGCCCACTAAGACACAGATAGAATGAATTCTATCAATTGTGGCCAAAGGAGAAGGCATGGAATGTTAAAAAAAACTAATAATAATAACTGCGGCCGCGTTAGCGGCCGCCGCTCCGGAAAAACGCCACGCCCACTTTTTAGGCCACGCCCCCTGAGATGAGGACACGCCCCTAAGCAGCAGAGTGGGGATTGGTCAGGATCCGACGGCGGCGGCGGAAAGGTGCCAGGCAGGGGCTTCAGGAGACGCCCCGAGCCGCGGCGGGCAGGGTCGGAGAGGGGGGCTTCTCCGCGCTGAGGCAGGCTCTCCAAGGGATTGCCTGTTTACCTGCAGGATGGAGATTGGTCAGGATCCGACGGCGGCGGCGGAAAGGTGCCAGGCAGGGGCTTCAGGAGACGCCCCGAGCCGCGGCGGGCAGGGTCGGGGAGGGGGGCTTCTCCGCGCTGAGGCAGGCTCTCCAAGGGATTGCCTGTTTACCTGCAGGATGGAGATTGGTCAGGATCCGACGGCGGCGGCGGAAAGGTGCCAGGCAGGGGCTTCAGGAGAAGCCCCGAGCCGCGGCGGGCAGGGTCGGGGAGGGGGGCTTCTCCGCGCTGAGGCAGGCTCTCCAAGGGATTGCCTGTTTACCTGCAGGATGGAGATTGGTCAGGATCCGACGGCGGCGGCGGAAAGGTGCCAGGCAGGGGCTTCAGGAGACGCCCCGAGCCGCGGCGGGCAGGGTCGGGGAGGGGGGCTTCTCCGCGCTGAGGCAGGCTCTCCAAGGGATTGCCTGTTTACCTGCAGGATGGAGATTGGTCAGGATCCGACGGCGGTGGCGGAAAGGTGCCAGGCAGGGGCTTCAGGAGACGCCCCGAGCCGCGGCGGGCAGGGTCGGGGAGGGGGGCTTCTCCGCGCTTGTTCTTTTATTTCTTAAGCAGAGTATCTCATTCATATTCAGTATTTATTTGGGGGAATCTTTGAAACAATGCTGGTGGAGGGTGGTGGGGATGGGAGAGAAATATTTAGCAACTAGGGTTGATGGTTCAATGCAGAGCTACGAGGCCTGCTGTGTTAGGCCATGGGCCAAACAACTGTGGTGGTACTCAGCGATTCTCCGGAGGTCCACCCCACCTGGAAGTGCTGGTGAGGGCATATAGAGGCTGACCTCTGTGCTATCTGCCGAAACCCAGTATTTCACTGCTACTGTAGCGATAGCACAGTGGGTAGGGCGTTTGCCTTGCACGCTGCCGATCCACTCTCCCTCTGGGAGAGCCCGGAAAGATACCGAGAGTATCTCCCCAGCATGGCAGAGCTTGGTAAGCTATCTGTGGCATATTCGATATGCCAAAAACAGTAACAACAAATAGAGACGTTACTGGTGCCGCTTGAGCAAATCGATGAACAATGGGATGACAGTGCTACAGTCCTACTGTTAAAAGTAGATTGTGCATAAGTAACTTATTCTCTGATCACCATTTGTGAAACTTTTTAATAGATTCTGATAAGTAGTTCTGTTCAATGACATTTTATTTGAAATCCTTTAATGTAAATTCACATTTTCTCTTTTGCTCAAGAGTTGTTTAATAGAAGTTCTCTTATTTTCAGATCGAAAAGCATTTTATATATTTGTTTTGTTAACAATGTCTACTTTTATTACATAATAATTAGAGCTTATTTCTGGTAATAATCTTATTTTATGGAAGTTACTCATGTTTTATTTTTTAGTATTGATCAATATTCTGTCTGTGCTGTGGTTTATTGAGAGAATGTGTACTTGTTATTATAAGGGAATACAATATATTATCCACAAAATCCACCCAATTTATTTTATTGTTTTTCCCAGCTTATTTTTTATCCAGTTGATGTTTTTTTGTAATGATACTCTATTACTCTCTACCATTATTTATGTCATTTTCTGCATGTCTTTGTTTCACAATGGTGATAGGTATATTATCTGGAGCATAAATATATATAATTATATTTATTATAAATTATAGCTTTAGCACTAATATGCATCCTTAGATTTACAGAAATATTTTAAGTATAGTAAATGGGCACATTAAAATTAGAATATAAAGAGATATAATATGCAACAACTAACTAAAAGGAAGCTATATTAATTTCAGACAAATTGTATTGAAGAATATTATCAGGGACAAAAATGGACATTGCCTGATGATAAAAGGTTAATTTTTAAGGAAGGCAGCCATATTAATGTATGTGAAAGTATCAACAGTGCTTCAAATTACATGAGGCAAAAATAATATTGATCCACTTGAATGACTAGGGAAATTATACCATTGGAGACTTCAATATTCCTCTCATGGTAATTGATTTTTAAAAGTATGCGAAAAGAGGCTAGTCCTACGAGTAGGGTGTTTGCCTTGTACATGGCCATTGTGGGTTCAATCCCTGAAATCTCATAATGGCCCCTGAGCACTGCCAGGAGTAATTCCTGAGTGCAGAGACAGGATTAACCCCTGAGCATCTCCAGGTTTGACCCAAAAAGCCCAAACAAAAGTATGCAGAAAAATTAAAAAATATAGGTAACCAGAATGACACTATCAGTCAATTTTACCGAACTGATGCTACTAGGATGCTGCACACAGCAAAAAATTCATAATATATATTCTTTCCAAGTTATTGACCATATTTTAAGGTAGGACTTTAAACATTAGAAAAATAATGTAATTAATAAATATGCTTTTAAACTGTAATACTACTCCTATAGAAATTAATAAAAAATCTTGAAAATGCCCAGCAATTTGGAAATTAAATAATGTACTCCAACTAACTCAGAGGTCAATAATGCATTCTCAGAGGATATTCAAAAGTAATTTGCAGTAAAGAAAGAAAGAATACAGAATATCAAAATCTGTGGGTCATAATTAATGTAGTGCCAGAAGAAAATATCTAACAAATGTTTAACTTAGAAAAAGCAAATCTAAAATCACTAAGATACTACTCCACCTTAAGTATCTAGGAAAAGAAGAGAAAATAAGATGTAAAGTAAGGGGGAGACTAAAAAATAAAGATTAGAAGGAAAATCAACTAAGTTCAAAACAGAAACACACATACAACACATCAGTGAGAGCAAAAGATGGCTCTTTGAAAAGATGAAAAAGATTGACAAAACTCTAACCAGAAAAACTACCAAGAAAATTTCTGCTATGTTAAAGTTTATAATTCGGTGTCTAAAAGTCTACTTTGATAGCAGTTTCACTATTGCTTTTGGTCTCCGTTCATCTAGTTTCATTTCTAGCTCTTTAAGAGCATTTCGCAGAAAGGTTGTTCAGGGGTTAGTTTTGTATATGAGTTAGAGTTTGATCTTGCATTCTGCACCAATTAAAGAACTGAGGATTTGGGCCACAGAGATAGTACAGCAGACAAAGTGCTTGCCTTGCACGTTGCTGACCTGGGTTATATCCCCGCAACCCTTATGGTCCCCTGAGCACTGCTAAGAGTGATTCCTGAGAACCACCAAATATGGGGCAAAAGTCAAACAAAAAATAATGTTTTTTTGCTTACTGATGTGACTGTCTTTTTTTTTTTTTTGCAAACCTCCCATATTGTCATATTATTTTTTTGTCGCCGGCTACATTTCCTCTCCAAGATTCAAAACCTTTTTCTTTTTTGCTTACACTTTTCTTCTGTTACATAGATTTGTGTTTTGCTCTGGTGTTTACCATTGTTGCCTTTGTTTATTTGCTTTTGCGCCACAACTGGCAGTACTCAGGGCTTACTCCTGGCTCTGAACTCAGGGATCATTCCTGGCAGGCTTGGTGACCATATGTAGTGCTGAGTATTGAACCCAGGTTGGCTGTGTGCGTGGCAAGTACCCTATCTGCTATACTAAAGCTCTGGCTCCATTGCTTTATAAAAAAATGCCATTCATAACTGGATTTCTTATTTAACCTCTTACTATTTGGTTTGCCTGTTTGCTTTGTCCAATTTCTTTAATATAAACACCTATTGCATTCCACTTTATCTTTCATTCTCTTTCTTTCTCCCAATATTATTTTTATCATTTCTACCTTAGCACAATATATAGTTCTGTGCATTAGCAATCTATCATATCTCTTAACTTTCTCTATCACATCTCTTACTTTCTATCTAGATTGTTTTATTGTGCCCGTCGAGAAGCCTTTAGAAGTTCCCAGTCAGAACTTGATTGAAAGAGGCTTATCACTTATATAGTCTTCCCAAAGAGCTGATGGATTCAGAATTCCCTCAGTTCTTGTATGTTGAAAACTGTTCTTCTATATTCATGAAATGTGAAAGACAGCACAGTTGGTTGTGTCCTGTTTAGTTTATACTTTGAGTTGTCTACCTTTGTCAGTGTTACTCCATTATTATCCTGCTTTGTAAGTTTTTTTTTACAGATTATGCCAATCTAATTGTTATCTAAGTTAATAGATCTTTTTGTCTAGAGACTTTGAGTCTTTTTTTATTTTAAAAATCTAATCGTTTTACCAGGTCAAGTCTTAGAATTGATCATTCTCTGTTAATTTACCTAGGTACTCATGGGTCAATTCAGTTCATTTTTTGTTTCAGGTAAATTTTCTTGTTTTATATAGTTTTCAATATTACCTTAGTTGCAGTACATCACTTTTTCTTCTCTAGAGACTTCAATAATACAAATATTATCCTTTCTTTGCCTCTCTTCCCTTTTAACTACCTTCTCTCTGACCCTTTTCCTCATTTTATATAGCATTTTATTCTCTTATTGTTTTTCTCTGCCTTTGTCAATGTCCCTTTGAAAATTTTTCTTTCAATCTATTTTACCTCCCTTGGGTTCCTTGTAATTATTTCCTCTTTTATGAGAAAAATATGTGCTTTTTCCCCATTTAATTCCAAAATCTATTTAAGTCTCTTTATTCTACTTGTTTTCAGTTTACTTTAGCTTTTGAATTTTTGATTCATGGTAGATTTTTTTTATGCCCTCAAGAGCTTGTTTGAGCATATTTAATTACTTCTGGTGATTGACTTATAGTTTTCTTTTCATAGTTTATGTTTTACCTTGTTTAGTTTCTTGAGACGAGTTGTCCCCAGTTGATATATATGACAGTTTATATCCTGGTTTTCTGGCATACGTTCATAACTTTTCTTTTGTTCTTTTACACATTGTCTTTTTTGGAAGACGCCAGATTTAATGACATAGTTATGAAACTAATTGTTTCCCCTCAAAATTGATACACTGGAACTCGGTTACCATCTGGATATAAGGTCTTTAGAGAAGAAATTTTCTCTACTGAGGTCAAAGGGTAGAGGGTTATAAAGGTCATAAACCTTTTAGACAGAGAGCTGGAACTCTGTGTAAAGGAACTACACAAGGAAGACCACTAAACGCAAAGGCAGGCGAAGTTGACTTCAAACAGGGATGGGAGCCTGCCCAAGGATGTGACCCTTGCTTGATTTTGAAATTAGGCTTTCCAGCCACCAGAACTGAAGGCCATCCCATCTCTGCTCCTGCCATGGCAGTAAAGTGCCCTAGTACAGGTCTCGCAGGGCAGTAGCAACCTGGGAACTTTGTCATAGTGGCTAGGGGGTGGATGCTTTTGGATTTCTGTGTTTATCTTTTGTGTTTCAAGACCTAAAATGTCTCCCTTTCTCATCATATGCTTTGTAATCTCTCAATTGCATCACGGTTGTTTGCCCTTTATTTTTCTCCCTCTGAAAGCTATGTTCTCTAAATTCTAGTCCCTTATATGTCATGCCTGTCAGTTTACATCATGCCTACCCTTTTACCTATGACTTCACCACTTTCAACCACGTGTACCCTTTTAAGTCATACATCACTTGACATTCTTTGACTGAAGTTCAAGTTCCTATCTTCCTAGAAACCTTATTTTTAGTATTTTCAGATGCAGTGTAGACTTCGTCTTTCTGGAAATAGATTTAAAACAAAATTCAGGCCTTTTGCCAATTATATTCCATCTTCCCTGACAATTTTATGTCTGCTTTTGCAGCCGGGAAGACATGGTCATGTCCAGCACACTCAAGAAACTGGTGAATTTTCTCTCTCCAAAAAAAGATAAGAGTAAATTTGGTTAGTCTCTGTCTTCAAGAAGGCTAAATATGTTTTTTGTGTGAATTTGTATTTTGTTTTTGCTGTTGTTGTTGTTAATAATTTGATTTTGACAGCACATATTAGAAGGCAGATATTTATGTTGAAACCATTGTTGTCAGCTGCCTGATGTCTATTTTTACTTTATCTGAATGGGGGACAGCAGTCAACTGTTTTCTGGGCTTACTCCTGGCTCTGTGCTCAGTGATCACTCTTGGTGGCATTCAGGGGACCATACGCTCTTTTGGGGATTAAGCCAGTGTTGATAAGATACAATGCAAGTGCCATACTTACTATACTTTCAGGTCCTTGGCTTATTTTTAATAAAAGAGTGAAGGATTTTTAATTCCAACCAGGAATACTACTAACTTTGCTTTCTTTTGTGCGAGGGAGTAATAAACCACAATATTGTTGCTATAATTCAGTAGAAAAAAAGTGTAAGGATTGAAATCTGGAGTGAAAGGAAATTGGTCAGCAAGGGAAAATTTCAGATTTTAAGTATAAAAGTGAGCCCTAAAGAACATTTTCTACTATAGGACTATTCTTTCAAATATACATTATCAAGCTTCTTTGGCAATCCAAGGAATAGAATTTATGGATACTTGTAAAAAATGTAATAGTTTTTTTTTACCTTTCTGAAATTTTTTATGCACAAGTATCTTGTAGATTAATCAAGAACGTTTTAGTGGTGCTAACTAATATATTATGACTATTAAATGAAACTATAAAATATTTCTTCAATTGAAAACAACATATGGTGTAAGGCAGTCTCATAGGTAAGTGGAAGCTGAAAATTTTCTACAAAGATGGGTGTGTTCTATCATTCTACTATGCTTTAAATTGTGTGTGTTGGGGACCTCATGGTTACAAGAAGGCAACTTAAGAAATTTGGTCTGAATTTCCGCAGGGAGAATGAAAAGGGGAAGTCACCTGCACCCTGTTATCAGGAAACCACAAACATTTCCCCAGGTCCTACAGTAGATTTCCCCTTACTTCTCATCATCCAGAGCTGGTCAAATGCCAAATCTAGTGACAAGTATCTAGTTTTTCCTACACCTATGAGAAGCAATGAAAAAGTTGAAAAAAGCTGTCGAACTTAATCTTTGATAAAGGAGCAAGAAATGTGAAGTGGAACAAGGAAAGCCTATTCAACAAGTAGAAACTGAACAGATACATGCAAAGCAAATGAACTCAGACTTCTGTCTAATGCCAGGCACAAAAGTCAGATCAAAGTGAATAAAGACCTAAATATCAGACCTGAATCCATAAGGTACATGGAGGAAAATGTAGGCAGAACCCTCCATGGCACTGAAGCTAAAATCATGTTTAAGGACAAAGTAGCACTGACCAAGCAAGTGGAAACAAACATAAACAAATGGGAGTACATTAAACTAAGAAACTTCTGCACATCAAAAGAAACAGTGACCAAAATGCAGAGAGCTCACTGGCCGGGAAAAAGTTATTTACCCAATGCCCATCAGATAAGGGGTTAATATCCAAGATATACAAGACATTGTAGAATTGTACAAGAAAAAGCCTCCAACCCCATCAACAAATGGGGAGAATAAATGAACAGAAACTTCCTCAAAAAAGAAATACAAATGGCCAAAAGGCACATGAAAAAATGCTCTACATGACTAATCATCAGGGAGATGCAAATCAAAACTACAATAAGATATGATCTTATACCACAGAGACTGGCAAACATCAAAAAGAACAAGAACAAGCAGTGCTGGAGTGGATGCAGAGAAAATGGGACTCTCTTTCATTGTTGGTGGGAATGCTGACTTGTCCAGCCTTTCTGGAAAACAATATGGGCATTCCTCAAAAATGAAGAAATTGAGCTTCCATATGACCCAGAAATACCACTTCGTGGAATATATCCCGGGAGTGCAAAAAAGACTAGTAGAAATGACATCTGCACCTAGATTTTCAATGCAGCACTGTTAATAATAGCCAGAATCTAAAAACATCATGAGTACCCTAGAAGAGACGACTGGATAAATAAATTTTGGTACATCTACATAATGGAATACTATGCAGTTATTGGGAAAGATGAAAGATGAAGCTGCTAGGAAATTATGAACTATAATTTATAAACTAAATTATAGTTTAATTTGCTTATAAGTGGATGGGCATGGAGAGTATCATGCTAAATGAAATCAGTCAGAGAGGGACACAGAATGACTGCACTCATTTGTGGAATATAAAATAACAAACATGAGACTAACACCCAAGGACAGTAGAGACAAGGGCCAGGGAGATTGCTCCATGATTGGAAGCCTGACTCATGAGCTGGGGGAGAAGGCAGCTGGGATAGGAAAAGGGATCACTAAGTCAATAATAGTCGGAGAGATCGGGATGGAAGATGTGGGCTGAAAGGAGATAAAGGACAAATATGATGGCTTCCAGTATCTGTATTGTGAACCATAATGCCCAAAAGTAGAGAGAGAGTAAGAGAGAAACAATCTGCCATAGAGGCAGGGGTGGACCCAGGGGAGGGTGGTTGGAGGGAATTGGTGGTAGAAAACTTGCACTAGTACAGGGATGGGTGGTCAATCATTTTATGACTAAAACTCAGTCATGAAAGCTTTGTAACTATCTCATGGTGATTCAATTAAAAAAAGGGAAAAAAAGAAAATGGCTTTTGAATTTGCCAAACAACAATATCTCGTACTGCTTCCAAAATAGCTATCACTTAACCAGTTCTAGAAAGACATACTCTGATTTAAGTCCTTCTTAAATAACAGATATTGATAATATAGCTTTAAGACTATAATCAAAGTATGGCATTTCAGAGGTTTCCTCATTCTGGTGTACTTAATCCCAATGACTGAAGGATATATAACAAGCTAGAGTCATATGTCTGGGTGTTTGGAAAGACAGCAGAAGGTGTTTAATGGAAGTATGGGGAGTTTTCATGCAAGGCACAGTATTTAGAGACAGTGTCATTGTTTGACCTAAGTGATTAACAGACTGAAAATGTCACTGTGACATTATGTCACTGAAAATAAGTACAGTAAATTACTTGTTTCCTTTTTGAGTATCACCAATGATAACACAGAGCACACTGCAGGAACTAGGCACTAAATTTTAAAGGTTATTAATGGCTTATAGACCTTCAAAATGAGTGGATTTAAATTGGGGAACAATAGTGCATCCAAATAAAATTTGGAGGCTCAAAGAAGCCAAATGACTTTTCATAAATTAATTACTAACTGAAAAAATTAGTAATGGAAACTTATTAAGGCCTAACTAGATAAATAGAATACTTGACAATCCTCCTCCTATTTTTTCTAATATGCTCCATCTCTATATCTGTTTTGACTTCAGTGTAAACTCTACCAGCTGGCATCCTGGTGGCATATAGGCATTCTACAGTTATTAAACAACAACAAATAATACATTACATATGACATAAAGGTAAACAATCAAGATTTCCTTTGTTCTCTTAGGAGACTAACCATACCATTTCCCAATAATAGAAATCCAGTCCAATTCTCTGGTATTTCAGATTTGTAAAACCCAGTTTGTTCATATAAGAAAACAGAAGGTGAGAGCTATAGTACAGGAGATAAGGTGTTTGCCTTGCATGCTGACAACCTTGGTTTGATCCCTGGAAACACATATGGTCCCCTGAGAACTGCCAGGTATGATCTCTCAGCCAGCACCATGAGTTAAATTCTGAGCACCACTGGCATAGCATCAAAAGAGAACAAAATTTGGAGGTATGTTACTAGTAGTATTATTCTTATGAGACATGACCTTAGAGATAGAAAGTGATTGTCCAAAGCCTCCTGGCCTCTTAATGAGAGAAACTAGGTGTACCCCCAGTTATCCTGAATATCCATGCACTACTAAGTCCACATTTAATTTCCTGCACTGCCTTATTGTGAGGGTTTTTGAAAAGATATGCCTCTAACTTATTAGCTTTTTCATGATGAGTAAACTTGATATTTATTGTGGTCCACCTAGAAGCAGTATTTCAAAGGAATTTATCTAACATCAAATGTTAGTTTAAAATGACACATCGTCATTCATGTGCTGGCTGTTACTCTTATTTATCTGGACATTGACTACAGGGCTCACCATTATTATGGTGAAATCAGAGGCTGATTTTACCAATAGCATAATTGTAATGGTATTTAACTATAAAAGCAAGATTAATTGATGATGCAAAAGAAACCTGTGCCATTTTAGTTATGTGACCAGATAAAGTTGTATAAAACTGACATAGAAAAAAAACAGACTCCACTAAAGGTTTTCTTCTTTCTGAGTAATAATAGCCAAGAGAAACCAAAGCATCTAGCAAAACTGTAAAATCAGCATTAGGCAATGAAAGTCTTCAAATGAGGTACTGCTAAAATGTTCTTTACTGAGAATGTTTTTTTTGAAGTACTATAAAAGACCCAGAAGAAAGAAATAAGAATGAATTTAAGAAAAGTTTACAACTAACATCAGTTTCCAAGTTTCTCTTGAATAAGCATGACCTTATTGTATTTGAAACCTATAAACTTTTACAAAACATGAAGTTTACTTTCCAAGAAAAAGTCTTCTTTGAAGCTTAATGAGTTACTAGGACAAGACAGAGCATCTTCTGACCACTGTTACTTCTAGTGGACAGAGTCACGTTTCTGTGATTTTAAAAAAGCAGTTTGAGGATCAGAAGACTAAGATTAATGGACTGAGTGTATAGTCTGCATGCAGGAGGCCTGGGTTTGACTGCTGGCACCACGAGTCATCAGAGGATGATCAGAGTGAACTTCAAAGCATAGTCAATAGCAGTCCCTGACCATTGTGGGATATGGCCCAAAAACAACAACACAAAAAGGAGCCTTAAAAAAGGTATTTAAAATTTTCAAACATGCCTGAAGAATGCTTTGCTACGTGCACCATGAGTAGCAATGGCTTCTGTAGTTCTCTGTAATCACAGTTTATTCAAAGAGAAACCACTCGTGGCATCTACTAAAATGTTTATTTTCACTTGCCCTCAAAATGACAATTTTCAATGAATTTTACTCAAATCCCTCTACTCAACAGCCATTTTTTTAAAAAAAATTGAAAATACGCACAACAATGAGTAGCACAGGGAAAATAAAAAAAAAATGGAGGCCAATTGGATTATTTGGTCTTTTATCTTCACACTGTTTTGACTGTTCCAAAGATTGGTCTTGTTACTCTTTCAACATCAATTATGTCAGTTTTGTAATAACACTATATGGAAACTATACATATTTCTTTACTAACTCTCTTCATATGGGCAAGAGTTAACACCCTGTGGAAATTACAACCAATTCCTGATAAAGGGAATATCAATGATAAAGGGAAGAAAAATTGACACAGAAAACTCAAAATGTCTAATATGCTCAAATATGTTTTAATTTGTTTTGCAAATGTGGTGTCTTAGCTTAGAACTTTTTCTCTTTTATATTTTCCGACTTTTAATTTTTGTTTCACATTTTAATGTAATCTATATTTCCAGAAAATAGAATAACTCCATTCAATGAGAAGATATCATCTCTGAGAGAAGGCTGAATGTGGTTATGAAAAGCTTATATAAAAATTAGAAAATTAATGTGTGCAATTTGCATGCAGGTTAAGGTCCATGTGGAAAAATCAAGAGTTGAGCCCATTATTCATACTTAGAAAGCCAGAGTTATTCCCATTTAATCTGTGCCTTCATATCTGTGTAGAGTCTAATCGCCCACAGAGAGCACAAAGAACTGTTTCTCTGTGTATTTTGCCTATGATCATTCATACCTAAAAGTGTCACATCCTACTAAGAAGCAAAGTGAAACCAAAAGAGTCAAGAAAAACTGTACTATTAGAATTAGGATATGAAAGCCCTCAGCTGAATACTGCTTAAAGGTATATCAGTGAAGATTTAAATAAGCTCAGATAGAATTCCAAACATAGAAAATAAGATTTAATACTCTTTGCATAAATAGGAGAGATTTTTCAAAATAAAGACACATCATGTATTATGTGTGTTCTGTGTGAAATTTTAATTCTATGGAAACTTGGTGGGGATAAAGCAAAATCGACTCATATATGGCTCTCCTCCAATGGCAATTTTAATAGCAAACAGCCCAAATCCAAGACATTTGGGCCCTCAAATGTTGTACTCCATCCTCGCCTGGTCTTATCACCATGGAATTGCCTTCATTTTCACCTCGGTATGCTATCGTGAAATTTCTTCAGGCCGGTTGTGGGTCTCTTTCAATGAACTTTTTGAGCTACAAAGTATATGCGCTTTAGTATGTAAAATGATCTGAAGACATTCCAAGAAGGCACAGCATACATTGGAGGTAGACAGAGGTATGGCAGAATAACCTATAGAGATAAAAATCAATTAGAGTCACTGTTCAAATAAGAAGGGAGCACAAGATTTAGCTGCCAAAACAATTCCAGGCTTAAGGGTTTAAGGTATCTTTGCTCCAGTGACACACCAATCTTTGGATTAAGCCTTCTTTCAAAAACAGTACCCAAGATGTTCTCGGAGATTTCTTGTCACTGAGCGCCTGATGCCTGACATATTTATTTCATACAGTAAGAAATAACACCATGTGAAAATAGCTCGAATGAGTGTTATCTAGCTCCTTTCCTGGCAATGAAATTACCCTGCCTTGTTTTGTTCTGGGAAGGCTGCCAGGTGAGCATTGAAAGACTCGCAGGGCTGAAGTGACCGCCCAGTCTGCAAGGCTCATTCTGAAACAGAAAATGGTTCTGCTCAAGTTCTTGGCAGATACGGGGGCTCAGCAAATGGTCTAGACCTAGACCATCCTTTCCATCACTGGACAGAGACCAACGTGGTGGTCCAACTTCACAATGATCAGATTCCCACGGTCCTTAGAGGCCTTAAGACTCACAGACCTGGTTGGAAGTGGGCCCTGTCACTGGCTAACCTTGAGGCTCTTGGCGAGCTACATCACCTTGCTCAGCTTCACTCAGCTCTAAAGTGAGGTTGGAAAAAAAACCATCCACTCGTTATTTCGGTGACTGAGAAACATATGTGTCTCAGCTGTGAATGTCAGGCCTTAAACACAGGCATGCAAAACATGTGGCTTATTTGAGTATAAATCAGATGAACTCTCTGGTCCCCATTCTGTGAGGTGGCAGACACCTGGTCTCAGTCAGTTCAGGGGCTGTCTCCTCCCTGACCTCTGGGATTCCCAGGTCAAGTGTGCTGTTTGGGCAGAGGCTGGGAGCTCGCCACATCCTCCCACACTGGCACTTTCACACGCATTCATCCCTCTTTCTTGGCCCTGTGAGGTTGCCTCTGTCTTTGGCCCTGACGCACCCCCATCTGATTTTCCTCTGTCATGACTCGTGAGCCCTATGAGCTTGAGCGAAATCGCATTGAGGTTCGCCCCTGCCCCATCTACCACCGGAAGGAGCACACATCACATTTGTGTTTGGAACCCTAGAACCTACAGAAAGCACCGTAAATCCTTCCTCTTCCTGTCCCCTAATCTCAGAGTCAGGGATCAGGGAGTCTGTTTCTCGTGGAAATACTTATGTATTGCCCTGGTTCTTGTTATTTTTTCTTTCACCTAATAACAACCAGCACAAACACACTGATTGCTATTTTGGACTTCACACTTTTGAAATATCCCCGAAGTAACCAAAGAAGGAAGGAGCTGCTGTCATTCTCAGTTTGCAGATGGGGAAACAGGTGCCATGAAGTTAAGGGCCTTGATCAAGCCCATGTTTCTAAAACCCAGGTAATGCGGGATTGAGACTGGGCCTCCTCCTTCCAGGTCCCCAGTTTTCCAGCAGCTTGGCAGTCACACCCATAAACTGCTCCTGGCACCATGTAATCTTATCAATGGTCAAGATCCAGAGACTCTAAACTAAAGCTCCCAGAAGAGAGCGACACAGAATTTTCTGGAGCACCCGGTCACATTCGCGGCCGCACTACCTATTATACTCTAGCCCATTTACTTACAAAAGTAGCACACATTTATTTGGTTTTAACATACTTGCTTGTATTTTCTTATATACGGGCTTAAATGGCTACAGAATGAAATACAACAACCTTCACACACTTCCCTCTTATTGTGGTGGGAAGGTGCCCGGTGGTGGGATAGGTGTTTGAATATTATCTGTAATGAACTATTGTGAAACACTTTATGAAAATAAGATATATAAAAATTGCTAAATAAATAAATAAAGATCATGCTTCTAGTATGCGGCATCTTTGGGCCTTGCAATCCCGTGGTCTATGTCTATGCTCATGTTCAGTGCCTTGGAGACCGTTTATCAGGGACTGTGGAGTGAATGAGGGAAAACTGCTCTTGAAATTTGATGTTAAGAAGTGTGTCTCTCATTTCTTTCTCCTTTTTGTGGTAGGAATCTTTACCTGTACTGAGGGAAAGAACTGGATAGTAGTAGAAGACATTCTTTTTAAGACATCCTTTAAAAAAAATTTTTTTAAATGAATCACTGTGGGGTACAGTTACAGACTTACAAACTTTTGTGCTTACGTTTCAGTCATACAATGATTGAGTACCCATACCTTCACCAGTGCCCATTCTCCACCACCAATGATCCTGGTATCCCTCCCACCACTCCCACGCCCCCACGCCCCACCTCGCCTCTGTGGCAGGGCATTCCCTTTTGCTCTCTCTCTCGTTATGTGTGTTGTGGTTTGCAGTAGAGGTATTGAATTGCCATCATTCAGTCTGTAGTCTACTTTCAGCACACATCCCCATCCCAAGCGAGTCACCAAGTACCCCATACTTGGTGGTCCCTGCTCTACCTGAGCTGCCTTTTCCCCCTGCATGTGAGGCTGGCTTCCAAACTGTGGAACAATCCTCCCCGTATTCATCTCTACTATTCTTGGGTGTAAGTCTCTCATTTTGTTTCTTTATATTCCACAAATGAGTGCAATTTTTCTATGTCTGTCCCTTCCCTCTCTTTCTGCCTCATTTCACTTAACATGATACTCTCCATATACATCCACTTATACGCAAATTTCATGACTTCATCCATTCTTGCAGCTACATAGTATTCCTTTGTGTAGATGTACCAATGTTAATGAACAGAAAGTTTCTCAAAGAAGAAATCCGAATGGCCAAAAGGAACATGAAAAAATGCTCTTCATCATTAATCACCCCCGAGATGCAGATCAAAACAACAATGAAATATCATTTCACACCACAGAGACTGGCCCACATCTAAAAGAACAAAAGCAACTGGTGTTGGCATGGATGTGGTGAGAAAAGGACTCTCCTTCACTGTTGGTGGGAATGCCGACGGGTCCAACCCTTTTGGAAAACAGTATGGACGATCCTCAAAAAATTAGAAATTGAGCTCCCATTTGACCCAGCAATATATTCTGGGAATATATCCTGGAGATGCAAAAAATGTAGTAGAAATGACATTTGCACTTGCATGTTCATTGCAGCACTGTTTACAATAGCCAGAATTTGGAAAAAACCCCTAATGCCCAAGAGCAGATGACTGGTACATTACATTCTTATCTGTTTGTACTTGGGGTTAGGACTCTAGATCACCTCACAGGCATCATTACTCCAGACATTTAATGCACAGAGAAGAGGGACTCTTAAAATGTTAGTTCTATCATATTTAAACCAAAATTGTCTTTACACAAAGAAGTCTCTGTTTTTCATGGCAGGTTTAAATATTCATATTCAATTTTTTAATTATGATGTTCATCTTGCCTTTGAGAGTTTGTCTTTTTGTTAAAGAAAACACAGAGCTGATGACCCCACCACTATACTATCACATTTTATTATAAGCTTAGAAAATTTGAGAGACAAAAAGATGCTGTATTTTCTGAGTCTCATCAGTTGATTAGATCTCCAACTCTACAAACATGAAGTTCTGCTCATAGTACACCTTCAAAACTAATAAAAAGGTAAGATGACAAATAAGGTACTTGTACCTGCCAGATGCTTCACTAAATAGCCACACATGTCAGTCCATTTCTTTCTGTGTGCTCCTATGGCCTTGGATGGCATTTGTTATCTCCAAGGTCTCAGGGTTCATGTCCTCTTCTTTGAAGTCTTGGATTATATGCTCCTCTCTTCCTAGAATAACCCCAGAATGGCAATTAGGTGTTTAGAAAATTCCTTTTGATAGAGAGATATGGTGCTTACATTACACATCTCAGCTGAGTAGTTGATAGGCTGAAGCCCATATTTTACATCTCTTTATTTGAGTAATTTTATTAGCATGCCATAGATGACTGATTAGTGTGTTCTCAGGTCCTTAATGAATTGCAAATTATTGACATCTTGGAGAGCCCTCGCAGTTAAAGTGAAGTGATGACTTTTAGAGCTTAAAAGAAAAACAGAATGCTACAACCAGCTAGAAATGCAGACACACACCTCTGCCAACCCACCATTACAATTCTATGTCTCTCAAATGGAGATTAAATGCAGTGCCAAAATGTGTCATCTGGTGTTGCATTTTTGTAATGTGGACAAATGTCGACAAAATTCATGTGGAGGCTCAAAATTCTAACTATTTATGAATTAAAATTAAGTTTCAGTTTCACCATATTCAGAAGTCTAAATTGCTAAGGCTGCATCCACTTGCCTTTTAGCAAAACAGGAGCAACTTCTTTCTGCAATCACTAAAAAGGAGCAAGTGCCCTCCTTGAGAATCTGTGCACACCAGCTTCCGTGCTACATGCTCTATGTGTTCTGTGTCTTGGTTAGCACCACACATCATGTGTCTTGGTAAGTACCATATATCAGAAGTTATAGAAGTAGCACTGTCATCCTGTTGTTCATTGATTTGATCGAGCGGGCACCAGTAACATCTCCATTGTGAGACTTGTTGTTACTGTTTGTGGCATTTCAAATACGCCACGGGTAGCTTGCCAGGCTCTGCCATGCGAGCCAAATACTCTCAGTAGCTTGCTGGGCTCTCTGAAAGGGATGGAGGAATTGAACCTGGGTTGTTCACATGCAAGGCAAATGCCCTACCCACTGTGCTGAAGTAGAATAGAAAAATTTCAGTTTCTCTACAACTGAGGCAGTTCCTATATTTCAATCTTATAGATTCAGTCACAAAGTTAGCTAAAACAAAATGCTTCTACATTGCCTGCTAAATGTGCATGCTACACATGTCAGCTTGGATCAATCTACGTCCATTCTCATCTACATAAGTTTCCCCTCTGGACCTTTGTACCCTCAGGAAGTAGAACAAACAAAAACTTGCCTGTATTCAGTACACTACAAGTTGGACTGCTACTACTTACTTAATAGAATGTAAGTGATCATTATAGATTCCGAATTCCTGCCGATTGACTATCTAGTACTGTGATTTACATTCACATTTTAATTTGAAAATCATAACCATATGCATGCGTGTGAAGTAGTTTCAATTAAGTGAGTTTGAACTAACAGGTAGAGTATTTCACGTATTTCACAGTTGATGGCTGTATCTCTGAGGGAGCACCTGGTTAGAGCACACTTCCCCACCACAGGAAAAATTGGGCTAGATGGGCAAAATAGCCATGCAAGGAGCATTAGAGAAAATAAGCTTTTAAGAAGGTTCTAGTGTAGAGTAGGTATGCATGTCATTTTATTCTAAGAAAGTAGCTCTGTAAATCCTTGGAGAAAAGCTGATATAGAGAAACATTGCAAACAAGCCGTGTACTTTATCATTAATTATATGGTAAATATTGATTGAAGATCTTGATTTGATCTCTTATGGAGTCATTGTGTTCACAGTAGCCACTTTCAATTTTTTTCTCAAGCTTCCAACCCTTTATACTCTTACTGACAGTAGTTTAAACTTTCCTCTTATCCAACTCAGAATTCATCTGTTTTACTAATCTATTATATCATCTATCTCCTTTGTAATCATTCTATTTATTTAAAATTCCACCTTACTCATTGCTACTTATTCTTTAACTTTATTCTTAGTATGGTTTTATAGTCTCAGCATACTACTGAGATTTTTCTTTACTGCTTTATATTCCAAAGCTGTTTTTTAAACTTAGACCTCACTTTCTCTTTGAATCAAGAATTTCTAAATTTAGGAATAAAATGACATGCTTTACAGAGTTACAGGAAATTTCTATATGCTTCTGAAAATTTATGTTTGTATATATGCAACTGTGCCTTCATTTGCGTGAAAAGGTCTATTACTTGCATCTGATTTTAAAGTACTACTTCATCCTGAAGAAAATTTTAACAACTCCTGGTCTAGGTGCCTTTCTTAGGCAATTTTATTATGTTCAAAATTTAGATCACCTCCCAAATCTAAATCTGTCTTGCCCCCTAATCTTTGACCTGTAAGTCTAGCTAAATCTTGATGTTTCCCTGACGTATACAACAGTTTAAGATGTAGTAAATATACCCTCAATGGGAACCCAGAGAAGTCACTAACTCACTTTAACAGTCTTCCTTCTCAGGTGCCCATAGGTACCTCTATACACAATAAGAAGAGAATGTCATTATCTTGCATATTCTATGAGTAAATGACTTAGCAATGGATGGTACCTGTGTGGGCATGCATATGTGCATATGCATGTGTGTTGACTTTTCAAAGACCCTTCCCGTTATGCCAGATATGATACAGGCTGAGCGTTAAGCATCTTGCTCTAGTTAGAAAGTTTTTTATATTCTCTATCTTTGTACGTTTAACATTATTAATCCATCCATAAGGCCTCTACTCCAATCATCTTCTTACCAATATAGCCTATGTACAACCTATTTGTTCCTTCCTCTACATACTTATTCACCATAGTTGACTTAATAGAACCTCTGACTCCTCAAACATATTTCAATCCATTACTCTCCCACACAAGTTCTAATTCTACTTATAATTTATTTTATTCATACCCGGTACTGCTCAAGGTTTATTCCTGACTCTTTGCTCAGGGATTATGCTTTGCGGGGCTCAGGAAACCATATGGGGTCCCAGGATCAAACCCAGGTCGGCTACCTATAAGACAATCACCTTACTTACTCCTATCTCTCCAGCCCCTACTTCTACTTTTTCTACAAACATTCTTTAGTCATTTCTATTGAAGCTCCCCATCTCCCTTTGCTAAAAAAATCCTGTAACCCCTATTTTATGTATCATATTGTAGATACCTTCTCTTCCTTTGGACCACTCCTGGCAGTCTTTAGGGATTCCTCATGGCTCTTTGCTGAGGGATCACTTTTGATGAGGCTTGATTCTTGATTGGGGGGGTGTGAATATGGGGTGCTAAGGATCTAATCCAGTTCTGTGCTTACAGGCAAGTGTATTATCACTCCACCCTTGTAGATACCTTCTTGGTCATTGACTTCTGGTACAGCACCCAGCAAACCACCTTTGTTGCTCAACAGGTGATTCTTAGATGATCACCATGGATATAATTTGGTAACTGATTAGAAATATAGAATTAGATGCTTCCACTATAGACCTACCCCACAAACTGCATTTTAACAAGCTCTTTGGAAAACTCCTACAAAGAACAATTTTGTGATGTATTTCCCTATGCATCTGTGCTAGCTAAAATAGATTCGCTTCACTCTCTCTAAATGTTCCTTATATTTCATGCCTTTTGCTTCTTAATCATGCCTTTTCTATCCGTTACTGCTTCTCAGAATCCTATATATTCTATGAGGTTTTTCCTATATCCTTCCCATCCTAATGTATGATAGCTCTTCCTTGAGTTACTTTAGTAACTTTACTTATATAACTGATTTTATTCACGTTGTGTGTAATTAGAGGTATTTTAATGAAAAATTATTAATTCTTATGCAATATTACAAGATTTTAGGGAAATTTTTATAATCCAGGAAAATTTTATAGCACAGTGAAGGATTTTGTTTATCTCTGCTGTTGACAGTTTCTAGAATACTTTCTAACACCCATCAGTAGTTAATAATAACAAATGTTTGTTGAATGAATTGGTGAATAAATAAATGAATAAATAATTTGTTGATTTCAAACAAATCTTTTTGAATTGTGGAGCTTATTTGACAAAAATCTGACAGATAATTGACCACGGGTCATGCTGTTTATAATTTTAATGTTTTAATTTTCAAGCCAAATATTAATTATCTTAGCTTAGTCATGCTGTTACTTAATGACTTTTAAACCTGAACACCACAAATACAAAACTACATGAATTTTTAACAATCTGCAAGTAGGTTGTAATTAAACACTAAGTGATTCAACTCATTGAGTCAATCAATGCCTTTGTTTATAGCTGGATTTTCATCCCTGAAACAAAGGAAAACAAAAACCAATATTACTCAAATCTGAGCAAGTGAAGTCTGAGGATCCAACACTCCAAAATAGTATCTCACTATCAATTCTAGATTTGGTATGCTAGTCATTAGCACTGGGGTGGAGGACAGGCATGGGAGGGGGACATTGTGGTAATGGTGGAGGGACGTGGTCACTCTGGAGGATGATGAAATACTTACAGGAGGTAAAAAGTAACTGCTACAGGAACAGATTCTGTGTGGGGCACAAGAGAAACTAGGGATATTGGTGGCAGGAAGTGGACATCAGAGAAGGGATTGGTGATAGTATATGACTGAAATTCGATCATGAATGGTTTTGTCAAGTCATAATTCAATAAAAAATTGAATTTTAGAAATGTATGACTATTAGGAAAGAGAAAAGAGTCAGTAGCCAATCAAATTCATCAAGACACTGATCTTCTACTCAATTTCTTTCTTTCATTTTAAATGAATCACCAAGAGATACAGTTACAGACTTACAAACCTTCCTGATTACATTTCAGCTTCACAATGATTGAGTACCCATCCCTCCACCAGTGCCCATTCTTCACCACCAAAGTTCCCAGTATCCATCCCAACACCCCCATGCCACCCAACCCCCGCATCTGTGGCAGGCAGATTCCCTTTTATTCTCCTTTTGGGTGTTATGGATTACAATATATGTAGTAAGTGGCCATCAAATTTGGTCTACAGTCTACTTTCAGCACACATCTCCCATCCCGAGTGAGCCCTCCAAGCATCATTTAGTAATGGCTCCTTCTCTATCTCAGCCACCTTTCCCCTCAGCATGTGAGGCCAGCTTCCAAGCAATGGAGCGATCCTCCTGGCCCTTATCTCAATTAGCCTTGGGTATTAGTCTCCCATTCTACTACTCAATTTCCGATGAATCAGACAACTTTTTCTATCAAAAGTTATAACTCGTCTTGATCTCTGTGGATCTAATCACAAAAATGTAGGAGGGGTTGATATACTAAATGATCGTAATCCAACATTTTAGCAATGCAAATAAAAAGAATTTAGAGTTTAAAGAAGTCAACTTTTCTTAGAGGCTTAGCAAATTCAAACTTATTTCTCCAAATGACCCAACCATCTGTAGAAGAGAGATCCTTTGCGACCAGTTTTTGCCATAAACCTAACTACAGTTTCTCTTTGACATCACAATGTTGTTGCCTTTATTAGATCTATTAAGGTTTTGAAAAGGTTTGTTTAACGACAACCACCATTTCATATCATTTTATATTATACAGAATCACTGTGAGATACAGAGTTAAAAGCTGTTCATGGTTGGGTTTCAGTCATAGAGTGTTCCAACCAACACCCATCCCCTTGACACCATCAGTGTCTATTTCCCACCACCAGTGTCCCCAGTTTCCCTCCTGCCATCCTCCACCCAAACTGTCTCTATGTCAGTCACTTTCCTTCTCTCTCTCTCTCTCTCTCTTTCTCTTTCTGTCCTTTCCTGCATTATGGTTTGCAATACAGATACTGAAGATACTGAGAGGTTATCATTTTTGCTCCTTTACCTATTTCCAGCATGCAGTTACTTTTCAGAGTGATCATTTCCAACTATCTCTGTCATAGTGGCCCCTGGATATACCAACTGCCTTCTTGCCCAGCACTTGAGTCAGGCCTCCAAACATGGACCAATCTTCCCTGCCCTTGTTTCTACTGTCCCTCGGTATTAGTATCATATTATGTTTTTATATACCATAGCTGAGTCCAATCATTCTGTATCTATCCCTCTCCATCTGATTCATTTCACTCAGCATTTTACTCTCCATGTCCATCCATTTATAAGCGAATTTCATAACTTCATTTTTTTCTAACAACTTCATAGTATACATGCACCAGATGTACCATAGTTTCTTTATCCAGTCATCTCTTCTCAGGCACTCAGGTTGTTTCCAGATTCTGCTTATAGTGAACAGTGCTACAATGAACATAGAAGTGCAGATGGTATTTCTGCTGTGTTTTTAGGACCCTCAGCTGTATTACCAGAAGTGTTATTGCTGGATCTTAGAGAAGTTCAGTCTCTAGCTCTTTGAAGAATGCTCATATTGTTTTCTAAAAAGGTTGGACCAGACAGCATTCCCACCAACAATGAGGAGACCCTTTCACATACATTCATGACAGCATTGGTTGTTTTTGTTCTTTTTTGATGTGTGCCAGTCTCTGTAGTATGAGATGATGTCTCATTTTGATTTGCATTTCCCTGATAATGAGCAATGTAGAGCATTTTTTCATGTGTCTATTGGCCATTTACATTTCTTCTTTGAGGAAGTTTCTGTTCATTTGCTTATCACCATTTTTTGATGGGGTTAGATTTTTTTCTTGTAAAATTCTAGCAATGCCTTATATATCTTTGATATTAGCCCTTTATCAGTTGAGTATTGGATAAACAGTTTTTCCCATCTCTAGCTTGTCTTTGTATCTTGAACACTGTTTCTTTTGAAGTGCAGAAAATTCTTAGTTTAATGTAGTCCAATTTGTTTATTTTTGCTCCCACTTGCTTGGTCAGTGGTGTTTCTTCCTTGAAGTTTCCTTTAGCTTCAATGTCATGGAGGGTTCTACCCACATTTTTCTTTACGTATCTTAAGAATTAAGGTCTGTAATTGAGGTGTTTAATCCACTTAGATCCGGCTTTTATGCCTGGTATTAGACAGAGGTCAGAGTTCTTTTTTTTTTGCATGTAGCTGTCCAGTTTTCCCAGCACCACTTGTTAAAGAGGCTTTCCATACTCCACTTCACATTTCATGCCCTTTTTTCAAAGATTAGGCAATCATATGTATATATGATAGTCTGTGCCCAGATATTCAACTCTATTCCATTGACCTGTGGGTCTGTCTTATTCCAGTACCATGTCATTTACTAGCAGCATTTTTAATGATGAAACTGTCATATAAGATTATTTTTGAGAAGAAAACTTCAGTAGTTGGTGACCAACTATAAAAATTCTTCCTAGCACATCCCATGAGTATGTCACTCCAGATTTTTCATTGTTAATACACTCAAAGCAAGTAATTAAGCTAGTTAGGAAAGAATCCATGTAGCATGAAGTATCTTTGGTAGTGATAGTACAGTGGGTAAGACATTTGTTTTGCATGAGGCCAACCCAGGATTGATCCTCTGCATCCCATTGGTTTCCTGGAATAATTCCTGAGTGCAGAGTCAGGAGTAATCCTTAAGTATCTGTGGGTGTTCTCTTGCCCCCTAAGAAGTATCATTGGTAAGAACTGAACTTCATAAACTATGAGAAGCAGTAGAACAAAAGCTACTTTGAAATTGAAACCAATAATGGATGAAAATTTCAACTTGATCTCTCAGTATTTGAGCAATTTCTTTCTCTCTGAAGCAGAGATTAATAATGATTATAAGGTTAAGTGACAAAAATATGTAAGATACTGTAGGATAACATTGGGTTTGTCCTGTTAGCCTTGCTGCAGGGAACTTAATCTACCTTAAAGCAATGTTATTTCTATATGGACACAGGAAGACAGTTAATATTATGTTTTTCAACTTGGGAGCTGATTGACTCCAATAAACTTACTCCTGGACATCTGCTTTCTCAACTCAGTTGCCCTTAATTCCTAGCACCCCAAAAGCAGGGTCCCGTTGAGGGACAGAATGGACCCAGGACAAGTTGTGAGCTACCCTGGCATCAAAATGGGCCAGGCCAAAGTGCCACAATACTCAATTATAAGTTGAGAGCATGGTCATAGATAAATGCTGTCATGATCCAAACATAATGATGAGACTAGGACCCTGCTGGGGTTAGGAAGACTAACCTGACCTGAGGACTGTGGTCTAGAAAATATAGTGAGATGTCCTCAGGAAGAACCAAACTTTAACTTTATATCTCTTACTCTGCTCATACAGAATGCCATTGCTAGAAATATTTGAAGTAGATTTACTACAACTATTTAAGTGGATTACTAGCTGAGAAAGGAAGAAAGTGACACACCCTTGTTTTGATCCCACCCTTGAGTGGGTCTCCTAGTAATCTGGAGTAATCTCTTTAGATGAGATTTTGTTAATCTCCTGGAGAAGTGGTCTTACCATTTTTGGTTGATTTGTTAATGTTCAACCCATCTTTGTGTCGCCACACTTTATGATTGCTATATAAACTAAGACTGTGGACAGAGGCAAGACAGAAGCAGCAGAGAAGACACAGAGAAGAGAAGACACAGAAGTGGAGAGACAGAAGAGGGCAGAGGTAAGACAAAAGCAAAGAGAAGAGACAGAAGCAGAGAGAAGACATAGAGGCAAGACAGAAGACACAGGAGAAGACATAGAAGTGGAGAGCAAAGACACAGAAGCAAGAGAGAAGACACAGAAGCAGAGACGGGGTCGGAAGAGACCAGAGGAGGGACTACAGAGACAGAGACAGAGATAGAAATACAGAAGAGAGCACAGCAGCATACACAGAAGTAGAGCACAAGGAGGAGCCATCCTGATCTGGTCCATACACAGCGGCTCAAGAGCACCAAACATGAGTGGCAAGAGAGAGCGAGAGAGTGCCACCTCGAGAGCCCCAGAACAACACAACACATCATCACACATCATCGCACCCTCCCACGCGCGTGTACCTTTGTAATTTTTTACAAGATACCAACCCAAGTTCCTAGCACTTAGTGATTTCTCTCCATTTTGCTAATTGTTACAATGGTTTTAGCTAAGTTTTTTTAGGCTCTGTCACTGACTGTGCCTTACTCTCTCAATGCCTACTCAGCATTTCTCCTCATCCATGAATTCTTCCACCCTGAATGTTCTTTGGTGGTTTCTTTGACTCTTCTTTTTAGGCTGCTGCTCTTCCCTCCCTTTTCACTGTTACCAGTATGCTGAACCCATAGCTCATTAGGTCTTACTTCTTTTTTATATGTTCCCTGCTCACCTCCCTCTGCAATTCAGGATGATATTGCCACTAAATAATTTTTAATCTAATTCAGATCTCCTTGTAGACCTCCACCTAATTTTCTTAACTGCATATTCACCCAAAGCCTTGAGTCTGGGAAGATAATGAGAGGTGAATGAGAAGAAGCATGGGTCATCTAATAAACTGCTTCCCCGAGCGGTTCTGTAGAATGCTGATCTCTCAAGCTCTTATGCAAGAAAAGATAATTTTTTGTCAAGTAACTTTAGAAAAATTTCACATACTATTTGCCTTGTGGGGATTCACAGTGCCTCTCAATATTTAGAGATGTGAACAAACCAAGTTAAGTAGAAAATTGTTTAACTCTCTTAGTGGCAAGATATTTTTTTTTCTTCTGGCAACACTCATGTAGTGGAAAGTGAGATAAGTAAGTAGACTTGCGTTCTTGTTATTGAGTGTTGCAGTTAAGATGCCTATAACAACTTACAACTCCCTTATAGTAGCTCATGTAGTTATTAGTAGTTGCTGTTGCAGACATTTCCAGTCACTGTAACAAAGGAAAAAGAAAATTTTGACGGGTATGACAGCGAAAACTAAGTGCTCAGATGAGTCTTCTATGTGCCAATTCCAATAGCCACTCACTATTATATGTAATCTGGCTTCACACAATCATAATGAAGCCAAGAAGTGCATTTCTAACCTCTGCATGAAATAGTGGAGAAGTGGGAACAATTGAGTAATATCAATGCTTGCCACACTGAAATTCAGAGTTCCTATTTGTAAAATGGGAGCAAACAGTCTCTTTTGAAGATCAAATGAAATGGAAGATAAAAGTCTGAATAAAGCAAAATGTGATCTACACATCCTCAAAGATCACTATCAAGGTGAATCATGGGGCCATTGCTTTGAGATCAAAATGTGAACTTGTACCACAGATGAACTGTACAGAAAAGTCAGCAGCTAGG
The DNA here is from genome assembly GCF_027595985.1 of Sorex araneus. NCBI lineage: Eukaryota > Metazoa > Chordata > Mammalia > Eulipotyphla > Soricidae > Sorex > Sorex araneus. The sequence continues at coordinate 64,106,506 of NC_073313.1, forward strand.
ATGATAAATCAAACAGTATTAAATAGACACTTGTCTAAAAAGACAAATTTATGAATAATTACCAAACAACAGTGATAAATATTTGCTAAAAACAGGAAGAAATTTACCAAGCATAAATAATCTTCAAATAATAGTGTCCAAAAGATCAAGTACCAAAAATGAAAATATCTGAATTAACAATGCTCATAGAATTAAACCAGAATCAATATCCTTATTTTGATTTATAAATATTATCTTCATAGACAATGTCTCCATAAACAGACTATAGATATTATTTCCATTTACATAAAGTATTGTCATCTGTTCCTTTTCTTCACATAGAAATTAGACAACAAAAATTTTCATGAGGAAATATATTTGTGACACCTAATTTTTACACTTTAGGGAAGATTTCAATAGTCTTGATTCATGAAATGCTATGATTCCATTTTCATCATTTATTCCTCCCTTGTGAATTATGATCTGCATATACATGGAAATGACACATATTTAAAGTGCAATCTTACAAAAAATGCTGATTATTATATATTATAGATGTATTGGGAGCAAGTTGAGTATATTTCCTCTAGAAATTTTAAAAATCTGCTTTAGGTTACATAAATAAACCCACATCTAGCCCCCACCAATGATGCTTTAAATTTGAAAAGGATATTGTTGATATTCTTTAGTTGCTCAGAGACAAATGTGCAACAACAAATTTTTAATTCAGATAGGTTTTCAGACATGCTGATTAATAGTTATGGGGCAGAAAATGAAGACCTGTATGGTTGTGTGACTATACGTGGGGGAAATGGATGAGGAGAAGTGCAGCAGAAAGAAACAAAGTTAGAAAGCACATAAATAAAGCTGTACCCATGTCAAAACATCAAACACCACAGTAATACTAATTATGTCTCAGAAAAAGTTAATGGTGCTATGTAAAATGTGATTGTGTCCTGTACAGAATTCAAGAACATCTAGAGGAAAACAAAAACCTACAAAACGTGCAAAGTAAAAAAAAATCACAAAACTGACATCACTTCAAAAATAATTGAATATCAGAGGACAAAAAACTTATCTGTAATAAGGAAGTAAGTCAATCAATTGAAAATGACTTAGAATTAACAGATGATAGATATAATTAGCAGATAAAAATATTAAAATTATACCCTATAGGATTAAATAGTTAAAGAAATGTTTGACTATATTCAATAGATCTATACTGAAGTTCTAAAAATGATCATGATGGTGGCAAAATAAAATATGACCTGGATTTGGAATAATAACAGATTGGTCATTGCAATAAAAAGTTAACAAATTTGTTAGACAGAGAACGAGGAATCACTCAAAAAGAAACAAGTAAAAAGGAATCCACCTTATAATAAACAGTGTATTGACAAGCTGTTGACGACAAGCTGCCCAGTATGTGTGAAATTAGAATCCTCACAAATAAATTCAAGAAACAAAAGTAATTGATGAATTAATCTTAATAAAAAAATTCTGAAAAGTATAGACTAATAGGTCTGAAGCAATAGCACAGCAGGTAAGGTGTTTGCCTTGCATGTGGCAGACCAGGATTTGATTCCTTTGTCTCTCTCAGAGAGCCCAGCAAGCTACGGAGAGTATCCTGCCTGCATGGCAGAGCCTGGCAAGCTACCCATGGCATATTCGATGTGCCCAAAACAGTAACAACAAGTCTCACAATGGAGACATTATTGATGCCCGCTCAAGAAAATCGATGAGCAACCAGATGACAATGATACAGTGATACAGTGATAGACCCATATCAAATAAAAGTGTTACTGAGTAGTATAAAAGTAACAGTCAAAAGTACAGTGTTAGTGTACTATACAGATAAAGCATATAAGCTATAATTCTAGTATAAATACAAAATTGTTTTAATGAAATTAGTAGCAATTCAGGTACTTAGAACTGTTCAGAATTCAAGCATATTTGGGTGATAAAGGCAGTAGGGTTCTTGAGAATTTGGATTTGGAATGTGAAGGGAATTGAAGATCACAGTTACTCGAATGTTGAAATATAGTAAATTACTTTGAGTTGAAAGGGATCCAGTAGGAGCCATCAGCTCAGACCTGAGCTAATGATTCTTCAACTTCTGATTTAGAAATCTTTGTTACTTTTTACTCCTAATTTTTTGGTTTCCAGAGCAATCGTAGACATTCCTGTTCTTCCAGGGATATATACCAAGTCCAAATTTCTGAAGTATTTCTCAAATAAAAAAATCTATAGAACTTATTCATGTAATCAAGTTCTCAGCCTACTTGAGATAGCATGCATTCTTATCAAATTTATTTATCTACGTATCCAAATACTGTGATTTGCCCTTTCATAAATATAACCCCTTTCCAAGAAGCAGAGAAGACAACAGAATGCTATGTACATTTCAGCTGCCAGCAACTGAATTCAGTAGCCAAGACTTCTTTTGCTACTCCCGATAGGCTGTGGGAGAGCAATTTTCCAGCATCGTTTACAAACCTAGAACATTGTATATTTCCAGGTCTTTGAATAGGTCAAGGAACTCATGTGTCACTTGCCATACCAGCAGGGACAGAAGAATTGCACAGTTGTTTCTTTCTCAGATGAATTTTAATTAAAAGAATTTTGTTATGACAGCCAATAGAAAAATTGAGCAAGATATTATTTCATTGGCAACATACAAATGGACTAGGGTGACTTGTTTCTCATTACTAAAAGAAAGCAATCAAAAGTCTATTTTTTATTTCACTAATTAAGTATAAATGAAAGCTTAAAAAAACTGGGTGTTATTTGACAGCATTCCTAATGTGTGGCATATAGGGCCCATGTCTTGGGAAATCTTCCTGGAACTTTAATATTAACGCACCAAAAGAATGAGGTCCCAGATATCCCTTTAGCACACTCTATTCCACCTTGTAGTAAATGCAAGATGCTTTGGATTAGAGGTCAGTATATTAAAAAGTATAAAATGTGTTTGGTTTTAATGCATTGCATGAGGACTTGTACAGCACTGTTTTTATTTTACTTTTACTTTTCTATTTTTTAAGAAGTTTTATTGGATCACCATGAGATGCAGTTGCAAACTTGCATGATTACGTTTCAGTCACACATTGCTCAAGCACCTATCCCTCCACTAGTGCACATTTCTACCACCATTGTTCCCAGTGTTCCACCCCACACCATTCCCTGCCTCTGTGACAAGTACCATCCTTCTTTCTCTCTAATTTTGAGCATGATGGTTTGCAACACAGATACTCAGAGGCCATTGTGTTTGGTCCTTGGTCAACTTTCAGCACATGTGTGAATGTGATAAATGTGAAGTAAAGAATATTTATCCTCGGTAAATGATAAATTTATGATAAATTTATCCATTCCAAGGATAAATATCTCCCAGCACATGTCCCATCCTCGGCTGTTCCTCCAATCATCATGTACTTCCTTCTCCATTCCAATTGCCTTTTCCCCCAGCACATGCGGCTGGCTTCCAGTCCATGGCATGTCCCTCCTGGCCCTTATCTCTACTGTCCATAGGTGTGAGTCTCATATTATGCTACTTTATATCCCACAAACGAGTGCAGTCATACTATGTCTGTCCCTCTCTTTCTGACTCATTTCACTTAGCATGATAATCTCCATATCTATCCACTTCTATGCGAATTTAATGATTTCATCTCTTCTAACAACTGCATAGTATTCCATTGTGTTGATGTACTAGAGTTTCTTTAACCAGACATCCGTACACCACTGGTTTTAGAAGCCAGGATGATGATAAGAGCTTGGAAGGGCAGAATATTAACATTGATTAGAATTCTTGCCTTACCCATGCTAATGAAAATAATTCAGCACACACATAACAATATGACTATGTGAAATAATCTGGTGTATACCTGAGATTTCCTTTAGAATAACCTTGCTCTTCTAGGCCGGTTCAACATGCAGTTTCTCAGAAACCTATGAGTTGATCCTTCCCATATTTTCTTCTTGGGATGGGGGCAATGGGTAACAGACATCTGACTCTGCCTAAAATTTATCATGGCCTGATTCCCTTAGCTACTAATGTTGGCCCTAAGGAGAAAATAGGTCATTTTAGCCAAGAAGTAAAAGACCAGAAAATACCCATTTGGATATTTAGATTTGTTGGCTTATAAAGAAAATCACTTGAAATCCCATGAAAATTGAAATGCAGACTGCAGTGAAACTTTCCTTCGGTCTGAAAAAATGTCTTAACTAACTAAATTCAGTTTGTATTTCATTTTCATACCCTGTTTACATGCTTCACAGCTTCCTAGTTCTACTAAAAGCAGAAGTGCCAAACTATTTTAATGAAGTTCCCTCTTATGACACAGAAAGACCAGGTGTTAACAGTCAATAACATGGCGGAAGAGACATTCCCAAGAGACTTTGCACCTTCCCTGGAGGAGAAACTATATGGTTGAACCAGATCATCAGGTTGTTTTTTCCCCTGCACTATGCTTTGAATCTATAGGGCAGACCTATTTGGAATTTTACAGCACACTGCAGTGAGGATACAGTTTGATTTTTCTCTGTTAGTTAAGAAAATTAAAATGTAACGATATATGTTGTTCCTAACAGAGCCAAAAGGGGCAAGTCTTGAATCCTCATTGAATCATGAAAATTGTGGTAGTTCTCTTTTAGATCATGCTACTACTGTATTATCCTACCATTGACAGATAAAAAGCTGAAGATATAAGAATATACACATATGTATATACATCTGTATGCATAGATAAGGATATATTTGGCAAGCTTATCTCAAAGTAGTGTAAATCAATCTTTAATTTGTTCAAATTAACAAAGTTACTAATTTGTTAAAATTCAGCTTTTTTTATGTCAACAGTGGAGTTTTGTATGTAAAGCAACCTCTCATAGATTCTGAGAAATCGAAGAACAAGAGCAGTGCCTAATTTATGTAAACACCTCTGATGCATTTTAGATTACTTGTATGAGCATAGTATGTACTCAGTAAAAGTTGTCTATCAGATTGCATAACATGTTACTATGAAAAACAATGAAAAATATTGTTAATTAGTTAGAATATAGGTTCACTATAAATAAGGTATAAAGCAAAATTAAGTCATTTTTTGACTGTTCCCTAACCAATTCTTTTTTTTATTACTTTTTTCTTTGGTCACATCCGTTGATTCTCAGGGGTTGCTCCCGGCTCTGAACTCAGGAATTAATCCTGGTGGTGCTCAGGGGACCATATGATATGCTGGGAATCGAACCCGGGTCAAACACCCTATCCTATGTGCTATTTCTCCAGCCCCTCCCTAACCAATTCTTACAGAGCTCTATATTCTATAAGAAAAAAAAGGTCATTTGATATTTCCATGAACTTCTTTCTGCTATAAGTTCCTAAAGTAATCACCCAAATGTTCAGGGCTCACTACTGGTTTTGCACTTGGGAAATACTCCTGGCGGGGGTCAGGGGACAATATGGGACGATGGGGATCGAAACTGGGTTGGCTGAGTGCAAGGAAAATTCCCTACCTGTGGTACTGTTGCTCTGGCCCCATGTCACTTACCTTTTATTACTTATTATTTTCATTTTGAATTTGTTTTCATTTTAAAGGAGCTAGAGACAATGGAATACTATGAAGCTGTTAGAAAAGATGAAGTCATGAAATTTGCATGTAAGTGGATCAACATGGAAAGTATCATTCTGAGTGAAATGAGTCAGAAAGAGAGGGACAGACATAAAAAGGTCATACTCATCTGTGGAATATAAAGTAGCAGAATGGGAGACTAACACCCAAGAGTAGTAGAGATAAGAACCAGGAGGTCTGCCCCACAGCTTGGAAACTGGCCTCACATGCTGGGGGAAAAGGCAGCTGAGATAGAGAAGGGAACACCTAGTAGAGAATGATGGGAGGACCCCCTCAGGTTGAAAGCTGCATGCCAAAAGTAAACTATAGACTGAATATGATGGCCACTCAATACCTCTATTGCAAACTACAACATCCTACAGGAAAGAGACCAAAAGGGAATGCCCTGCCACAGAGGCAGGTTGAGGTAGTGGGAATTGAGGTGGGGGTGGTGGGAGGGATACTGAGAACATCCGTGGAGGAGAATGGGCACTGGTGGAGGGATTTAAACAAAATGCAAACATGAAAATTCATATGTTTGTAACCGTACCTCACGGTGATTCACTAATAAAAATTTTAAAAAATTAAAAAATTAAAAAATTGTAAAAAGGCGCTAGTGAGATTGTATGTGAACTATATCACTTGCTTACATGTGACTGGCTGCTGCTTGAATTTCTGGCACCACATATGGTCCTTCAAACATGACCAAGGTTCATTCCTGAGCAAAGAACCAGAAATAGGCCTTAAGTACTACCAGGTGTGACCCGAAACCAAAAAATTGATTAATTTGAATTTATTTTAGTAATATTTCTTTTCTCCACTAAGACTTTAAGATCCGAGAGGATAAGGACAATGTCTGCTTTCACTTAATACTGTATTACCAGCAGCTAGTACTGAGCCTTGCACACAGTAAACACTCAATAAATATTTATAAAAGGGATGAATGAAATAATGAACAAAGAGATGAATTGTTTTGTGAAATACCAATTAATTGCAAGTGGTTTGCTGTGGCTGAGCATCCAGGATATGTGCAGGCTGGTGATAGGTAGGCAGTGCAACTAGAGGAGATCAAGTGGTGGAAGGAGATGAAAATAACTTCCACTTCTAGACAGCACAGTAGAGAGAACCCAGACCTGCATCATGTGTAATATTTACACTATTTTGTAGCAGTGCTTCTAATAAGTGTAGTTCCCAGACTACATATTAAAATTCTGAAGTCCACCCCACACCTGGAACTATAAAATTGGTAGCTTTGAGGGTGAGTATTAGCACTGTCTTTTAACAAGTTTTTAGAGGACTTGTAATGCGCACTGAAATATGAGACCTACTGTCTATAAGTTCCAAATTCATATCTGACATTTTTAAGATTAGAAGTAAAACTCAGAAAGGTGCATAACTCTCATGTCATCTAGCTTATCTATGGTTGAGTCTTTTTTCTAATTTCTAATCCCCCATATTTAGCTATCATGCTGCCTTGCTCTTTCAGAGTTATCTTTTCCTGAAGACGTTGGTAAGTGACACATTCTTAGGGAGGCTAGTGACTTGACCACATTTGTAATTATAGAAATATCATCTGGCTGACATATGAAGTAGGTTGGAGAAGGATCCTTAGCTCAGACAAGGAATTCAATCAGGAATTTACTTGACTGCTTTTATGTCCGCATGAGAAATTATGACACTGGTGGTGGGATTGGTGTTGGAACAGTGTGTGATTGAAACTCAACTATGAGTAACTATGCAGATCACAATGTTTTAATAACAATGACATTTTAAAAAAGAATTGCAATGAGATATTTTAAAAAATTAATTGACATCCAAAAGCCACCAGTTCACATATAAGAAAATTAAGGCATTTTTTCTTGCTCTTTTTACTCTTAAATTGTTGAAGAACAGAAACCTACTGAGACAAAGGAGAAATGGTCATTGTGACTTATGTATCATATATATCCAAAGTTACAACATAAAATATTGGCAAGTATTCCCCAGAATGAGGAGGGAAAAACTGTTGAATTCCAACAGGAGACCGACATATGAAAGTATTTTGCATGTAGTCTTAGAACACGTTGAACATGACTCCTAGTTGGTGAGAGTATCTTCATCTCTCCCAGACTCGAATGCTGGTGCTTTTCAGTCTTGAAACTACTTCCCTTAACTTTTCTCTGATTTTGTTTGAATATTAGATTTTCAAAAGTCCTCAGATCATGGCCCTTTGTCTTGCTCTTTTGGTACTTTGTCCCTTTTGTTACCACCTTGAAATCTCATTTCTCTTTGGACAAAAGTAAAATCATTCTACTTCATTCAGTGTACATTCTTGTGTGTGTTTTTATAAGATACTGAAAATTATTTCATATACATATATTTTAACTAATGTAAATGTGTTACTTTATATGTGGCATTCTGCTTACATTTTTCATTAGTTAAAATCATATTTTCTGTTTTGTACTTTTGCATAGTATTTCATAGTCTGCTTACTTGTAGCACACCCTGTCTATGCATCTGTGCATAGGTAGCTATCCTCATCATCTTAATTCACCATCTCCATTGTGATAGTCAATGTTGCCATGAATATCACTACTCATAGACATTTTGGCCTCCGTGGCCAGGAGATGAATTCCTAGGGCACAGAATATGTTTACTTTGACCATGTAATATTACATTTCCCTCTGAAAAGATTAGCCCAACATCCATCAAATCACCTATATTATTATGGAGGTCTAGAATATGGTTCAGGAATACTCATTTTATCAATAACACTAGAAAATTGGGTCACATATTAAGAAAGCCCACATTAGGAGACTAACTAAAATGACAATCTGCAACAAATAGTAAAGACATATTTTGTAATAGATAGTGTGGCTTTAACAATGAATAATATTCAGCTTCTGATAGAAGAAAAGACAAAGAGTGGTTGAGGGACACAGGTTCACATCCAGAAGCCAAGATCTCAGCTCTCCTATCCTAATACTGGTCAGAAGCATCTCTATCAAAAAATCAAACAATTGATTTCAGAAGTACCTGGTACATTATTCTGCACTGAGAAGGTACTCCAAAAGTTACTTAAATTATTGAACTGAGAATGTAACTTTATAAAAGGAATAAAAGGCCCTTTATATAGTCTTTTCCTTGAAGAGATGGTTAATTTACTGAGAGATAAAATGTGCAAATGAAACCCCGACATTTTCAGAATGATAGGTAGTGAAGTTGGATTGGAAAACTAGCATCTAAATCACGATGGAGGCAGACATTAAATTATCTGCTGGGACACAAGATGGCAGAAATTTCTTTGAAGTTATCAGTCTTGAGCTGTGTCTCAACAGAAGAAATAGTAGTTTTAAGAATTTAAATGGCACAACTCTACTCTTGTGTTGCCTAAGTAATACATAGCATGCAGTAGGATGTATTTGACAAAGAAAATGAAAGATAAAGGAGAGAAAAATATAAGGCCAAAAATGAGTCCTTAATTCACGTTTATCTTCAGAATGGAGATAGATTTGTGTTGAAACGCAAGCATTATGTTTTGATATGATCTTTAAACCATCATAATTTCAATTCTGAAGTACTATGCTCCTATAAAATTGTAGACAATACAGAATTAGTTATCGTTTTATCGTTGGGAACTCTACAGTTGGAATTGAACAAAATACACGCCGACTTATATAACTTCAAAGCATGGAGTGGGACTCTATGATACTGGCATTTTCTGGGACAAATATTACTCTGGTTCTCATGTACCATTCAGGCAATAGCTCTGGTACTTGAATCTCTCGTTCTTCACTAAGAAGCCTACTATCCAGGGTTTCCACATGCTCCTGTGTCTGTTCCTCTGAGTTATTCCCATATTTTAGCCTTTTAAAGAAGGTTGTCAAGTGCAAATTTATGGTTTCCAACCATTGAGTATAAGACAGGCAGAAATAAGCTAGTTAGATGACCTACTTAAAATTGTAGATTAATAACGAAATCAAATAAGATATATATATCACTGTATCACTGTCATCCTATTGTTCATTGATTTGCTCGAGCAGGCTCCAGTAATGTCTCAATTCATCCTAGCCCTGAGATTTTAGCAGCGTCTCTTTACTCATCCTTCCCTTCCTAATGGTGCTGCATTGGAGGCTCTTTCAGGGTCAGGGAAATGAGACCCATCATTGCTACTGTTTTGGGCATATCGAATATGCTACGGGGAGCTTGCCAGGCTCTGCCATGTGGGCACAATACTCTTGGTAACTTGCCAGGTTCTCCGAGATTGAGAACTAGACAATAAGAAGGAGCTTTATTTCTTATCAGATTCAAAAGAATACAGAACAAATATTATGAATGACAGTTATATTAGAATAGTGTTGAGGACACATGTAACCCAAAAATATTCAGAATTCAGTTTAGCATGCATTTGGAGGTAGAAAGTGTTACTATTTGAATAGTTTTCTATTTAAAATAGCTTGCATATTGAGCAACAATTGCATGGAGAAACAACCAACTTGATATATATTCTTATAATCTATAGTCTATATATATATCCAGATATCCACATACATAATCACATCTTTGCTTCATTCATAATATGGAAAATTAAATTCCTGGTCAGGAATTTAGCTGGGTCCTTGAAATCATGGCTCTTTAAAGGCTTCAGGAGGCAAATTGCATTTATAAAACAAAACATTGACCACATTCATTCTCTCCTATTTATATTTATATGGCGACTTTTGTACTAGATATTCAAATGTGCTTCATTATGCTTTATGACTATAATTTGCATACTGAAATAATATTTGAACTGAGGCACTTGGGAGTGATTTATAATGTTTCAACAGTTTCTATGCCTCAGAACAAAGACTATATAGACCTATACATTTGGAGAATTTTAACTGTTGTTTTTTTTTTGTTTAGCTCAAATTCATTGTAAACCTTTTATTAAAATGATGAGTGGCTAATAATACCAAGGCATTCCCAACCTGGACATTATTATGATTAGGGTGAATTCTAGGGTTCCATGCTCTTCCTGGTGTGGCATGCTATTGGGTTCTTTTCATTCTCTTGATATAAGTGTCACCCGGTGTCCCACTGCCATGATTTTCAGAGTCCCAGCTAGCTAGAACCTATAAACCCTGAGCTAGATGTTCTACTACTCTCTCCAAACTGAGATCAAGTGTGTTACTAGACATAGGGATACGCAGAGAGAATTTGAGTTGCTTTATGAAGTCAATAGCATTTTATGTGAAGTGAGATGCTGGATTTGCTCAGGGCCTTTCAGGGGTCCACAGAGCCTTCCAGCTCAGTCTCAGCATATTGCTGTGACAAGCTGACAGGAAATTTCTTTCAAAAAATTGATTCAATCACTAATAAAAGTATGAAAACCAATGGACTATGTAATATGTTAATTTTTCTTAAACTGGGCTTTAGACACATTGTGGACATTATGTGCCCCCCAGATCATATACTGAAGCCCAAATCTCTAAAATGAGTGCAAAGATAATGCCTTAAAGAGGTAATTAAGGTAAGATGAGGTCACAAGCATGAGACCCTAACTCTATTGATATATGCAAGGCTCATGGAGTAAGGGCTAAGTAAAAGCTCAGGGAGAAGATGGCTGCCTGTAAGCCAAGAAGCAAGGCATCAAGAGAAATCACCTTGATATTTGAGTTCCAGTTTTCAGAATTTGAGATAATTGACTTCTGTTGTGTTTGTCCATATGTCTCTGTAAGATTTTGTTTTGGCAGCACTAACAAACAAATAAAACACTGAGTTATTCAACAATTAACTATTTCTTGAGAACCTATTACATGCACAGCACTGTTCTAATCACTGGAGATACAATGTCAGAGAAAACAGAGACAGATCTTTATTTCCTGGTCTAATAAAAGGCTGACTCAGAGGGTAGATTTCCCAGGCTCAGCTAATTATTAAGAGAGCAATCTTGAAAAACACAATGTAGAAAAGCCAAGTGCACTTCTATCTTCATCACAGCAATATGCACACCAGCCAGAATTTGGAAACAACCATGTGCCCAAGCATGATGACTGGATAAAGATTGATTACACAATGGAATACTATGCACCTATTAGAAAAATAAAGTCATGAAACTTGCTGATACATGGATGGATGTGGAAAGTATCATGTTGAGTGAAATGAGTCAGAGGAGGACAGACATGGAATGATCACACTCATCTGCAGGATATAAAAACATATCATTATATATATACATATATATGTAGTATATATATATGTATCCTGGGAGATACAGAACTCCGCAGGAGGAAGAGAGCAGCGTGGAACGCCTTCAAGAGCTTCAAAGAAGTGGTTAAGAGGACAAAGAACCTCCAGATTCTGGCACATCTTTTTGACTCCACCATTCTTCCTGCACTAACATACGCCTCAGAGACCTGGACCCTATGAAAACAGGATGAAAACGCTGTTTGGGTTTCACAAAGAGGAATCAAAAGAGCTATGCTTGGAGTAACATAGTGAGAGAAGGAATCTGGAATTCCGACCTCCATCAACGATCAAGAATTAGGAACGCTGTCTCTTTTGCCAAGGCATCAAAAATCAGATGGGCCAGACACCTAATGTGATTCAGAGACAACAACTGGACTAGTGCTGTTACCGACTGGATTCGATGGGACGTCAAAAGAACGCGTGGCCGCCCACCTACAAGATGGTCAAAACCCTGAATGAACAGTTTGAGGTTCTTACTGTTTCTGGAGCGAGCAGATACCATTGAGCTACAATAGCACGAGGCAGGGACGGATGGAGATGTTACTGGTGCCTGCTCAAACAAATCAAATGTCAACGGGATGACAAGTGATACAAGTGATATATCTCCTGCCCCCATGCCAGGCTATCTTCACTGGGGCCCCTCAGAGAGGGGCAGGTGAAGTCTCCCTCCCCACCGCATGCAGAGCCCCAGCATACAAAAACCTCCTGAACCCAGCCACAGCCATGCTCAAGGCCACTATCCACACACTCCAATGAGCCTCACACATGAAGGAACTGGCAGAGGAACCCAGGTGTGCGGGACCCAGGTCTGAGATCTCCAAGCCTGCTTGGATTGGGACTGAGCCTCCTCCACCCAGATCCCCCATTTTCCAGTAGCTAGGCAGTCACACCCACAAACTGCCCCACAGCGCCATGTAATCCCATCAACAGTCAAGATCCAGAGACTATAAAACAAAGCTCCTGGAACCTCTTATTGTCTGGTTCTCTCTCTTAGAGAACCTGGCAAACCATCCTGCCCACAGGGCAGAGCCTGGTAAGCTCCCTGTGGTATATTCAATATGCCAAAAATAGTAACAATAATGGGTCTCATTCCCCTGACCTTAAAAGAGCCTCCAATGTGGCACCATTAGGAAGGACAAGTAAAGAGAGCCTGCTAAATTTCCAGGGCTAGGATGAATGGAGATGTTACTGGTGCCTGCTCAAGCAAATTGATGAACAATAGGACGACAGTGTACCAAGTTACAAATAAAAATAACATACTAAGTGGAATTTGCAGTGCTAGGGAGGCAGATAGGTTATATTTTTAAATATTTTTATTGAATTTAAGAACTATGATTTATTTATAGTTGAGTTTTAGGAATACAATTTCTCAACATCAGTCCTACCACCAGTGTCAAGTTTCCTTCACTGGTGTCCCCATATTCCCTCTCCCCACACACCCACCCCAACACCACCTGCCATCTTAACTGGCATGTTACAAAGTTGGATGGTTGCAGCTTAGACCTCATATATTCAGCGTTGTTGAGTCTGCTTTGGATATATGACTCTACTACTCTTGGGTAGTTCATACTTTTTATGCAAAATGACTGAGTCTGGGTTGAGGGTATATAGAAGAGTTGTTAACACGTGATTAGTGTTCAAAGCTGTGAGACTTGATGAGCTCACTTTGGAAAGAGTGTAGTAGAAGTCCAAGGACAGATTCTGCAAGTTGGTGAGACAGAGGTGGGTCAGTCAGTCAAGGAGGCTGAGGAGAAGCAGCCAAAGACTTATGAAAACTGTTCATGCTGTCCTAATTGTCAAATAAAGAATGCATTCTGAGAAGGAAACTCTCAACTACATCACTAATCTGCTGCCAGGTCGGGCAATCCAAGAACTAGGCAGCAATCATTAGCTGTAACTTATTCACCTAATGGCTGGCAAGAAGATGTCTTTGCAGGAGTCTGAAGAAACTGCTCTGACTGATTCCATTTCTCAGTGAAGAGGTGACATGGTTGCCAGCTAAACATAGGGATGAAGATGAAGAGACTGAAGGTTGAAGGGACAGTAAGAGACAGTTATTTCTGAGAGTGTAAGCATTTGTAGCTCTAGCAAATAATACATAACTGCGAGTTATCATTAAGGATTCATTGAGCACTGACTGTGGAGATACTACGGCTGTGGGGAGGGAAGGTAAATAAAGAGTCCTCAAATACAAGGGCTTGAGTTTATTGCAAGACAACCCAGCATCATTGTGGAGGCATTACCTCTCACATATGGTTGCACAAACGTAGGTGCAGACTAGATTGTGGCCTTGATAGGCAAAATGAGAGGGAAGCAAAGGAATTGAGAATATGAACAGAAAGCAATAATAATGCTTGACCACACAAGTTAGGAGAGAAAAGGGTATCTAGTGGATTCACTGGGAAACAACATAAAGTTTCTCAGTCAATGGATTTGGAAAGGATTGATATATTGTTAAGGTCTGTCCCAGCTGGAGAGATGATTGCAGCTTGTATATATGTATACATATAAATACATGTAAATGTGTGTATCACTGTCATCCTGTTGCTCATCGATTTGCTCAAGCGGGCACCAGTAACGTTTCCATTCTGAGACTTGTTGTTACTGTTTTTGGCATATCAGATACACCACGGGTAGCTTATATGTGGCAAAAAAACGATTAAGAGCATGCATGAAACTAAAGTTGTGCAAGTTGCAGTTGCTGGTAATGACAAGTTGCTGTTGTGATGATGGTAATGACTGGTTGGGGGTAAGGGATGTGGAGAACACGATCACTGGAAGAGGAAAGATGTCACAGAGTTGAGTGGTCAGGATATTGGAATGATGATCCATATTCATGCTAATATCAATAGTAATTAATACAACAATGCTATTAGAGAAATAGTGAGTCAGGAGCTAAAATCTTCAAGGTAAAAATAGCTAGGTAAGATATAATAGAAGGTGAGAGAGATATAGTATGGTGTGTAGGGCACTTGCCTTGCATAAATCCAACCCAAATTTGATTCCCGACACTATATATTGTTCCCTGAGCCCTACGGGGAGTAATCCCTAAGCACAGAACCAGGAGTAATCCCTGACAACAGAAACAGGAGTAATCCCTGAGTACAGTGGGTGTGGGACTAAAACTAAAACAAAAATAAAAAATATCTCACAGAGGTAGAAAAAAACATCAAAGTACATTGGGGAAGATATTATCTTTTGGCATGAAAATGAAACTTTTAACAAAAAACTTGGATTGTCTGGAGCAATAGTACAGTGGTAGAGTATCTGCCTTTTACAGGGCCTACCTAGGTTTGGTCCCTGGCACCACATATGGTTCCCCAAGACTACCAGTAATAGTCTCTGAGAACAGAACCAATAGTAACCCTTAAGCACCTCCAGATGTAACCTAACAAAAAAATTTTCAATCTCATGCAAAATATAATAGTAGTTCTGAAACTATATAGCCCTGAAACTATATAGCTCTGAAACTATTTAAAAAGATGTTAACAATACAAAACAAATTGTAATTTAGAAGAAAAGAAACTCTAGATAATTTTTATTTTAAGAATTTGCTAAGCATGCTTAGGCCATGTTAGAGATATCAGCTCTGTTCTGCATCTATTAGAGAAACAGCAGAAAAGACTAAGCATAACACTGATATAAACCCTGTGGAGGACCCCAGTTTATCCACCCCTGTTGCCCCTCACTCCTACTTTATTGTCACAACTGCCCAATTCTTTATTCAACACAATCCAAAATTTGGGTCTCTGTATTGAGCTCCCTGTTCTTTGATGCCTTTTAATCCCCTGATTTTTCTTGTACTTTTGGACTCATATCCCAATTTGGTTCCTAATATTAGCCAATCTCTATATTTTCTCATGTCCCCTGCCTCCTATGTTTCTCATCTCCCCTGACCAAAAAATTACATGTGTTCAAGGTTCCAATTGATAGGGAGGAGGCATTATTGTGACTTGAATTTACATTTGTTATCTAGCCACAATCATGCTCAAGGTCACTCTCCACACATTCAGATGAGCCTCATGCATGAAGGAACCGGCAGAGGAACCCAGGTGTGTGGGACCTGGGGCCAAGATCTCCAAGGTTGCTTGGATCGAGACTGGTCCTCTTCCACCCAGATTCCCCATTTTCCAGTAACTAGGCAGTCACACTCCCAAATTGGCCCTCACCATGTAATTCCATCAATGGCCAACATCCACAGACTATAAAACCAAGATCGTGGAAGCATATGGCTGCATCTGATAGCTTAGTTCTCCCTCTTAGAGAACCTGGCAAGCTACCGAGAGTTTACTGGCCGCAGGGGAGAGCCTGGCAAGCTCCCCATGGTGTATTCATTTGCGAAATACAGTAACAATGATGGGTCTCATTCCCCTGACCCTGAAGAGCCTCTAATGTAGCACTGTTGGGAAGGACGAGTCTCACTCAAGCAAATCATTGATCAACTAGATGACAGCATATACATACTCTCTTGGAGAGCCTAGCAAGCTACCGAGAGTATCCCGCCCATATGGACAGAGCCTGGCATACTACCCATGGTGTATTTGATATACCAAAACAGTAACAAAAGTTCTCATTCCCCTGACCTTGAAAGAACCTTCAATCATTGGGAAAGATGAGCAAGGAGAGGCTGCTAAAATCTCACAGCTGAGAGGAATAGAGATGTTACTGGTGCCCACTCGAGTAAATATACGAACAATGGGATGACAAAGATAGAGTGATACAGTGATCTTAACTTAATGCACAGTCTAGGTCAAGTATCACTTGTCATAACTTGTCATCCCATTGTTCTCAATTTGCTTGAGCGGGCATCATTAACATCTCTATTCATCCCTGTCGTGTGCTAGTGTAGCCCAATGATATCTGTTCACTACAGGAACATGAAGAGCCTCACACCGTTCATTTAGGGTTTTGAGGAAGAAGTCTGACCATCTCATTGGTGGGCAGTCATGCGGTCTTTTGATGTCCCGTGGAATCCAATCAGTAACAGCTCTAGTCCAACAGTTGTCTCTAAATCGCATTATGTGTCAGGCCCATCTGATTTTCGACACTTTGGCAAACAAGACAGCATCCCTGATTCTTGATTGTTGACGGAGGTCAGAACTTCAGATTCCTTCTCTCACTTGAGTGAAATGTGATATTCAAAGCATAGCTCTTTAGATTCCTCTTTGGGATACCCGAATAGTGTTCTCGTCCTGTTTTCGTAGGGCCCAGGTCTCTGAGGTATATGTTAGTGCATGGTCTAGGTCAAGTCTAATCAGTAATGGAGATTATCGAATTTTTATTTAGTTAAAGAAAAAATTTCCTTGTGAAATATAGGACCATTAAATATGTAGCAAACTGATCTACCACTCTGTGGGAACTAGTTACCATGATGGAAATTAATGGAAATGTGGCAAACTTGTCATTTTTCTTGGCAGATAAGTGTAGATGTCATTAATACTGTCATGCAAATAATTAATAATTGTCATCTATGTATAGGCATAGTTCTAAGAATCAATACCAATAGTTCTTCATGTAGTGCAACCCACAGTCTACTGAAAATAAACAAATAAACACATACAGAAGGTTATTTTAGAAAGGGAAAGACAATAAAATAGATGTGTTGAGGTCATATTCTGTATCAAGCTCTGTCTTAAGTGCTTTTCTATTTCTCCTATTCAGATACTTATCATGATATCATATAGTTAGTGATATTATTATTGTATTTTACAGATAAAGAAAGTGAGACCCAGTGAGAATAAATAATAATTTAAAAAAACTGGGGAAATTGTTTGACTTACTTGTGCTGCCATTTCTTCTGTAACATGGTAATGGTAATCATAAACTTGACACGGGGTTGTGACTTTGTGGTTTTATGATTAAGGGAATTTGTATATGGGAAGAGTTGAGAGCAATCCCCAGCATGTTCTTAGTACTATTCCCACTTTCCAGAATAGAAAACCGTGGTTTGGGAGGGCTTCAGTGCTACCTGAGTTGACACTGAATAAATTAAATAAAAAGGACTTCTACTCAGTGAATATTCACTACCTTACTGGCAGAGCTTGGGTTCCTTTGCGGTTACTGTTTCTTGAAAAGTCCCTGCCCTTTGCAGCACCCACATCTTTGTGAATGGACAATGAGGAGTTAACTATGAGCCAAAAATAGATTTTCTTTCAGCTCTAGTCTCCACGCCTAGAGATACTCAGAAAACCCTATTGCAGAATTAGGACATGCACGGCATTAAACTGTGGCAAAAAAAAATCACAAGGAAAAAAGTAGAAGAGGGAAGGGCTCTCAGTAACAAGAGAACAGTGTGAGAAATCAACAATATATCTGTTTTTCTCAGCATCCAATTATTGGCAATAGTTTGTGACTTTTTTACCATATCTTAAGATTTTTCTAGTCTAAAAAGGAAAATCATCATAATGTATATGCAAGCAAAGCTTGATGAGCTTAAACTAGATTTAAAATATCTATTTTAAGGTCTCAGTTCCTGAAAGGAAGCAGAATTGGGCTTCTCCAACTCAAATTTTCCCATTTCAATAACATCAAGGATTCCACTGGATAAGACCTGAACAGAGACCTGGGAGAACCTGGCAAGCTCCCCGTAGAGTATTCATATGCCCAAACCAGTAACAATGTAGGGTCTTATTCCACGACCCTGAAAGAGCCTCCAATGCGCCACCGTTGGGAAGGACGAGTAAAGAGAAGCTTCTAAAAGCTCAGGTCTAGGACGAATGGAAACATTACTGAGACCGTTCGAGAAAATACATGATCAATGGGATGATGGTGATGATGATGATGATGATGATGCTGATGATGATGATGATGATGATGATGATGATGATGACTTGAACAAATATTGATTTTAAACCCTACACCATCCTTGGGGTAAGCTCTCGAATGTTGCCAACTTCCATATATCAACTTCTTAATTCTTACAGGTGTTACATAGAACTGAATGTGAATGACCCTCACTCCCCCTTTACCTTGTATCTCTCAGCACAAAAGACAGCAGGGTAAAGAGATTCCCAGAATTCCCTTATTGTTAGCTTGTCACACTCAACTGTCCCCTGCCCCAAACCATCACTTTCAGGGAGCTGTGTCCTTTTTCTATGACTCATATCAGGCACATTTCTATTTTGAATTAATGATTCACATCCATCTAAGGATCCAGGAGCCCTCAGAAATCTAGAAGAGGTACACTGCATAGTATTATGGGGATCAAGACACTCTTTGCCTTCAAGGAATAGAAGACTTCGCTGTCCCTTAAGCAAAGCCAATTCCTTAAAATCCTCTCTTTATTGCGTCAAGTCTGAAATATTTAATAAATCTCCCATAAGCAAGGATGTTTATCCAAGAGTAAATGGTTAAAGAGCAGGAGAAGAAGTAATGCTAGTATAGGGGGTAAGGTGTGTGCCTAAGATGCAGCTGACTCCAGTTCAAATCACAGGTACTATGTAGGATGGGCTGAGTAGCTGAGTAGCGACAAAGGTCATTCCTGATCACAGAGCCTGGAAGAACCATTGAGAATCACAGGGTGTGGTCTAACCCTCCAATCCATCTTCCAAAAACATAAGGGGGGAAGAGTAACTAGAAGTTCCCAGTAGAACCCAGCAAGTTAACTTCCTTTACATCTCTCGTTCCTAGGAACACTGCTAAACGTAATGCACCCAACCTGGCTTTCCTAAGGACTCTTTCCACTTTCCCACATACAACTGACAGCCGAACAAGCCCTTGCACTGGACACAACTCTCTGTGGTATCACAGTGTCACCCTCCCTCAGCTGTACTCTCCAGCAGTCCTGCCCGCTCCCAACAGCCACCGTCCAAGCCCCCACTAAGAAACTATACCAGTACTTGATTCTACCCAACTCTATCCTCTGTCACAAAAACTACCATTTTGACTACTATTCCTTTTTAAATGTTTTATGTCTGTTGGAAATTTGTGAGCTCCCCGTGGGCAGACCAAGACTGACTCACCTCTGTTTCCTTGGAACCTTGAGCAGGCTTAGGCAAAAGATAGGGGAAGAAAATGGAAGACGGGGAGGTGAATGGAGGGAAAGGATAGAGGGTCAGAGTGTCAGTCCCAGCTTCAGCCAGTCAGATGGATGAAATCCCTAGATGGGATTTGTCCTACCTAGTTCTGTCAAGGGGCATGAAAGCATGAACCAGAAGAGCTTCTTGAGGCTTCAGGTGTTCGAGATTTTAAAAATGGACAGTCTTCAACAAGATCAATTCAAAGCTGAAATGGACTGGTTCTATCGCATCATTCTCCATTCAAATTACTGGAAATTCTTTTGGAGACCCCCTTTCTTCTGTTTATGTCTTCAGCAATGTTTTATTTTTCCTCCATTCAACTAAACAATCATTTAGATCCCATTATTGATTGAGAATATCAATATTGCTATCCCATTGAAAAATATCAGCATCATTTCAGGTAATTTGCTTTTAAATCTTAACCACTAAATTGGCCTTTAGGGGCTGGAGCAATAGCACAGCAGGTAGGGCATTTGCTTTGCATGTGGCTGGCCCATGTTCGATCACCAGCATCCCATATGGTCCCCTGAGCACTGCCAGGGGTAATTCCTGAGTGCAGAGCCAGGAGTAACCCCTGTGCATTGCCCGGTGTGACCCAAACAGAAAAAAAAAAACAATAAATTGGCCTTGAAATGCCTATCTAACTGCTGTGGAGTGGTTTTGTTTCTTTGTCGAGGCCAGTCTTAGAATTTTCAAGGCCTTGTGGCAGTGACTGATAACGTGAGAAGCAGTTCTATCCAGGCACTAAAAAGGCATCTTTTGTGTGCCCCCTTCTGTTAATGAGTTTTGGAGCATTTCTCCCAAATTCAACAGCATTTTAGTCTCTATTGCCATGGCCAAGAATGGCTCCATGTGGAATCGTCCACATTATTGCACTCCTCCCAATGACCATGCACTCTTTCCTTCATTTATGTAAGTAAAGGGTTTATGGAAGTCAGCCAGGCAATGTGCAGAACAAGACATAAAGACGACAATTTTTCCTCAATTTTTATTTAGGCACAGAAGTTTACAATACTATTAATAATAGAATTTCAGCCATACAACATTCCAATTCCAAATCCACTACTGTTGTCTGCACCCCAATGTCCAAGGGCCCCTCCCAACTTACCTCGACCTCCTAAGTAAAATGTTTTATGGGGGCTGGAAAGTACAGTGACTAGAGTACTTTCCTTTCATACAGGCGATCCAGATTTGGTCTCTGTTGTAACAGATGGTCTTCTGAGCCTTACTAGGAGTATAGAACCATGAGTAAGCCCTGAGCATCATTGGGTGTAGTCTACAACCAAGTGGATGTAGTCCAAACCAAAATATAAATAAAATCTTCTTTTGTAAAAAATTATTAGTCATTGGGTCATATGCTTACAATAATGTTGACACTTACAGTTTTGATATACACAGATAGCCCATTTCTCTATTACTAACGTGTATAAGATCCTTGCAGAAAACATGATAGCCTCATTGTTTTATTCCAACTTTAAAAAAATATTGTCAGGTTGATGTTCTAGGCTTTCTTTGTAAGGGTTTGGACTTTTTAAAAATATGAATTAAAAATTAAGACATTTAGAAGTACTCACCTTGGAGAGCTTTAGCCAAAGTAGTACATGCAAGTATCACTAGGACAGCACTCTCAACCCATTCACCTCTACCTCTCCAGGGGGTAATCTGATATATTTATGCACAGACACTGTGCATGTCACTCAGATAAACAAAAGAGTATTTTTTATTTCACAGAGCTTGACTATGGATTTGTCTATTCTGGACAATTAATATGAATGGACTCACATGATATCTTTTATGAGTTTGGTTTCTTTTATGCAGCATGATACATTCAAATTTCATCTGCATTATTATATGAATCAGTGCACCCTTCTTTTCTATGACTGAATAATATTCCACTGTAGACATGAGCTTCATTTTACGTATCTATTTACCAGTTGGTGAACACTTGAATTGTTTCTAGTCTGAGACAATTTAACTAATGTTGCTATGAGCATTTGCTGTTTATAAACATCTGCTTTTGTGTTCCTTGCTTTGTGGGCTACTGTAGCACTGCCATCCATTGTTCATTGATTTGCTCAAATGGACACCAGTAACATCTCCATTGTGAGGCCTGCTGTCACTGTCCTTGGCATATTGAATACACCACACGTAGCTTGCCAGGCTCTGCCATGTGGGCGAGATACTCTTGGTAGCTTGCAGAGGAATGGAGGAGTTGAACCCAGGTCAGCCACTTGCAAGTCAAACACCCTACACGCTGTGCTATCCTCCAGCCCTGTGGGATACTAGCAGACAAATATAAGTGCAGTGGGGGAAAGAGAATTTAGGGAAGTAACAAGTTCAAGGTGGTACAAAGAGAGCCAGTGCCAAACCTCTGACTTTCTAGCCAGGAAGCTGTCCCTTCCCCACAGTTTCTAATCTGTAGGAACCTTTATAACAATTTTTCCCTGTTGCTTGGTAGAGTTTATAGGGTGAGCTGCCATATCTGAACAATCCATAAGTGGTAAAGTACTGTCAGCAACTGAGTTGAGTAATTGCTTCTACCAACAGCTACAACACATTGGAAGAGAATGGATGGCTTCTTGGGGACCCTCACTCATTTAGCATGGGTTCAAGAGTGGATAATATAACCATTGACTCATCTACCTGGAGGAAGCTAAAGTCGCTTCCATTTCTCCGTTATGTACCCTAGAGTAGCATTGAACATTCTCTTTCTTGGAAACACTCTCCACCCGACTGACTGCTATTGTTCCTGAACTTGAACATTTGAAGGAGAAACAGCCTGTGAACAGGCACCAATTTTTCATGCAGCATGACTTGGAGGGGCAAATGTCCAACAGGGACTTCTTTTTGAGGCACCAAGTACTGATTGAAGGCATAGTTAACTATGTATGAAATTTAAGCTCTGCAATTAATTGGGGGCACTAAATTATGACTGCTCCAAAGAGCAGGAAAGACTTTATGAAAATTGAACCTGTTAAAGAGAATTGTCCCAGGTTAGGAGCTATAAACTACAGTAACCTGCAATAATGATGACCTTTACAAGAACAGCTAACTTCTCTGCCTGCGGAACAGGTAACAGAGGACTACATTTGACGTAAAGCAAAAAGAGCTGGCAAAAGGCCAAGTGTGTTAAGCTAGACCAACTATTAGTCCTAAAATAAAATTGAGGGACTTTTATTTGCTCAATCAGCATCCACAATATTAGCTACTTTCGTGGTTTTTTTTTTAAAGATTTCTGACAATAAAGACATTTGCTATACTGCTCAGAAGCTTCTTCGGAAAGCAATTGATGTGTAAATTTAAAAGGCAGTACAGACTAGTTGCTCAATAGGTGCTTTGAATGAATTAATTAATGATGGGGTTTACCATGGAAATAAACCCTGTCCTTGAAAACTTGCAATCGGCATAAAAGAAATTCTAGAAAGTTTGTGAAGTGACAGTAATTGCAGTCCCGAAAAGGGGACCAAAGAAAGAACAGAATAGGAAATTATAAAGCCACTTATTTAGCCATCAGAATGGGGTGAGGGTCAGAAAGACCTCTCAGAGCTGTACTAAAGACTTCTTAGTACAGCAAGTATACATTTGCCTTGTGTGTGGACAACCAGATTTCATTCCCCTGGCACCATATATGGTGGCCTGACCTCCTCCAGAAGTGATCCCTTAGTGTTGGACCAGAAGTAAGTCCAGAGAAAATGCCATGTGCAGCCCAAAAACCAAGTTCTCTGGACATTTGAACCATCTCCCCAGTCCCGAATATTTTTTAAATCTTATCATCCCCCGCTCTCGGAATTGGCTGACTTGCTGTCCTTGGTTCATAAAGGTTTCTATAATCAAATTAGTATCCTATGGGCAAATTAGTTTCCTATAGTCAAGTTAGTTTCCACATGGAGGAAATATTCTTTCACCAAGCATTCACTAAGTAGGTACTCTCTGACTGGCACTAGGCTATGGGTACAAACTCAGAGTACTTAGTCTGAGGCGAAGATAAATATTGTAGCACGGTAGCACTGTCATTCTACTGTTCATCAATTTGCTAGAGCAGGCACCAGTAAAGTCTCCAATGAGACTTGTTGTTACTGTTTTTGGCATATCAGATGCACCATGGTAGCTTGCCAGGCTCTGCTGCCTGGGCAGGATATTCTCGGTAGCTTGCCAGGCTTTCAGAGAGGGACAGAGGAATTGAACCTGGGTAGGCCGCGTGCAAGGCAAACGCCCTACCCGCTGTGCTATCGTTCCAGTCCAGATAAATATTAAATGATCAAATAACTTTACTGGTGTTATCTGTGTTATAAAACAGATTAGACCATTTATGTCATAGAAACAGTAAAATCGGTCACCTGCAGAATGAGAGCATTGAAGTTGCATCAACAGTACCAGTTCAAGCAGTAACTTACTTAGACCAGAGAAGGTTAGCACCTCACAGTAGACATCCCCTCAAGTGAAATGACAGCTAAGCACACCACCCAACAAACTGACCACACTCAGCACCAGAAAAGACAAAGGAAACCCTTTCCTTTCAAAGCTTCTGCAGGTGTTTGCACAGCTAAGTGGTGGCCATTAAGAGGTAAACAGCTGGTAATGGCTTCCATTTTTTATGCACCTTCAGGCCCTGGGGCACCATCTTGAAAGCACAAACATGAACTCTGCATAATAGAGTAAAATACTACTTCCAGAGCCATCCTGGGTCAGCTGAGCTGAGCTGTGGAGCTAGCAAAAGGTTTTCTTCCAAAAAGGATTTATAGAACCCTGTTTGCAGAATCTACACCTCCTTGGGTTTGCCCATACATTTTAACATGTGCTTGGGTCTTTTCAACAAGTATTTATCAGATCCCCTGTATGGAGGCATGGATGGGAGCCTTTCACTCCAGGGGAGATCTGGGGAAGAGGAGTGGAACACTGGTATAGAGGGGTGAGCTCCTTCCTAGACCCCTACAAGTACCCCACTATTTATCCTCAACTAGACAAAAATATAGAAGGTGGGATGTGGGCAACCAGGAGGAAAGCGAGGACCTGCCTCCCATGAGGACCTGATACTGGGGACCTAAAGAGAGGTGTACTCTTCTCATAAAGGTAGCACTGTAGCATGGTAGCACTGTCGTCCCGTTGTTCATCAATTTGCTTGAGCAGGCACCAGTAACATCTCCATTGTGAGATGTATTGTCACTGTTTTTGTCATATCGAATATGCCACGGGTAGCTTGCCAGGCTGTGCTGTGTGGGTGGGATACTCTCAGTAGCTTGCCAGGCTCTCTGAAAGGGTTAGAAAAAGCAAACCCGGGTTGGCTGCGTGCAAGGCAAACATCCTACCCGCTGTACTATTGCTCCAGTTACGGGTACTTTTCCCCATGAGGACTGGCTGCTGAGGAACTGAAGATAGTTCTCTTTGGGGACTACAGCAGCTCATGGTTGCAACACAGGAAAATAGGCTCTTTAGTACTGGAATAAGCCCTTCTATGGACTGGAGCGATAGCACAGGAACTGGAGCGATAGCACAGCGGGTAGGGCGTTTGCCTTGCATGCGACCAATCAGAGTTCGCCTTCTCCATCCCTCTTGGAGAGTCTGGCAAGCTACTGAGAGTAACCCGCCCGCACTGCAGAGCCTGGCAAGCTACCCATGGCCTATTCGATATGCCAAAAACAGTAACAAGTCTCACAATGGAGACGTTACTGGTGCCCACTCGAGCAAATCTATGAACAGTGAGACGACAGTGCTACAGTGTTATGGATTTCCTGGAAAAGCAAGTCTGGCCCTTGGCAATGGCAATGGTTCTTGGGACATGCAAGCTACATATTGATGTAGAATGGTAACAGTACGGGGGCAAAGGAAGGTGCTGAAGGAACAGCTTTGCATCCACTCCTACTTTTTAGACTTTAAAAATAGATGAGCTAAACTCATGTGTTACTACCTAGGATGATATCTAGTGAAATACTGTGTTTAGTGGTATGTGGAACATGTATCACCTTCTTCAGTGGCAGACATTAAAATGGTGGTTAACACAAGTAGGTGTGTGAAGGGCTCATTACAGGTATATACGTGTGGAAAACTGTTTTATAAAATAACAATTTCTGCAACTCACTGCAGCTCTACCTCTGTGACACCCTGGGTTGAAGGGGAGTTACATTTCTTTACATATACTGCTTTCTTTGATGAAGAAACGTTGATACTCTGCTAAACAGAATTGTGTGCCTGTGTTGGTTCCTGTGTTGGTTGGTGGATAACACTACCTCTATGGCAAGGTGTATTAGTGGTGTTTGGCAATGTATGTCTAACTTTGCTCCTTCTTATGGTGTGTGTTGAAATACCATGTTATTTTTTCTCAGAGAAAAATGAGACAGGAAGGAAGAAACTCTAAATTTAAGATGACTTCTAATCACCATCAAGCTCATGGAGATGAAAGTATATAAAGTAGACTCTGGGTACCTCTACAGGGAGAGCCAATCAGGTTTGGGGAAACCACCATCAAGAGAGGACCTCTCTGATAACAGGACAATGAAACGGAACCCAGAACAATAAACAATAACAGCCCCTATTTATGGGATGCTTGCCCTATGTCAGGTATTATTTGAAGGGTTTTACCTGATCAAGCCCATTTAATCTTCATCAAAGCCATTTATCTATTTTGGCCAAATGGAGAAACCAAGGCAGTTCTCCAACATTCAATACCTACAGAGCCTGTCCTTACACCACTAGGCTAGACTCACTACTAAAATCAAGGCACACAGAGGTGGAGAAAAAGTGTTGCCGGAACCACAAATAGGTCCAAAGGGGAAAGTCTGTGTTATGTTCAAAGAACCCAAAGGCTGTTGTGACTGCAGTGTGCATATCACAGAACAATGTGAGATAGGAGATAAAGCTTGAGAGGACTACCGTGGTGTGGTCATTCAAAGCCTTATGGGTCATGGAAAGGCTTTGTCTTCCTCTTGGAGTAATGGACAACCCTTGAGTAGTTTTAAACAAGCAGGTGGTCTGATCAGTTTTGTGAGAAATTACTCGCCTCAAGGATATTTTTGCCTTTGAAACAAATCCTAACTTGGTCATTGGTCATTTTCTTCAAAAGGTTAGGGAAGGACTGCAGAGAGCCTATGAGTTTAGTTTGAAGCAGGATCTATATGACATGGTTATGACACAGCAAATTCTGGGATTTAGATCATCTCTATTCTGATCACTATCACTGTCTTTCCGTTGCTCATCAATTTGCTCAAGCGTGCACGAGTAATGTCTCGATTGTGAGACTTGTTACAGTTTATGGCATATCCATTACGCCACGGGTAACTTGCCAGGCTCTGCTGTGCAGGTGGAATACTCTGGATAGCTTGCCGGGCTCTCTGAGCGAGACAGAGAAATCAAATCCGGGTTGGCCGCTTGTAAGGCAAATGCCCTGCCTCTGTGCTATCGTTCCAGCCCAACCTTTATTCTGATAGCTCCTAGATACGGGCATCTTGCAGTTCAAGTTTATTTTCTCAGCAACAAAAATGACAAAAACTTGGACTAACTCATTCTCACAATTAACCCTGTTTCTACATTTCTTATGCATGTACAATGGGCATCCCAGTCATCTGTTGGGATGCTCTGGCTGAAGATTCTGTACCTTTATTGGACTCCTCCCTTTCACTCCTCACATTTACTCTAGTGGGAACACTGAATGCTCTTCAGAATATATCCAGGGTCCAACCACTGAGTTTCATCCCCTCCATTTTCACCTTAACCAACCCAGCTCCAGTCATCATTCTTTTTTTTTGGCCAGTTTTCTCTGTCTCCTAATGGGTTGCCTGCTGCTATTTTTATACAACTTGGGATTTTTCATCAGCCAAGAAGCTGGAATGATCTTTCAAATATACAAATCAGAACATGCCACTCTATTTTCTCCTGTTTTTTGATTATAATACAAATTACTTAGCAAGGTCAATCAAGCCCTCTCTGACCTGATCTGACTGGGTCAGCCACATGGGAAATTTGTTCTTACCAGAACATGTTGTGCTCATTTCTAAACTAAATTCCTCATAATCTGATAAATGGATGCTCTCTGGAACATTCTTTCTCCAAGGTTATCTCCATATTGTTCCCATATTTGATTTGGGTGTCAGTTCAATAACCACCTCTTCAGAAGTTCCATACCTGACCATCCTATCTAATGTGTGCCTCCTTTTCATTCTTTATCACAGTTATCTCATTTTCTAATATTTATTGTCACCTAAAATCTTATTATTTATTAACCTATTCTAATTCTTTTCTAGTGGCATACAGGTCCTTGAGGACAGGAAAATGTTCATCTTCAATGTATGCTCAGTGCTCAGAATAGGGATGGACGGAAGTATATTGATGATTTGCTAAACATCCATAGATATTTATATTTGGCATCTGTTGCTTTTCTTATTGCTAAATTACCTTTAATTTCTGGGAATTATATTTCTGCTGATCAGCCCAGACCACATCGTGAACTTGGTGATAGACACCCCAGGACTAAGTGAATCAACCAGGGCTCTACCCTTGAAAAGGGCCAATAAGCATTCTTTTTCCACATTAGGGGCATTGGATGGAAGATGAATGCTCTTCTATTAGATGAAACAAAAGACATTGACACCCAAGCCCTAGTGTGTTTTGTAATTATAAGGGTCAGAAAATCCCAGATACTTACCCTATAACATAGCAGTTCCACTTCTGGGTATATCCCTGGCATAACTAAATGGCACTAGCTAACAAAACCAGGTTCACAATAATTAACAGTATTATTTATAACACAACCAAATGACAATCAACAGTCCAGTGGATAAATTAATTATAGCATACTCACACAATGGAATGCTACAGAACAATAAAAATATTATCTCCCTTGCAGTTAGTTTGGGTAATGTGTTTCGTTTGGTCTGTGATGCTGTAAAGTTGGAGACAATAAAAGGGCAATAGGATATTTCCCACATACCATATTCCCTTATTTGGCAGACACGGAAGCCATGCCATGAGATGATGACATAACAACATCTAAGTGTGGGTCCCTGAATTTGTTTTGAGAGAGAAATATTCACTGTTATGGGTTCAGTCTCCAAGAGTTCAACACTAATTTGTGGCCAAAGCATAACATAGCCATTATTTACTGATTCAGCAGACACTGAAATCCTGGGAGGGTCAAGAATAGAGCCTTGGAATGCATAGCTGACAGGGGAAGGCTGGGCAGCAAAGACTGCAGTGCCTGCCAGAAAGATGAGAGAAACAAGATCATAGAGGATTCTTTAAATGAAAAGGAATAAAGATGTGCTCAGGAGTCACGATTTTCCACTAATAGGTTAAATAAAATGAGGACATGAAGAGTGTCTGCAACATTCCAGTCATTGGTGACCTTGGTAAGATTGGGAGGATTTACAAAATGAACAAGAAGGGAGGAACTGAGTACACCCTGTACAGACTGTCCATTCATTTTCTGTGTTGTGGCAAATAAATGAGGCAATAGTTGGAGGAACATTTGGGACTCATACATGCTTTATTTGAAATGGAAGAATGTCTTTAAAGATAAACAGTGATAGAAATATTACAAGAAGTAATAAATAATACGCATACTGGGAACCAGCTAAGCAGCTGTCAGGCCGGATGTCACTGAAGTTCACAACGATTCAGGGAGATACTGCTTATTCACAATTGAGGGCAGTTCACACTTAAAAGCCATGGTAGTGCTGAAAGGTTAATAGATTTTTCCAGGACCCTGTGCAGGGAAGTGATGGAGCCACAGTGGCAGTAGGAACCCCCGACTGACCTGACATATTTTAGAGACAAGGATGGTAAAGCAATAGGTGATGGCTAAGGGTCTTCTAGTCAACAGAAGGTGGTATTCTGGAGAGTAACGGCTTTGAGAGTAGCACACCTCTGGATGATCTTTGCCAGGTTAGGAGGAAAGGGATGACCTGGATGATGCATTTCTGAGACAAATGTTTTTCGGATAACATCGATTTTCTCTGTAATATGAGAGGTGGATGGATTCCTGGGAGGGAAATGTTAAAGTGGGGCAACACACTTGAAGGAAGTGGGAAGATTTCAAATGGTAAATACTGTGAATAAAAGAGTAAGCTTGGCTAAAGAGCCACTTGGGGCCAGTTGCCATGAGTTTAGAATAGAACCAATGTGCCTGGATTCCTGAATTTTCTCCAGTAGTGAGCAGCTGTGGATATAATAAGAGCGGCTAACATACGTGAATACTTAGCATGTGTTGGACATTGTGCTAATAACTTTACACATGTTACTTCATTACATAATTTGAATAGCTATAAAATGGATTGAACTGCAGAGTTGAAGAAGTTTGCTAATTCATGTTATCAGCTGGAGGTAGGCTTTAGTTTCTTTTTCTTCTTCCTTCATCTCCCTCCATTATTAGTCATCAAGTGCTATTGAGTCTGTTCTCATCATTTATTGCCTTTGCAGTTCTCTTTTCTTTCCCAGTGCCAATTTTCTGGTCAGGCATTTTTGACCACAAAGCGAATGGACACAGTGAACCTCCTTGTGGGTCTTTCCTTTCCAGTCATGGTCTCCTCCAATGTATCTTTTTCACGGAGACCAGAGTAACCTGCCTAATGGAGTGTATTGACTAGGCTCGTTTCAGGATTGAGAATACATAATACCTTAAATCAATTCCCAACTCTTTAAATTAAGATTTAAGACACTTTATCCATTGGTTTCGCAATTTTCACTAGTCATTACTCCATGCTATTTTCTGCATAGGTTTTCTAAAAGCAAAGAGCATTCGTTATTTTAAATCTTATTGGCTCTATAATTTTATATGGATTCATGACCATGACATACTTGTATGTTGAAAGTAGCCACTGATTCAAATAATTTGGTCTATTTCTTTCCCCCAAGTTTTAGTTTAATATATTTGATTGTTGTAATTACCTATAACTTAATATCCAGCTCTTACACCATCCTCTCTATGCAACTGCTTATACCATCCCCAGTCAACTACAATATATGCCCACTCAGCTAATAGCACCACCATCCACCAAGTTGCTCAAATGATAAATTGGAAAGTCATATTTTATTTCTATTTTATTATTTCTAAGTTACTATATATAAATATATTGAAGTACAAACAACTCAAAACATAATTAAGTGAATATAGATGCATACACTCATGTCATCCTATAATCAAGACATTAAGTATTTTTCTACTTAAAAGGACCATTATTATATCTTCACAGTCATTATCAATGTCCAGAGATAGAGACCCACCAGTTTGACTTCTGTCATCTTTGGATAGCTTTTCCTGTTTCTATAAATGGGATCATATCATAGGTATTCTTATCTTTTGCAAACAATGCATCTGTAAGATTAATCTGTTCGATTGTGATTTGATCATCTTTATTGCAAATAATATTTTATTGTTCTGTAGCATTCCATTGTGTGAGTATGCTATAATTAATTTATCCACTGGACTGTTGATTATCATTTGGTTGTGTTATAAATAATACTGTTAATTATTGTGAACCTGGTTTTGTTAGCTAGTGTCATTTAGTTATGCCAGGGATATACCCAGAAGTGGAACTGCTATGTTATAGGGTAAGTATCACTTTATCTCTGTTATTCCTTTGTTCATCTATTTAATCAAGCAAGTGCCAGTAATGTCTCCATTCATCGCTGTTGCATGGCATGCTAGAGTAACCTGATGGTGTATTGGGGGCTCTTTCAGGGTCAGGGGAATGAAGGCTGTCATTGTTACTGTTTTGGCAATATTGAGTACTCCACAGGTAGCTTGTCAGGATCTGTCGTGCGGGCAAGATACTCTCGGTAGCTTGCCAGGCTCTCTGAGAGGGACAGAGGCTTTTGGGGTGGCCTTTAATCTCCTTTACAGGTGTTCCTGGTCTACTGAATGTAGGCTTTTGGTCGAATGGCATATTGTAACGATCTGCACACTGAAAAACATTCACCTGCCTGCATCTCTGGGAAGCACATGGGACATCTGTGGCCTCAAGTTGATCTCCTTGAGGTTGATGGAGTGTGTCCAGAGGTTGTTGAGCAGCTGGCAGAGCAGGACCTATTTCAGAGAGTCTGTGTCAGGTAGAATACCTGCGCCAAGTCCCAGGTCACCTGGTGGTTGGCTGACAGCACCCCACTGGGTAAGTATATACTGGGTAAGTATATTAAACTTTCATAGATATTATTAAGTAAATTTCCAAAGTAGTTGCACCAAATTATACTCCTACCAGTAGTACGTAAGAGGACTACTTGCTCCACATTCTTGTAGTCGCTGGTCAGAGTTAAAATTTTAGTTACTCTGATGAGAGAGTGTAGTGGGATTTCATTGTGATATTAAGGTGCATTTCCCTAATGATTTGAAATGTAGAAGATATTTTACTACATCTAAAAGGCTCTTTGGAATTCCTCTGGTAAAGTGATTATCAAGTGTTTTATCATTTAAATTGAAATGCTCTTTCTCATTGATGTGTAGAATATATTTTTATATTGTTCACATGAATCTACACTATAAATGCATGTTCTTGTGTTTTGTTTACATTTCCATTCTCTGAATTTCATCTTTTAATTAAAAGAACTTTTTAATTTTAATGAAGTCAATAAATCAATCTTTCATTTCATAGTGTTTGTGTGTCATATTTTTAAAGCTCTTAACTTATCCTAATCTTTATTTACACTCTTTCCACTATTAACTTCCTAACAACTATAAATTTATTCTTATCTTCCAAACTCAGTAAAAATATGATCAAAATTTGTCATCACTCACATACCCAATCAAACTATCACTATTTCTCAGTTCAGGTTCTACATAAGTCTTCTGTTTTCTTATTATCAGGATTTACTCCAATTTTTTCAACTATAAAACAAAATCAAAAATTCTGAATGTAAATAAGACCATGACATTTTGTTTATGGATATCCATCAATATCTATGAATTTATCTTGAAGTCTATTATGGTAGGATATTTTCCTTAACTCCTGTTTATCCCAGTAACACTTCAGCAATCTTACAGTTCAGCTCTTTAATCACTCGCACTGATTTTGTTAGTTAATTAAATCTGCCATGTACTATTTTTGCTTTTAGCCCTTTGATAAGTTATTTTCTCTCCCTGAAACAGCTTCCATCAATACTCTACCCAAATGGAGTCAATTTAAACCTATCCTTGATGGATTATGAAAAGATTCACCTTTTCTGTGAATCTCCTTGAGATTACGGAAGTGAGCTTGTTTTTCTTTTCTAAAGGATGTCTAACACTGAATATGTAACTCACCACACAGCATTGTAACATCTGCCTATATGGCTGTCTCTAACTAGACAGTGAAACACCTTGAAAATGAGATTGAGTCTATGTCTTGTGTATCCACAGTTTAGACTGTATTGACACACAGAAGGAAGAGAACAGGAGGAAGAAAAGAAAGAAATAATGTAAGAAAGAGACCAAGGAAGAAAAGAAGGAGGTAGGGACAAAGGAAGGAAGGAAGGAAGAAAGTGAGGGAGGGAGGAAGGGAGGAAGGATAGAAGGAAGGAAGGAAGGAAGAAAGGAAGAAAAAAGGGAGGAAGAGAAGGAGAAGAAAGAAAGAAAGAAAGAAAGAAAGAAAGAAAGAAAGAAAGAAAGAAAGAAAGAAAGAAAGAAAGAAAGAAAGAAAGAAAGAAAGAAAGGAAAGAAGGAAGGAAGGAAGGAAGGAAGGAAGGAAGGAAGGAAATAAGGAAGGAAGGGAGGAAGGAAGGGAGGAAAGAAGGAAGGAAAGAAGGAAAGAAGAAAAGAAAGAAAAGAGAGAGAAGGTTGCTGGAAAACAATTACGAAAGTGCTGAGGACACTAGATAACTCCAGGATGGAGCCAACTCAGGGGATAAAGAAAATAGAGTGAACACAGATGATGTTCTGTTCAGGGAAATGTCAGAATTTGGTAACAGATGGGATGTGAAGAACAAAGCATATTTAGGAGCCAAAAGTTACTTTCTAAAGAAAATTTGCTCTTTTTTCCCAAACAAAAGGTCTAGAATCTTTAACTGTTAGATAGCCTATAACATAATACTCATATCTAGAGAAAATACTATTCAAGAATTGGGTTTTCACATTGAGTATCTAGACTGACTTTGTTGACAAGTTGAAGCCAATAGATAAATAACCTTAACTGGAACAGAGAAATGTCTGTAATGAAGGTTTCTGGACATCGCTTTATCAAAATACCATCAGAATATTTTTACTGACATAGGCTTCTTTCTCTGAGTATACATAGAAGATAGTTAAAAAATATTGAAATTAAAGACACATTTTAGCTTCCATTAACACACAGTTAATGCCATATTTCATCTGTTTCTTCCATTTAACAAGTAATAAGCATCTACTCTGAGGTGAACAGTCTTGGGCTGACTAGAGTCCAAATCAGATGAAATAAACTTTTTTAAAACTTAAATTTAGATAAAAGATTCTAAACAAGTTAACTCAAAACGTAGTTTTAAGTAATAATAAATACATGAAATAAAATAATAAGAATGTGTTTATCTTTATTTCTTTTTTATTTTTTAATATTTTTTATTGAATCACCATGTGGAAAGTTACAAAGAGGTCAGGTTTATGTCTCAGTTATACAATATTCAAACACCCATCCCTTCACCAGTGCCCATATTCCACCACCAAAAAGCCCAGTATACCTCCCGCCCCTGCCCCCCCATCCCCAAATGCATAACTGATGAATTTCACTTCATTTTCTCTTTACCTTGATTACATTCCATATTTCAACACAAAACTCACTATTGTTGTTGGAGTTTCCCCCCAAGAAAGACAGCCCTACTACCAAGGAAGCATTTGATAATTAGTTTTCCATTGCTGAGAATGAGGAGATATGTAGCACTACTGCTCCAAGTATATAACTCTTTTTTCCCTTTTTCCTTTTCCTTTTTGTTTTTTCCCCTCATCCCCCTTCCCGCGCCTTATAGTATGGTGGACGCTACTCCACGTTTCTCCCCGAAAATGGGAAACAACCGGGAAAGAGGAATATTTCCTCTTTTTGGCCTGCGTGGGGCTGTTTCTTAGTTCACAGTCCAGAGAAATGGCTGCTACTTTGATTACCTTCAATATTTCAACAAAAAACTCACTGTTATTATTTGGAGTTCCCCCCCCCCAAGTCAGACATGCTAAAATTGAACCGTTTCACATTGCTGACAAGAAATGTTAAGTTGCACGGTTTTGGATTTCTGTATAAAGCCCAAGGAAAATTCTACCAGAAATTGCATAGCCCATCTCTCAGTCCCAGTGCATTGCTGTAAGAAGCTGCGCTGGATGCCCAAATGTGTTAGGTCTCTGGAATCAGTCTTTAGGCGCAGAGGGTCCGTTTCACTCTCAGCAGCTCCAGATATATCTGGGCCGAGGGCGTGCCGGTTACACCCACTTTCCATGATTCCCTAGGAGCCCCAAGTGTAAAAACCGTATACCTCTGGGTTAGGAGTCTTAGAAGATGGCTCCTGCCATGTGGATGTTTCTGTCGCCACCATTTTCCATGCAGAAAGACAGGGTGGAGAGGAAAGATCCATCCCTGTGCAACACGGTGTTGTAGCCCAGTTCACAGTCCCAGTGCATTGCTGTAAGTAGTTGCGCTGGATGCCCAAATGTGTTAGGTCTCTGGAATTAAAGTCTTTAGGCGCAGAGGGTCCCTGTTTATCTTTATTTCTTACTCAAAATAGTTTGAAGAATAAGATTGCCCTGAGAACAGATGAATCGATAAACAAACTATGGCACATCTACACAACGGAATACTACGAAACTTCTAGGAAGAACGAAGTCATGAAATTTGCCTAAAAATGGATGGACATGTAGAATATCATGCTGAGTAGAATGAGTCAGATGTATGAGTCAGAAGGAGAGAGTCAGATAGAGAATGACTGCATTTATTTGTGGTATGTAACAATTTTTACTATACACACACACACACACATATATATATACACACACACAGATGTATATATAGTAGGAAAAACATGGGCTAGGAGGACTAGTCAATGGTTGGAATCAACCACAAGTGTTTGTGTGTGGTGTGGAGGGTAGACAAGATAGAAAAGGGACCAGTATGACAATAATAGCTGGAAATGATCACACTGGACAATAACTGAGTAAAAGGATATACACTATAACCTTTCAGTACCTGTATGCAAACCACAATGCGCAATATGAGAGAATGAGAGAGGAGAAAATAGAGACTGCCATAGAGGCAGGCTGGGGTTAGGGGGTGATGGGAAGAAAACTGGTGTTGGAAAACATACACTGGTGGAGAAATGGGTCAGAAAACACTATGTCTGAAATCTAATCATAAACATATTTATACGGGTCTATCTCAGTGATTCAATTGAAAAAGTTTCAACAAGAATAAGGTTGGAATTTTTTCATGGAACAAGAAGACATGAGGTAAACTCCAGAGTTGGTTCATCAATGACTGAGTAGTACCATCAAGAAACCAAGTAGTCTTTATCTATGCTTTCTCATTTTTTTGCCACACCCATTGATATTCTTGGATATCTCCTGACTTTGCTGTCAGGAACTATTCTTGGAGGTGCTCAGGGATGCTGGGGGTCGAATCTGGGTCAGCCGTATGCAAGGCAAGTGCCCTACCCTGCTGTACTATTTTTCCAGTCTCTATGTTCTGTCATCTTAAAATTAGAACAATCTTTTGAATCGGTAGCAAGATGATTCAGTCAGTACAAATACTACCAAAAGATAAGACAATGTCTCAAAGAGTGGGAGAGACATTTTGCACCAAGACCTCTAACAAACTCTAACAAGAGGTGAGGGATCTATGTCCTGATAATAGTGAAACTAAATTCCCAAGTACTTTTGCACATAGATTATTGTTTGCTACTTCAGAGTAGGAATGGCTTTACGAAATACTCCTAGTATCCTTAGCCAGTGAGTCCTCTAGTGCTATGAAATGGATGAGCTGAATAGAAGCCACGTTATTGTAGAGTACAGCTATCAAGCCTAATTGCACAAAAATAAGTAGCTATTGAAGAGGTAAAAATATTTGAAACATTTAGAGTTTGAAGAAAGTCTGGAAAACATTTTCAGCCACTAAATGAAAAATTATAAGAAACTTGTTTCCATTAATACATATCAAAATGAAAGTCCTTTTCTAACATCATCATCAAGAAGATATAACATCCAATGAGAATGTCTCAATCTACTAAGAATAAATCTTGTGTCTGATAGTCCACTTAATAAAAAATGAATCATGTAAGCAATTGGAAACTGTTTAAATAATGATATTGACAATGACAATATAAAACCCCATTTGTCACCGCAAAGGTAGACATTTCACA
Source organism: Sorex araneus (assembly GCF_027595985.1). Lineage (NCBI taxonomy): Eukaryota > Metazoa > Chordata > Mammalia > Eulipotyphla > Soricidae > Sorex > Sorex araneus. The sequence continues at coordinate 64,143,578 of NC_073313.1, forward strand.
AAAGTGGTTCATATGTATGGTCAGATCAATTATCTCTGTACAAGAAAACCAGAAAATCCCTTTCCCATATATATGAAAGAAACTTGATTAAGGCTTTCCCTACATTTGACAGCAATTCTAAAACTCTCAGTATTACTAACATCTTGTGATACCAAAAGCAATATTGCTAAATGGAAAATGATAGGTAATAAAATTTAGTCAATCACATTAGCGAAAGATTGTTTTATTTTTTCTATAGAAATTATTATAGAACCATTGGCATTGAGAGGTGTGATTGAACACTCTGTAACCATAAAAACCTAAAGGCAAGAATATTATAGTGGTTTTCAAGGCCATCCAAGAGAAAGTTGGTTTACTTGCTCTGTGATTTCTGACTTCTAAAATCCATGACTTTTGGGTTAGTTTTTATTCTAAATATAAAGTTTTTAAAGTAAATTTACATTTTCATTTCTATCTAATTTTTTTCTCAAAGAGTGTGTGCTACCCTCCCCTTCCAACTGCAATCTGGACAGACTCTTGCTGTGAAGGGAATTTTTTCAGAAAATCACAACAAGCTTCCTCTCGTGTTTCATTATACCCCTATTTCCTACTCACTTGCTCATGCCTCTCAACCCACTCATCATAATGTACCAGGAGAAACTCTTGCACCCATAAAGATTGGTCTCACAGAAAAGTAATGGTCATGACCTTCCATGAACTCTCACTGATGCCGTGCAATAAAATTTCCACCGTCCATTTTCTCTTTTAATCTCTTGGAAAAGTGTCATGTACCCTTTTCTTTTCATATGCATCCAAAACTTTCACTTCAACTCCTTTCCAGCTTCTGACTCCTTTTGATTTAAATAAAAAATAGCAAAAGAGCTTCCCCAAATTCCTACCTAAGCAGAATTCGATGTAGCTACTCTTCCATTCCCCAAATTACTTCAGATGAACTCTGTAGTAGATTCCATCTGCCCAGACCCGCACTGAAGCAATAATGTTGTTCCAGTACACCTCTCCTTCCTTTTTCTTCATCAAATTCTCCCTCTGTGGATCATTCTCATGAGCACAAAGATGCTGTATGTCTCCTATATTAAAAACAAAATAGAATAAACCTTCTTAGAACTCTGATTTTTCCTCCAGGCAGTATCAAATTTCTCTCCTTTATCAGATAGACTCCTGAACGAAGAGCATATTCCTGAAGTCTTCCATTTTTCTTCTGTAGTCATCTTTTCTATCCATTGCAATCAGATTCATCCAGTATGTATCTCAAATGCTCTTGTCAAGGTGACTTTGATGTGATAAGTCCAATGGAGATTTCTCCATTTTAATTTTACTTGAACTTTCTCTAGAGTTTGACAACTAATCACTTTTTCTTCCCCAAAGTACTTTTTCCTATGAGTTGCATTAAACCATATTCCTATGATTTTCTTACCTTACTACCGAGAGTATCTCGCCCTCACGGCAGAGCCTGGCAAGCTACCCGTGGCGTATTCGATATGCCAAAAACAGTAACAACAAGTCTCACAATGGAGACGCTACTGGTGCCCACTCGAGCAAATCGATGAGCAACGGGATAACAGTGACAGTGACAGTGACTGATCAGTTGTCCTTGTCTCCTTCTAGTTCTCATATCTCACAAATATGTACTGTATGACTCAATCTCTTCTACTGCTACCATCTGCCTCATGGTGCTACCATTCTGTCTCAAAATTTAAATCATCATGAATATGTTTCTAATATATCTATCATTATCTAATAGAACCCCTAAACCTTTGTAATCTACTTCAACTTGACCTCTCTACCTATATTTCAAATAAGTATATCAATAAGTATCTCAAAATTAATCGTTTGAGTATATTCTTCCATCCTCCACTTAAAACCCAGTTTATTTTTCTGAATTGGTTGTTCAGGTTGCCATAGCAAAATACCATCACTTTTATCACTTATCATCCTGTTGTTCACTGATTTGCTTGAGTGGGCGCCAGTAGCATCTTCATTTGTCTCTGTCCCATACTAGTGTAGCTCAATGGCATCTGCTTATTCCAGGAACACGAAAAGCCTCAAACCATTCATTCAGGGTCTTGACAAAAAAGTCTGACCATCTCGTAGGTGGGCGGCCACTCGTTCTTTTTTTAAAATTTTATTTTATTGAATCACCGTGAGATAGTTACAAGCTTTCATGTTTGGCTTACAATCTCACAATGATCAAACAAGCATCCCTCCACCAGTGCACATTCCCCACCACTGATATCCCGGGCATACCCCCCCTTTACCACCCTCCCCCTGTCTTCATGGCAGACAATATCCCCATACTCTCTCTCTACTTTTGGGCATTATGACTTGCAACACAGACACTGAGAAGTCATCATGTTTGTTCTATTATCTACATTCGTCATGTATCTCCCATCCCAACTGGTTCCTCCAGCCATCGTTTTCTTAGTGATCCCTTCTCTATTCCATCTGCTTTCTCCCCTCTGCTCATGAAACAGTCTTCCAGCTATGGGGCAATCCTCTAGGCCCTTGTATCTACTGTCCTTGAGTGTCAGCCTCATGTGATGTTATTTTATACTCCACAAATGAGTGCACTCCTTCTATGTCTCTCTCTTTCTGACTCATCTCACTTAGCATGATACTCTTCATGTCTATCCATTTATAAGCAAATTTCATGACTTCATCTCCTAACAGCAGCATAGTATTCCATTGTGTAGATGTACCAAAGTTTCTTTAACTAGTCATCTGTTTTAGGGCACTCTGGTTGTTTCTGGATTTTGGCTATTGTGAACAGAGCTGCAATGAATATATAGGTACAGATGTCATTTCTACTGTATTTCTTTTCATCCCCATGATATATTCCCAGAAGTGGTATTGCGGGGTTATATGGAAGCTCAATTTCTAGTTTTTGAAGGACTGTCCATATTGTTTTCCAGAAAGGCTGGACCAGTAGACATTCCCACCAATAGTGAAGGAGTGTCCCTTTTTCCCCACATCCATGCCAGCACTGGTTGCTTCTTTTCTTTTGAATATGTGCCAGTCTCTGTGGTGTGATATGATATCTCATTGTTTTGATTTGCATCTTCCTGATAACTGGAGATGTGGAGCATTTTTTCATGTGTCTTTTGCCATGCGTTCTTTTGATGTCCCATGGAATCCAGTAGATAAAAGCTCTAGTTCAGCAAAATACCATAAATTGGGTAAAAAAAATTTTTTCCACAGTTTTGGATGCTGCTAGTGCAAGATCAATACACTTATAGACTCAGTGTCTATTGAGAGTTTGCTTTATTATAGGTGGCTCTCTTTTCAATGTAAGCTTATTTGGAAGAATAAATGAGCAATCTCTCTGAGGTCTCTTTCATAAGATTACTAACCCTGTCATTAGAGCTCAGCTCCACCCTCATGATCTAACCATCTCCCAAAGGCTTCATTCACCTCTTAATGTTATCAACCCAGGGGTCAGAATTTTTTCTTTAATAACTTTAAGAAACACAGTTACACAGTGTTCATGATTCGATTTCAGTCATACAATGTTCCAACACCCATCCCTTTCAACATATGAATTCTATGAGGAACATAAATATTCAGACCATGACACCTGCCATCTGCCTTAGTCAATTATTATAAATTGCATTATTTCAGTTTCTCAAGCAAAAGAGTCCAGCGTTATCCTTGATTTCCCTTTGTTTATACCTCAATTAGTATTTTGGGAAATTCTATCAATTATATCAATACAAACATACTGATAATCTACAATTTCTCACCTCTCCATTCCTAACATAGCAATTATCTCTCACATGGATAATTCAGCAATTTTTTTCCCTAGCTCCTTGCCTATATCCCCCTACTAGAATGTAAGTGCCATGATGTCATATATTTTTAATTTGTATATAAATTATTAGTATTAACCCTGGTTACAGTAAGACATTGTCTAATATACATGTGTGCAGAACACTCATATTGAATGAATGAATGATTTGCCATGTGTTTGGTGCTGAATGACCACCATCAACTATTAAATGGGAAGTGAAATACAATAATCTGTATATAAAGTACATCCATTCCCAGAGCTAAGGGCAGTCTTTGCTTCTGGTATGACGCTACATTGAATGGTAAGGGATAAACAAAGGAAAAAAATCAGTATCCTGTGAAGTGAGAAGGTAGAGAGTGGGCATGGAATTCATATTGGTAGGTAATCATCAGGGTCCACGATGTAGAATGAGGAGATAAAGGAATGATGTTTTAGATAAGGTTAAGGTGAGGACTTCTCTGAATAGGTGACATTTTATCTGGGATCTGGAGGATTAGGGATTAACGAGATCTGATTTTTAAGCTTTCCAAGGAATATTCAGGACAAATATTTCCAAGACAGATACGAGCTTTGTATATATCAAATGTGGGAAAGAAGGCAGTTTGGCTGCTCAGCAGATAGCTATTAGAAAGGAATATGAGATGGATGAATTTTCAAAGGCAGAGTGGGACTTCCCCAAGCATTTACTCCCCAAATCAGCTATATCCAGAGAGAATAGTCACTTAAAGGAGTAACATTATTTAACCTGTACATTAATAGCTGAATTTGGCTACAGGAAGAGAGATAGTTTGTAGCAGATTCAGACCAGATGGAGGAAAATCAAGCTACCAGCCTGGTTACTTTTCCGTAGATCCTTGCTGTCATTTGAACTGTCTTTACTGCCACTGCATAACCCCTTTCCTGTCTTTTTTGTATCACTTCTGGGGAAATCTTTCTAAAGTCCCCACCCTTCCCAGTATCATTAGCATTCTGCTCACTCTCCACTAATGGAATTAGATCCAGACTTCCTTGGTTCTATTAATTGGCTGCATGCATATAAAAAAGGAGCATCTTTGACTAAGTTGCAGAATAACAAAGTAGCGGGCCTCTTCTACTCCAACTTTTATTGGGCTAACTAACTCATTTGGCTAAAGTAGCAGCTCCTGTTGGCAGCAGATTCTCCTATGTTAGGAGTAATGGGACGAATGTCTGTCGACGCCCTGCAATTCTAGTGGTGGTGCCTGAAGTCCTCAGATGGGTTCTGTGCATCGCTTCTGCACAGCTCTGAACCTAGCAAGTTACACAACGCAACTATTTTTTAAGCAACTACTTATTTTGCCCACTTACTAGAATTTGAGTACCACTTGTGCAGTTTTCTTTTACTTTTTCTCTTTCTCTTCTCCACCCCCCCCCATAATGTTCTTACTGATAATTCCTGAAATCATTTGCTAATCAAGAAACTAGACTGCATTTCCTATTTGGATACCCCTAATGGATTTTCTTGCCTAACTGCTATGGCATGTACTTCCAGTACTATATTGAATAGAAGTGGTGAGAGTGAGCATCTTTGTCTTGTTCCTGATCTGAGAAGGAAGGCTTTTAGTTTTTCTCCATTGAGAGTAATGCTTGCTGTGGGATTGTGGTAGATGGCTTTGACTATATGGAGGAAAGTTTCTTCAATTCCGATTTTGGTGAGAGTTTTCATCATAAATGGGTGCTTTATCTTGTCAAATGCTTTCTCTGCATCCATTGATATGATAATATGGTTTTTATTTTTTCTTTTATTAATATTATGGGAATTCTGGTGCTGGGAAATGTACACTGGTGGAGGGATGGGTGTTGGAATACTGTATGACTGAAATTCAATCATGAATGGCTTTGTAATGCTCTCAAAAAGTGAAAAATAAATAAAATAAACTAGATTTACTTGAGGAAAAGTATTGTAGTTAACTTCTTTCTAGGTCTTCCACAAGAAACAGCCTTATAGAGAGCCTAAATAAACTCTCTATTGAATTTCACTATTTTTTAACATCCTTTGCAGTAGCTTATTTGGTGAATGTAATGGGGATTTACACCATAAAGCATTGAACTAGGTCATCTCTCAAAGCTAACCTTAGTCTTGTGCCCAAATCAGAAGAAAATGTATTCTGAGGAAACCTCTATAAATATAAAATACCTCCAGTGGGTGCCTGCAAGATAGAACAGTGAGTAAGGAGTGACTAAGACAACTTCCATCCCCAGCATAACCTATGGTTCACCAGCAATGCCAGTAGTAATCCTTGAGCACAGAACAAGAAGGTACCCCTAAGCATGGATGAGTGTGGCTAAAAAACAATTAAAAGTCCTCCAAGATAAGTGTTACTCCTAAGAATCATACTTGAATTATTGTTTTATTTCTACACTTGTGAAACCCAGATCAACATTGTGAAAGAAACAAACATCTGAAATAATTTTCTAAATGATAGCACAGTGGGTAGGGCATTTGCCTTGCATGCGGTTGACCTGGGTTTGATTCCTCCGTCCCTCTCTGAGAGACCGGCAAGCTACCGAGAGTATCCTAGCAAGCTACCTGTGGCTTATTTAATATGCCAAAAACAGTAACAACAAGTCTCACAATGAAGATGTTACTGGCGCCCACTGGAGCAAATTGATGAAAGGGAAGACAGTGCTACAGTGCTACATTTTCTAAAGACATTCACCTTAGTAACTTAAAAGATTTTGGTATTACTTAAATAAGAGGAGTCATTTATAGGAGATAAAACAATCCCACATACAATAAAATGTTCAGAAAGTGCATTAAAAGAAGAAGCATATCAGCCTAGGAGAGCATAGATTCCATGCACTAATGATATATCGGTGATTTTCTGTGTATTCGTCAGGATTTATGTCTTATATGTCTTCATTCCTTTGGTTGTGGGCTTTACTATAATTTCTCAAATTATACTCCAAAAAAGAAAGCCTTCCTTGATACACGTTATGGGTCAAATTATAGCTATTTAAAAGATACCTTAAAGTAGTAAACCTGTATTACTTCAGAATGTGACCTTGTTTTGAAATCGCATTCCTGTATTAAAAAGGAAATATTTGTCCCCTTAGAAACTCAGAGGGAGTATGACCTCTTGAACTCTTGATCTGGGATTTCTGGCTTACAGAACTAGGATGAAAATAAATTTATTTAGCTGCAAATCAATGAGTTTATGGCGTTCTTCTTAAGCAGCTATGAGAAATTAATCCAATACCTATTGCCGTGTTATTTTATTTATTTCTAATTTTTACCAACTGAAATTCTGTGGCCTATAATTCTATTGGGCTGGAGCGATAGCCTAGCAGTAGGGTGTTTGCCTTGCATGAGGCTGACCCGGGTTCGATTCCTCTGCCCCTCTCAGAGATCCTGGCAAGCTACCGAGAGTATCCCGCCCGCATGGCAGAGCCTGACAAGCTCCCTGTGGCATATTCAATATGCCAAAAACAGTAACAAAAAGTCTCACAATGGAGACATTACTGGTGCCCACTCAAGCAAATCGATGAGCAACAGGATGACAGTGACAGTGACAGTGATAATTCTATTAATAATGGTTTCTCATTCATGCAATACCAACACTGCAGCCATCAATGGTGTAACTACCTCCCTTTCCCAAGTACCTCTCCCTCTCAACCCCTTCCAACTTAATTGTGTGGATCACATGCCATTTTTCAAAGTTCATGTGCTATTTTCAAAGAGGTGAGAAGGAAGCAAATATTATTTAGTATCAAGGAAATGCATTGCAACATGGTAGGTTGGGCAGGCACAATAGCTGAGTTTGAGTCTCTATTGATTATATGCAGTTCCATACGATCCTGAACTCATTCACTTCCTTGTCTATAAAATAGATGAAACTGCCTGGACAGTTACCTTTATTGTACTGTTTCCTGTTATTTACTGTGAGAATCTAATAAAATTTTATATGAAAGCCATTTAAAATCCATTAAAATCAATCCAAATGTGAAGAATTATCACTACCAGTAGATCTAATCACTTATTTGATGTAAGTGAATCTACATATAATATCAGTAAAATTGAACTTGCACAAAAGAGCTTTATTTATTTTATTTTTTATTTTTTTTTTTTTTTTGAAAATCAACACATATAGGAATTTTTATTTTAAAAAAATATTTGTATATTTTACAAAGATTTTTTATTTTTTTTTTATTTTTTTTTTTTATTTTTACAGATTTATACACTTTTGTGCTTATATTTCCCTCATACAAAGTTCGGGAACCCATCCCTTCACCAGTGCCCATTTTCCACCACCCGTAAACCCAGTGTCCCTCCCACCCTCCCCAATCCCATCTCCCCCCACCCCACCCTGCCACTGTGGCAAGGCATTCCCTTCTGTTTTCTCTCTCTAATTAGCTGTTGTGGTTTGCAATAAAGGTGTTGAGTGGCCGCTGTGCTCAGTCTCTAGCCCTCATTCAGCCCGCAACTCTCTTCCCCCACATGGCCTTCGACTACAATGTAGTTGGTGATCGCTTCTCTGAGTTGACCTTTCCCCGGAACGTGAGGCCAGCCTCGAAGCCATGGAGTCAACCTCCTGGTACTTATTTCTACAGTTCTTGGGTGTTAGTCTCCCACTCTGTTATTCTATATACCATAGATGAGTGCAATCTTTCTATGTCTGTCTCTCTCTATCTGACTCATTTCACTCAGCATGAAACTTTTCATGCCCATCCACTTAACTACAAAATTCTTGACCTCCTTTTTTCTAACAGCTGCATAGTATTCCATTGTATAGATGTACCAAAGTTTCCTCAACCAGTCATCCGTTCTGGGGCATTCGGGTTTTTTCCAAATTCTGGCTATTGTAAACAGTGCTGCGATGAACATACATGTGCAGATGTTGTTTCGATTGTACTTTTTTGCCTCTCTGGGATATATTCCCAGCAGTGGTATTGCTGGGTCAAATGGGAATTCAATATCTAATTTTTTGAGAGTCGTCCAAATTGTTTTCCAGAAGGGCTGAACCAGTCGGCATTCCCACCAGCAGTGAAGAAGGGTCCCTTTCTCCCCACATCCTCTCCAACAGCGGTTGCTTTTGTTCTTTTGGATGTGTGCTAGTCTCTGTGGTGTGAGGTGGTATCTCATGGTTGTTTTGATCTGCATCTCTCTGATGATTAGTGATGTAGAACACTTTTTCATGTGCCTTTTGGCCATTCGTATTTCTTCCTTGGTAAAGTTTCTGTTCATTTCTTTGCCCCATTTTTTGATGGGGTTGGATGTTTTCTTCTTGTAGAGCTCAACCAGTGCTTTATATACCATTGATATCAACCCCTTATCTGATGGGTATTGTGTAAATATCCTTTCCCATTCTGTGGATAGTCTTTGTATTCTGGTCACTGTATCTCTTGCTGTGCAGAAGCTTTTTAGTTTAATGTAGTCCCATTTGTTGATCTCTGTTTTTACTAGATTGCTTAGTTCCGTGTCACCTTTGAAGATACCCTTATCTTCAATATCGTGGAGGGTTTCGCCGACCTTGTCTTCAATGTACCTTATGGTTTGTGGTCTAATGTTGAGGTCTTTAATCCATTTTGATCTGACTTTTGTGCATGGTGTCAGGTCAAGGTCTAAACCCATTTTTTTGCATGTGGTTGTCCAGTTGTGCCAGCACCATTTGTTAAAGAGGCTTTCCTTGCTCCACTTCACTTCTCTTGCTCCCTTATCAAAGATTAGATGGTCATACATTTGGGGTTGTGTGTAGGGATATTCCACCCTGTTCCATTGGTCTATGGCTCTGCCTTTGTTCCAGTACCATGCTGTTTTAATTGTTACTGCTTTGTAGTAAAGTTTGATGTTGGGGATGGTGATGCCTCCCATCATCTTTTTCCCAAGAATTGTTTTAGCTATCCTTGGACGTTTGTTATTCCATATGAATTTTAGGATTGCTTGATCCATTTCTTTGAAGAATGTCATGGGTATATTTATAGGGATCGCATTGAATCTGTATAATGCTTTAGGGAGTATTGCCATTTTGACAACATTGATTCTCCCTATCCACGAGCAGGGTATATGTTTCCATTTCCTCATGTCCTCTTTGAGTTCATGGAGTAGCGTTATGTAGTTTTCTTTGTAAAGGTCTTTTACTTCCTTGGTTAAGCTAATTCCGAGGTACCTGATTTTCTGGGGCACGATTGTGAATGGGATTGCTTTTTTCATGTCCCTTTCCTCTGCCTCATTGTTTGCATATATGAAGGCCATGGATTTTTGGGTATTGATTTTGTAGCCTGCAACTTTACTGTATAAGTTTATTGTTTCTAAGAGTTTCTTAGTAGAGGTTTTAGGCTTCTCTAGATATAGTATCATGTCGTCTGCAAATAGTGAGAGTTTGATTTCTTCCCTTCCTATCTGGATGCCCTTAATCTCTTTTTCTTGTCTAATAGCTATCGCAAGTACTTCCAGTACTATATTGAAGAGGAGTGGTGAGAGTGGGCATCCTTGTCTTGTGCCTGATCTCAGAGGAAAGGCCCTTAGTTTTTCCCCGTTGAGGATAATGCTTGCCGTAGGCTTGTGATAGATGGCTTCGACTATCTTGAGGAAAGTTCCTCCAAACCCCATTTTGGCGAGGGTTTTCATCATGAAAGGATGTTGGATCTTGTCAAATGCTTTCTCTGCATCTATTGATATGATCATATGGTTTTTATCTTTACTTTTGTTGATATGCTGGATTATGTTGATTGATTTCCGAATGTTAAACCATCCTTGCATCCCTGGGATGAATCCCACTTGGTCGTGGTGTATGATCTTTTTGATGAGTTGTTGGATCCTATTTGCTAGTATTTTGTTGAGGATCTTCGCATCGGTGTTCATCAGGGAAATTGGTCTGTAATTTTCTTTCTTAGTGGTGTCTTTGTTTGCTTTTGGTATTAGGGAGATATGTGCTTCATAGAAACTGTTTGGGAGAGTTCCTGTTTTTTCAATTTCCTGGAAAGGTTTGAGGAAAACAGGCAATAGGTCTTCTTTAAATGTTTGGAAGAATTCGCCAGTGAAACCATCTGGGCCTGGGCTTTTGTTTTTGGGGAGGTTTTTGATTACCGTTTCAATTTCCTTAACATTGATGGGTCTATTCAGGTATTCCAGGTCTTCTTTCTTCAGTCTTGGGAGATTGTAGGAATCAAGGAATCCATCCATTTCTTTTAGGTTCTCCTTTTTTGTGGCGTAAAGACTTTCAAAGTAGTCTCTAATGATCTTTTGAATCTCACTGGTTTCTGTTATGATGTCCCCCTTTTCATTTCTGATTCGATTTATTAGAGTTTTCTCTCTTTCTTTCTTTGTGAGACTTGCTAGCGGTTTATCAATCTTATTTATTTTCTCAAAGAACCAACTCTTTGTTTCATTGATCTTTCGGATTGTTTTTTTGGTTTCGATGTCATTAATTTCTGCTCTAATTTTTATTATTTCTTTCCTTCGGTCTGGTTTGGGGTCCTTTTTCTGGTCCTTTTCTAGGGTCTTGAGTCGTAAAGTCAAGCTATCTATGTGGGTCCTTTCTTCCTTCCTGAGGAATGCTTGGAGAGCTATAAATTTTCCCCTTAACACGGCTTTCGCTGCGTCCCATAGGTTTTGGTAGCTCGTGTCTTCATTCTCATTTGTTTCTAAGTATCTTTTGATTTCTTCCTTGATTTCCTTCTTGACCCACTCATTGTTCAACATGGAATTGTTTAATTTCCAGGTGTTTGATTTGATTTTCCGTATTTGTGGGTGGTTAGCTTCTATCTTCAGCGCATCGTGGTCTGAAAAGATGGTTGATACAATTTCTATTTTTCCGATTCGATTGAGGTATGTTCTGGGGCCCAGTACGTGGTCTATTTTTGAAAATGTTCCATGTGCACTGGAAAAGAATGTGTATTCTTTCTTTTTGGGGTGTAAGGCCCTGTATAGGTCTATTAGGCCTCTCTCTTCAATTTCTTCATTCAGGGTCAGTGTTTCCTTGTTGAGTTTTGTTCTTGTGGATCTATCTAGAGGTGATAAGGCCGTATTGAAGTCTCCGACTACAATTGTGCTGTTAGTGATGTCCTCTTTGAAGTCTGTTAGGAGTCGTTTTAAATATTTAGCCGGTCGTTCGTTAGGAGCATATACGTTTAAGAGTGTGATTTCTTCCTGTTGTACATATCCCTTGATAAACAGAAAATGACCTTCGCTGTCCCTTTTGATCTTTTTCATCCTGAAATCTATGTTGTCGGATACCAGGATGGCCACTCCAGCTTTTTTAAGGGGGTTGTTTGCTTGGAGGATTGTTTTCCATCCTTTGACTTTGAGTCTATATTTACTCTGTTTGTTCAGGTGTGTTTCTTGCAGGCAACAGAATGTTGGGTTTAATTTCCGGATCCATTTAGCTACTCTGTGTCTCTTGATAGGTGCATTTAGGCCATTAACATTGAGAGAGATTATTGTGATGTGGTTTTGTGTCATCTTTCTGTGGGATTTGTTGTTCTTATGGGGCTCCTCTTTGCCTTACAGTAGCCCCTTTAGACCTTCTTTCAAGATTGGTTTTGAGTCTATGAAGGACCTGAGCTGTTGTTTATCCGAGAAGTAGTGTATGTTTCCTTCGAGTTTGAGTGAGAGTTTAGCCGGATAAAGTATTCTTGGTGAGGCATTCATTTCGTTGAGTTTTTTCACTATGTCCCACCATTGTCTTCGGGCTCGGAGGGTTTCTTCTGACAGATCGGCCGTAAATCTGAGGGGTGCTCCTTTGTATGTGATTTCCCTCTTTGACCTTGCTACTTGTAGAATTGTGTCTCTATCTACAGCATCCGCCATTCTGACTATGATATGCCTTGGAGTCTTTTTATTTGGGTCTCTTTTTGCTGGCACTCTTCGGACTTCTTGTATCTGGACGCCTGCCTTCTCCAGCTCTGGGAATTTCTTAGCGATGATGTCTTTGACTATGTTTTTTTCATTGGGGTTACTTCCCTGTGGTTCTGGTACTCCAATGATTCTTATGTTGTTCCTCTTGAAGTCATCCCCCAGGGCTCTGATTCGCTCTATAGCCATTTTGAGGTCTTTGGCCATGATTTGTTGCTGTCTGTAAGCTTTCTGCAGCTCATCCTCCAGCTCGCTGATTCTGTCTTCGGCTGTAGTCATTCTGCTGTTGAGGGCATCTAGTGAGATTTTTATTTCATCTACCGATTGCTTTATTTGTGAGACTTCGGTTCGAAGGTTTGAAATTTCTGCTCTCATTTCTGCTCTCATTTCTTCCTGTATTTTCTTGGTAGAGCGTTCCAGCGCTTGATTCATCTCCTCCCTTAATTTATTGGATGTCTGTTCCATATTTGCTTGGAGTAGGTCGACTCTCCTCCATATTTCCTCTCTGAATTGTTTATCTGAGAGGTCGTAGATGTTGGGAGACTGTTTTGAGGTTTCTAGTATCTTTTGTTCTCCCTCTCTTGGTGGAGGGGATTTTCGCTGTTTCTTCATATTGTCACGGAAGTGCAGAGTTGGCACCTTGTAGTTCTTTATTCCTCTTCCTTTTTGTGGGAAGAAGGGGCTCCGATTGTGCTAAACTTCCCTTATTCACTGATAGCTTTTATAGTGTCAGCCTAAGCTAATGGCTATTTTGCGTAAATGTTTGAGCTCGCAAAAGTGAGTTTTCAAAGGAATACACAGTACGGATTGGGCTGAGGTAGCAAAGAATAACTGCGGCCGCGTTAGCGGCCGCCGCTCCGGAAAGAAGCCACGCCCACTTTTTAGGCCACGCCCCCTAAGATGAGGACACGCCCCTAAGCAGCAGAGTGGGGATTGGTCAGGATCCGACGGCGGCAGCGGACAGGTGCCAGGCAGGGGCTTCAGGAGAAGCCCCGAGCCGCGGCGGGCAGGGGGCGGGGAGGGGACTTCTCCGCGCTGGGGCAGGCTCTCCAAGGGATTGCCTGTTTACCTGCAGGATGGAGATTGGTCAGGATCCGACGGCGGCGGCGGACAGGTGCCAGGCAGGGGCTTCAGGAGAAGCCCCCGCTTTATTTATTTTAAATGTCAGAATTGATGTGTGTGTGGGGGTATAGGACAGTATGAAAGAGCCCCAGTGTGCTGATTAAAATGAAGGAGAATTATTTAATTGGTCTCGTGTGTGTGTGCACATATCTGTCCACTGAACTCTTTCTTATTACTGTTCTTTTGTTTAGAATTCAGGATGTGAAAAATTAAGTCAACCCACTTTCAAAAATCTCTGAAATAATTTTTTCATCCCTTTGGCACTGTTAGAGGAGAGTGAATAACTGCTACCTAGAAAAGCTTCTTGGGGATTTTTTTGTAAAATTTTTCTTTCTCCCACTTTGAGTGACACTCACACCAAGATTTTTAGTGAGGACCGGATTTAGTGAGACCTAGTCCCTTGCAATATTAAGAAAACATATCTTAAAAATCCCATTTGTACAAGTTTTCAAGTCTAAGAATATAGCATAGAGGCATAAAATGAACCATAATTGGCTAAAGGTGACCCTGAGAAACTCCCCAAATGGAAAGGAGAATCATTTTCTTAAATGACAAAGAGAGAAAAGAAAGATCTAGCTCATCCCCATCTTCCAGCTCTCCTCTTTCAGCAGCCCCACACATATGCATATAAAAGAGAGGGGTAATATCCTTTAATGTACAACCTAAAAATAGATTGAAACTGCTAAAGGACCCACAGGCAGCGCTACATGTTTCCTGTAATATGGGGAGGATTCATATTTTTCAGGACAAAGAACTTCTAGGGACTTGCTATCTATAGTGCGCTATGAATCCTAAAAGATGATGACCAGATGTGGATTGTCACAGCACTGCCGAGCTTTCATGTCCATCACCCAAGGCTATTCAACATTTAATTAATTACTGGGGTAGCAGACAGAAGATAGTGGTGTGAATAGAATAAGCATTGAATAAACGCTGTTGCTATTGACACAAAACTAGAAGTGCAAATCTGTTTATCCCGTGCCTATTCTCTAATCTTTTTTTCTTCCTTCTTTGTAATTTTTTTTTAATTGGGGGTTTGGGTCACACCCAGCAGTGCCCAGGATTTGGCCTGGATGGAATAAGCACCCAATAAATATTGTTGCTTTTGACACCATAACTAGAATAGCAAATCTGTTTAACTAATGCATATTACCAAAAATATTTTTCTTTTGCTCTCCTTCCCAGCATCACTCCCTGTTTTTCTATCTCTCTGGGCACAAAATTTCCATTGATTTTAACCCCATTTCAGAAAACCACTGGGACTTTGAAACACAGTATGCCTTCCTCTTTGTCATTCATGCTGGGACCTCAACTCAGATTTGGGTGCATGCCCAATCTACTGTACTTTCAAACTAACAACTTCTGGGCTTTTACAAGATCTAGTTTTAATAAGCTTTTAACATATAATTTTGTGTGCATTCATTTGTTCATTTTGTGAAATGCTAACATCTTCATTTTATAGAACATGAAATAACCGGGCCCCACTTCAGACCCCCAAAGTGAAGAACCTAAGGTTGCCACTGGGCTCACCTGTTTAAAATCTCTATGATTTTCCTGACTCATCTCTTAACAAACATGGCATCATGAAGTGCTCGTTCTTGCACGTCTTTCTCTTCCTTTTCCATTTTCTACTTCTCTTCTTTTTCCTTTACCAAAACAGACATTCACGCCACACAAAGAGGAAATCAATTCCAGGAAATGATCAACAGCTCATTATATGTGGGCCTGCCTTGGTTCTAGATAGCACAGCATCAAGGTACAAATTCTACCAGAAATCAGATCATCACAAACCCAGAAAGTCCCTCCCAAGGAGAAACAATGAGGCAGAAGTATGTTGATACGCCAAGTACTGTAGGAGGGGAGAGTGGAGCTTTTCCTATACTTCTGCCAATGCAGCTGCTAAGTGATCAAACGACTCCAAAAATCATAACCAACAATCGAAATTTTTTTACTAGGATAAAATGGCACAAAGTAATTAGAGGGGCATCAATTATTAGCATTGGATACTGTTATCAGAGGGTAATGGAACACTACCCTGAAATCAAGACTTTACAATACATTGTCTAGACTTACGAGGAATCATCTGACAGTGTCATTGCTCTGAATTTTCAGAAATCCCTGTGCAGCAATCAAAATAAGCCTCTTGTTATGCCAACCTTGATTTGCATTTGGAGTGGCTTCACATCAGGCCTCACCCCCACAATTTGTTTATTACCCGTATCTATATTTTTTCCACATTTTGTTAGACCAATGTAGTCTTTGGGATTCAGGAGGAATGAGGATTCTCAGGTCCAACATTACACTCAATTTCCAGTGGAAACCTTAAGCACTTCCACTGCTTTTTCTATTTTCTTAATAAAAAAAACTCAGATATGCCCTAAATATCATTGTCTAGAAGTACTCTTCAGCAAGATATGCTCATCTTCTGATAGTGCATATAAAGTAGGACAAAATAAGTTACCCAGCTCCAGATTCTACACCATAACTTCTCCTTATAAAGGCCTTCTTCACCGAAGTCTAAACCACCTGGGTTATTCTCCCCTTCTCTTATCTTCTACCCTGCTAGTTTTAACATAAAATTCATTGGGATATCTACTATGCACACATTGTCCTAAGTAATCCTCACAATTACATATTGAGTATTGATTATTATCCACAAGGTATAGTATGCCCTTCCCAAAGTCACACAAATAGCAAATGACTGCGTCAGGTATGAATCCAAATAGCAAATTACTGCATCACATATAATTCTGAAGTCCATCTTTTGGTTGTGATTGCTGATTCTCAGCCACACCCAGCAGCTTTCAGGGGAAATTTCAGGCTCTCTGCTTGCTGGTCACTTCAAGCAGTGCTCTGGAGACCCTGTCATACCAGGGACCAAACCCTGAAATCCCACATGCAAAACATACACTCAACCTTGTGAGCTATATCTCTGTCACTTGAAGTCGATATTTTTTTTTTGGTTTTTGGATCACACCCGGCAATGCACAGGGATTACTCCTGGCTCATGTGCTCAGGAATCGCTCCTGGCGGTGCTTGGGGAACCATATGGGATGCTGGGAATCGAATTCAGGTTGGCCACGTGCAAGGCAAACGCTCTACCCGCTATACTTTTTCTTCAGCTCCACTTGAAGTCGATCTTAACTGCTAACATGGTAGCAAAACAATGACTATCCTCCACAGCCACGGCAATAATAAGAGGTATAAATGGCATAGTATGGGGACAGAAAGAAAAACAAGGAGTTCCCTGAGATATCTGAGAAAGTCTTAAGAAGAACTGTGTTGCTGAAACCACAGGACAGTACCTCAGGCAAAAGTGGAGTAAGGAGGAAGGACTAAAAGATAAGGGTATAGTATACGGGGAGACCTGAGTGTTCAAACTACATAATGAGAAACACTAATTGTTACTTGGACTAGAATGTTGGATTCATGTGGGTAAATGGCAAAAGAACTAATGAAAAGGAAGGTGGACCAGAGGAGGCCATTGGGAAACTTGGATCATTGTGAGGATGCATACATGTGTTGTGAAGGCTGTGGAAATGGATTCACATAGGGGTTTCGAAGGAAAATAGATTTTTACTTTTGATATGTATGATCTACTTGTAGTAATGTACTTATAACGATGGTCTGGCTGACAGATTTAGGAGAGCAAGCCAGGATACAAGGAGATTAGTTAGAAAGTTATTTAGTCATACAGCTGAGGAAGGACAGTTTTTTTGTGATAGAAAGTAATAAGTACATCCAAATAAATTCACATGTAATTCAATAAAATAGATGACTGCAAAATCAAAGTACCAAAATAAATAGCTCTTCCACTAAAAAAATAATCATTTAAATCATGTAGTAGGAGAAAAATATCCAATCACATTAGCCACATAATATCTAACTCCCCCTCCCCTAGATAAACTTAACTAAACTCTTGGAATTATCATTTTGAAAAATATTATGGATAAAACTATAAAGTTCAATAATTTGAGCAAAGAATACCTAAAAATGGATAATAATGGCATGTTTTTGGATTGAAAAACTCAGTAGTATAGTCTATTAATTACTGTGTATTAATTTCAATATTTAAATAAAACCAAATTAAATTTTTGTAAAGAAGGGCAAGAGAGATAGCATAGCAGGCAATATATTTCTCTTACACGTGACAACACAGATTTGATCCCCAGAAGTGCATATGGTTCCCAAGCACCAACAGGAGTGAGATTACATAAGGAATTTTTTAGGAACTTGTTTCTAAAAGCTATATGGAAGAAGAAGAATGCAAGACACAATAATGCTGTGGTTGACACCCAAAGATATGGGCATTTAATCATTGGCAAAGGAGCAAGAAATGCAAAGTGGAACAAGGAAAACTTCTTCAAGTGGTGCTGGGAAAACTGGATAGCTACCTGAAAAAAATGAACTCTGATCTCTGTCGAATGCCAGGCATAAAAGTCAGATCAAAGTGGATTAAAGACCTTAATTCAGACATACATCTCTAAGGTCCATAGAAGAAAATGTAGGCAGAACTCTCCATGATATTGAAGATAAAAACATCTTTAAGGATGAAACAGCACTGACCATGCAAGTGGAAGCAAACATAAACAAATGGGACTACATCAAACTAAGAAGCTTCTACAGTTCAAAAGAAATAGTGACCAAAATACAGAAAGAGCCCACAGAATGGGAAAGAATATCTTCCCAAAACCCATCTGATAAAAGATTAATATAAAGGATATACAAGACACTAGTAGAATTCTATAAGAAAAAACCTCCAACTCCATCAAAAATGGGGAGAAGAAATGAACAGAAGTTTCCTCAAAAAAGAAATACAAATGGCCAAAAGGCACATGAAAAAATGCTCCACATCGCTAGTCATCAGAGAGATGCAAATCAAAACAACAATGAGTTATCATCTCACACCACAATGACTGGCACACATTCAAAAGAACAAAAGCAACCAGTGCTGGCATGGATGTGGGGAAAAAGGGACGCTCCTTCATTGTTGGTGGGAATGCCAACTGGTCCAGCCTTTCTGGAAAACAATATGGATAGTCCTTCAAAAACTAGAAATTGAGCTTCCATATGACCCCAC
This sequence comes from Sorex araneus, assembly GCF_027595985.1. Taxonomy (NCBI): domain Eukaryota; kingdom Metazoa; phylum Chordata; class Mammalia; order Eulipotyphla; family Soricidae; genus Sorex; species Sorex araneus. Next base: position 64,162,376 of record NC_073313.1, read on the forward strand.
AATACCACTTCTGGGATTATATCCTGAGGAGGCAAAAGAGCACAGTAGAAATGACATCTATACCTATATTTTTATTGCAACCCTGTTAACAATAGCCAAAATCTGGAAACAACCCGAGTGCCCTAAAACAGATGACTGGTTAAAGAAACTTTGATACATCTATTTACATCTACACAATGGAATACTATGCAGCTGTTAAGATAGATGAAGGCATGAAATTTGATCAGGATGTGTCTTGGGGTATTTTTATTTGGATTTCTTCTATCTGGTACCCTTCGGGCCTCCTGAATGTGGTCACATGTTTTCTTAAGCTCTGGAAACATTATAGTAATGATGTATTTGACAGTTTCTTCTTCATCAGAGTTTTCTTCCTCTCCCTCTGGGACGCCAATAATTCTTATATTACTCCTCTTGGCTTAATCACAATCTCTTGCCGTCTGTTCCCAGATTGTCAGTCTCTTTTCCATTTTCTGTTGTTTTCTAGAGAGTCTCTGGACTTCATCTTCGATCTCACTAATCCTCAGCAACTGTTACTCTGCTGCTGAGGCCGTCCAGTGAGTTTTTTAATTCTCCTACCAGGTTTTTCACGTCTGACATTTCCATTTGTATTTTCTGCATCTTTACCTTCAAATCTTCTTGTATTTCATTGGTATTGCTTTCCATTGTTTCATTTAGCTCCCTAAACATCCTCAGTAGCTCCTTTCTAAATTCCTTGTCAGAGAGATTGTTTAGAACTTCATTGATCTTAGGGTCTTCTGGGCTAGCCTCTTCAACAAGTAAGCTTGGTGGGGATCTGCATTGCTTTACCATTGTGACCTATGTGGCTCAGCCCTTCACACTCACTGATATTATTCTGTTTATTATGCAATATTAATTTAGGTGGGCTAATGAGATATTGGCTAATGTGTTTCTGTTGGTTAAGCTAACCTGGTGGAAGTTCTAGCTATAAGGGCAACTTGTGATTCTTGCGAAATCTGGAGGGAAGAGAAAAACTCTAATGTGGCCGTGGCTGCTGGCAGGAGCCCATTGGGCTGGTACCTGAATTGGGTGGTCGAGAGCGCGAGGAATGATTAAGCTTTGGATGTGGCATAGTGTCCCTCAATTACCGTTCCCTGAAGACCAAGGATGAAAACTGTCTTTCCTGGGAACCAGGCAAGAACGCGGTCCCGGGCACGAGCCCTGACTCGGGCTGGTTCCTGAATTCAGTGGCAGAGTGCAGCTGAATCTCAGCAAAACAATGTTCATGAAAAACAAACTAGTCCCTTATGTCCCATTTGCTCTCAATGGAACGAACATCTCCAAATGCAGTAGTTATGTGTACCTGGGTTGAGAACTCAACATGAGGAACGACTTGGTGCCAGAACTGCACAGGAGGAAGAGAGCAGTGGGGAACGACTTCAAGAGAATCAAAGAAGTGGTTAAGAGGACAAAGAATCTCTAGCTCTGGGCACATCTTTTCGACTCCACCATTCTTCCTGCACTAACATACGCCTCAGAGACCTGGTATCTACAAAAACAGGATGAGAACACCTTTCCAGTATCCCAAAGAGGAATTGAAAGTGCTATGCTAGAAGTATAACGTTTCACTCAAGTGAGAAAAGGAATCCGGAGTTACAACCACCGTTGATGGTTAAGAATCAGTGGCTGGAGCAATAGCACAGCGGGTAGGGCATTTGCCTTGCACGTGGCCGACTCGGGTTCAATTCCCAGCATCCCATATGGTCCCCTGAGCACCACCAGGGTTGACTCCTGAGTTAAGAGCCAGGAGTAACCCCTGTGCATTTCCAGGTGTGACCCAAAAAGCAATTTTAAAAAATCAGGGACGCTGTCTCGTTTGCCAAGGTGTGAAAAATCAGATGGGCAGAACACGTAATACGATTTAGAGATGACTGCTGGACTAGAGCTGCTACCGACTGGATTCCATGCTATGTCAAAAGAAGGTGTGGCCACCCACCAACGAGATGGTCAGACTTCTTCGTCAAAACCCTGAATTCACGGTTTGAGGCTTTTTCTTTTCCTGGAGCGAGCAGATATCATTGGGCTACTCTAGCACATAACATGGTCGAATGGAGACATTACTGGTGCCCGCTTGAACAAATCGAGGATGACAAGTGATACAAGTGATGGAGTTACATTCATTCCCTATACTATTGACTTCTTTGTGTAGTGATTTCAAAACGCTTATTTTAAGAACAAAAGTGTCTAGATTACAACACCAACTTACCAGTGAACTAGTCCTTGACTTCAGTTTTTCATTTTAATATGGAATGATAGTAGGGTCAAGCTCATAAAGTTTGTTGTGAGAACCACCATCACTGAAACATTGCCATGTCCCTGTCAAGTTCACAGGTGGAAGTGGAGTGGATTTTGGGATATGGAGGGAATCTGAGAACACTGGTGGAGGGAAGTTAACACTGGTAGAGGGGTTGGTGTTGAATTATTATATGCCTAAAAGGCAACTTTTAGGATCTTTGTATATCATGGCATTTAATAAAAGTAAAACACACGCACAAAATTTGTTGTGAGAATTAAACAAGATAATATATGCAAAATACTTAGCCCGAGTCCTGTGTCACAGAGGTTTTTTTAAATTATTTTATTAACTCACCATGTGGAAAGTAACAAAGCGTTCAGGTTAAAGTCTCAGTTATACAATGCTCAAACACCCATCCCTTCACCAGTGCACATATTCCACCACCAAGAATCACGATATACCTCCCCCCTTCCCCCCACTTCCCCAGCCCCCACCCTGCATGTGTAACTGGTAAATTTCACTTTACTTTCACTTTACTTTGATTACATTCAATATTTTAACAAAAAAAATTCACTATTATTGATTTGGAGTTTCTCCCCCCTAAAGTCGATCTGCTGAAAAGAAAGCATTTGGTAATTTGTTTTCCATTGCTAAGAATGAAGAGATATGAGGTCAGGAGGCCGCACTAGCAGCAGCATAGTTTTGGATTTCTGTAGTGGGTCAGGAAGGAAATCAGGGAAGAAATCAAAAGGTACCTAGAAACAAATGAGAATGAAGACATGAGCTACCAGAACCTGTGGGACGCAGCTAAAGCCATATTAAGGGGAAATTTTATAGCTCTGCAAGCATATTTCAGGAAGAAAGGGCCCACATAAATAACTTGACTTCACAGCTCAAGACCTTATAAAAGGACCAACAAAAGGAGCCCAAACCAGGCAGAAGGAAAGAGATAATAAAACTTAGAGCAGAAATTAACGACATGGAAACCCAAAAGACAATCTGAAAGATCAATGAAACCAAGAGCTGGTTCTTCAAGAAAATAAACAAGATTGATAAACCACTAGCAAGACTCACAAAGAAAGAGAGAGAGATAAAACCCTTATAAGCCGAATCAGAAATGAAAAGGGGGACATCACAACAGAAACCAATGAAATTCAAAAGATCATCAGAGACTACTTTGAAAATCTCTATGCCACGAAACAAGAGAACCTAGAAGAAATGGATAAATTCCTCGACTCCTATAATCTCCCAAGGCTGAACCAAGAAGACCTGAAGTACCTGAATAGTCCAATTAACATCAAGGAAATTGAAATGGTAATCAAAAGTCTTCCCCAAAACAAAAGCCCTGGTCCAGACGGATTCACTAGCGAGTTCTTCCAAATATTTAAAGAGGACCTTTTGCCAGTCCTTCTCAAGCTTTTCCAGGAAATTGAAGAAACAGAAACCCTCCCAAACAGTTTCTATGAGGCTCATATCTCCCTAATACCAAAAGCAAACAAAGATACCACAAAAAAAGAAAACTACAGGTCAATATCCCTGATGAACACAGATGCGAAGATCCTCAACAAAATATTAGCAAATAGAATTCAACAACTCATCAAAAAGAGTTTTTTTAAAATTTAGTTATTATTAATATTGGAGGAAGAGAGGCACTGTCCAAATTCCCAAGACTACAATTCTGAAATACAGCCTACATGGGCTTTGTCCTACTGAAATCATTTATTGTACAATTTAGGTATAAAAACAGTGAGAAAATAGCCAAAATCTGGAAACAATCCAAATTCCCTAAAAGAGATGACTGGTTAAAGAAACTTTGGTACATCTACAAAATGGAGTACTATGCAGCTGTTAGGAGAGATGAAGTCATAAAATTTGCTTAAAAATGTATAGTCATGGAGAGGATCATGCTAACTGAAATGAGTCAGAAAGAGAGGGACAGACTTAGAGGGACAGCACTCATTTGTGGAGTGTGGGGTAGCATCACATGAGGCTGACACCCAAGGATGGTAAATACAATGGCCAGGGGGATTGCCCCATAGCTGAAAGACTTCTTCATGAGTGGAGGGGAGAAGGCAGATGAAATAGAGAAGGGATCACTAAGAAAATGATGGCTGGAGGAACCAGTTGGGATGAGAGATGCATGTCGAAAGTAGATAATGGACCAAACATGATGAATTCTCAGTGTCTGTGTTGCAAGCTATAATGCCCAAAAGTAGAGACAGTATGGGGAATATTGTCTGCCTTAGAGGCAGGGGGAGGGTGGGTAAGGGGTGGTATACCCGGGATATTGGTGGTGGGGTATGTGCACTGGTGGAGGGATGGTTGTTTGATCATTGTGAGATTGTAAGCCAACATGAAAGCTTTTAACTATCTCAAGGTGATTCAATAAAATTTACAAAATTAAAAAATAAATAAATAAATAAACCTAAGAAAATTAAATATATCTTTTTATTTTTATATTTTTGTTAGTTCTTAGGCCACACCTAAACCGTATTCAAGGCGAACTCCTTACTCTGTGATCAGGGAACACTCCAGGAAGGCTCAGGGGCCATATAAGGTGCAGGAGATAGAACCCAGGTCAGTTATGTGCAAAGCAAACACCATAACTACTGTACTATCTCTCTGGCCCCTCTAATTCTATCTTAACTACCATTCAAACTTCCAGACATCAATACCCAATAGCCTCATAATTACCTACTATCCAATTTACTTCTTATCTCCCCTTCCTACTAGCCCATCCTTTTTTTCACCATCACTTTTCTCTTCTAAAACCCAGAGAGATATTTGGGTATTGATTTTGTAGCATGCAACTTTACTGTATAAGTCTATTGTTTCTAAGAGTTTCTTAGTAGAGACTTTAGGCTTCTCTAGATATAGTATCATATTATCTGCAAATAGTGAGAGTTTGATTTCTTCCTTTCCTATCTGGATGTCCTTAATCTCTTTTTCTTATATAACAGATATCGCAAGTTATTCCAGTACTATATTGAAGAGAAGTGCTGAGAGTGGGCATCCTTGTCTTGTGCCTGATCTTAGAGGAAAGGCCCTTAGGTTTTCCCCATTGAGGATAATGCTTGCCATAGGCTTGTGGTAGATGGCTTTAACTATCTTGAGGAAAGTTCCTCCAAAACCCATTTTGGTGAGTGTTTTCATCATGAACGCATGTTGGATCTTGTCAAATACTTTCTCTGTATCTATTGATATAACCATATGGTTTTTATCTTTACTTTTGTTGATATGATGAATTATGTTTATTGATTTCCGAATGATAAACTATCCTTGCATACCCGGGATGAATACCACTAGGTCATGTATATGATCTTTTTGATGAGTTGTTTGATCGTATGTGCTAATATTTTGTTGAGTATCTTTTCATCGGGGTTCATCAAAGATATTGGTCTATAATTTTCTTTCTTAGTGGTGCCTTTGTTTGCTTTTGTTATTAGGGAGATGTGTGCTTCATAGAAACTGTTTGGGAGGGTTCCTGTTTTTTCAATTTCCTGGAAAAGTTTGAGGAGAACTGGCAACAGGTCTTCTTGAAATGTTTGGAAGAATTCACCAGTGAAATCATCTGGACCTGGGCTTTTGTTTTTGCGATATTTTTTATTACAGTTTCAATTTCCTTAATATTAATGGGTCTATTCAGGTATTCCAAGTCTTCTTGGTTCACTCTTGGGAGATTGTATGAATCAAGGAATTCATCCATCTCTTTTAGCTTCTCTTGTTTTGTGGAGTATAGACCTTCAAAGTAGTCTCTAATGATCTTTTGAATCTCACTGGTTTCTGTTATGATGTCCCCCTTTTCATTTCTGGTTCGATTTATTAGGGTTCTCTCTTTCTTTGTGAGACTTACTAGCGGTTTATCAACCTAATTTATTTTATCGAAGAACCAGCTCTTTGTTTTATTGATCTTTCACTGTTGGAGAGGATGTGGGGTGAAAGGGACCCTTCTACACTGCTGGTGGGAATGCTGACTGGTTCAGCCCTTTTGGAAAACAATATGTACGCTTCTCAAAAAATTAGAAATTGAGCTCCCATTTGACCCAGCAATACCACTGCTTGGAATATATCCCAGAGAAGCAAAAAAGTATAGTCGAAATGACATCTGCACTTATATGTTCATCCCAGTACTATTTACAATAGCCAGAATCTGGATAAAACCCGAGTTCCCTAGAACAGATGACTGGTTGAAGAAACCTTGGTACATCTATACAATGGAATACTATGCAGCTGTTAGAAAAAATGAGGTCATGAACTTTGCATATAAGTGGATCAGCATGGAAAGTATCATGCTAAGTGAAATGAGTCAGAAAGAGAGAGACAGACATGGAAAGATTGCACTCATCTGTGGAATATAGAATAATAGACTATAAGACTAACAGCCAAGAATAGTATAAATATGTACCAGGAGGTTGACTCCATGGCTTGGAAACTGACCTCACATGCTGGGGAGGGGGCAACTCAAATAGAGAAGGGAACACCAAATAAATGTGGTTGGAGGCCATGTGGGGGAAGGGTGATGGGTGCTGAATGTAGACTAGAGACTGAACACAATGGCCACTCAACACCTTTAGTGCAAACCACAACACCTAATTAGAGAGAGAGAACAAAAGGAATTACACTGCCACAGTGGCAGGGCGGGGTGGGGGGAGATGGGATTGGGGGTGGGTGGGAGGGATGCTGGGTTTATTTGTGGTGGAGAACAGTCAATGGTGAAGGAATGGGTTCTCGAACTTTTTATGAGGGAAACATGAGCACAAAAATGTATAAATCTGTAACTGTACCCTGACGATGATTCACTAATTAAAAAATAAATAAATTTTAAAAAACCCATAGAGATAAAGTTTATATCTTACTGAAAAGTCTGTAACACATTCCTTGTATTTACAGAATAAAGTATGGAATGCGATTTGCTTATGCATACACACACTCCGGTGCCATCTTTTATATATTGTTAGGTTTGTTTGTTTGCTTTCAGCATGGGATGTTCCTTCTCCCCTACTCCACCCCTTAGAATAATACAGTTCCTAAGTTATGTTTCAGTGTCATTTCCTTTACAAAGACATTCTTGATCACTTGATTCATTCCACTTCCCACCCCCTGCTAAATGGTACTTACTTTTCCCAATACTCTAGGCTTCCATAGTACAAACATTGTTCATACTTTCATGTACTACTATCTATCCTATCTGGTATAGAGTCGTAATTATTATTTGCTTGTATCCCTCACTTGGAGTCAAGCTTCTTATCAATTGAAACCATCCCTCTTTTATTTCTACTTTCTTGTTTTCCATAGACCTTAGCACAGAGCTTGTCTTCTATAAGATCAGCGCATATTCATTGAATCAAACTTAATGAGACCCATTTGAAACCATTGACTCTGCAAGTCCACATCAAGTGGCCAAATGGAATGCCTTGTCTATTTTCTGCTTTAAATGATATGGAATTCCCCTACAGAAGTCATTCTGAATTTCCATCAAATTCTTTTGCTTGTTAGATCTGCACCATCCTCCTCAAGAGTCTGTCACAACGAATGGATAATAATCCACATATTAGTCAGGGTCTCTTTATTGGACTTTCATGTAGAATAAGAGATGGGAACATGTTGAGAAGCAGCGCTTAGCCGACATCCTAAGGGGAAGAATTCCTTTGTGGATTTACTGAGTTCTGCACAAACTTAACTCTTTTTTTCTTTTCTTTTCTTTTTTAAATTTTATTGAATCACCGTGAGATAGTTACAAGATTTCATGTTTGGGTTACAATCTCAAAATGATCAAACAACCATCCCTCTACCAATGCACATTCCTCACCACCAATATCCCAGGTATACCTCCCTTTTCCCACCCTCCCCGTGCCTCCATGGCAGACAATATTCCTCATACTCTCTCTCTACTTTTGGGCATTATGGCTTGCAACACAGACACTGAGAGGTCATCATGTTTGGTCCATTATCTACTTTTGGCATGCATCTCCCATCCCAACTGGTTCCACCAGCCCATTATTTTCTTAGTAATCCTTTCTCTATTCCATCTGCCTTCTCCCCTCTGCTCATGAAGCAGTATTCCAGCTATGGGGAAATCCCCCTGTCCATTGTATTTACCATCCTTGGGTGTTAGCCTCATGTGATGCTACCCCACACTCCACAAATGAGTGCAGTCCCTCTAAGTCTGTCTCTCTCTTTCTGACTCATTTCACTTAGCTTGAGCCTCTCCATGTTTATACATTTTTAAGCAAATTTTATGACTTCATCTCTCCTAACAGCTGCATAGTATTCCATTTTGTAGATGTACCAAAATTTCTTTAACTAGTCACCTGTTTTAGGGCACTTGGATTGTTTCCAGATTTTGGCTATTGTGAACAGGGCTGCAATGAATATATAGGTACAGATGTCATTTCTACTGTGCTCTTTTGCATCCTCGGGATATATTCCTGGAAGTGGTATTGTGAGGTCATATGGAAGCTCAATTTCTAGTTTTTGAAATTATGAAATTTCTAGTCCATATCCTTTTCCAGAAAGACTGGACCAGTGGGTATTCCTACCAACAGTGAAGGAGCGTCCCTTTTCCCCCACATCCACGCCAGCATTGGTTGCTTTTGTTCTTTTGAATGTGTGCCAGTCTCTGTGGTCTGAGATAAGCTTAACTCTTAATATAAGGAAACACAATTAGTAATTTCTATATAAGATATAGCTTGGTTTCTCTATTGTCTCCGTTATACAAGGCTATTCTTCCTCAAATTGTTAGCATCTTTTGCTCAGCTTTGGAAGTTAGAAAATTAAAGAAATACCTGGAAATTTAGAAAAATCTACACAAACCACTGTCGGTACTGAATACCAACTCAATAATATCTAGCAACTATTTACCAAAATTGCAAAAATATAGGAGACATAAATAAATTGTCACAGTGCAAAGAAGATAGGATTTAATGTCAAGAGACATGAATCCGATTCTTTAGTACTGCTAGCTCAATGACCTAGGAATGGTTACTTTAGTGCCTTTCTTTATCTGTAATATGGGAAAAGACAAACATCCACCTTGCAGGCTTGTAATGACAAGCAAATAAATAGGATTCATAGAAGTCGTTTTTAAAGCCCTCTAAACACTTCAGCTTTCATTATTTTTTAATCATAAAGGCATTTATAGATGATTTAGTAGAACATCCTCCTTTTCCCAATGAAGGCACAGGATCAGAGAAGGTAAGTGTTCACAAATACTAAGTTGGAGATCTGAGTAAACCACGTTCTATGTCTCCTATGCTTGTGTTTCCTCTTACACAAGGGGAGAAAATAAGCTAGTTGTACTTTTTGGCCTTTTGGGTCACACTTAATGATGCTCAGGGGTTACTCCTGGCTCTGAACTCAGGAATTAATCCTGGTGGTGCTTGGGAGACCCATATGGGATACCAGGGATGGAACTTGGGTCTACTGTTTGCACGGAAATGCCCCACCTGCTTAGATGTCTTTTTTGTTTGTCTGTTTTTCCGGGTCACATACAGTGGTGCTCAGGGCTTACTCTTGGATCTTTGCTCAGGGATCACTCCGAGTGGGGCTTGGGGGACCACATATGGTGCCAGGGATCAAACAGGATGAGTCATATGCAATGCAAATTCCCCACCCCTGTACTATCACTCTGGTACAGATGGTTTAAAGAGCTGTAGACAAAACGAATTATGTGTTTCAGGGCATTGATTTGTTTACTTAGTCTGAAAAAAATTTCTTTCATTCTGGAGAAGCTTCTCTTCACTCTGAAGATCACTTCTTTAGACTTCCCACAGAACACATTAATTATACTGAGTCACTCCTGCCTTGCATGAGGTTCAGTGAGTCAGAATCTTATTTATCCCAATCAGAAGTTCACTCTGTGGTCAGGAATAAGATGAAATGAAAAAGAGACATAGGTGCATATAGAGGTTCCTAGCTGTTTATCCTTGGAGCATAAAGCAATTGGAGTAGTGGGGCACTAAAGAGGGACGTAATCATTAATTTTACTGCATTACTGGTGCCAGCATGGAAATAAAATGGTAAAACAAACTTTGAGGCCCGTGCAATGATTCATAGTGGTGAAATGCTGGTATTTGTGAGGTCTAGTTGGGAAAGTAAGAGGCTCTGGCAAGAAGATGCATAAGCTGGACTCTCTAGCATCCATCTAACTAAACAGTGTGACCTTAGACATGTTCTTTAACCTCAAAAAAACACACCCTGCGGTCTTTTCTACACGTGAAGAATGGCTCTAGTTCTGCCTACCTCCCAGACCAAATTCAATGTGAATATTATGTTGGTGCACAATAAGATTAAATATCATAAGACCGACAGTCAATACTAGAGAGTTTGGCTCATTAAATAGTAGCACTAATAAATATTGCTATTAATGTCATAATTATGGTTGTCATTGTTTTTGCACTTTTGGCATAGTAATTTTGCACCGTCACCATCAATAAACGGGTTCACAAATGAATAGACATGGGGTTAAAACAGAGAGACCTGGGAGTGAGCTCAGAGAACTGGAGCACATGCCTGGCATGGCAGTGGGGCTCAAGTTCAATTCTTGGCATTGCACCATCCCCTTGGCACTTTCAGGGTGGCCCTGTTGACCCCTGGCACTGCTGCACTTTCAAATGCACAAGACAGGCCCTGTTGCATAGGGCCATTGTAAATGGCAAGTGAGTGAGTATAGAGTATGCCAAGTGCCTGACAGAAAGAAACTGTTGGGCAACTTGTTCAAGCGAGCCAGTGGACATCAAAGTTTGCTGTAAACTCTAAAGTGATATAAACATGCAAGAAGTTATGATATAAAGGATGAAATTCTATGTTAAACACCACTGCTTAGCTAATTGCTTAAGTGTTTTTAGGAAATTCATTACAGTGTCCAAATGTAAAACATGCTCATTTATAGCAGTTTCCCTTCCAGCTGTGCCACTGATGAGGTGGAGAATATTTGAAGGTTTCTTTTAAACACAGCTGCTTTACATATTATTGTCAATTTTCTCCATTCTTTTCAAGTTTGTCCTCTAGACTCCATCTTTCATGCTTCAAAACTGGTCAGTATAGCAGGCATTTGAAGATAACTAGAAACTCTGGAAGCAGCCACTCAGAAGTGAGTTAGAATCCAAACAGAAAATCTCCACTCCACAGCATTCCTTGCAGTCTGGATTCCCCCCATTGGCCTGGCAGGCCATGTGCTATAGCCCTCACGCCCACCCCAAGCTTCTTACACACACACATTCAGCCAGAGCAGCCAACATCTTTCAGGTGACAAGGGAACCCATTTGACTCGTTCTACTCTGAATTGTGCAGCCATTTAAGTGGTTGTACAACAACTCAAATCATCACCCCTTGTGCTGTACACCCTATTCCTCCTGAACTGGATTCATAGACTTAAGGGTAACTCTGGTTGATTCCAAAGATTTCATGTGACTAATTCTTTATTCCTAGTTCCATCAATTTATCCTATAGAAAAGCCCTCATAAGGTAGTGCTGTTGATAAGACATCCCAGAGACTTAAGCTGTAGCCAGAGAAGAGGAAAAGCCAACATGGCACTGAAAGTAGCACCATATTCCACAGGAGGCTGCAAAATAGCAAAGTAGAAACAGTAAAGTAACTGAGACAGAACGTGCAGGGAAAAAGAAAACAACACCAAGCCTAATCCATCCAAGAGCTCTCAAAAAGACAAGCTGTAAAGATTCACCCTCAGAACACAGCTGACCCAGTGGGGAGGCAGCATAGAAGCCCACCCAGGTCAAGGAGTTAAGATAATAACCTGAAAACCTCAATCAGCTCTATACCTCTCAGATAATTGCTTTAGGGACACCATGATGAGGATGTTTAATGAGCTCAAAGAAACAATGGTACAGGTACAATAAAGTATGAGAGTTGAAATGAGGAAACTATAATCAGAAGTGACAGAAATGAAGATTATGGTAGGTGTAATAAAAACTCAGTGGAAGGCCTCAGAAGCAGACTGCTAATAGCTGAGAAAAAACTTGGTGAGCTCCAATATGGATTCAGGAAGCCTCTAGAAAACAACAGGCGATGGAGAAAACTTTGAAAATTAATGAACACTACACAAGAGAACTACAGGATGGGTTCAAAAGCAGCAATATAAGAATCATTAAAGTGTCTAAGGAATAAGAAGGTAAGATCAAATAAGAATGATGAGTAAATGAAAGCATAACCAACAGTCTCCCAAGATTGTGTAATGCATGCACCCAGTTTCCAATGTCTGCAGGATCACAATCAAAATAGAGCCAAATAAAAATATCAGGTGTAATTTGTCATTGTACACAAATGACACAAGCTAAATATGTACATATACTATTTTTTTATTTTGTATTGAGTCACCATGTGGAAAGTTACAGTGTTTTCAGGTTTAAGTCTCAGTTATACAATGCTCGAACACCCATCCCTTCACCAGTGCACATATTCCACCACCAAGAATCACAGTATAGCTCCACCCCGTCCCCCCACACCCCTAGCCCCCTCCACCCCCCCGCCTGTGTAACTGATAAATTTCGCTTTACTTTCACTTTAATTGCATTCAATATTTCAACAAAACTCACTATTATTGTTTGGAGAATCTCCCCCCTAAAGTCGGACCTGCTGAAAAGGAAGCATTTGATAATTTGTTTTCCATTGCTGAGAATGAAGAGGCATGAGGTCGAGTGACCACACTTAGCAGCCTCACGGTTCTAGGTTTCTGTATTTTAGCATTTTAGTAAATAAGTCGAGAGAAATATGTGCCAGAAATGGCATCACTGCCAACTTGTACTTCTCAGTTATATTATATTCCACATATGAGTGCAATCTTTCTATGTCTGTCTCTTTCTTTCTGACTCATTTCACTCAACATGATACTTTCCATGTTGATCCATTTATATGCAAATTTCATGACTTCATGTTCTCTGACAGCTACATAGTATTGCATTGTGTATATGTATCAGAGTTTCTTTAACCAGTCATCATTTTTGGGGCACTCTGGTTTTTTCCAGATTCTGGCTATTGTAAACAGTGCTGCAAGGAACATAGAAATGCAGATGCCATCTCTACTTTTTGCCTCTTTTTGTTCCAGGATATATTCCCAGAAGTGGTATTGCTGGGTCAAATGGAAGCTCAATTTCAAATTTTTTGAGAATCGTCCATATTGATTTCCAAAAGGGCTGAACCAGTCGGCATTACCACCAGCAGTGAAGAAGAGTCCCTTTCTCCCGATATCCACGCCAACACCGGTTGTTTTTGTTTCTTGGGATGTGGGCCAGTCTCTGTGGTGTGAGATGATATCTCATTGTTGTTTTGATCTGCATCTCCCTGATGATTAGTGATGTTGAACATATTCTCATGTGCCTCTGAGCCATTCGGATTTCTTCTTTGGGAAAGTTTCTGTTCATTTCATCACCCCATTTTTTGATCGGGTCAGCAGTTTTCTTCTTGTGGAGTTCAACCAGTGCATTGTATATCCTTGATATCAACCCTTTATCGGATGGGTACTGCGTAAATATTCTTTCCCATTCTGTAGATTGTCTTTGTATTTTGGTCACTGTTTCTTTTGAGGTGCAGAAGCTTCTTAGTTTGAGATAGTCCCATTTATTTATCTCTGTTTTCACTTGCTTGGCCAGTGGTGTGTCAGCTTTGAGGATACCAGTGTCTTCAATGTCGTGGAGGGTTTTGCCGACCTTGTCTTCAATGTACCTTAGGGATTCTGGTCTGATGTTGAGGTCTTTAATGCATTTTGATCTGACTTTTGTACATGTTGATAGTTGGAGGTCTAAGCCCATTTTTTGCATTTAGCTGTCCAGTTGTTCTAGCACCATTTGTTAAAGAGGCTTTCCTTGCTCCACTTCACATTTCTTGCTCCCTTATCAAATATTAGATGGTCATATATTTGGGGGTATATGTCAGAGTATTCAACCCTGTTCCATTGGTCTGCCACTCTGCCTTTGTTCCAGTATCAAGTTGTTTAAATGACTACCGCTTTGTAGTGGAGTTGGAAGTTGGGGAGGTTGATTCTTCCCATTTTCTTTTTCCCAAGAATTGCTTTAGCTATTCGTGGGGACTTATTGTTCCATATGAATTTCAGAAGCACTTGCTCCATTTCTTTGAAGAATGACAAAAGTATCCCTATGGGGATTGCATTGAATTTGTACAATGCTTTGGGGAGTATTGCCATTTTGACAATATTAATTCTTCCAATCCATGAGCAGGGATATTTTTCCATTTCCTCGTGTCTTCTTTTATTTCCTAAAGCAGCATTTTGTAGTTTTCATTATACAAGTCCTTTACCTCCTTAGTTAAGCTGATTCTGAGGTACTTGATTTTTTGAGGCACAATTGTGAACGGGATTGCTTTTATCATGTTGCTTTTCTACAAACTGGAGCTCTCCAATAATGAATTCAGAGGTAAAATCCTCAAGATGTTCAATGAACTCAATGGAAAGATTGACAAATATATACATAGACTTTAAAAGCAGGAAGACCAAAGAATGAACTCGCATACAAACATAAGTGCACAAAACTCACACTATATCTATCAAATAAGACTCCAAGTTCTGAAAAAATATTTTGGAATGCAATAAAAAATAAAAGGAGCATCTCGACTATAATATTCTATCCAGTCAGATTATCATTCAGATTTGCAATAATGATATGAAGCTTCATGGACAAATGATATATCAGGAGTTTAATAGGCTTGAAAACAATTTTTCAAGAAGCATTAAAAAAGCTTCTTTTGGGGGAGAGAAAACTATTTTCTTTATAGGATAACACGAAATGTACAAGCATGCATCACTTCTACAAGTAAGGGCAATTAATTCATTCATCTAAATAATCTGACTCATTATCAGTGGTGTGAACTAATCAATCAAGAGACATATAGTTATAGAGTAGCAGGATGTACCAGAAAACTTAACCCAATATTCTGATGCCTACACAGGACCTTGTGAATAGTTATGTAAACACAGGCCCAAAGGCAAAGTCTGGAAAATAAGCCGACAGGGAAAATTTTATTTAAAAGTGCTGGAATGGCTATACTGATAAAATCAACACAGATTTCAATTTTTCAAGAGGCTGTAAGGGACAGTGATGTAATTTATTGAATTTCAGGGGATAAATATATCAATAGCACTGTAGCACTGTAGTCCAATTGCTCATTGATTTGCTTGAGCGGGCACCAGTAATGTCTGTGAGACTTGTTGTTACTGTTTTTGGTATATGCAATATGCCACGGGGAGCTTTCCAGTCTCTGCTATGCGGGCTGGATACTCGTAGTAGCTTGCCGGGCTCTCTGAGAGTGATGGAGGAATCAAACCCGGGTTGGCCGCATGCAAGGCAAATGCCCTACCCGCTGTGCTATGGCTCCAGTTCTTAAATATTGACACAAAATCCTAAACATAGATACACTAATGATAGAACATCAAGATATTTTAAATAACTGCTAATAGAGTTGAAGAAATAAATTGATGGTAACACAATAGTAATGAAGCTAAAAGGGATATATGAAAGATGTCCTAGCAGGCAAGTATTCAGCTCTCCCCAAAAGCTGAATACAGGTTCTTCTTAGTGCACACAGGTTATTATTCAAGATAGAAGGCAAGTTGGACAGAAAACATGCCCCCATAAAAATAAGAAGGTAGAAATCACGTCATCTTTTCACTCAGACCACAATGCTATGAAAATAGAAATTAATCACAAATAGAAGTGGGGGAAATATCTCAAACACTTGGAACTTAAAAAACTTAATACTGAATAACCAATGGGTCAAACAGGAACTCAGAGAAGTAATCAAAAGATTCCTGGAAACAAAAGTAAAGACACAACTTACCAGAAATATAGGACACAGCAAAATCAAAATTAAGAGGGAAGTTTATAGCAACGCAAGCATTCACTGGAAAGCAAGAAATGCCCCCAAATGAATAATCTAAAATCACAGCTTAACAGAAATAGAGCAACAAATTGGACACAACTGAACTTTCATATGACCAGCAATACCACTCCTGGGAATATACACTAGTGGCCCCAAATACAATGCAGAAAAGCCGCCTACACTCCAATGTTTATTGCAGGACTGTTCACAATATCCAGAATCTGGAAAACAACCCAGGTGCCCCAAATTGATATTCTGTTAGATAGACTTGCAAGGAAGAAGAGGAAATTTTAAAAGACCAAGTCAGAAATGAAAAGGGTGCAGTAATTCTATGTCTGCATTCATTTGTGGAATATAAAACAAATAATGTGAGACTGACACACAAATACAATAGATACAGGGCCAGGATTACTGCTCCATCGTTGGTAGCCTGCCTCATAAGCTGGGGGAGAAGGCAGCTAGAATAGAGAAGGGATCACTAAGTCAATTATGGTAGGAGGGAATCGTTTGGGATGGGAGATGTGTGCTGAAAGTAGATAAAGGACCAAACGTGACAGACTCTCAGTATCTGTATTGCAAACCATATGCCCCGAAGTAGAGACAGAGTATGGGAAAATTATCTTCCATAGAGGCAGGAGGAGGGTGGAACGGGGGTGGGGAATACAGGGGACATTGGTGGTAAAGAATGTGCACTGGTGGAGGGATGGGTGTTCTATATTTGTATGACTGAAACTCAAACATGTAAGCTTTGTAATTGTATCTCATGTTGATTCTATAAAAAAGAAAGAAAAGAATGAAAAGGGTCTGATCTGAGATGCCATAATAGATACCATATAAATTCACATTATAATCAGGGATTACTGTGAAAAATTTTATACCATAAAATTAAAGACATTTGGGGCTATTTATAAACAATAAATGTATAGTGGGAAAATTTATAATTCTTTATAGTGGCTAAATTTTGGACTCATATCTTTCCAAGGCTGAACCGAAGGGAAACAGAGCACCTGAGCAGATAAGTTACTATCAGTGAAATTATAACGGCAATCAAACGTCTTCCTAAACACAAAAACCCAGATGAGTTTACTACTGAAGTCTTCGAAGTCTTTAAAGGTGACCAGCTCCCTATCTTTTTCAGGATTTTCCACTCTATGGAAGAAACAGGAATCTTTCCAATCAGTTTCTATGAAGCAAACAAAACAAAACAAGATAGAGACACCACTAAAAATTATAGACATATATCCCTAAATAATATAGACACAAAGATCCTGAACAAAAAATAGCAAACTGAATAAAACAATATGTAAAAAAACATTGTAGAAATAGAAATTGACCAAGTAAGATTTATCCCAGGGATGCAAAGATGGTATAATATATACAAGTAAATTAACATAAACACCGTATTAAAACAAGGAAAGGTAAAAAGTATACGATCATATCAATATATGCAGAGAAAGCACTTGACAAGATTCAACACCCATCAGTTATTTTTTAAACGTCTCAATAAAATTGAAAAACTTTCTTCAATATATTTAAAGCTGTCTACTACAAACCCACAGCTAACCCAATTAATAGTGTAAAATTGAAAGCCTATTCTCTAAAGTCAGCCGTAATACAAGGTTGTTCACTTTTGCCACTACTGTTCAGTATTGTAACAAAACTCCTCACTGTAGCAACTAGTCTAGAATGGATATTAATGATATCCAGATTAGAATAGAAGTCATATTATCACTCTTTGAAAATAACATCATATTACAATAAGATAACCCTAAAAACTACAAAAAACCTCCTAGAATCAATACACTTATATGATAACATGGTAGGCTACAAAACCTACATATAAAAAATTCATGGTGTTTATATAAGGATGGAAGAGCAGAGAGAAAATTTAAAAACCACTCCCATTTACAATTTTACTCAAAGAATCAAGTACTCAGGAAAAATTTGACAGGAGTCATAAGAGACATATGAAGAAGACTATAAATCCCTTCTAGGAGAAATGATATGAGAAGATTAACACACATATGCTCATGGATTGGTATTATCAAAATTACAATGATGCCTAAAGCACAAGATATTCAATGCAGCCCCAATAATAATACCCATGACATTTTCTAAAGACATAGACCTAATGTTGAAGTGTACATTGCATCATAATCCCCCAATAGCTAATATAGTCCTAGGATAAAAGAAGGTGTTTTCTTCATCTTTGTCCAACTTTAAAGTATACTTTAAAGCAATAGAAATCAAACCAGTGTGGTACTAGAGAAAAAAATATTCTGAGACCAAAGTTACAGAACTGAGAACTCAAAGATTCCCAGGTATATGGACAACTCATCTTCAAAAAAAGGATCTAAGAGTGTGAATTGGGATATGGGAGTCCTTTTCAACATATGCCATTTGGAAAACTCTTCGGTCACGTGTAAAAAATATACTTAGATCCCTATGACACACTATACAAAAAATTTTACACAAACAGACTTAGAAATCAGACCTGAATTCAAAACTCATACTGGGAAAAAAGATATTGAATTCAGAGACATATTCAATAATTCTTTGCTATTGGCCAAGCAAAAGTAAACAAAGTTTAACAAATGGATTTTTTCAAAGTAAGAAGTTTCTGCACTGAAAAACAAACAATTATCATAAAAAAAGATATTTCCACCGACTGGAAGAAAATGTTTGCCTATCACTTATGTGACAAAGGGTTAATACCCAGGATATATGATGCTCTGTCAAACTTAACAAGAAAAATCAATTCCAACAAAAATTGAGGAGAAGAGATGAACAGAAACTTCCTCAAAGAATACCTACAGATTGGCGATAGGTATATTAAAAATGTTCTGATTCCATTATCATATTTTCATATGATAGAAATATTTTCATGCTAATCAAGGCAATGAGTCTCACATCACTGACTGTCACATCAAAAAGAACAAAAATAGCCCCATATTGGCATGGGTACAGGACAGAAGGAACCCTCATCCACTGTTGGTGAGAATGTGAACTGGTTTAACCATTTTGGAAGATAACATGGAAATTTCTCATAAAACTAAGAATCAAATTTCATGCTCCAGCAATTCCACTTGCTGGCATCTAATTTCCAGGGCCCCAAATGTCTATTCAGAAAATACATTTGAGTTCCTACACTCATCACTACACTATTCACAATAGCCAAAATCTGGAAACAATATACATGTCCAAGAACAGATGACTGGATAAAGAAATTTGTATTTATACTCAATAAATACTACTCAGTTATAGAAAAGACAAATCATGGAATTTATTGCTTTCTGATTGGATCTGAAAAATATAATACTGAGTGAAGTCACTCCGAAGGAAATAAACATATACAGAATGACCTCTCTCATACATAGTATATAAAGAAACAGTAAGAAAATAACATTTGCCCAATGGTGCTGGCATAACTGGACAACCACATGCAGAAGAATGGGCTTAGACCTCGACCTGACACCATGCACAAAAATCAGATCAAAATGGATTAAAGACCTCAATATCAGACCACAATCCATAAGGTACATAGAAGACAAGGTGGGCAAAACCCTTCACGATATTGAAGCTAAAGGTATCTTCAAAGATGACACGGAACTAAGCAATAAAATAAAAACAGTTAAACAAATGGGACTACATTAAACTATGAAGCTTCTGCACCGAAAAAGACACAGAGACCTGAATACAAAGGCAATCTACAGAATGGGAAAGGATACTCACGCAATACCCATCCAATAAAGGATTGATATCAAGAGTATACAAAGCACTGGTTGAACTCTACAAGAAGAAAACATCCAACCCCATCAGAAAATGTGCTGAAGAAATGAACAGAAACTTTTCCAAGGAAGAGATACAAATGGCTAAAAGGTACATGGACAAATGCTCTGCATCACTAATCATCAGGGAGATGCAGATCAAAACTACCATGAGACACCACCTCACACCACAGAGACTGGCACACATCCAAAAGAACAAAAGCAAGCACTGTTGGAGAGGATTTGGAGAGAAAGGGGCCCTTCTACACTGCTGGTGGGAATGCCGACTGGTCCAGCCCCTTTGGAAAACAATATGGACGATTCTCAAAAAATTAGAAATTGAGCTTCTATTTGATCCAGCAATACCACTTCTGGGAATATATCCTGGAGAAACAAAAAAATATAGTCGAAATGACATCTGTACTTATATGTTCATCGCGGCACTGTTTACAATAGCCAGAATCTGGAAAAAACCCGAGTGCCCGAGAACAGATGACTGGTTGAAGAAACTTTGGTACATCTATACAATGGAATACTATGCAGCTGTTAGAAAAGATGAAGTCATGAACTTTGCATATAAGTGTATCAACATGGAAAGTATCATGCTAAGTGAAATGAGCCAGAGAGGGACAGGCATAGAAAGATTGCACTCATCTGTGGAATATAAAATAACAGAGTAGGAGACTTACATCCAAGAATAGTAGTATATAATGCCAGGAAGTTGGCTCCATAGCTTGGAAGTGGGCCTCACATGTTGGTGGAAAGTCATCCCAGATATAGAAGGGAACACCAAGTAAACTGTGATTGGAGATCTTGTGCAGGGATGGAGATGCGTGCTGAAAATAGACTAGAGACTGAACACGATGGTCACTCAATGCCCCTCTTGCAGACCACAACACCCAAAAGGAGAGAGAGAGAGAGAACAAATGGGAATGCCCTGCCACAGAGGCGGGGTGGGGATGGGGGTATGGGATCGGGGGGGGGAGGGAGGGATACTGGCTTCATTGGTGGTGGAGAATGGGCACTGGTGGAGGGATGGGCTCTCGAACATTGCAAGAGGGAAAAACAAGCACGAAAAGATGTGAATCTGTAACTGTACCCTCACTGTGACTCACTAAAAAAAATCCCGTTGCTCATCGATTTGTTCAAGCCAGCACCAGTAACGTCTCTCATTGAGAGACTTTTTGTTACTGTTTTTGGCATATTCAATATGCACGGGTAGCTTGCCAGGCTCTGCCACGCAGGCTCGATACTCTCGGTAGCTTGTCGGGCTCTCAGAGAGGGGTGGAGGAATCGAACTCGGTTCAGCCACGTGAAAGTGAATGCCCAACCACTGTGCTATCACCCCAGCCCCATAAAATATATATATATATATATATATGTATATATATATATATATATATAACATTTGTTCAAAGGAAACAGAACCTGAGAATTGGTCTATAGAACTGAGTTTATTATGGTTGGGGATTGGGGATGTAGGATGAAGGGGTGGTAACACTATACTGAAGGTTGTATTATTTGTACATTTAGGTCTAAAATCCTATCATTATCAGTGTTGTAATTCACAATGCCTCACAATGTAATTAATAAAATATTCAAATACACTATGAATAGCAACTTTGTTCATAAATCCCAAAGTTTGGTCCAAATAATTCTTGAAAATAATAAGCTTTAATATATGGAATATTCCAGAAAAAATCCTTCTTTGCATACTAAACATAGCAATGTTCTAATGCACTGTCATCCCATTGCTCATCAATTTGCTCAAACGGGCACCAGTAACGTCTCCATTGTGAGACTTGTTACTGTTTTTGGCATATCGAATACGCCATGGGTAGCTTGCCAGGCTCCACCGTGTGGGATACTAAACATATGTTTGGAAATAGCTACTCTTTTAAGGACAGATCATTGTATCACTGTATCACTGTCATCCTGTTGCCCATCGATTTGCTCAAGCGGGCACCAGTAATGTCTCCATTGTGAGACATATTGTTACTGTTTTGGGCATATTGAATGAGCCACAGTAGCTTGCCAGTATATGCTGTGTGGGCAAGATACTCTCAGTAGCTTGCTGGGTTCTCTGAGAGGGGCAGAGGAATCAAACCTGGGTCAGCCGCCTGCAAGGCAAATGCCCTACCTGCTGTGCTATCGATTCAGCCCAAAGGACAGATACATAATAAATTTTATGATAAATAATATTTAGGAAGAAATAATGAAATCTAGATAACAAGTATCTTAATATTATATTATACAATTGGGATTTTGGGCTGGAGCGATAGCACAGTGGTAGTGTGTTCGCCTTTCACGTGGCCGACCTGTGTTCCATTCCCCCGCCCCTCTCAAAGAGGCCGGCAAGCTACCGAGAGTATTGAGCCCGCACGGCAGAGCCTGGTAAGCTACCCGTGGCGTATTGGATATGCCAAAAAACAGTAACAATAAGTCTCACAATGAGAGACATTACTGGTACCCGCTCAAACAAATCGATGAACAACGGGATGACAGTGACAGTGAAAATTGGGATTTCAAGTAAATTTATGCACAAAGATACATGAATAGTTAAACTTGAATAATTTCCTGGCATTCAGTTCAACTCTACTATTGTTATTGTAATTAAAGAATTTGTAATTAAATATTTCTATAAGGTTAAAGTAGGCTGAACTCCTGTCCAAAACTCTTTATAGCCTCTCAAGCAGATACTCTGTCCTGCTTATAGTACTTTCTAATGACAAAGCAGCATGTTCAAGCTCCATTGTTAGAAATGCTCGTTGAGAAAGATTATTCCGTGTTGTTATGTACATGGGTAACTCCACAGAGTACATAAAGCAGAGGCTCAGAGGTAGCAAACTCTTTCGGGAGAGGGGTTGAAATTTTCGTCTTGAAATTGCATTTGCCAAGTTAGCATGTAGTTTTTACCTGTGGTCTTTGATGTGGTTTTGGAGTAAGGGTGGGATGGTAATTAAGGAGATTAAAATTCCTGTCTGAATTACCCAATAATACTTCCACTGCTCCTGGAAACCTGCATCTGCCCAGTTCTGTCCTTGGTATTATGTTACATAGAGTGTGGAACGGCTGATTTGTGGGGGTTCCCAGCAATATTCAAAAAGACAGGAGCTGCTGCATATTAAAGTGAGATCATACAAAAAAAAGCACTAGATCGTACAGGTGAACTATTTGTTAAATCATCATAATTTCAATAAATCAATCATGTTGAGGAGATTCCCAAATAAGGGAAGGTAGACTCAATCAGCATGAGATTTTGTCGATCAAAATTAATCCAAAAATAATGTATCAATCAATAATCTAAGAAGTCTTGTAATGACTTCTGTAGCTCTGTTTAAGCATAAACAGATAATCAACCATGTTTCCTAGCTGGAAATTAGATCTTTTCCAATTGAACTTAATGAACTCTCTAAGGTACTGAACTTTGGATACCTTCCGCACTATCAGATTGCTACAATTGGAGTGCTCCCTGAATTTACTATCATTTTGTCATTGTGATTATACTTAATGCCTTAAGCACCTGAAATTCAAAGTTGTAATTCACGTGGGGAGTTATAATGCACTGCACTGTAGCACTGCCATCCCGTTAATTGTCGATTTACTCGAGCTGGCGCCAGTAGCGTCTCCATTTGTCCCAGCCCTGAGATTTTAGCATCGGAAACTCGATGCCCTCTCTCGTGGATGCGGCACGCCAGCTGGGTGTCCTTGGGCATAATGGTGACGCGCTTGGCGTGGATGGTGCAAAAGTTGGTATCCTCGAAGAGCCCCACCAGGTAGGCCTCACACGCCTCCTGCAGCATTATTATGGCTGAGCTCTGGGAGCGCAGGTCGATCTTGAAGTCCTGCGTGATCTCGTGCACCAGCGGCTGGAATGGCAGTTTGCGGATGAGCAGCTCCGTGGACTACTGGTAGCGGCGGATCTCGCGCAGCGCCACTCTGTGGGGCCGGTAGCGTTTGGGCTTCTTCACGCTGCCTGTGGCTGGCGTGCTCTTGCAGACCACCTTGGTGGCCAGCTGCTTGCAGGGCACCTTCCCGCCCTTTGACTTGGCCCCGTGTGCTTAGTACGAGCCCTCTTGTTCTTCCCAACTCAGTTCGAGACTCCTTCAGGGTTAGGGAAATGAGACTCATTTTGGTTACTGTTGTTGGCATATATAGTACCTCATGGGTAGCTTGCCAGGCTCTGCCGGGCAGGCGGTATACCCTACGTTGCTGTATTATTTCAATACAGGCAATTGGAATAAATAAAAATGAAAGCCTCTGGAGACCAGTCTTGGTTACCTCATTAAAGATTATAGGAAAGCGAGTCAATTAGCTTCCAGGAGCCACATGGGGCTATTTTGAGTGGCCAGCTTTAATCATTCTCCTATGTATTGTTTTTGCTTCCAGTCTCATAGAGAAAATGCTAATAGATGGGAATATCCTCAACTTCCTCTCCACATCCCCATCTGCCTTGGTATTGCTTATTCTTGTCTCCCATGTTTGGGGAGAGAGGCAGTGGTTCTGCCTTTCATTTGAGGTTTACTGCTTTGCTTTTACTGAACTTCCCATCCCTAAATCGTCCAGAGTTACCTTATTCCATCACATATCCAACGTTCCTCTGCATCTTCAACCCTTCCTTTTTTTCATAGGATTCTTCTCCTCATATTAATTGGAAAAGTAAGATATTCCTATCTCATATACAAACAAATTTCCAGTCCTATTTTTCTACTTCTTGAAAGATTTCTCTTACATCCCTTTTGTTAACACCCAGACATGCTTCAATTTGCTGCAGTCTGTGTTCTTTTCCCATCCTATAAAGGACACCATTCTTATAAAACTCTTAATTATGCGCAATTCAGTGACTAAATTCAGACTTCATCTTATTTTTGTTATTGAGCTAAAATGCACATTTACATAAAATTAACTATTTTAAGGTATACAATTTAGTTACATTAAGTACGTTCACATGTGCAACCATCATTTCTAGTTCCAAAATATTTTCTATCACTCTCTAAAGGAGACCTTGTACCAAAAGCATTTGCTTCCTGTTTCTCGTTACACTTTAGTCTCTAGCAGCCACTAATATACTGTCTATATGAATTTGCCTATTCTAGAAATTTCATATAAATGAGATCATACAATATCAGCTCTCTTGGGATTAGTTTCCTTCTCTTAGCTTAATATTTTAAGATTCTGTGGTGACATATTTAAATGTTGCATTCCTGTTATTTTATTTTAGGCACCATGATTTACAATATTGATAATGGCAGGGTTTCAGGCAAAAACCATTGCAACACCACACCTTACCCTTTCCACCATCATGTTCTGGTGCCACCCACTGTCTTATGCCCCTATCCATCCTACTATGATATGCTTCCTATGAAAGACAAATTTTGTTTCTGTTGCCTTTGAGTATTTTTTCTTTACTATGTTTCTTTATATCCAATATCTGAGAGATCATTATCTGTCTGTCCCTCTTCAGACTAACCTTATTAAGCACAATACTTTCCAGATCCATCTGCATAGTAGAAAATTGAATTATTTCTTCTTATAGCTGAGTAGTATTTCATTGTGCATATGAACCACATTTTTAGTCCATTTATCTGTTATTGGTTTTTCCCCAGATTTTGGCTATGGTAAATAGTGTTGCAACAAATGTAAAATTGCACACATCTTTTCTGAAGACTTTTCACTTCTTTTGAAGCTTGAATAATATTTGATTATGAGGATATATCACATTTTTCAAAAGTTGGTGGTTATTTAGGAGGTTTCTTCCACCTTTCTACTAGCACTTATCTTAATCTTTCAGAGGTATGTGAGACTGTTCAACTCTATTATAAATCCTCAATTCTCTTGTTTACTAAAATGGACCACTCTTCCAACTTTGCCAATTTCTCTCTCGCTATTCTATCTCTTGCTCTTCCTTATGGGTCCCTTCAAAAGAGGCATCCTCAAGAATACCTTGGTTGTTTGGTTCTTTTCTTTTGAGTGGTGGGGATTTAGAGGCCATACCTTGTGGTGTTTGGGAAATACTCCTAGCTCTCTACCCACAGGTCACTACTGGTGGTTCTCAGGGAACCATGAGGCACCAGGGGTCAAACCAAGATGGATCATGTACAAAGAAAGCTGTACTGTCTCTGTAGTTAATGATCTCTGTACTCGAATTAACTCTGTACTATTTCTTTGACTTCCTCAGTTCTTTTCATTTTACAGTTTTGTGCTATCTGCTTAAGTAAGCAGCCCTCTTCCAAAGTAACAAATATCATTGGACTCTATGAAAACTGTGCCAATATACAAGATATAGTAGATACCAAGGTATACTATTTCCAGTATGTAAAGGAAAACAAACAAGGAATATTTGGGACCCCCGTACAAAAAGCTGTATTTTTAATAGGCACATAACTGCCTATGCTGATTCACATTCTTTCACTGCTCAGGAAAAAGCCACACAATGTAAAGAAAAATTTGGTTCCAAAAAGGCTTTCATAATACCCTCCTGTCCCCTGGCCTATTTTTTACCCTTCACACCACATATGCACAATATCAATTCAATGGGCAAAGAAGTCAAAGAATGTGTCATGCGGGCAGAACAATTGGTTGACTCAATTTTCCATTTTTCAATCTATTGCTTTGTTGTCAGACACAGCTTCAGTGAAAAGTTTTGGCAGTGGGAAGAAGGTTCCATTTCAGCAACTCATGCTTTGTTATTTTCTTTTTCTCTTCCTCAAACTAACTCACCTTTAGCTAAAAGGAATATACTCTCAGCAAATATTGACCTAAAGGACTATGTGATTTACATCTTAATGCAGAGTAATAAGTCGCATTGCAATTCTCTTGGGAGCTACATATCCTGGCAGACATTTTATCATTGCTCTAAGTTTAATTTTACTTAGCGATTTTAACAAGTAACAAAGATCAATGTTTTGGGGTTTGTAGAAGAGAGCTGTGCCACAGAGTTTTATCAACGATGTCTTTAGATTCCAGTTCCCCTTAGGACTAAAAAGGACAAGAGTCATTATGAGGCTGTCAGTGTTTCAGGAGAAGTATTTCTGTTGTTATTAATAAAACTAACTGGAAATGTTTCATTCAATATTTAACGAGGATATATTAAATATCTCCCATGCATTCCCACAGCCTTCTTGTCATGCATCTTTTTTATTGCTATTAACATACTGAAGAGAAAAATTCTGTTAAGTTTCTTATTTCTCCTCTTTGCACTGAGTGCATCTTGGGGCAAGAGCCATATCTCACTGATTACTGTATCTTCTGTGCTGGATAAAAATAAATGTTCATTCATTCATTTAAGCAATCAATAACTAGTTTACTGAATGCCTATCATGGGCCTGGCATTGCTCTATGCTCTGGGGAATCAGCAATGAATGAAACAGATACAAAGCCCTGACTAATGTTTACATTATTGGGGGTGTAACATAAGAAAGTAAAATATATAGTATGTAAATTGATGGAAAGTTCTTTGGATAAAAATGAAACAAGAGTAGGGAGAGTGGGGAAAAAAAGTTACTGTTTTATTTATTTATTTATTTATTGCTTTTTGGGTCACACCCGGCGATGCACAGGGGTTACTCCTGGCTCTGCATTCAGGAATCACTCCTGGAGGTGCTCAGGGGCCCATATGGGATGCTGGGAATCGAACCCGGGTCAGCTGTGTACGAGGCAAACGCCCTACCCGCTGTACTATTGCTCCAGCCCCAAAAGTTACTGTTTTAAATGTACATTGTGAGGAAAAATTTTATTGAGAAGGTGGCTTTTGGATGAGATCAAGAGACAGGGGCACAAGCAATCCGCTGGAATATCTCTGAGCAAAGTAGTTTGGATAGAAGACACAGGGAAAGAGTTCTCAGGAGATTGCATAAAACACATCTTTAAAGAGGAGAGGTGGTAATTAGAGAATCCCCAGAATTAACTGGTAGGGTCTGACTTCCATTCTCATAAGATGACAGGATACTAGGAAGAGAACAACCTGCCAAGGGCAAAGGTAAACACAAGTGGGTCGTTTCAAAGGATATTTTGTTAATGGTAATTCTGGCAGGAGAGGATGCTGGCTTGGCTAATAGAGAAACAGTAGAGGGCAGATCAATGATCAGGTTCTAGATCTATTTTAAAGGATATGCTAAATATGTTTGCTAGAGAAAAATACAGTATAGAAGAAAAAATGAAGCATAACTTGAAAGGATTTTAAAAAATTGTTAGTATTTTTTAAGACTAACAAAAATATTAACACTGTGAGGTATAGTTACAGACTTACAAACCTTTGTGCTTGCATTTCAGTTATACAGTGGTCGAGTGCCCATCGCTCCACCAGTGCCCATTTTCCACCACCGATGGTCCCAGCATCCCTCCCACCACCCCCACCCCATCCTCGCCCCACCTCACCCCGCCTCTGTGGCAGGGCTTTCCCTTTTGCTGTCTCTCTCCTTTTGGGTGTTGTGGTTTGCAGTAGAGGTATTAAGGGGCCATCATGTTCGGTCTAGTCTACTTTCAGCCTGCATCTCCCATCCCGAATGGGCCATCCTAGCACTCTTTACTTGGTGGTCCCTTCTCTACCTGAGCTGCCTTTTCCCCCAGCATGCAAGGCTGGCTTCTAAGCTGTGGAGTAATCCTCCTGGTACTTATCTTGAGAGGATTTTTTTGATGAAGCGATGATAGAATAGGATTAATTCCGAGTTACAGAACACTACTGAATGGACCTTTTTGGAGCATGAAGGATAGAGAGATCAACTGACTCATTTTTAATGTTTAAGATTTATGTGACAGCTACCATATCAACTCACCAACTGGCCCTGCTCTACTGATTCCCAGCTAAATCTCCTGGGAGATGAATTAAGCAGCTACAAATTCATGGGAACACCAGTCCCAGGAGCTGAAAATTCCAAGGGACCTTCGAGAGGAGGGTAGGCCAAGACCATGATCTGCAGAAGAACTGGCAGCTTCACCCACACCCCACTGCTGTAGTCACACCAATGGCTCAACTCCAGTGTTTCATATATACTCTGCAGACACAACAAACTGGGAATAATACAGGTACCCTGATGACAGGTTAGAAATTTGGGGTCTTCTTGGGATTGGGGTGGATAGCCTCCCCACAACCCAGTACTTCATGAGCTCAGCAGCCACATTCACCTCTCACAAGTTCTGTCATGTCAACTCATTGGCCCAAACCATTGATCCTAAAGTCTCTGAACTTCGAAGCTGAGTGAAACCTCCTAATTTCTCAATACTGAAAATCCAGTAAGGGCACACCAAATTAGATGGAAAAGTAACATTGAAGTCAACTAAACTTAACAAACAAAAATAAAAATAGAGAATCCAACTAGCAGCAAACAGCAAAATAAATTCATAGAAGTGGACTTAACAACCTCGTAAATAGATATAATAATTTTCACATAAAAATGATTTTTTCCGGGCCGGAGCTATAGCACAGCTGGTAGGGCATTTGCCTTGCACGCGGCCGACCCGGGTTCGATCCCCAGCATCCCATATGGCCCCCCAAGCACTGCCAGGAATAATTCCTGAGTGCAAAGCCAGGAGTAACCCCTGAGCATCGCTGGGTGTGACCCAAAAAGCAAAAAAAAATGATTTTTTCCTTATACTTATTGATTTTCACACTGGAGTTTTGTTATCTAATCAATTTCAGTGCTAGAATTTTACCAAAAATTGTGGCTTTTGTCAATATTAAAATAATTTTTGGTATAAAAACAAGCAATGGTTGAAATTGATTTAAGTAAATAATCTTCTTGTTTGTTTTTGAGCTACATCCAGGGGACTCAGGGAATACTCCTGGATCTGTGCTCAGGAATCCTCTGGCAGTGTTCAGGACAATATGTGTATTGCCAGGGAATGAAACCTGGAATGGCAGCATGCAAGACAAGTGCTCTACCCACTGCACTATTTCTTCACTTCTCAATTAATCCTTCTTGAAGTTCTCTGCCATATTTGTTTTGTTTTGAGTTTTGATGCTACTATGAATTTTTATCATGTTCACAAAGTTGTTTGAATTATAATGTTATTTTTACACTCATTAGTTGCTGTTGGAATTTCATACAGAAATACCCCATAAATGCAGTAAAAAAATCTGGAAAAACACAACCCCTTCCAAGATGTCTACTAGATATCCAGAAATATTCAAGAGGCAAAAGAATGC
Source organism: Sorex araneus (assembly GCF_027595985.1). NCBI lineage: Eukaryota > Metazoa > Chordata > Mammalia > Eulipotyphla > Soricidae > Sorex > Sorex araneus. The sequence continues at coordinate 64,192,390 of NC_073313.1, forward strand.
ATGAAAATAGGGTTCAGAGGAGAGGTCTAGGTTACATACAGACATTGGGGACTGACTGACACATAGACACCATCTAAAGGCATGCGCTTTGACAGTAGAAGCATAAAGCGAGTACAAATGAAGTATAAATAAGGAATGAGGAGGAGGCAAACCAACAATAGTAACTAAGATGAAATGGAGAATGAGGGAAGTTGAAACTCAGGAAACTGTAGTGTCACAGACAGCTTTCAAAGGGAATGAATTAATCAACTTAGTAAAATGCTTCTGGCAGATCAAACAAGATAAAGACAGAGTTGATAACTGGGTTTAACAAAATCAAGGTTATAGGTGGCCTTAACAAAAGCCATTCTAGTGGAAGAAAACTGTTCATGTGAATGGGTTTCGGGAAAACTGGGATGAGAAAAAGTGACCAGTCATTCAGGAGGAGAGAATGTGAGTATTTTCTGGCACTTTTATATGACAGAGTGGCAAAAGAAAAGAATGGTGACTAGAGAGAATGTGATGTTGGCAGTATTTTTACTAAATTGGAATGTGTATGTGTTGTAACATGTATATGTTGGCCAAAATGATCTAGTAGAGAAAAGAAAATTGATGATGTGGGGAGAAACTGATTAGGCATGAGTCCTGTACAAATAGGTGAGAATGGAGGTATATAGTACATGAATTGATAACTTTCACTGAAAGTACCAAGTGACAAAGACAAAGCAGTTGCTTAAATCTCTGAAACAGGATCAGTGGAATGCTCTAAAATATAAACTTCTTGAGAATAAAGTGATTGTATGATTATTTTCTGCTGTATTTCCAGTGTCTAGAATAGGGCCAAATATATTTGGACTGGAGCGATAACACAGCAGGCAGGGTATTTGCCTTGCACGCGGTCAACCTGGGTTCGCTTCCGCAGTCCCTCTCGGAGAGCCGGCAAGCTACCGAGAGTATCCCACCTGCACGACAGAGCCTGGCAAGCTACCCATGGTGTATTCGATATGCCAAAAACAGTAACAACAGGTCTCTCAATGGAGACGTTACTGGTGCCCGCTCAAGCAAATTGATGAGCAACGGGAAGACAGTGCTACAGACAGTGCTACAGAATAGGGCCTGGAATAGGTTCCAAGAATTTAACAAATGTTCATTGACTGAGTCATTCATTTTCTTTCCTTTAAGATGGGCCAAATAGTGTTATTAAGTTTTGACAGTTAGTGGAATGTACCCTAATATCAGGATTTGGAGGTTCACAACTGGAGGTTCTAAATATATGTTTTCACTTTCAGAAATAATCTGAAAGTGCCTGGAGAGTGGATCCTAGGAATATTGAGGGGAAGGACAGACATAGTAACGAATGTGTCTTAAATGTATATTTTAAATCTTCACCTTTATTTGGTAAATGGTTGTTTGGGATACCCAAACCATTGCCAGAGAACTATTAAGGATGCATTAATGTACACATATGTTAAATCAAAGTTGTGGATTAAAACTATTGGGAAAAGGGGGAAGTTTCATTCTTTAAGAAAAGTGGAAAATCACTTCCTTCTAATTAAATAGAACTAGTGCTGGAGAGTTTTCGATTCTTTGCACAGGATGTTTTATAATAGATTCTTTCTTTAATTAATTCTAAAAGTCAGTGGCTGAAATAGGAGAGAATTATGAGCACCTGAAATTTCTCTCAGACAATCCCAACAAAAATATTTTTGAAGAGACTTCATAAGAGGCATTCCAATGCAAAGTTAGATTCAACTCATGTATAATTTGTTTCCAAGTGATTCTCTGACATTTTTAGGTTTTGTTTTGGGTGCAGTGGGAAATCAATGAGTAACATGCAGGCCTCTCCTTGAGGGAGCTCTTGGCCTGGTAGTGGATACTGTCCAGAAAACAGATAATTAGCAGAGTAGTTTAATTATGAAATATTAATGAGCATTGTAGATATAGTACAGAGGGTAAAGTTCTTGCCTTGTATGCAGCTGACCTGGGTTCAATTCCCAGCACCACTATGGGCCACCTTGAGCCCACCAGGAGTGAGCCTTGAGCACAGTTGTGTGTGGCCCCAAAACAAACAGTACAAGAAATTATAGAATAGTGTTAAGGAGTATCTTTGTAGGGCCACCTTATCACTTTCAGGCAGAAAGATTAATAAAGATGCATTTATTTGGTGTGTAAAAATGACAAATATTTTCCAAAATCTAAAAATATAAAGTCCCATGTCCCTATACCCCCCTCTTCAGCCATCATCAACATATCCCAAGACCGTTTCCTTCCCCTCATTTTATCCTGATGTATTTCCAAACAAATCACAGACATATCATTTTACCTGTTAAGAAATTATTATGTTTCTTTAACTAGAACATGTTTTCCTTGACATAATTGTTATCACACTCTGCATAATTAACAATAAGGAAGACTTCTTAAGAAAAGGGCCATTGAACACTGGCCGATAGACCATGTATAAGTAAGTCAGGAGAAAGTGATGAGCAGAATAGTTGATGTTTCTAGCTAAGCAAAGGAGATTTTAAGGCATTGAGATGGGCTAGCAAGAACCTGAGTTCTGTGAAAGACCGATGTAGTTCAATGACAGAACACAGAAAGGGTGACCAGGTTCTGAGTGAATCCTGTCAGTGATAGTCTTGTTTAATCTTTGCACAATGGTACTATGACAGGTACATATAATTAACAACAGACAAGGGAAGGATATGTCCAGATGTTGAATAATTGACACACCTACAGTCCTGCAGCTCAACAAATGGAAGAGGTTGATTGTGAACCTTGGTTGGCATGGGTGCCACTCTACCACCTTAACTACACAGATGTATTTGCTCTGATCATTCTCAAATATTTGTCCCTTAACTCTTGTTATGTCAAGTCAACCCCTTGACCAATTAATGGTCAATTGACTTGCTTTGTAAAATGATAAAATGAAGTGGTTATTGGAGGGAGAGGATGGGATTGGTTCGGTTTAAAGTGAAAAAAATTCATGGCAGGACTTGCTCTTAGACTATATAAATCCTTTGCAGTTCAAGCACATGAGTTTAACTGAGTCATCCACTGTTGCCCAATAGTAGTATAGCTTAATTGTAAGAAAAGCGTCTGGAAGGGAAAAACAGTCTCCTGAGTGCTGAGCTTGCAGAGCTACTGTGGCAAAGCCATGGCAAGCATCGCAGATACTAGAACCCCTTTATGGCTCTTTCTTGAGAAATTCCTGTATTTGCTGATGCAGATATCCTAAGGTAAGAAAAGGCTAATTATTATGTTTTTATGAAAACTGAATTTTGTATTTAATTAACAGATTAAGTATTCCTTGTTGCTAACAGGCTGTGTTCTCAATGAAACCAAATATTATGACAATTGCCAAGTATATTAGATAGTTTATTGCATGAATGCTAAAAGTCTATTTCACTGTCTCCCCTCCCATTACAAGTTTCTGCATGGAGCCCAGGTTTGGGTAGCTGTTTTCCTGCCATTTTATCTTGGCAGTTCTTTAATCATGCTGGAATGCATTTAGTTGGGGATTCTCCTTTACAAAGTGATACTCCATAGTATGGCAAGCACAAACAATGGGGGATTCCCCTAAATTTGAATCTCATAGCAAAAGAATCACCAGAGAAAATGCCAACTATGTCACCTCTTTCCCCAGTACACCATATCCCGCGAGATGGTAACTGACAACATGGGTTCTGATCCCTAATATACAGGATAATTTTTTTAATTTTAATTTTTTTAAAAAAATTAATGAATCACCGTGAGATACAGTTACAGACTTACAAACTTTCGTGCTTATGCTGCAGTCATACAATGATCGAGTACCCATCCCTTCACCAGTGCCCATTCTCCGCCACCAATGTTCCCAGTATCCCTCTCACCACTCCCACCCCATCCCCCACCGCCTCTGTGGTGGGCAGATTCCCTTTTACTCTCTCTCTCCTTTAGGGTGTTATAGTCTGCAATGCAGGTATTCAGTGACTATCATGTTCGGTCTACAGTTCTACATTCGGTGCACATCTCCCATCCCGAGCAGGTCTTCCAAGAATCCTTTGCTTGGTGGTCCCTTCTCTATCTGAGCTACCTTTACTCCCAGCATGTGAGGGTGACTTTCAAGCCGTGGAGCAATCCTCCTGGTTCTTATCTCTACTATCCTTGGGCGTTAGTGTCCCATTTTGTTACTTTATATTCCACAGAAATTGTGCAGTCTGTCCCTCTCTTTCTGACTCATTTCACTCTGCATGATACTCTCCATGTTAATCCACTTATATGAAAATTTTATGCCTTCATCTTTTCTAACAGCTGCATAGTACTCCATTGTATAGATGTACCAAAGTTTCTTTAGCTAGTCATCTGTTCTCGGGATCTCGGATTTTTTTCAGATTCTGGCTATTGTAAACAGAGCTGCAATGAACATACGAGTGCAGATCTCATTTCTACTATACTTTTTTTGCTTTCTAGGGTATATTCCCAGAATTGGTACTGCTGGGTCAAATGGGAGCTCAATTTCTAATCTTTTGAGAAATGACCATACTGTTTTGAAAAAGGGCTGAATCAGTCCGCATTCCCACCAGCAGTGAAGGAGAATCCCTTTCTGACCACATCCGCGCCAACACCTCTTGTGTTTGTTCTTTTGGATGTGAACCAGCCTCTGTGGTGTGAGATGATATCTCATTGTTGTTTTGATCTGCTTCTCCCTAATGTACAGGATTCTTGTTCTAGTTTAACAACTCCCAGTGTGTTATCTGGGAGAGCTGAGTATGAGAAGGTTCTGGTGAATAAGTATTTATGATTTTTTGTTCTGGGGATGTGGATTTGACACCCAGTTCAGACTTAATTAAAAGCATGGTATTGTACTTGCTTAGTGAATCACCATGATGGTACATTTACAGATTTACATATTTTCGTGCTTGTGTTTCGGTGATACAATGCTCAAGAACCCGTCACTCCACCAGTGCCCATTCTCTACCACCAATGATCCCAGTATTCCTTCCCTCTACTCTGCCCCCCACTCCAACCTGCCTCTGTGGCAGGGCATCCACTTTTGTTCTCTGATCAATGGAATGGGGTGGAATATCCCTACACACAACCCCAAATATATGATCATCTAATCTTTAATAAGGGAGTAAGAAATGTGAAGTGGAGCAAGGAAAGCCTCTTTAACAAATGGTGCTTGCATAACTGGACAACCACATGCAAAAGAATGGGCTTAGACTTCAACATAACTCCATACATAAAAGTCAGATCAAAATGAATTAAAGACCTTAACATCAGACCACAATCCATGAGGTACATTGAAGACAAGGTCGGCAAAACCCTCACAATATTGAAGCTTAAGGTATCTTCAAAGATGACACGCAACTGACCAACCAAGTGGAAACAGAGATAAACAAATGGGACTATATTAAACTAAGAAGCTTCTGCACCGCAAAAGATAAAGTGACCAGAATACAAAGACAATCTACAGAATGGGAAAGGATATTCACCCAATACCTATCTGATAAGGGGTTGATCACTGTCACTGTCATCCCGTTGCTCATCGACTTGTTCGAGAGGGCACCAGTAACATTTCTCATTGAGAGACTTATTGTTACTGTTTTTGGCATATCCAATAAGCACGGGTATCTTCCCAGGCTCTGCCGCGCAGGCTCCATACTCTTGGTAACTTGTCAGGCTCTCTGAGAGGGGCGGAGGAATCGAACTCAGGATGGCGGCGTGAAAGGTGAACGCCCAACCACTGTGTTATCGCTCCTGCCCAAGGGGTTGATATCAATGAAAATATTTTTGAAAAATTCCTTAGACAATGACTTTAGTGACACCATTGTGAGGATGTTTAATGAGACAGAAGAAACCATGGAACGGGCAGTCAACAAAGCCAGCAGTGCTGAAGAAAGAATGAGAGCTGAAATGAGAAAAGGATGAGCAGAAATGAAGAGCATGGTAGGTGATAAACAAATCTGAGAATGCGGAGAGACAGTATAGCAGGTAAGGCACTTGCTTTGCACACGGCAGATCCAGTTTGATACTTGGCACCCTGTCGTGTCGCACAAGTCCATCAGGAGTGACTCGAGTACAAAGCCAGGAGTGACCCCTGAGTACCACCAAGTGTGTCCCCAAAACAAAAATAAGTTCTAACACCCACATTGCTTCAATAAATATTCTCCAGTTAATCTGCTGGCCACCCAACTTTTCTATAAAATTCCATCATACACTAATGAGCAACTCTGACCCTTACTGAAGCCCCTTTTCTTGATCCAGGTTTTTGTCTGTGCAGCTTTAGTTTGACTTTATGAATTTCAGAACTATCTTACAATGAAAAGAAGATCACTATTAATTTGCTTCATGTCCCCTGCAAGGAGTTATAGGACATTATTAATTTTTCTCAAGACCTTTCCTCTATCAGTCTAATGGATATAAACAGACTTATTCTAAATCATTTGCTGTGTTTTGACATTCTTTTCAGAATAATTACCCTTACACATTCACAAGAGCAAAGGAGGACATAAAAGATAAGACTGCCAGGGTTTAAGTCAAAGATCAGTAAAAATTTCCAGCACTTGTCTAAAACAATATTTAGAAAACGTACTCTTAGAAAATATTTTTATGCTGTTTTCCAAAAGATTATAAAGGTCAATGGGCCAGAGTCCATGTTGAACAGTAGGTTAAGAATGAAGACTTAGACATCTAATTATATATGAATAAGAATATAATGCATCAAGAAGCATATTTTCCTTTTGATGAATACAAAACATTTAGGAATCCCAAAGATAATAGGGTTATGGTACTGAATTTGACAACAAATGTTGGAACTCACTAAACAACTTTACTGTACAAAATTCAATTAAGGAAATTGTGATGGTCGCTCCAATTTGCCTCGCAGTTGGTACTGAAGGGTACAGCATTTAGAAAGTGGGTGGGAAGGTGCTGAAATTTGAACCTAACATCAGACTCTGGGGGATGAGAAGGTTGTTTTTTTTTTTGAGATGCCATGGATTGAGTTCAGGTTTTGTATATTCAAGGCATGCACTTTTTCACTGAGCCACATCTCATGTCTAGAGCCCATGTTCTTAATCAGGGTTGGAGTGAGAAATATGAACCAGGCAATGCTCAAGCATGAGATATGTAGTCACTCAGAATGTACTCTCCATCCTCTCCACCAGCTCAAAGGGTTATTGGTGGTAGAGGTTTAAGGAGGGAAGAGGGTTTCTCAATATAAAGAACAGAGTCAGCCTGTGTTCAATCCATGGCACCCCATATGACTTTCTAATCCCCACCAGAAGTGGTACCTGAACTTAGCCAAGAATAAGTCCTGAGCACCACTGGATGTGGCCTCCAAGCAAAAAGAAAAGTATATTGGAGGGAGGATTGAGGTTATTCAAAGCTTTGTGCTCAGAGTTTATTCTGGGCAGTATCCAGGGGACTGTGTGATAATAGGGATCAACTCTGGGAGTATTTCAGTATGCAAAACATCTCTCCGGTCCCCCCAAAACAGTACATTTTATAAAACACTACTGTGATCTGAATAGTGGCTCCATAAATGATAGGTTAAGGTATAAACCTTTCATACCCATGAATGTGACCTTCTTTGGAAAATACTCTTTGTAGGTGTAATCTGTTTAAGATGTGGTCATACTACCTCATTGTGGACTCTAATACCATCACTGAGGTCTATATAAGAGGAGAATTTAGACAGAGATATAGATCCACAGGAGAGAAGTCCATGCAATTATATTCAGGAGTATTTGTGATGACTTTTTGAGCCAAAGAATTCCAAATATTGCTAGCAATACCACAAGCTCGAAGAGTCAAGGAAAGAAGCTCTCCCTTAAGGCCCAAGAGGAGCACAACCCTGACTATACTTTTATTTCAGATATAGTCTATGGAATTGTAGGGCACCATTCCTATTTTTAAGTCATCGAGTTTTTGCCATTTTTAATGGAAGCCCTAGGAAATGAATTACAGGCACTATTGCTTTGACTACTTCAATAAAATTAGTCCCAAACATTTTTTAGCTCTTCTTACTTATTTAAAGAATAGGGCATTAATACTAATTCAATCGGAATGGATCTCCCAAATGAGCAATCTCATCATTTTCAAGCACACTATCATGAAGCTTTAATTATTTTATATTATTTATTCATAATCAGCAATTTATAGTTATCATCCATGCAGACTGATCATTCAAGCTAAAAAGTAGTTGGTGTTTTCTAAATTAATTTTACCTGTCTCACTTGATTTATCATGGTTATGTTGCTCTGCTTATTTAGATTTCTGGTTTCTACATTTCCCCCTTGCTAACTTGGGAGCACCTTGAGAACAATTCATGAAAGACAATTTTCCACATGGAGTAAATTGTAAAATAACCTTTAGCCTTTTGAAACAGATCTTTGATAATAAAAAATCCCAAATAACAATTTCCTTTAGAATATTTCTCTTCATTAGCATCAAGTTTTTCTTATTGCTAATGTGGTTGATGTGCATTTTGTATTACTGTTGATAAAAGTATGTGCTTTTCTACTTCACACTTCACAACTGAAAATGAGATACGATGTTTAGTATATACTTTTGTAGTCTATATATATATATATATATATATATATTCCTTACAGTATTGTTATAGCAATCAGACTTACTGATATCTGAAATATATTCAGATACATATATATGTACTGTATATATATGTATATATACTGAAGCACTGTCGTCTCCTTGTTCATCGATTTGCTCTAGCAGGCTCCAGTAATGTCTATATTATGTATGAGATTAGTTGTTACTGTTTTTGGCATATCGAATACACCATGGATAGATTGCCAGGCTATCTATTTGTGTATATATACATACCTTATCTTTTATAATACAGGTAAGAAACCAACATTATTATTTAATCTAATTTTATATGTTAGATTAAACCTTATTAACCTGCTTTTGGGGTTTGATCAGTGACTTTACCACATATAAATACATTACAAAACTCTGTATATGAATGATATGTTTTCATATAAAGTGAATGCGATGTCCACATTCTCAATTTAATGGCCTTAAGCACATATCTATAGAATTAGCTTTATAAAGAGCTATTGTCAGTGAAGTCTCTCCAGATCAGATGTGCTCTACCTGCTTCCTAGGGAGTTCCTATGACATGACATATGATTCCATTGAAGTCATTGTTCAAGGTAGGATAGCTAACATAAAGTTATGGTTCTGAGAACAATACTAGAGAGAGGAAGACTTCTAGGTATAGATTCTCCACCTTCTCTTACTGGAATTAATTAAAATAGAATTAACTTATATTAGAATAAATTTATGTACCCTCTCATTTATATTATACTTTGGATCACAGAGAGAACTTTCGGTTAAGGATCAGATACGGGAATGTGGGATGGTTGTAGAATTGAGGCCCCAGTACATCCTAGTTAATGATGAATGGGGTGACTATAAGATATTTAATTATAAACTGTCAATATCACTAGGCAACATCACTTCTAAGATTTCCTACTTGAATTGTGAGACTAAATCCTAATGTTGTAACTGTCACTGTCACTGTCATTCCATTGCTATTGCTCATTGATTTGCTCGAGCAGGCATCAGTAATGTCTCTCATTGTGACTTATTGTTACTGTCTTTGGCATATCAAATACACCACGGTAGCTTGGCAGGCTCTGCTGTGCGGGCGCGATACTCTCAGTAGCTTGCTGGGCTCTCTGAGAGGGGCGGAGGAATCGAACACGGGTTGGCCGAGTGCAAGGTGAACGCCCTACCTCTGTGCTATTACTCCAGCCCATTTTGTAGACCACTAAAGAATAATATATGGATTAACAGTTTTGGATTTTTTGTGAGACAGATTCATATTCTAATCTTGCTTCTACTCTTATTGGCTGTGTAATCCATAAAAGGTCACTTGATCTCTCTGAATATTCAGTTGTCCCTTTGAAAAATGTGGTTGATGAACATTCCCTAATAAATTTATTGTGAGGGCTGAATGACCTAATCATTAACACCTTGTCTTGTGTATAATAACTAGTAGCACTGTAGCACTGTCTTCCTGTTGTTTGTTGATTTGCTTGAGTGGGCACCAGTAACATCTCCATTGTGAGACATGTTGTTACTGTTTTTGGCATATAGAATACGCAATGGGTAGCTTGCCAGGCTTTGCGGGCGAGATACTCCCAGTAGCTTGCCTGGATCCCTGAGAGGGACAGAGGAATTTTTTTTTTTTACACATAATTTTACTTTATTATTTAATTTTGAAACCATATTAAAGTTGTTAATTTATGAATATTAATAATATATTGCTTAATGTCATCATTGCTTTAAGTTTTTTTTTTTATAATTTATTTATTTTTAATTAGAGAATCACCGAGAGGGTACAGTTACAGATTTATACACTTTTGTGCTTATACTTCCCTCATACAAAGTTCGGGAACCCATCCCTTCACCAGTGCCCATTCTCCACCACCCGTAAACCCGGCGTCCCTCCCACCCTCCCCACTCCCATCTCCCCCCCACCCCACCCTGCCACTGTGGCAGGGCATTCCCTTCTGTTCTCTCTCTCTAATTAGCTGTTGTGGTTTGCAATAAAGGTGTTGAGTGGCCGCTGTGTTCAGTCTCTAGCCCTCATTCAGCCCGCAACTCCCTTCCCCCACATGGCCTTCAACTACAATGTAGTTGGTGATCGCTTCTCTGAGTTGCCCTTTCCCCGGAACGTGAGGCCAGCCGAGAAGCCATGGGGTCAACCTCCTGGTACTTATTTCTACGGTTCTTGGGTATTAGTCTCCCACTCTGATATTCTATATACCATAGATGAGTGCAGTCTTTCTATGTCTGTCTCTCTCTTTCTGACTCATTTCACTCAGCATGAAACTTTTCATGCCCATCCACTTAACTACAAAATTCTTGACTTCCTTTTTTCTAACAGCTGCATAGTATTCCATTGTATAGATGTACCAAAGTTTCCTCAACCAGTCATCCGTTTTGGGGCATTCGGGTTTTTTCCAGATTCTGGCTATTGTAAACAGTGCTGCGATGAACATACATGTGCAGATGTTGTTTCGATTGTACTTTTTTGCCTCTCTGGGATATATTCCCAGCAGTGGTATTGCTGGGTCAAATGGGAGCTCAACCTCTAGTTTTCTGAGAGTCGTCCATACTGTTTTCCAAAAGGGCTGAACTAGCCGGCATTCCCACCAGCAGTGTAGAAGGGTCCCTTTCTCCCCACATCCTCTCCAACAGCGGTTGCTTTTGTTCTTTTGGATGTGTGCCAGTCTCTGTGGTGTGAGGTGGTATCTCATGGTTGTTTTGATCTGCATCTCTCTGATGATTAGTGATGCAGAGCACTTTTTCATGTGCCTTTTGGCCATTCGTATTTCTTCCTTGGTAAAGTTTCTGTTCATTTCTTCGCCCCATTTTTTGATGGGGTTGGATGTTTTCTTCTTGTAGAGTTCAACCAGTGCTTTATATACCCTTGATATCAACCCCTTATCTGATGGGTATTGTGTAAATATCCTTTCCCATTCTGTGGTTAGTCTTTGGATTCTGGTCACTGTATCTCTTGCGGTGCAAAAGCTTTTTAGTTTAATGTAGTCCCATTTGTTTATCTCTGTTTTTACTAGATTGCTTAGTTCCGTGTCACGTTTGAAGATACCTTTATCTTCAATATCGTGGAGGGTTTCGCCGACCTTGTCTTCAATGTACCTTATGGTTTGTGGTCTAATGTTGAGGTCTTTAATCCATTTTGATCTGACTTTTGTGCATGGTGTCAGGTCAAGGTCTAAACCCATTTTTTTGCATGTGGTTGTCCAGTTGTGCCAGCACCATTTGTTAAAGAGGCTTTCCTTGCTCCACTTCACATCTCTTGCTCCCTTATCAAAGATTAGATGATCATACATTTGGGGTTGTGTGTAGGGATATTCCACCCTGTTCCATTGGTCTACGGCTCTGCCTTTGTTCCAGTACCATGCTGTTTTAATTGTTACTGCTTTGTAGTAAAGATTGAGGTTGGGGAGGGTGATGCCTCCCATCATCTTTTTCCCAAGAATTGTTTTAGCTATCCTTGGACGTTTGTTATTCCATATTAATTTTAGGATTGCTTGATCCATTTCTTTGAAGAATGTCATGGGTATACTTATAGGGATCGCATTGAATCTGTATAATGCTTTAGGGAGTATTGCCATTTTGACAACATTGATTCTCCCTATCCACGAGCAGGGTATATATTTCCATTTCCTCATGTCCTCTTTGATTTCATGGAGTAGCGTTTTGTAGTTTTCTTTGTAAAGGTCTTTTACTTCCTTGGTTAAGCTGATTCCAAGGTACTTGATTTTCTGGGGCACGATTGTGAATGGGATTGCTTTTTTCATGTCCCTTTCCTCTGCCTCATTGTTTGCATATATGAAGGCCATGGATTTTGGGGTATTGATTTTGTAGCCTGCAACTTTACTGTATAAATCTATTGTTTCTAAGAGTTTCTTAGTAGAGGTTTTAGGCTTCTCTAGATATAGTATCATGTCGTCTGCAAATAGTGAGAGTTTGATTTCTTCCCTTCCTATCTGGATGCCCTTAATCTCTTTTTCTTGTCTAATAGCTATCGCAAGTACTTCCAGTACTATATTGAAGAGGAGTGGTGAGAGTGGGCATCCTTGTCTTGTGCCCGATCTCAGAGGAAAGGCCCTTAGTTTTTCCCCGTTGAGGATTATGCTTGCCGTAGGCTTGTGATAGATGGCTTCGACTATCTTGAGGAAAGTTCCTCCAAACCCCATTTTGGCGAGGGTTTTCATCATGAAAGGATGTTGGATCTTGTCAAATGCTTTCTCTGCATCTATTGATATGATCATATGGTTTTTGTCTTTACTTTTGTTGATATGCTGGATTATGTTGATTGATTTCCGAATGTTAAACCATCCTTGCATCCCTGGGATGAATCCCACTTGGTCGTGATGTATGATCTTTTTGATGAGTTGTTGGATCCTATTTGCTAGTATTTTGTTGAGGATCTTCGCATCGGTGTTCATCAGGGAAATTGGTCTGTAATTTTCTTTCTTAGTGGTGTCTTTGTTTGCTTTTGGTATTAGGGAGATATGTGCTTCATAGAAACTGTTTGGGAGAGTTCCTGTTTTTTCAATTTCCTGGAAAAGTTTGAGGAAAACAGGCAATAGGTCTTCTTTAAATGTTTGGAAGAATTCGCCAGTGAAACCATCTGGGCCTGGGCTTTTGTTTTTGGGGAGGTTTTTGATTACAGTTTCAATTTCCTTAACATTGATGGGTCTATTCAGGTATTCCAGGTCTTCTTTCTTCAGTGTTGGGAGATTGTAGGAATCAAGGAATCCATCCATTTCTTTTAGGTTCTCCTTTTTTATGGCGTAAAGACCTTCAAAGTAGTCTCTAATGATCTTTTGAATCTCACTGGTTTCTGTTATGATGTCCCCCTTTTCATTTCTGATTCGATTTATTAGAGTTTTCTCTCTTTCTTTCTTTGTGAGTCTTGCTAGCGGTTTATCAATCTTATTTATTTTCTCAAAGAACCAACTCTTTGTTTCATTGATCTTTCGGATTGTTTTTTTGGTTTCGATGTCATTAATTTCTGCTCTAATTTTTATTATTTCTTTCCTTCGGTCTGGTTTGGAGTCCTTTTTCTGGTCCTTTTCTAAGGTCTTGAGTCGTGAGGTCAAGCTATCTATGTGGGTCCTTTCTTCCTTCCTGAGGAATGCTTGGAGAGCTATAAATTTTCCCCTTAACACGGCTTTAGCTGCGTCCCATAGGTTTTGGTAGCTCGTGTCTTCATTCTCGTTAGTTTCTAAGTATCTTTTGATTTCTTCCTGGATTTCCTTCCTGACCCACTCATTGGCCAACATTGAATTGTTTAGTTTCCAGGTGTTTGATTTGATTTTCCGTGTTTGTGAGTGGTTAGCTTCTATCTTCAGCGCATCGTGGTCTGAAAAAATGGTTGATACAATTTCTATTTTTCCGATTCTATTGAGGTATGTTCTGGGGCCCAGTACATGGTCTATTTTAGAAAATGTTCCGTGTGCACTGGAAAAGAATGTGTATTCTTTCTTTTTGGGGTGTAAGGCCCTGTATAGGTCTATTAGGCCTCTCTCTTCTATTTCTTCTTTCAGAGTCAGTGTTTCCTTGTTGAGTTTTGTTCTTGTGGATCTATCTAGAGGCGATAAGGCCGTATTGAAGTCTCCGACTACAATTGTGCTGTTAGTGATGTCCTCTTTGAAGTCTGTTAGGAGTTGTTTTAAATATTTAGCCGGTCGTTCGTTAGGAGCATATACGTTTAAGAGTGTGATTTCTTCCTGTTGTACATATCCCTTGATAAACAGAAAATGACCTTTGCTGTCCCTTTTGATCTTTTTCATCCTAAAATCTATGTTGTCGGATACCAGGATGGCCACTCCAGCTTTTTTAAGGGGGTTGTTTGCTTGGAGGATTGTTTTCCATCCTTTGACTTTGAGTCTATGTTTACTCTGTTTGTTCAGGTGTGTTTCTTGCAGGCAACAGAATGTTGGGTTTAATTTCCGGATCCATTTAGCCACTCTGTGTCTCTTGATAGGTGCATTTAGGCCATTGACATTGAGAGAGATTATTGTGATGTGGTTTTGTGTCATCTTTCTGTGGGATTTGTTATTCTTATGGGGCTCCTCCTTGTCTTACAGTAGCCCCTTTAGACCTTCTTTCAAGATTGGTTTTGAGTCTATGAAGGACCTGAGCTGTTGTTTATCCGAGAAGTAGTGTATGGTTCCTTCGAGTTTGAGTGAGAGTTTAGCCGGATAAAGTATTCTTGGTGAGGCATTCATTTCGTTGAGTTTTTTCACTATGTCCCACCATTGTCTTCGGGCTCGGAGGGTTTCTTCTGACAGATCGGCCGTAAATCTGAGGGGTGCTCCTTTGTATGTGATTTCCTTCTTTGACCTTGCTGCTTGCAGAATTGTGTCTCTATCCATGGTATCCGCCATTCTGACTATGATATGCCTTGGGGTCTTTTTATTCGGGTCTCTTTTTGCTGGTACTCTTCGGACTCCTTGTATCTGGATGCCTGCCTTCTCCAGCTCTGGGAATTTCTTAGCAATGATATCTTTGACTGTGTTTTTTTCATTGGGATTGCTTCCCTGCGGTTCTGGTACTCCAATGATTCTTATGTTGTTCCTCTTGAAGTCATCCCCCAGGGCTCTGATTCGCTCTATAGCCATTTTGAGGTCTTTGGCCATGATTTGTTGTTGTCTATAAGCTTTCTGCAGCTCATCTTCCAGATCACTGATTCTGTCTTCGGCTGTAGTCATTCTACTGTTGAGGGCTTCTAGTGAGATTTTTATTTCATCTACCGATTGCTTTATTTGTGAGACTTCCGTTCGAAGGTTTGAAATTTCTGCTCTCATTTCTGCTCTCATTTCTTCCTGTATTTTCTTGGTAGACCGTTCCAGCGCTTGATTCATCTCCTCCCTTAATTTATTGGATGTCTGTTCCATATTTGCTTGGAGTAGGTCGACTCTCCTCCATATTTCCTCTCTGAATTGTTTATCTGAGAGGTCGTAGATGTTGGGAGCCTCTTTTGAGGTTTCTAGTATCTTTTCTTCTCCCTCTCTTCCTGGAGGGTATTTTCGCTGCTTCTTCATATTGTTATGGAAGTATAGGATTGGAACTTTGTAGGTGTTTATTCCTCCTACCACTTGCTGAGAGAAGGAGGGGCTCTGTTTGTGCTACTTCTGATGGCAGCTTTATTCCTATTCTAGAAGTCTTCCTTACACTCAGCCTTTTCTTTGTGATTGATGTTGGGGCCTTAATGAAGACTTAAGGCTAAGTTGTCTTTACAAAAGCTTTGCTAAGGTTCTCTTATTCACTGATAATTTTTCTAAACTTAGAGCTAATAGGCTAGGTCACATAAGTGTATGAGATGTGTTAAACCGATTTTCAAAGCAAGAAGACCATACCTAATGTGCTAAGGTAGGAGATAATAACTGCGGCCGCGTTAGCGGCGGCCGCTCTGGCAGGAGGCCACGCCCCTTTTTAGACCACGCCCCTTTCAGGCCACGCCCCCGTTTCTTCCTAGCAGGGGCTCCTGGGACAATGGTCCCAGGAAAGTCGGGGCGGTGGGGCGCGGGAAGTGGAGGCGGCCGCGTGGGAACCAGGGGCGCACTCGGGAGGCGTGGCTGAGAGTCTCCTGATTACCTGGGAAAAGGCCGGGTTGGAGGGAGCTGGGCGGACGGGAAAGCCGGGGCGGTGGGGCGCGGGAAGTGGCGGCGGCAAGGGTCCCAAGTCCCGGCGGCCGCGTGGGAACCAGGGGCGCACTCGGGAGGCGTGGCTGGGAGTCTCCTGATTACCTGGGAAAAGGCCGGGTTGGAGGGAGCTGGGCGGACGGGAAAGCCGGGGCGGTGGGGCGCGGGAAGTGGCGGCGGCAAGGGTCCCAGGACAGAGGAATTTAACCCAGGTCAGCTGAGTGCAAGACAAACGCCCTACCTGCTGTGCTATCGCTTCAGTCCATAATAACTAGTACATAAATATAAGTAGGTATTATGAATGAACTAAATGGAGTTAGATTAGTATTTGCTCCTGATTGGCAGTCACTGAACAGTAGAACCCATAATTGAAAATTGCTCTATTTTCATCTCTGAAAGTGCGGAGTAACGTAACTCTATTTGTGTGTTGGCTTCATCACCTTGGTAATCAAGTTGAACATCTAGTTATCATTTACTACTAGCAAATACAGCTATTTTCAGTTAGTAGGATATATTACAGACAGAGAGAAAAGTCTCAGAAAATTTCAGCAAATACATTTGATTGATTATACTTGGAAGGGGAACTGTGTAGGGACCTGGTGATTTTACTGTGTTTGCATTGTTTGGTCTCTTGTCTATACTTGAAGAAGGCCCTGCATGACTCTGAGCTAGCTTTGCTTCCAGATGGCTTGGCTTCTGCCCATTCTAGTTCTCAAAGATACATGAATATTGTGGACATTTTTTTCTTAATAAGGTAAGTAGAGAGATCCAGGAAAAAAAGCTGAAATGCCAAATTGTTTAGTATTACAGACCAAAGATATAAACAGTAAGGAAACAACTACCATGTGCATATCCAAAAGAATGACATTTTAAGGAAGAGTCTGAAAGACCAGAGCAATTGGCTTCCAGCTTCTGAAGGGTTTTCAAGTTGAAGGAGAGTAGACCAACTCTGACTTGTTTCAATGGAACTGGTAGGCCAAAAAATGAGGAGACCTATGTGTTAAGGTCACTGTCATTGTCATCCCGTTGCTCATCGATTTGTCTGAACGGGCACCAGTAACGTCTCCGTTGTGAGACTTGTTGTTACTTTTCTTGGCATATCGAATACGCCACGGGGAGCTTGCCAGGCTCTGTCATGCAGGCAGGATACTCTCAGTAGCTTACCTGGCTCTCTGAGAGGGACAAAGGAATCAAACCTGGATCAGCCATGTGCATGGCAAACGCCCTACCCGTTGTGCTATTGCTCTATCCCTATATGTTAAGGTAGATTTTAGCGATAGCGCAGTGGGTAGTGCGTTTGCCTTTCATGCAGCCAACCCGGGTTTGGTTCCTTCATCACTCGAGAGTCCAGCAAGCTACAGAGACTATCCGGCCCACATGGCAGAGCCTGGCAAGCTACCTGTGGCATATTAAATATGCCAAAAGCCAGTAACAACGAGTCTCACAATGAGACATTACTGGTGCCCGCTCGAGCAATTTGATGAACAATGGGAAGACAGTCCTACAGTGCAGTGAGTTCTCCACAACTCAAAGATATATGAGTTGAGGTTTCATAACTACTTCTTAGGTATGCTAGGGAAATAATTCTTTCCTTCAAAATATATCGTCTAGGGGCTGGAGTGATAGCTCAGTGGGTAGGGCGTTTGCCTTGCACGCGGCCGACCCGGGTTCGATTCCCAGCATCCCATAATCCCATATGGTCTCCTGAGCTCAGCCAGGGGTAATTCCTGAGTGTAGAGCCAGGAGTGACCCCTATGCATCGCTGGGTGTGACCCAAAAGCAAAAAAAAAAAGATATTGTCTAGATTACAATTAAGTGTTATTCTAGTTTAAGATAATATCACTCTATGTTCACATGGCAACCTAAAGAAGCCATACTTATTATTTCATTATATCAAGAGCTTACATTATGTTTTTAAGTCACCCCTGCCCAGAAGTTATGAATTAATCAAAGTAATAACTTCAAAATATTTTATATCCATTCAGGCACAATAATTCATTGCAGTCTAAATTACTTTTTAAAACAAGTAAATAGTCTGTAACTAGTATTGGGATTATATAAAAAGAACGTGCTATTTTCAGATATGTGCAATAGGAGGGAAAATATCCACTAATAAAATTACAGCTCATAAGTTTCAACATTAAAAGCCCTGATTTAATTTTATAATCCATCCTCATGAAGTCACTGAAGATTTGTAAGCCTGAGCCTAATGAGGATCAGCGGTATAACGGCCACAGTACTCTGAGGATGGAGGCGCAATGTACCTCAAAAAACATTTGAAAATACATTTAATTATATCAGGTCCCATGACAAGCATTTCTGAATGCACACATCAAAAGCTAGAGGTGTGATTTGGGAACACATATCATCAACAGAGTGGCAGAAACAAAGCTAAGTACAATTTTGCTTCTTTTCTCAAATTAATAGGACTGACTCCATTTAATTCATATTTTTCTTTTTTTCAAGGCATAAGTCTATGATGCTGAACCAAATTGCTCAATTCCTGGTATTTCCATATTTTGAAAAGCTAGTGGGTATGCCACTCATATTTCTGTGGTCCACTGCAGACAATAGAGAACTTTCTGGGGTGGGTTTTGCAGCAATCTTAGCCTTCCCAAACTGTGGTTTGCCACTTGGGTGCTATAACCTGAATCCCAATTAGGTTTCAAAACCTGTTATTAGATGGTTTACTACTGTTGTTGTAATGTACATATATTTTCTAATTTTGGTTTCACAGTTTTCACTTTTCAGATCATTGCCTGAGTTTTGACGGTATCATTGCTAACTTTACCATTTGGTCAATAGTTATATTTCAATGAACAAACATTTCAGAACTTAACCACTCCTAGTTTACTTTGATACTCCGTAAGAGTCTTGCTTCTTCCATTATTGACTACTTATAGTCTGCTCAAAACACAGCTTCTGGAAGGGTTCTCTTGGAATCAAAGTCAGATTATTGCCTTCCTCTACACAGACTTCTCTAATATCTCACCATTTCACTCGGGAGGCCTCATCTAGAAGGAAATGATGCCGCATTTCACTTAGCCTATTCCCATATATGCCTTAGAGCTTCCTACTGGTAAACCTTTGTACTCCCAGGTAGCATTTTCTCCAGGTATCGTGATTACCCTACTTGAAACTACAAAACTATGAGTTTCAAAGAAAGCTATTGAGAGTTTCCTGTCCACATGGGAGAGCCGGGCAATCTCCCCGTGCCGTATTCATATGTCAAATACAGTAACAATGATGGGTCTCATTCCCCGGACACTGAAGAGCCTCTAATGTGGCACCATTGGGAAGAATGAGTGAAACGAAGCTGCTAAAACCTCAGGGCTAAGATGAATGGAAACGTTACTTAGACTGCTCAAGCATATCATTGATCAACAGGATGACAGTGATACAGTGATTGTATAATTCCATTTACATGACATTCTGGAAAAGACAAAATTTTAGATATGAGAAACATATCACCAATGGCCAGGTATGTGGTGCAGTTATAATTGGATGCAAAATATGTGGTACAAGGAGATTTTTAGGCTGATGGAAATACTCTGTTGTAACAGTGGTGAATACATGACCACAAAACCATAGAACCAAAATCCATATGTTCTATGGATTTTGAGAAATTTTGAGGAATCCATTTCTCAAAATCCATGAAACCATATGTAAAAAGAGTCAACTTCACTATACACAAATTTAAATAGCAAGCAGAATGTAAGGAGAAACTAGGGTGAAATGAAACTATAGTGACAAATGAAACTAACTATATTTTTAATATAAACCTGCTGAACGGAATTGGGGAAGGGAAGTAGTTGACATAAATATTGTGGGTAAAGGATATTTTGATTATATGCTATAGAGTCACTGACAAACATAACCACTTATAAATTATGGAATCTTGTTATTAAGTTTGTCTTACAGGGGAAGCACTGTAGCACTGTTGTCCCATTGTTCATCGATTTACTCGAGCAGGCACTAGTAATGTCTCCATTGTGAGACTTGTTGTTACTGTTATTGGCATATAGAATACGCTTTGGGTAGCTTTCCAGACTCTGCCTTGCGGGCAGGATACTCTTGATAGCTTGCCAGACTCTCCGAGAGGGATGGAGGAATTGATACTGGGTCGGCTGTGTGCAAAGCAAACACCCTACCTGCTGTGCTATCGCTCCAGTCCCTCTTACAGGGGTATAGTTTACAAATCCTGAAGCTGTACTAGGGTGAACAAATGTGTGGATAGATGATGGAAGTCAAGAATCTCAGAGTCATAGAAAGAAGTTATAAATAAGCAATGTCGGAAAACTACAAGAACAAACCCATAGAACTAGACTGAAGTTGAAGATATTAGCATGAATGTTCATATGTACGGACATATATGCGTACATAAATAGGAATTCGTGAATAGTATATGTGCACATGCATGACTTTGTATTCTTATACAATTATCTGTGTGCATGTACAAACATATATGAACATGGTTATAGAAAGAAGTATGATAAATGCTTTCAATACATGTTTATATATGTTCAGATCTCTTATATATCCTAGTGATATATCCTAGCTGATAAGGCCTAGAAGCCTGTTTCTGGCAACGAGCACAGCCTGGATCCAGAGTATAGCTTCTAAATATCATTCTTCCATGGAAGTATTCTGGAACCATCCCTGAGAACAGAGCCAGGAATAGCCACAAGCAATGCTGGTCACGCCTACTATCCCAAACCCTAAAATTATCAAGGAAACCCAAAGTCTAAAATTATGAAGGAACCTTAGGAGAAATAATAAAATCATTATACAACTATTAGTACATCGGATAGGGCGTTTGCATTGCATGTGGCTGACCCAGGTTCAATTCTGACGTCCCTCTTGAAGAGCCCGGCAAGCTACCGAGACTATCCTGCCCACACAGCAGAGCCTGGACAGCTACCCGTGGCATATTCGATTTGCCAAAAACAGTAACAACAAGTCTCACAATGGAGATGTTACTGGTGCCCACTGAAGCAAATCAATGAACAACTGGATGGCAGTGCTACATTCACAGTGCTACAGTGCTACAACTATTAGTACACTTCACACATTATTCTATTGATGCTCTAACTCAATGGAAAAATAGAATAAATTCCAAGAAATGAAAAAGTTTGCCACAGTTTACTGTCTATATTTTCAATTAGAGTTAAGTGAGCAAAGAGCCACAAAATCCTAACACATCAGGGTGTATTAATCACAGTATCCTGTTGATTTCCTTTTACTGCAGTGAGCTTATTGCAATAATTGTCATGTAAAAGTCCTGAAATATGACATATATACTTAAAAATAATGCAGATTCTGGAGTTATGAATTTAATGTCATATCTCTTTTAAGACCAAATTTGCTGAATGTCTTATTCTCACACTTCCCTATTTTTCTTTAAGCAGAGAGAGCAGTGGCTTTTTCTCCTAGAATTCTTTGGTGGTGTAAGGTGAGATGTCCTGGAGTTAGTGGCCTGCAGTAGAGGTGCTTAGGCCTGGTGCTCGGGTCCAAGTTTGCAGAGCTCAATCACGAGAGGCACATCTGTGAGGGCTTGGCCACAAGGCATCCAGTATCATACATTGGCCTTTCACATTTGAGTCATGTGTTCCACCCCTACAGCCCCTGTCGGCATTTTTAGACTGAAGATAAAGTCAGAGTCTTCCCATAGCAGAAATAGAACTGCTGTTGATCACTTCCAGTTGAGTTCATAGTTTGATATATACATATGTGTATTTTTTACAACCAGGTAACACAAACCCAGGCTGCAGTCCCGCAATTGAGGAGCAGTCGTCACTTGGCTAGAAAGATAATACAGCAGGTAGAGCACTTGCCTTGCAAGTGACTGACCCTGGTATCCAGTATGGCCCCTTGAGCCCCTCTAGGAGTGATTACTGAGCTCAAAGTCAAGATTTAGTCCTGAACACTATCAGGTTTGGGCCAAAAATTTAAAATATAACAGACCTCAAGGATCAAGAAATTAAGAAACAATTCTCAAGGGTGTTTTCCTTCTTTTCTCTTTCTGCTTTCCCAGTATTCTTGTTAGCCCTAGAGAGAATTACCTTTGGTTTTCATTTTCTATCAGAGTCTATTCCTTTTGTCCACAACCTTAATATGGAGGAGTGTTAGTTTTAGTCTCACCGTCCTCCACCTGTGAGGGTACCACAACTAAATTCAAGCTTTAAACACAATCATGAACAATTTTGTAATGCTTGATCTCACAGTGATTCAATAAAAAACTAAAATGAAAAAAAAGAATAAAACCCAAGCTTTGCTGCAATGGATAAACACTTCACCTCCCATTTCCCCTACATTTTGGCCTGGTAGTACTGTAATGACCTGTATTTCTTCTCAGCTTTGGGGCAGTTTCAACATATTTGTCTTATCCATTGTTTTGCGTTTTCATAAGGGTGGAGCTCTGCTGAAAAAACATAAATGGAAGTCTCCACCTTTGCTGTTATTTCCCTCTTTATCTACAGGCTCTCCTTTCAGATTGTGAGTGCCTGTGTGTTCCTAGCAAATTGTACTACATCAGACACAATATAAATAACCAACTTCATTCTACAATTATTTACACCCAGTACTGTGAGAGCAGACCTTCTGCACGAGGATCCAGGGCTCTTTTCACTGCCCCATGCTATTGCTTCCAGAAGTCAATTGACCTTCTCAGAAGTCTCCTGTGTAGTTGCAGAGGAAATTCAGGTGATCCCTGGCTAAAGCAGACCTCACCATCTAGTTCAACTTCACATCTTGGTATTCTGATGACTGACATTTTGAGCTCCGTCTAGCTTGTCCGCCTTGGTTATTACCCTGCTGCTTGCCATGACCCCTGAGTCTGTGTCTTTTTCAACCTGGATCTCTGACCTCCTGACCACTCCCTGGCATCACATGCCCAACCTTTAGAACCTAATTCTTCTGCTCCCCAAGAAGTGACTCCAGCCAGAGAAGGGTTAATGCTCTGGTAGCTTTGCTCCATTCTCACTGGGTCACTGATGCAATAGGATATACATATTCAAAGGTACATGGGGGAGATACTACACTGCTAAGGTGCTCCCATACCTGAACATTGCCAGGGGTTATTCCTGAGCACAAAACCAAGACTAAGGCCCAAGTACCACCAGGTGTATCCCAGGAAAACAAACCCCCATTAAACTTCTGTGCTGCGGTTGAGGAGATCAATCCATCTGTGGCTGGATATATACATTCGTTTCCTAAAGTTGCCATAATAAAGTTGCACAGACGAGGGATGCAAGCAACAGACATTTATTTTCTCACACTTATAAGGCTAGAAGTCTAAGATTAAGGTGTTTTCAGGGTTGATTTCTTCTGAACCCTCTCTCCTTGACTTGTGATGGCAACAATTTCCCTTCTGTGCTTACATGGTCTACATCTGTCTGGAGAGTCCCAATCCTCTCTTCTTATTAAACATGGATTAGGACCCACCAGATTCATCATATTTGAACTTAGTCACCTCTGTAAAGATCCTGTTTCCATGTACAGACACAGTCATAGGTCCTAAGGGTTAGAACAATATGGGAATTTAAGGGGAATGGAAATCAGATGTAAGAGCTTATACCCAGACTGAGAAGTTCTATGACCTACCCATGTTACCATACCCATCTCACCAACACGAATGAGTTTGCTGTTGTCCTACCTAGATTTTGCCAGCAAACAACTTTACCTTCTACAAACATTGCACCATCTGCTTCCTGAGGTAAAGTCTTGCATGTTCAGAGGGAATTGGAAAGCATCAGTGCAAAAGTTTGAGTTCCAGACATGAAATATTTAAATATTCATTTGTTCTTCAAAATGCTTATGAGCGTTATCAGTATGTTTATTACAAGCTTCATAATGGTATTTAATATTCACTAATGAAATCAACAGGGCAGGATTTTAAACCCAGTTCTTTGTGCTGAAAGTAGAATCTCTTATTCAGTTCCCCCATGCTATTATTTTCTTTTTCCTCTAAATAGTTCAGTGAAACATATAAGACTGTAAATATTAAATCCTGTGACAAGCTTAATTGACAAAATATGGAAAAATTGTTTGTGCCAGTAGCTGCAAATGACATCACATGCTCTGGAGGAAAAATGTTTCTGTGGGAAATAATTTAGCAATAATGGAGCACACACCAGTCACACTGAAAATGGGAAGGCATTTGAGAAGGAAAAAGAACTCTCACAGCAAGGAATTTTTGATGGAGAAATTGACTTTAAGTTGGCTTAACACAGAGAGCGTATGTGTCAGCATGAAGAATGGGCATTTCTGTATTTTATCTAACACTATTTATGGGTTCAAAATAAATATTTTCTGTTTCTTCCTCTATCAGAGGATTAAGTGCTCGAAACTTCCAGGCTGCCCAAGTAGCTAACATAGATTGCACACATCTCCACCAGGGGAGTTGTATTATTTCCCCTGTAACCAGTCAGCGGAGGCAGCTACCATGAATTTTTTCAGTCTATTGATAAAAACCCTGATGCTGCAATTTGGATAATTCTCCTCCAGTTTCACAACTAGGAAAAGATGGGAGCTTTTTTGAATCTTAATCTGTACCTGTCTCTCCACTCTGGGCCCAAAATGGACACCTGGATAATGGCGAAGAAATACTTTAGTTGGAAAATTATCAAAAAAATCTAAAACTTGGTATGAATAGGCACAGATGTAGCGCTGTAGCAATGTCGTCCCATTCTTCATCGATTTGTTGGAGTGGGCACCAGTAACGTCTCCATTGTGAGACTTGTTACTGTTTTTGGCATATCGCATATGCCAAGGGGAGCTTGCCAGGCTCTGCTGTGTGGGTAGGATACTCTCTGTAGCTTGCCGGGCTCTCTGAGAGGGATAGAGGAATCAAACTCTGGTTGACTACATGCAAGTTAAACGCCCTATCTGCTGTGCTATCGCTCCAGTCCTAGGCACAGATGTATAAACCCTAATTAAAGGAGACGCTAAATCTCACTTAGCCCTGCATGTCCAGGCTCTGAGAGGTTTTTCTGTTTTGAAATGTTCAAGGCAAGGTGGTAGGTGTCAGCAGGGGCATGGGCAGAGTCAGGTGAACACGTGAACACGGGTGGAGGGAAGATGACATTGGTAGTGAGATTGGTGTTAAAATACTGTATGCCTAAGACACATCATTCAATAACTGTAAATCATGGCTTTTTAATTAGATAAAAATTAAGTATTTAAGAACAAAAATATATAATAAATTGCCCGGGGTTCACGTTGTTTGGATAAAAAAAAGCTTCCTTAGCACATAAGTATATTGAATAGAGATTTCAGATTCTAAGTATGGGGTCACTCTGGGAACAGGAGATTCAAAATCCATGGTTCTGCGCTAGGTCCTCTGTTAGTTATATTGGGGGGTCTTTAGCAGGCTCCCTCTCACAGCTTAGTTGCCCAGATGGAAACAAGAAAAGCTGGAGAAAATCTCCCTGGGGTCATTAAAGCTCAAGTGGTCCTTGGGCCCCTCTTCCAGGTTCTTTTAAGGGACTGAGATTTCTGGGACTAATTGAAACGCTTCTTCCCAGGGCCCAGATGTGAGAACACAGCAAAAAGAAGTGTTTGCCTCTGGAATTGGCCTCGCCCGCTGAGCTCCTTGTCAGGACAGAGGATCTATTATTTGACTGTTTAGTGGTGTGACAAGTACATTTCTTTTTTTCTTTTTTTTAATATTCATGAATCACCGTGAGATAAACTGACAGACTTACAAACTTGCATGATTACATTTTGGTCATACAATGATCGAGGACCCATCCCTCCACCCGTGCCCATTCTCCATCATTTATGTTTCCAGTATCCCTCCCACCACCCCCACACCTCCCCCCTGCCTCTATGGCAGGCACATTTCCTCTTACTCTCTCTCTCTTTCTCTCTCTCTCTCTCTCTCCTGCTGGGTGTTATGGTTTGCAATACAGGTACTAAGAAGCCATCATATCCGGTCCATAGTCTGTTTTCAGCACACATCTCCCATGCTGAGCAAGCCTTCCAACCATCATTTACTTAGTAGTTCCTTCTCTATCCCACCTGCCTTTTCCCCCAGGACGTGAGACTAGGTTTCAAGTAGAGCCATCCTCCTGGCCCTTATCTCTACTATCCTTAAATGTTAGTCTCCTATTATGTTACTTTATATTCCACAAATGAGTGCAGTCATTCCATGTCTCTCTTTCTCTTTCTGACTCGTTTCACTTAGCATGATACTTGACAAGCACTTTTCAGCGAAGCAAGAATTCCCTCTCCCTGGGTGAAAAGAATTCCTACGTCTGAGACACGGCATATCACCAACACAGGCAGTTTGTTCTGGTCTTACCGTCAGCCACTCCAGCCCTATTCACCAACTCTCTGTGCAATTATGCATCTCTGGTTTTCACGTTTGGCTTTGCTGCTCTCCCATTGTTCTCTGCACAGGGTGGGAGCAGCTTCAGTCGGGTTTGTTGCCATAGGAATCAGCCTTCACAGGGGTATGCAAGTGCCACCACACTCGCCAGCAGCTCTTTCCAACGACACCCAGGGACTAGGCCTGGAAGTTGATCTAGAGGGAAAATCAGACTCGGAACTCCAGAAGGTCACTCGCTCCCTGCTGTAAGGGAAAGTAAGCCGCTCAGATTTAACTAATAATTCCTCATCTCAGCGTGTGGGCTGCCTATGCTCTCCCAACCCTCCTGAAAACAAATTTTCCAATGACTTGGATGGACGAGCCTTCTTTTTATTTATTTCTAAATTGAGAAATCAAGACACAAGACATGACACAGCTGGCTTAAATTCCCAAGGAAAGTTAGTGGGGCTGTTGGGGGTATTCAATTCAAATTTTCTTCTTCCAGGGCATTTGATTGTAAGATCAAGACACTTAATGCTACAGACTGGAGCCTCGATCAGGGACTGGCAAACCACAGCCAAAGAAGAGCTATGGCCTGTATTTTCAGATAAGTTTTCAGATATTGTTGGAACACAACAATACCTAGATGCTTACATAGGATCTATGGTTGCTTTCGCATAGTGACAACAGAGTAATCATGACAGACAGTCAGCATAGTCTGAAAATATTTACTATCTGAGGCTATCTGGCAGAAAGTTTCCTTAGCCTAGAGGGTGAAAAAGGCTTCAAATGCAGCAATATTAGAATTCTAAGCCCACTGCTTTTAAGTTGTATCACCCGGGAAAGTTACTTAAACTTTCTGAATCTCAGTTTACCAAGATGAAAATGAGACATAATAATTGTGCCTGTCAAGTTGTGGGTTCCTTAGTGAATTTAAATGAGATACTATCTGCTTCAATTCCTCCGTCCCTCTCAGAGAGCCCAGCAAGCTACCGAGAGTATCCTGCCCGCACAGCAGAGCCTGCCAAGCTACTCGTGGTGTATTTGATATGCCAAAAACAGTAACAACAAATCTCAGAATGGAGACGCTACTGGAGCCCGCTCTAGCAAATCGATGAACAACGGAACAACAACAATGCTTCAGTGTTCCTATCTGCTTAGTAAAGGGTAAAGGGTAAAAGGTAAGCTATCACGTCGTGGCAATTTTGATTTCTGAGGAAAATCACTTCTTCCCTTTTGCCAATGTTCAGCTCTAAGTAGTTCAGGTATACTCAGCTGGAATGCCAAGAAGCGTGAGATTTGCACAAGTTGGTTACAAAAAACCTCAATGATTGGGCCTGCCTGTTGTCTGTACTCGTCCCCTTTCCCCCTCCATGCCTATAATAACTGAACCCACTTCTGATCTGGCTTGTGAGCTTGATTGTTTTTACTCAGGCCCTTGCTCTGCTAGTTAAGGACATTTGACTGCTGCTTCTGCTTGGACACTGTTGCTATGCTTGGGATTTCTACCCCCCGGCATCTGAGATTTAAGCAAAGCCGAGCCTGCAACAGTAAGTCAAACAGGAGACAAAGGGGTGCATTTTAGAGTAGGATTGGGGCCCCAGCTACAGATTTATCGTGCCTGTCTGACCCGTATATGCTTATTTCTGGATTTTTGAGTTCTCGTGCGTCAGGATAGCTAATTCCTCGTGTTCTGAGCATTTCCATAAGAAATAGGTCAGCCCAGTGGCTAACCTAGCTCAGAAACTCCATGTGATGATTTGTGAACAACTGTGGTGACTGGGCCCCTTGAGAAAGATCCCCAAAGGTTGAGTGAACCTCAAACCTTAAACTTCCTGGACTTCTCTAAGCGCTGAGTAAGAGGTTTGCACTCCTGACCTGATCGAGGCCAGTGACCCAATCTCCTCATCAAGACCGCCTTTGATTTCTAACTGAGAGGCAATGACAAATTCTAGCAACATAAACATTCTATTAGCTTCATGTGTTGAGCCCAGTGATTCAATATCACTGTATCACTGTAGCACTGTCATCCCGTTGCTCATCAATTTGCTCGAGCGGGTACCAGTGATGTCTCCACTGTGAGACTTGTTGTTACTGTTGTTACTGTTTTTTTCATATTGAATACGCCACAGGGAGCTTGCCAGGTTCTGCCTTACGGGTGGGATACTCTCCGTAGCTTGCCAGGCTCTCCGAGAGGGGTCAAGGAATCGAACTCGGGTCAGCTGCGTGCAAGGCAAGCACCCTACTCCCTGTGCTACCGCTCCAGCCCAATTCAACATCAAGACCAGCTTTTATGTATGTTTTACCTACAAAGGGCTATAGATTTTGAAATTGCTTGCAGAAAAGGAGGGAGTGAGGAAGGTAGGACATTAGACAACAATCACCCTAGTATAAAAAATTGGTTTAAAAAGTTTTAAAAGCACTCGCCATATCAAACTGCAGTTATCTATTTGAGTAACCTTCTTTGTCCAGTGCATTTATTATATAGTAATTCAACTTTCTTACTAGAAAAACTGAATGGAGGTCTCCTGCAACTTCAAGTCAGTTTCTTGTCAGTGGAAAATGGCTCCAAGTTCCTCATTTGTAAAATGGAGATGATGGCAGACATTGCCCCCGGATGGCCGTGAATGTTAAATGAGGTAAAGCTGTAACTGGCACACAGAAAGTGCTCAGTAAAAATTAGCTATGATAGTTGTTAAGATGAGGCTAAATTACCACACGAAATTCAGGACCAATGGGACTTGACCAAATAAGTTCAAGGTCAAAGTGCTTGCAGCTCCCATTACCTACATAGTCCTTGGGGGGCTATATGTAAGATCTCTGTCAGATTGACAGTATTCCTATTTGTTTTGCTTTGAGAATAGCCCAATCCCTCCTTCCACCCTACAGACCTCTAGGTATCTAGGGACTGGTCTAGACTCTTCTCAGACCAATCATTTCAGACTCTACAACTTGAGGTTAAAAAAACAAGTAGTATTTGTGTTCCCAATAACAAGAAGACAACCGCCTTTAATTTGTTCTAAAGTGCCTCCTTTCAGTTTCAGGATGTGTATAAGGCGTGCCAGGAAGGAAGTTGTCCTTTCGTTTTAGCATCCGGGGATTGAATGAGTAAGTCCATGGTGATCTATTTATATCATTTGTGGTGGGCTAAGGGGGTTGTGTTTGGGTAATCAGGGGCATAAGTTTTGAGCCAGTTAGTCTTAGCTTCTCAGTCTGATCTATCACTAATCAGGTCTGTGACTTTAGTTAAGTCCCTTTCTCTAGCTGAACCTGTTTCCTTGCCTACAAAAAATAGGTAGTGATGGAACCTATCCATATGCTGGTCGAAAGGGAAGGAGACAGAGCTTGTGCATGGCTCAAGCAATCCTGTGCAAAGAATATATGAGGCATCAGACACATCCCCAGTCAGATTTAAATTCTGTTAAGAGTAAATGAAAGCAAGTCAACAACAAATAGATAGTATCCTTATCTACAATTAAATTCACAGAGCTGGTTGAGGTATTCATTAAAGACGGTGCTATTTCATGATCCTGCACCCTCTTTAGGGGCACAAGAGGGTTATATCCATAAGCATCCTCAGTGTCTTTATAAGCTGGTGGCATTGTAAACCCTGATCCAGCTTCATATTACATGTTTATGATATTCAAATCATTCAGGAGAGGCAGAAATCAGGGTCAAAAAATCACAGTCTGTGAAGATTCAGGAAGTATCATATATTCTAATGATTTTCTACTTAAATCTTGCCCAAGAACCAGATAAATATGCTAGTGGGACCAAACTATTCCTAGAAGGCCTATTCCCTCCCAGGTCCATGTGCCACCTTCCCTGTGGGTTATGCTGGTGCATATGTTGACTAGGATTAAATAAAAATATCTAAGATTTAGGCCTTAAGCAACAGACTTTTACATCTCTCAGTCCTGGAGGCTGGAAATTTGAGATCAAGGTATCAGTTCAGTGTGATCCTTAGTCTGCCCCTGTCCTGGACTTGTAGATGACATTTTTCCATGTCCTCGCATGTTCTTCCTCCAGGCTATCCTTGTGTCCTACCATTCCCTTACAAGGACACCAAGTCTACTGCTCTGGGGTCTACTCTAATTACCTCATTGTCATTGTCACTGTCATTGTCACTGTTATCCCATTTGCTTGAGCAGGCACCAGTAACATCTCCATTGTGAGACTCGTTGTTACTATTTTTGGCATATTGAATACGCCACAGGTAACTTGCCAGGCTCAGCTATGAGGTCAAGATACTCTCGGTAGCTTGCTGGGCTCTCCAAGAGGGGTGGAAGAATCGAACCCAGGTTGGCCGCATGTAGGACAAATGCCCTGCCACTGTGCTATCGCTCCAGCCCAATTACCTCATTGTAACTTAATTAATTCTCTATAGACAGACACAGTTGCATCCTGCAATCCGGAGTTAGAAACTTCAATATACAAATTTGGGGGATCCAACACAATGAACCAGGAGCCTGAGTCCTAAGGAAACCTAAGAAAACATTAGTTTGCAACAATAGGTTACTTAAACATTTGGCAGATTCTAAATGCCACATATGTGTGATAGCATTCTGTGTTTGTCCTTCTTCTGGCTTCATTTAACCTGCTGTCTTCCAGATCTGTCCATGTTGCTGCAAAATACATGATTTCATCATTACAAACAGCTGTGTAGTATTCCATTGTGTAGATATACCACATCTTCATGATTCACTTATTTGTCATTGGACATCTAGATTAATTCCAAATCTTAGCTATTGTACTGAGTGCTGCAATAAATAATGGTGTGCTTATGTTCTTTTGAATCAATGTTTTTCTGTCCTGGGGATAGATACTCAAACGTGAATTTGCTGGGTCATATGAAGCTCAATTCTGAGTTTACTGAGTAACCTCCATACTGTTTTCCACAGGTGTTGGACCAGAAAATATTCCCACCAACGGTGGTTTATGGTATTTAGAATAACTGGATGAGGGAATGCAATGTTTTAAAGGAGGGATGCTCTGATTAACTTTGTCCCCAAAGTACAGAGAGAAGGAAAGAGTGGAGGGGAGAGGAAGAAGAGACAGAGAAGAAACAACTGGGGCCAGGAGAGGGGAGCCAGGTACAAAGGTGGTATTAAAGAATGGTAGAGCAATTATCCAAATCACAGAGTCAGCAACACGGAAATAAAGAGACACAAACTTTAAAAACCAAACTCAGAAAGGTGTCTGTCAGGAGAGCAAGGCTTGGGATGGGAGGGGTATAGAAGGGATGATGGAAACACTGGTGGAGGGAAGCTGACACTGGCATTGTGATCGGTGCTGCCATTCTCAACTATCTGGAACTCAATTCTGAATAACTTTGTAAATCACAGTGCTTTAATTAAAAATGTGGAAAGAGCCAAAGCCATACCAACCCTAAAAAAGTTTTGAAAATTCTGAATAAAGCTACTTTGACAACCTTGTGCCAAACAAAGAAATGTCAGATTCTTTTTCTCTTCTCCGTGCCTCATTTCCGGTTACATTATCAGTCTCCCTTTATCAGTCTTCCATTCAGGCTTCCATTATCGGTCTCCCTTTACTCTCCTCTTGCCAGCGACAAATGATACACAACAAAATGGCCCTGAGTTCACCCAGTCATGACCTCTTTCTAACCTTTTCTCTCTGAGCTCACACCCACTTTAGCCTTGCTTTAGAGTTTTGCAGACTTGAGCCACAACTTAACCTCTCCTAGTCTAGGACTTAGTTCAAAAGTGCAGACACACTGGGCACGGTTCTGCCAAAGGGCATTTGAGCTTTTCCAGGAAAGCCTAGGGTTTCAAAAGTCTAATCTCCTTGTCAAACCACGTTTCCCATTATGCTTCTCGGTTTGTGATTTGGGAAATGTGGTCACTGTAGGTAGAAGTCATACCTCTTTAGAGACATATGCATAATTATGTATAATAATGTACCTCCTGAAGATACATAATGAATGATAATTAAGATATTTACATTATGCACATGTGCTTTCAGCCCCAGGACTCCAATTCAAAATGCCAATTGTCCCTTAACATAAAATACAATTCTTGAGAAAGCTTCAGAGAACTTTATCATATGTCTTCTTCTTTTGCTCTATGGAATACAAAAAGAAAGTCTGAAATAAGTGCACTGGACAGATCACACATCCAAAAATTTCTAGGCAGATCCAGTTTTAAAGTATGTGCCCAGAGGCCGAAGAAACAATATAGTAGGTACAGCAAATGTCTTGCAACACTGTCAACCTGGGTTTAATTCCTGGCACCACATATGTTCACTAGATTCTGCCAGGAGTGATCCCAAAGCACAGAGTTAAAAGTGAGCCCTGAGCACAAAACAAAAACAATACAAATATGTGGTCTTCTTTGGGGTTTGGAAAATACAACATTAATCATTGCAATGGTTATTCAACAATGACATTCACTTCTAAAATAGATGAAAATTACTTTGAAAAATAGTCAATCCACATTTTAAGCCATCTACTGGGTATATCATATAATAAATTTAGTCACTGACTTTAAAAACAACTTTACTTTATTTTTGCTCTTCTTTATTTTTTTATTAGTGAATCACCGTGAAGTACAGTTACAGACTTGCAAACTTCCGTGCTTGCATTTCAGTCACATAATAGTCAAGTATCCATCCTTCCACCAGTGCCCATTTTCCACCACCAATGGTCCCAGCATCCCTCCCACCATCTCCACCCCGTTCCCCCTCCCAGCATCCCCACCCCATTCCCCCTCTCCTCACCCCACCTCTATTGCAGGGCATTACCTTTTGCTCTCTCTCTCCTTTTGGGTGTTTTGGTTTGCAATAGAGGTATTGAGTGGCCATCATGTTCGGTCTATAGTCTGCTTTCAGGGTGTGTCTCCCATCCCGAGCAGATCCTCCTAGCACCATTTACTTGGAGATCCCTTCTCTAACTGAACTGTCTTTTCCCCCAGTATGTGAGGCCAACTTCTAAGCTGTGGAGTAATCCTACCAGGACTTATCTTTAATAATCTAGGGTGTTAGTCTCCCATTCTGTTACTTTATATTCAACAAATGAGTGCAATTTTTCGATGTTGGTCCCTCTCTTTCTGAATCACTTGGCTTAACATGATACTTTCCATGTTGATCAATCTGTATCCAAATTTCATGACTTCATCTTTTCTAACTATTTCATAGTATTCCATTCTGTAGATGTACCAGAGTTTCTTTAGCCAGTCATCTATTCTTGGGCACTCGGTATTTTTCCAGATTCTGGCTATTGTAAACAGTGCTGCAATGAACATACAAGTGCAGATGTCATTTCTACTATATAATTTTGAATCTCTGGGATATATTCCCAGAAGTGGTATTGCTGGGTCAAATGGGAGCTCAATTTCTAATATTTTGAGATTCATCCATATTGTTTTTCAAAAGTGCTGAACCAGTCGTCATTCCCACCAGCAGTGAAGGAGAGTCCCTTTCTCCCCAAATCCATGCCAATACCAGTTGCTTTTGTTCTTCTGGATGTGAGCCAGTCTTTGTGGTGTGAGGTGATATGTCATGTTGTTTTGATCTGCATTTACCTGATTTGGAACAACAAACCACCACGAATAGCTAAAGCAATTCTTAGGAAAAAGAAGATGGAGGCATCACCTTCCCCAACCTTAAACTCAACTACAAAGTAGTTATAATTAAAACAGCATGATACTGGAAAAAAACAGAGCCACAGACCAACGGAACAGGGTGGAATATACTTACACACATCCTTAAATATATGATCACCTAATTTTTGATAAGGGAGCAAGAAATGTGAAGTGGAACAAGGACAGCCTCTGTAACATATGGTGTTGGCAAAACTGGACAGCTACATGCAAAAAATGGGCTCAGATCTCTACCTAACATCATGCACAAAGGTCAGATCAAAATGGATTAAAGACCTCAACATCAGACCAGAGTCCATCAGGTACATTGAAAACATGGTTGGCAAAACCTTCTATGACATCGAGGCTAAAGGTATCTTTAAAGAGGACACTCCACTGGCCAACCAAGTGGAAAACAGTTAAACAGATGGGACTACCTCAAACTGAGAAGTTTCTGCACCCCAGCAGACCAGCGAACAGAATTCAAAGACAATCAACAGAATGGGAAAGGATATTCACCCAATACACACCCGATAATGGGTTGATATCAAGGATCTACAAGGCACTGATTGAACTCTACAAAAAGAAAGCATCTTAGAACATTATTAGTTATTTAAAAAATAAAAAATAAAATAGTATGGAAACTGAGGCAAAAATACCGTGAATTATATATAGTTTTGAAAGGAATCTTATAATCCTGGTATAATGTTTCAATCCAACGAAGAGTCATGTTTAGCTGATTTTCTTTGCTTGAAGTGAAGGGCTCTGAAGGAAGCTATCTAGGACAAATGCGCTTTTCCTTTATCTTTGCCTGACATGAACTATATCATTTTAATATATTTAGAAGAGCCTTGAGCTCCTTGAGCTTGTTTGGAGGTTCTAGGCTGGAGCGATATATAATGCTTTGGGGAGTATTGCCATTTTGACAATGTTGATTCTCCTTATCCATGAGCAAGGGTTATGTTTCCATTTCCTCATGTCCTCTTTTATTTCATGGAGTAGCATTTTATAGTTTTCTTTGTAGAGGTCCTTTACATCTTTAGTTAAGCTGATTCCAAGGTACTTGATTTTCTGGGGCACGATTGTGAATGGGATTGCTTTTCTCATGTCCCTTTCCTCTGTCTCATTGTTTGCAAATAGGAAGGCCATGGATTTTTGGGTATTGATTTTATAGCCTGCACCTTTACTGTGCAAGTCTATTGTTTCTAAGAGTTTCTTAGTAGAGGTTTTAGGCTTCTCTAGATATAGTATATCGTCTGCAAATAGAGAGTTTGATTTCTTCTTTTCCTACCTGTAGGCGCTTAATATCTTTTTCTTGCCTAACAGCTATCGCAAGTACTTCCAGTACTACATTGAACAGCAGTGGTGAGAGTGGGCATCCTTGTCTTGTCCCTGATCATAGAGGAAAGGTCCTTAGCTTTTCCCCATTGAGAATAATACTTGCCATAGGTTTGTGGTAGATGGCTTTGACTATCTTGAGGAAAGTTCCTATAAAACCCATTTTGGTTAGAGTTTTCACCATGAACAGATGTTGGATGTTGTCAACAGATAAATGCTTTCTCTGCATCTATTGATATGATCATGTGGTTTTTATCTTTACTTTTGTTGATATGATGGATTATGTTGATGGATTTTCAAATGTTAAACCATCCTTGCATTCCTGGGATGAATCCCACTTGGTCGTGGTGTATGATCTTTTTAATGAGTTGTTGAATTCTATTTGCTAATATTTTGTTGAGTATCTTTGCATTGGTGTTCATCAGGGATATTGGTCTATAGTTTTTTTTTTTTGGTGTCTTTGTTTGCTTTTGGTATTAGGGAGATATGTGCCTCATAGAAACTGTTTGGGAGGGTTCGTGTTTTTTCAATTTCCTGGAAAACCTTGAGGAGAACTGGCAAAAGGTCCTCTTTCAATGTTTGGAAGAATTCGCCAGTGAATCCATCTGGACCAGGGCTCTTGTTTTTGGGGAGACTTTTGATTACCCTTTCGATTTCCTTGATATTAATGGGTCTATTCAGATGTTCCAGGTCTTCCTGTTTCATTCTTGGGAGATTGTAGGAATCAAGAAATTTATCCATTTCTTTTACGTTCTCTTGCTTCGTGGCATACAGCCTGTCAAAGTAGTCTCTGATGATCTTTTGAATCTCCTTGACTTCTATCGTGAGGTCCCCTATTTTCATTTCTGATTCAGTTTATTAGGGTTCTCTCTCTTTCTTTGTGAGTCTTGATAGCAGTTTATCAATTTTGTTTATTTTCTCAAAGAACCAGCTCTTGGTTTCATTGACCTTTTGAATTGTTTTCTGGGTTTTCATGTCATTAATTTCTGCTCTAATTTTTATTATTTCTTTCCTTCGGTCGGTTTGGTTTCATTTTTCTGGTCCTTTTCTAAGATCTTGAGCTGTGAAGTCGAGCTATCTATGTAGGCCCTTTCTCCCTTCCTAAGGAATGCTTGCAGAGCTATAAATTTTCACTTTAATATGGCTTTAGCTGCGTCCCATAGATTTTGGTAGCTCGTGTCTTCATTCTCTTTTGTTTGGAGGTATCTCTTGATTTCTTCCTTGATTTCCTTCCTGAACCACTTATTGTTCAACACCGAGCTGTTTAATTTCCAGGTGTTTGCTTCGGTTCTCTGTATCTGTGTGTGATTAACTTCTATCTTCAGTGCATCGTGTTCTGAAAAGATAGTTGATACAATTTCTATTTTTCCAATTCTATTGAGGTATTTTTTGTGGCCCAGTACATGATCAATGTTGTAAAATGTTCCATGTGCACTGGAAAAGAATGTGTATTCTCTCTTCTTTGGGTGTAAAGCCCTGTAGAAGTCTATTAGGCCTCTCTCTTTCATTTCTTCTTTCAGAGTCAGTGTTTCCTTGCTGAGTTTTGTTCTTGTCGATCTATCTAGAGGTGATAATGCAGTGTTGAAGTCTCCATCTATTATTGTGCTGCTAGTGATGTCCTCTTTAAAGTCTGTTAGGAGTTGTTTTAAGTATATAGCCGGTGGTTCATTAGGTGTATATACGTTTAAGAGTGTGATTTCTTCCTGTTGTACATATCCCTTGATAAATAGAAAATGACCTTCACTGTCCCTTCGAATCATTTTCAACATGAAATCTATGTTGTAGGATACTAGTATGGCCACCCCATCTTTTTGACGGAGATATTTGCCTGCAGGATTGTTTTCCATCCTTTGATTTTGAGTCTCTGTTCTGATTGTTCAGGTGTGTTTCTTGCAGGCAGCATAATGTTGGGTTTAGTTTCTGGATCTATTTTGCCACTCTGTGTCTCTTAATTGGTGCATTTAGGCCATTGACATTGGGAGAGATTATTGTCATGGGGTTTTGTGTCATCTTCTTTTAGGGTTTGTTGCTCTTGTGGGGTTCTTCCTTGTCTTACAATAGCCCCTTTAGTCCTTGTTTTAAGTTTGGTTTTGAGTCTATGAAGTTCCTGAGCTGTTGTTTATCCGAGAAATAGTGTATGGTTCCTTCGATTTTGAGTGAGAGTTTAGCCAGATAAAGTATTCTTAGTGATGCATCCATTTCATTGAGTTTTTTCACTATGTCCCACCATTGTCTTTGGGCTTGGAGGGTTTCCTCTGATAGGTCTGCTGTAAATCTAAGGGGTGCTCCTTTGTATGTTATTTCCTTCTTTGACCTTGCTACTCGCAGTATTGTGTCTCTATCCACAGCATCCATCATTCTGACTATGATGTGCCTTGGAGTCTTTTTATTCGGGTCTCTTTTTGCTGGTACTTTTCGGCCTCCTTGGATCTGGATGCCTGCCTCCTCCAGCTCTAGGAATTTCTTAGCAATGATGTCTTTCAACTGTGCTTTTCTCATTGGGGTTACTTCCCTGTTCTTCTGGTACTCCAGTGATTCTTATGTTGTTCCTCTTGAGGTCATCCCCTAGGACTCTGATTTGCTCTAGGGCCATTTTGAGGTCTTTTGCTATTATTTGTTGTTCCCTGCAAGTTTTGTGCAGCTCATCTTCGAGCTCACTGATTCTGTCTTCGGCTGTAGTCATTCTACTGTTGAGGGCTCCTACTGAGATTTTTAATTCATCTACTGATTCCTTTATTTGTGTGATTTCCGTTCATAACTTTGAAATTTCTGCTCTCATTTCTTCCTGCATTTTCTTGGTGGACCGCTCCAATGCTTCATTTACATCCTCCCTTAGTTAATTGGATGTCTGTTCCATGGTTTCTTGGAGTATATCTACTCTCCCCAAGATTTTCACTCTGAATTCTTTTTCTGAAAGGTCATATAGGTGGGTAGCCCCTGTTGAGGCTTCTGGAATCTTTCCTTTATCCTCTCTTCGTGGAGGGGATTTTTGCTGTTTCTTCATATTGATATGGAAGTATAGAGTAGAAATGTTCTAGTTGTCTATCCCTATTCCCTCTTGCTGGGGTAAGAGGGGCCCTGTTTACGCTAAACTGATAATGGTAGCCTTGTTCCTATTCTAGAATTTTTCCTTATTCTCAGGTATTCATCCAGATTTATGTGGGGTCTCTAGTGAAGGTTTAAGTCTATGCTCTCCTTGCAAAGTTTCTATTGTTCATGGATAGTTTTTGTGAAGGTAAAATAAGCTAATATACTACTTACATAGAGTGGTTGAGATGGCCAGGGAATTTTTCAAAGAACAGGTTATACAGGTTATGCTAAAAAAATTATAATTGTGGCCACCACTCCGGCAGGAAGCCACACCCCTTTTGAGACCACGGCCCCCTGAGAAACAGGCCATGTCCTCAGTAACAACTTGGGACACTGGCAGTGCTCAGTACATGACAGGGGCGATGCAGTTGGGGAGCGAGCAGAGAGGTGTAGGTATGGGCACAGGGTCTGGAGGGTCCTGGGAGAGCAGGGGGGGTGGGGGGATGGCCCGCCTGAGAGTCATCGGAAGCCAAGTAGGAGGAGTTCCTGGTGGGCAGATTACCTGCAGGACAGGGTCGACGCAGTTGGGGAGCAAGTAGAGAGGCGTGGGGATCTCCATACCATTTTAAAAGTAAATAAAAATCTTGGAGCCTTTTGTGGCAATGTATTATAATCATTATTCAGCTCATTAAAGAGTGTAAATGTTTTATGTTATTGTGTACCCTTGGTCAAAAATTCTACAAGACTTAGTCTGGAGTGATGTTAGAGCTGGTAGGGTACTTGCCTTGCATCTGGCCAACCTCGTTTCAGTGCCTGGCACAGCACATGGCCTTCTGATCCTCCAGGAGTGATTCCTGAGCACATAGCCAGGAGTAACCCCAAAGAACCACTGGTGTGGCCCAAAAACTGAGAAATTCTATGAAACTTCATCCTTATGTACTTCTTATTGTCTACAATGTTTTAAGGTGATTTGAAATATCTTCTCTAATACACTAAATGTGATTTGAAATAAAATGTATATTTGGTTCAACCAATTCTATACTTAGTATGCATTTCTAATTAAGAGAAAGATAGTATTTAAATATTTCTAGTGTATATGTTAAATTTTAAAATCTTTTGCTGTATTAAGTCAGAGCTAAAAATGGATATGCTTTAGAGATCAAGTTGAATCCCTCTAATTTCATTAAAAAGCCAGAAATATTGCTCCATGGTTGGTAGCCTGCCTCATGAACTGGGGGAGAAGGTAGCTGGATGGAGAAGGGATCACTAAGTCAATTATGGGTTGAAGGACCATTCACGATGGGAGATGTGTGCTTAAAGTATATAAATGACCAAGCGTGATAGCCTCTCAATATCTATATTGCAAACCATAATGCCCCAAAGTGGAGAGAGAGTATAGGGGAAATGGTCTGCCATATAAATAGGGGGAGGAGTGAGATGGGGGGAGTAGTGGAGACACTGGTGGTAGAAAATGTACAATGGTTGGAGGTATGGGTGTTTGATCACTGTATGACTGGAACTCAAACATGAAAGCTTTGTAACTATCTCAGGGTGATTCAATTAAAAAATTTTAAAAGAAATTGAAGATAAGAGAAGGAAAAATTTATGAAGGAATCAGGACGTCTGCTCCACAGCTTGGAAACTGGCCTTACATGCTGGGGGAAAAGGCAGCTGAGATAGAAAAGGGGACTCCAAGTAGAGGGTGTTGGGAGAACCCATTTGGGTTGAAAGATGCATGCCAAAAGTAGACTATAGACCAAACATGATGGCCACTCAATATCTCTATTGCAAACTGCAACACCCAAAAGGAGAGAGAACAAAAGGAAATGCTCTGCCGAAGAGGCAGGGTGGGGTGGTGAGGGATGGGGTGGAGATGGTGAGAGGGATACTGGGATCATTGCTGGAGGAGAGTGGGCACCGGTGGAGGAATGGGTATAAAACAATCACTGTATGACTGAAATGCAAGCACGAACGTTCATAAGTTTGTAACTGTACCTCACAGTGATTCACTAATAAAAAATTTAAAAGAACAAAAAAAAAACCAAACAGCAAAAACAAGAGACACGTATTCAAGTTTTAATCTTTTTCTGCAACACCTAACCTCATTTAACATAATATTTAAAGGAAAATATAATTCATTAGAAGATGCAAATTTTTTGTATTTTGCAAATATATACAAATGTATTCAACCATAAGTTTATTTATCCTTTATCTCTTTCTTCCTTTCCTACTCATGTCCACTCATTGTCTGCAAATAGCCTTGGGTTCTTTTTCAAAAGAAAAACAGGCAAACAATAAGAGTGCCCTCAAACTCACCCAAGCCATCTGCAGAAATACCCATCCTTCCTGTCAACCCCAAGGGTATGAGTTTTGCCTACAAATTCATCTCCCATGAGATGCTGCCCCATTACTTATACCCTCCCATAAACTTACAAAAAAAGCTTATCTCTGGGGCTGGAGCCATAGCACAGCGGGTAGGGCGTTTGCCTTTCACGAGGCCGACCCAGGTTCGATTCCGAGCACCGCCAGGAGTTATTCCTGAGTGCATGAGCCAGGAGTAACCCCTGTGCATTGTCAGTGTGACCTAAAAAGCAAAAAAAAAGCTTATCTTATATACGTAATTTTGGTAAAAACCCATGCTTAATCATAATACCTTCTTGTGACTTCAACTTTCACAGTTGAAAATATGCAATTATTTTTTGCTATATATGCAAATGTTCCATAGGCACAACACATTCAACTAATTTAATATTTTACTTATTATCTACACTCTCATGCTTGATTACTCCTCAATCTTACATTACCAGTAAGTGGCACCATTTGACTGTTCAAGTTAGAAATTTAGAATCATAATCTCCACTCTCCTCATGTACTTCAATTAATCACTCAGGCTTAATACGATCATGACCCTCTACTTTCTAAGTGGTGTATGACCCTTTACACTGAGGTATCACTTAAGGTTCTCCAGATAAATAAAAACAATAAGGTGGGTGTGTTTATATACATGTGAACACATGCATATATACAAAGATGTCCCTACAAATGTTAGGTTAGTCTTCAGAAGTCACATAATTATAGCCATTTCAGAAACCATTGAATATTTTGACCCAAT
This sequence comes from Sorex araneus, assembly GCF_027595985.1. Lineage (NCBI taxonomy): Eukaryota > Metazoa > Chordata > Mammalia > Eulipotyphla > Soricidae > Sorex > Sorex araneus. The sequence continues at coordinate 64,233,952 of NC_073313.1, forward strand.
CACCACACAAATTATTGCATGCTTCTCATTTTAACATTTTTGCAAGTTTCATGTGATTCTGACAGTAATTTTTCTTGTATTCTCAATTTTCATAATTTATTGCTCTTGTAACAGGACCATCTGTTCCCAACTCAAAAGAATTAGGGAAACTATGAAAATATTGATCTAATCAGCCTATAGAAATCAAGACAGAAAATTGCTAGTCCCCCTTAAATACATACATACATGGGTTTTTTTTCATTTAAAAAAACCTATGTTTCTAAAATCAGTAGTCACATTCATAATACAGAAAGTTATTTTACCTTACAAAATATTGTTCTGGATCAGTAACTATGTTATCTTAACTTGAAGCTTTGTTATACATGCATTTATATTTAAGTGTGTAATTTATTTAGTCTATTATATAAATGAGTCATACTGACAACAGTATCTTTATGGGAATAAATTGGGAAGCTCAAGAGTATCATTTGGATTCTAGACTAGTCTGATACCGTCCTATAATAGGTCCAGTCTAATCCTGAAGATTTCACTCTGATGTCAAATTTAGCCTCATTTATGAAAGTAAGAAACCCTAGCAAGCATTAATTTGAGCATAATAACTCATGCCTTGTGGATAGTTCTTGGGAGTGCTGAAGCCTAGGTGCCATTCATACAACTCTGTCATCCATAAAAACTGCCAACTCCTACCAGTTTGGCAAGAGAAGGAACTTATTATAATTATGAGCTGCATTCCAAAATGTTATATTAAAGAAATATTTATATTGTTAATGAATGAAGGGGCTATATAAATCTTGTGTACTGAATGATCATGCAATAAAATCAATTGCTCAGAATTCTGATTAACCCACCATGTCAGTCAATTCCAACTGCCTGCTTTATAATGATAAATAACCCACAAAGTGTTCTGTCTGGCAATAGCTTTTCTCATATATGGTGTCTGACATAATCAAAGAGGAAATCCCTTGTCTTATATGTGAACTCAGTTCTCAATTATGTGCTCAGCCCAAGCTATCCTGTGCCTACCTCTGCCCAAGCAGTCTTCTTCATGTGTGACAGTTCAGGACCCAAGTGCTGAGTAAACTTTCTAGCCCTCACTTCAAAATCAATCTCTTTTGGCAGATTCTTCTGAGATTAAAACCCTCAGATCTCCCCTAACTTTCTGCCTCCTCTTTAAGATAACTTATGTTCAATTTGGACATCAGTATTTTATACTGAATACATGGTTTTGTGAAGTAAAAGAGAGAGGAAGATAAATGATAACAAATAAGCATGGAAGTGGGACATAGAAAGAAACCTGAAAGTGTCATGGCTAGAAGTTCATAGCTTCAAGAAGTGTTCTTGAACAAGAACAACCGGTGCTGGCACAGATAGGGAGAAAAGGACTCTCCTTCATTGTTGGTGGGAATGCCAACTTGTCCAACCATTTTGGAAAACAATATGGACATTTCTTATAAAACTAGAAATTGAGCTTCCATATGATTCTGCAACACCACTTCTGGGAATATATCCCAACGGTGCAAAAAAGCACAGTTGAAATGACATCTGCACCTATGTCCATTGCAGAATTGTTCACAATAGCCAGAATCTGGAAACAACCTGAGTGTCCAAAAATAGATGACTGGTTAAAGAAACTTTGATACATCAACACAATGGAATACTATAAAGCTGCTGGGAAAGATGAAGTCATGAAATTTGCTTATAAGTGGATGGTCAGAGAGAGTATCATGCTACGTGAACTGAGTCAGAAAGAGAAGGAAACACATAGAATGACTGCAATCATTTGTGGAATATAAAATAACATGATATCATAATATAAGACTGACACCCAAGGACAGTAGAAACAGGGCCAGGAATATTGCTCCATGGTTGGTAACCTTTCTCATGAGCTGGGGGAGAAGGCAACTCACTAGAGAATGGATCACTAAGTCAATGATGGTTGGAAGGATCTTTCAGGATGGGAGATGTGTGCTGAAAGTAGATAAATGACCAAACATGACCTACCTCTCAGTATCTGTATTGCAAACCATAATGCCCAAAAGTAGAAAGAGAGTATAGGGGAAATTGTGCCATAAGAACAGGGAGAGGAGTGGGATGGCGGGGGAGTAGTGGGGACATTGGAGATAGAAAATGCGTACTGGTGGAGGGATTATTGTTCTATCACCATATGACTGAAACTCAAACACGAAAGCTTTGTAACTGTATCTCACGGTGGTGGTACAGAGGGTACATTCACTTTATACATCAGTATAAAATTAATACTATTGTAACATTGCTATGCAAATGATGATAGACATATTTAAAAAGAAATGTTTCAATGCCCATAAATGTGAAGTGTGAGCTCCAAGGGCTGGAGAGATAGTACAGTGAGTAAGGCAGATGTCTTACACATGGCTGACCTGGGTTTGGTCCCCAACATCCCATATGGTCCCACAAGCACCACAAGTAGGCATCCCTGAGTGCAGAGCCAAGAGTAACTCCTGAGCATCTATGTGTGTGGCCCAAAAACCAAAAAAAAAGAAAATGAGTTAGATATGGGCCCAGCACGCTTCCGCTGTGTGATAGCACAGCAGTTGGGTGGTCGCCTTTCACGTGGCCGACCCGAGTTCGATTTCTTCGCCCCTTTTGGAGAGCCCGGCAAGCTACCGAGAGTATCGAGCCCACATGGCAGAACCTGGCAAGCTACCCGTGCATATTGGATATGCCAAAAACAGTAACAATAAGTCTCTCAATGAGAGATGTTACTGGTGCCCGCTTGAACAAATTGATGAGCAATGGGATGACAGTGACAGTGAGTTAGATATAATTTTAGAGACTCTATGATCCTCAAACAGTGTTTCCTAGACTCCAGGTTAAAAGTCATCAGTAACAATATGTCATCATTAAATCCATGCAAACCTTCTGCAATTCGTGTCACATTGACTTAGGAAACATTTTTAAACGTGTGATTTATCTTAGAGTTGGCTGATATCTTGAGTTCAAACTTTGATCTCTTTCCTTACCCTCACTATTGCAAGGTGGACTTATTCACTCTGTAGACTTTAACTTCACTCTATCAATGCTCAACCATTTTCTGTTCTATCTAGAAACATAGACATTATTCTGACTGTGTCACTTTAATGTGGCTCCTGACCTTCAGAGAACTCATGTGTCATCTGAAATTAATCCACGGATTTAATAATAAGAATATCTGGTTTAACTGAAACTTTGGCAATGAGTATAGTAAACCTTCCAGACATAAAGAAGTGTAATATTATGCTATTGAAATTCTATGACACTGTTAACCAATGATAAATTAATAAAAATGAATGAAAACTAATTCTTGTAGAAAGTTAAAATAACCTATGATTTAGAGGGAGGCACATCTCCTTTTACTACATAGATTCAGGTTTTTGACATTTTAACTTGAAGTTTAATTATAGTATAGTGATTCATGGAAATAAACTTTGAAGTTTCAAATGTTGTATAATCCAGCCTTAACTTGCCTTAGTCTTTTTCTTACTCCATTATAGAAATCCTGGTCAAATGCCCAAAACCAAAAATTGCAGGTGACCACAGTATCTCTGCAGAGCCCAGATCCCCAAGAAATTGACAGAGTCCTCTAGGGCATTATGAATGAGTTATCAGGCAGTTCTTAGCCCTCAATGCTCAGTTGGAGACTAAATCAACTTGTTTCATTACCCTATTAAACACCAAGTCTTTTATTTTGGTGCTATTTACAAGATAATAAGATCCAGCAAAGAGTAGTCATGAAAAAGATCTATTGCCTGCAATGAATTCTAATTTTGCAAGCAGCTCCGTCTCATATCAATAGCTAAACATAATATTACTGATTTGCCTTTACCTTGTTTGTAAATGTGATAACAATAAATATTCATAAACAAAACTAAATGGATTTTAGAAAAGCAGTCCCTTCATGTGTGAAGTGGAATGCTAAAATTGAAAGAGTATGAGCTTTGGAATCAAAAGGAAAGTAACTAAGTCATGACCCTGCCATTTCCTAACTTAGTCTCTTACATTAAGTCATTTATGCTTTCTAAGCCTTGGTTTCAGGATGCGGAAAATGGGGTTAAATATGTTCCCTTTACAAGACTGTTTTGAGGATTCAAATACAAAGAGAGCTCATAAAGCACCATGAATTTGTACTTATTATTTTTGTTGAGGTGCATAATTTGGATTTTGGGAGGGAAGGTTGTTGGTTTTTAGTTTGGGGGCCACACCCAGAGGTGTTCATGGACAACTCCTGACTCTGTGCTCATGGGTCACTCTTTGCAGAGCTCAGGGGACTGTATGTGGTGCAGGGCATCAAACACATGTAGGAAGCCTAAATGGCAAGTTAAGCACCTAATTTTTAAAGAGCAACTGATAAATGCAGAAAAAAGGGACGAATAGTTCTCAATACTATCCATAGATTCTTGAAACTAATTTTAAGCAAACCAAGGTGTTTATTATACCATTTTGACCATATGTTAATTGATATCAACAAAAGTTATGTCCTAAAAAAGTTATGTCCTAATGGCATATTTATGATAAATAATCACCAAATTTCTAATTTCAAAATAAAGAACCAACTAGCTTTTGATATGAAACAATCAGTTCTATTTATTCATTCATTTTTCAAATTCACTTATTCCAGTTCAGAGTCTTGAGTAGCTGTTGCCTTTCTAGGAATCTCAGGGTATAAGATAGGATACATTTTTGATAGGTCAATCTTTTACCATAATGCACACATCACACAAACACACACATACACACACCAAATTTACTGAATCAGACTATTGAGACAACAGTGAATATTTGGAATGTGGAAGGCAATCAGAGACCTCATAGAAAACCCATCTAGATACGGAAAGAACACACAAACCTCACACAGTAGAAAAGTGAGTGTTTTCTCTTATCAATGTCTTAAGGAAATAACTTTGAATAAATCTAAGTAATTTGAAGATCTGCCCTAAGCACATGTAATTCATGTCACATTTTCATTTTTGGTCTTAACCTTCAGGATAAAAATACAGTATTTTATAGATTTTTATAAAGACAAGGTGTTGTTCTTTGTTACCAGTGCTGATGCTAGATTTGAAGTTAATACAGTTTAGACAAAGTGAAAAAGCCACAGACTAATTGGAGAGTTTCACTTGTAATCTCCACTCTAACAGTGATCGATCATTCTATTACCTGTACAGGTCAGTTGAATATCTTATGGTTAAGTTTCCTCATCTACCAATAGCGTGGATAGCTCATTGCCTATTGATGCAACAGAAATTTAGAGATCTAAAAATTTAAAAGTGAGGAAAAAGGAAAAGGAGGAAGAGGATGATGAGGAGGAGGAGCAGGAAACAGAAAAAGAGAAGAAGGCTAAAGAGAAGTGGAGGAGAAAGCAGAGAATAAGGAGAGTGACAATGAGAAGGAAGACAAGGAGGAAGAGAATGAGGAAGAGGAGGATTAAAAGGGAAGAGGAGGCAGAAGAGAAAGATAAGGAGAAGGACAACAAGAAGGAAGAGGACAAGAACAAGAATGACAAGAGGATGAGAGAAGGAGAAGGAAGGAGCTGAGAGAAGAAGGAGGAGGAAATGATGGAGGGAGAGGGAGTTAAGTGGGAGGAGGAGTAAAGAAAACTTAGAAGAATGCAGCATGTTGGAAAGAGGGAAAGTATGGGGAACAAGTAGAGAAAATAACAGGAAAGCATATTGTGCTGTATGTGTCTCTCATTAGCTCTTTCTGAATGCTGTGGGCTGAGAGTAAGGGAGGGAAAGAGAGAAAGTCTTTATACCTTGTGTGGGAAGGGTCGAAATGATCAATGAGACTCCTCTAAGGAAAGATTTGGTATGGATATCCATTGCAAAAGCTACACAAAAATTGTTTGCTAGGACCCTAGCTACTAATCCAATTGGCATGAACCCTGGGGATATAGTTGTCATAATTAAGTTCCCAGAAAGTCGAGGAGTTTGATATAAGCTTCAAATCAGCAGAAAAAATTAGATTTATTTTTTTGAGAGTGCACTAGAAGAAAGGTGACAGGAGTAGCTTAGAAAAGATTTTATGTAGTAGGTCCAGTTAACATCTTTGTTTTCTAGGATCAAATCATCGCAGGAGAGCTTTCAATTTGAGGGAAAAGCTATGACATATGTAGAAAGTAAGGTTTGTGTCAGAGGTCAGAACTGTCAAATTTAACATGGAAAATTGTGTTTGGTTAAGTGAAGTTCAATGACATTTTTGCCATGAAAAGTTGGGCAGAATGTGGGTGATGAAAAGTTCTAGTAATTTGAAATCACTATGTATCTACTAAATGCCAAAGTACACAGTCCAGAATGTTCAAAACACTTTATGTTACCAACGTTTTTAATTCCTCAGTGTGCCTCTGGCATTTTTATTACCATTATTACTCCTTTTTACAAAGATAAGGAAAGCATAAGATGCAATATCTAGGTTCTAATTTGATTAATGAACAGAATCAACTGGATTCCAATTTTCAGTGGCCATGCTCAAAACTATAAAAATAAAAAAGCTATAAAAGAAAAGGAGTCAGGAATAGAGTGTTTTGAGCAAACAGACGGCTCACTCTTGCCGTATTCAGATGAGATGCTGTGTCTGCATAGAGATGAAAAGCAAGTAGAAACTTATAAGAAACCCATGAAGATCAATCAATAGGTATGAGCGTAGCTTGAGAAAGAATCAAAGAAACAAAATAATAAAGGCAGAAAGAGTAGCAACTAGAGAGAGACTGTGGGAGGGGGAAACAAACAAAATGAAGGTCAATGGAAAACTGGAAGGACAAATTAAAATCACATGGATGAGGTAAAACATGTCTCAGAAGGGGGAATAGGGACCTAGCTCAGGAGTCAGAGGCACGTGCCTTGCATGTGCAAAATCCTGAGTTTGATTCCTGGTACCATGTGACTTCTCTACTATCACCCATGTGGCCTAAAAGCCCCATGTTCCATTGGGCCTGAACACACCACATCGCAGGCCCAAGCAATGTGCCTGGTCTTGTTGACCAAATACTGATGAAACTGTCCTCTGGGCCCCAGGAGGGTCCAAACAAAAAAAATGCAGTTAAACAAATTTCAGAATAAGTAATACAAATAATATAAGGACACAGGAAACACAAGAGTGAAACTTTGGGACTCTTAAAGCAAAGAAATAGGATGACTTATGCCTGCACTATGTTCAGGTATGCTTCCTCCTTTCCTAGAAAGAATAGCCATCTAAGACTAGAATGAGCTGAGTTTCAGATTTTCTCCCTTATTTTACCTACTGCAATACAGCTTTGGGAAAGTCACTTCAGTTCTTGAAACTCCAGTGTATCCATGTGTAAAATTGTGAAGATCCTATCTGCTCAATCTAGCTCCAAATATCATATGCCACACACAAAACTGTACTGAAAATTATTTATATTTTCAAAATCACCGTTTAGCTTGCTAATACTGCTATTCCCCATTGGCCATTCTATGGCAGTGTTTCTCAGTAAGATGAGCTAAGGAACATCTGGGTGAGACCAGGTTTAAAAAACCTCAGATTCCAGGATGCAGATGTGGCAGAAGTGCTAGAGTACATGCTTTGAATGCCTGAGGCTTGCTTTGGACTCTGAGTACCACATAGTCAGGTTTGTCCCCCACAGTGGTAATGATAATAAAAATCACAACAGTGATAACTAGACGCCAGGGTCCCAGCCTCGGCTCACTAAACTAAGCTCCAGTGGTATGTTAGAGATGTGTTAAACCAGAGATCTGTGTTTTTAGTAAGGACCAAGTCTGTGCTGCTGAGCACAGAAGTTTGCAAGTGTTGATCTACTCAACTACCGAATCTATAATCTGTCACTTCCCTGCATTTCTCTAGCTCTGTCATCTCTGAAAATGTTCTCCCTTCTCTTTCTTATCCTTTCTTGCATTTTCTGGATATGCTATTGAACTCCTGAGTTCCCATAGCTGTCAGCAATAAATGAGAAAGTTCTTGCTGCCTATGATCTTGCTCTAAAAACGGAAGAAATTGGAGGCAAAGGAATAGGAGAACATTAATGGATATCTTATATTAGAAGGATTTGCAGCTGACAATTGTAATTCAGTCTCCTCAGTAAAATATCAGAGCAATGGCATGGCTAAGTGATATCAGATATCCTAATCAGAAATCCTTGACCAAACTGTCATTTTTCATCACAAAACCAATAATAAAGGGGTTTTGACTTAATTTGTCTTAGAATTTTAAGGTAGCCATTATAATAGAAAAACTGGGGCTAGCATATAAACATTTTTCATTGTTAATTTTTTTATATATCTACTATCTTAACAGCAATGGAGTAGAAAACCAATTTAGTAATTTATCTCATCAAATAGTGAATAAACTAAAATCCAAAGCTATTTAAAAATTGATATGTTTTCTAGTTTAACCAACTCCCAGGAAAAGTATCCAAAATTCACTACATTAGAGTTGAAGTATCATGTTGAAGCCAAAGTAGCTCATTTAGATGTGGAACAATAAATTCCTATATGCTGTATTTGAAGGTAATGGTTGACTATTTCTGCTGACAATATCTTGCTGACAGTGCTGTCACAAAAGACTGATACCTAGATCATGATGAAGTCTTAGCAAATTTGCAACAATATCCTTTGTATGTGCAATCGCATTTTATTCGTATCTGTGAAGATTCAAATGAGCTGCTTATGTTTGCACCCTGGATAGAACATTTGAGACGTTTTATGATCCACCTAAGAAGGATGGTCCTATTCTCCCATGTACCACCAGGGAACCTCAAGGTGGATCCCCACAGGGAACTCTAAAACCCCAATGCCTACCATATACCCAACAACAAGTAAATCCGAGTCTTTAAGCATCAGCGGCATTTTGAACACTCATTGAGATATAATTCATGCACACCTGAAAGGTTTATTAAAATATGTTTCCAAGGTAGTACAATCAACCATCATCAAATTCTACCCCCACATCTTAAAGAAACTTCATTCCGTTACTTGTCATTCTCTATTCCCTCTCATCACTTACCTCTAACCCTAGCCTCTGGAAACCACTAATTTACTTTCTGTCACCAGGCATTTACTATTCTGAACATTTGCTATAAAAGGAATCCTAAAATATGGGCTTTTCTGTCTGGCTTCTTTCAGGCATCAGTATTTTTAAAATCTCCCTGGATGGCTCTAAAGAAGCCAGGGATGAGAAATCAAGGGTGATTTAAACAGACATTTTGAGTATGGTATCTTTTACTCCATATTTCCATTTTTGTTTAAATGTCTCTTTTCTTACTAGTCTATGAGGTCCTTAAAGTCAGAGACCATGTCATATTTTTATTATACTCTAAACACCTAGCCAAGTATATTGCCCATAGTCTTAATTCAATACCTATTTCAGAAAATGAAAGAATGAATAAAGACACATCACCCCATTCCAAAGACTCTAGTAACTACCTTCAGTTATTTGCATATTTGTGAAAATTTTTGTCCTTTCCCTCCAGAAAGATAAACTATGTGCTAATAATTATTCTGGAAATTTGATATAATGTTGCAGGAATAGAAGATATAGAAAAGAGACAATAGGAAATTACAATTTTCTCTGAAGTTCAAAATCAGGTGGGGGCATCTTGTCATAGCAAGTGAAAAATGTCACAACATATTTCAAATGGTAATAAGTGCTAAAAGGCAACAGAAATAAGTGAAGAGACAGACATGGGTGGGGGACTGGGAGAGAGCTAATTTAGACCTCTGGCAGACATAATTTAAGACTAAGAGCCTCAGGTTGATTTAATGTGTGGAAACCAGCTAAAAACAAAAATATTAGATGGATGCGATGTACAAAATGTAGAGACAGGTGTTTGTCAGCAATTAAAATAATGAAGATAATTGTTTAAAAGCAACACTATGCTCAAATCAGCACATTAATGTGCGGAAAGAACATTAGCTTAGGAATCCAAGCTATTTCTGTTGTTAAGTGTGTCACTGCCATTGCAGTAAAGAACTAACATCATGTTCCCCAGTGCTTGTGACAAGACAGTATGGGGGGAAACCTGAATGCCCACAGAACCCAGACAGATCATCCAAAAGACAAAGACTTTGCACATTTCTCTTACCAGCATCCTTAGAATCTCATGTGTTACCTAGTGATACAATGGAGGAAGTATCACTCCTTTACATCAGAATATTTAAACCATTATTTTATTCTTTCTTTTATTTTTAATTTTCCCTAGTATTGGCTCTTTCATTGATATGGACCCCAGTGTCTCTCATTCTAATTAACTCTGCCATTGGCACAGATGACTTTTTATATTCCTGGCACTTTTAGCCTAAGGAAACCAAGAGAGATACAGAATAAAATTTATGGAATTAAATAAAAATATGATAGCTCTATCTGACTGTGAGATGCAAAGTTTATATTTTTTGAAATTAAGAAAGGAAATTACCGTCTATCCCTTGTTCATAATTCAAGTAGTAAACAGGAACCACCAGAAATGGTTTTAACCTACTGATATCAATTTACAAAGTGTCCAAGTTTGGAGGCAAAACTGGTGAGATTCGTATTGTCCTTGGTTTCCTCTGTATTTTTCCTATGAATCAGTGGTGCATTCCTAGGTCTACAAGTTTTCCTATGCAAAGGAATTCCTGACACAACTCTATATTCCTACACAGAGCATGGAAAGCAGAATAATTTTAAAATGCCCATAAAGCTCTCTCTTACCCAGTTTGAGGTAGATATAATTGACAAACACCTGTATAAGTTTAAAGCACACAAAATTCAATAGACTAGATGGAAAATTGATTACCACAATAAGGCTACTTAACATATTTATCTGTCAACTGATAGCTTCCATTTATTTTGTGAGAACATTTTAAGATCAACTCTATTAACACTTCAAAGTATACAATACAGTACCATGAACTGTGGTCACTGTGTTGTATATCATATCCTCAGAGAGCATCCTTCTTTATAACTGGAAGTTTGTTTTACTGACTATGTTGATTTATTCCCCCTACTGCCTGCTACCAATCTCCCCTTGTTTTTACGATTTGGGGGAAGGTGGGCTTTTTTTATAGATATGATATATAAATGAGCTCATGCAATTTCTTTCTGTGACTACCTTATTTTACTTAGCCTAATGCCTCATGTTGTTGCCAATGACAAGATTTCCTTCTACTTTTGTGGCTGACTAATATATAGAAATTATAATGTTTTAAAATTCTACTAAAGAATAACTGACATGGTTTGATATACAGATGTATGGTGTGCTGATTATAAAGGCCAAGGAAATTAATCTAATATATCTTAATTACCAAACACAGCTAACTCTTTTTAACATGTGTGGTGAGAATGCCGACGACAACTACTCTTAGCACCCTTTACGTATACAATTGCATATTAATTATAGTCAGGATTAGGCACCATTAATCACCATTAGATCCTCAAAACATATTCTTTTTGATAACTTATATTTGTACTCTTTAATCTATCTCACTCCATTTCTTTCACCTTAATCCTCTGGAACTTCATTCTCTTCTATTTTTCTAGAAAACTGGATGCTTCTTAAAAAAATCTACATATAGTATGTCTTTTTCTGCCATAGTTGATTTAAATTAATGTCCCTCAGTCTTCAGTGTCACCCATGTTGTTGCAAATGACTGGATTTTCTTTTATTGCTTTATAATATTCCATTGCTTATGTGTACACATCAATCACTTTGTCTTCATTCATTCCTCTGTTAACAAACTATGGTTGTTTCCATGTCTTGACTATTGTAAATATTTAAATAAAAATGGAGGTGCTGGTACCCATTTGAGATAGTGGTTTCATTTTTTTGAAGTGGCATTATAATGCGGTGATTTATGTTTTAGTACCAATTTCCATTTTTTAAAAGTATTTCAAGTTTTCCATAGTAATTATATTGCTCAAGGGTTTACATTTATTGTCTACAAGCTTTCTCTTTCTCATGGTGATTGCTATCAAATGTTATATCTTATGGTTTTGTTCATCTCAAACTAGGTTACGTCAGCTGAGTATACTGTAGCTTGTATTCACATTTTTAGTATTCATATTTCTATTATGTCTAATTATGTTAAATAACCTTCCCATACATCAGCTGGCCATTCATTTATTTTCTTTGTAAGTATGTTCAGTCAGGTTCTTTGTCCATTTCAAATCATATTTTTGTTGTTATTTAGTTGTATGATTTTCTAACATATTTCAGGTATTAACCATTTCAGAGATCTATAGTTGAAAATATTTTTTCTTTTTAAAGTGGTTTTTACATTCTGTTATTTCTTTTCATGTACTTGTTTGACTTTTTCTTTGTTGCTTGTGCTTTTAGTGCCCTATCCAAAAAGCTATTTTTAAGAAAGATAAATCCCAAGATACTTTATCTTGATTTCTTTTTAGTATTTTATAATCGTAGGTTCTTCAAATTTAAATCCTTGATCTGTTTTAAGTTATTTTTCTAAGTAGTGCTATTTCATTCATTTTTACATCAATATTTAGTCTTTAAAACATCACTTATTGGAGACTATCTTTACCCTGTTGAGTACTATCCTTGAATCCCTTGTGAAATTATAATTAAACATATATATATATGAGGGTTAATTCTTGGTATCTTTATTCTGATCCATTTCATGTATGTTTATTTCCCCCCCTTAAATTTTTTTGGTCACACCAGCGTTGCAAAGGGGTTAGTCCTGACTCATGCACTCAGGAATTACTCCTGGCAGTGCTCAGGGGACCATATGGGATGCTGAGAATCAAATCTGGGTTGGCTGCATGCAAGGCAAATATCCTACCCGCTGTACTATCGATCCAGTGCCCCCCCCAGTTAAATTTTTTAAACTGTAATTACAGAGTAAGAAAACATTCACATACAAATGTCAAAACATTCACAAGAAAACATTCACATACAAATGCTTGGTATATTGGGCAATGTTCCATGATTTTAGGACTACATGCCACAATCCATGTATTTCTATTCCTATTTACTGCTCGACTCAATTCCAGTTGTTAACTTTCTATTTATACATAGTCATCCCAGTTTCTGAAATTTGTGCTAAGATTGTAATTGCTGCTTAATTTAACTCTGTTCACAGGTAATTCTTGTACTTGGTCTCTACTTTGGGAAAGGGAAAAATTTACTGAAAAAATAAAAAAGAATGGGGCTGGAGTGATAGCACAGCGGGCAGGGAGTTTGCTTGCGCATTGCCGACCCGACTTCGATTCCCAGAATCCCATATGGTCCCATGAGCACCGCCAAGAGTAATTTCTGAGTGCACAGCCAGGAGTAACCCCTGTGCACACAAGTGTGACACAAAAAGCCAAAAAAAAAAAAGCCAGGAGAAAAGAGATAAAAATATGATAGAGATACATATATAGAAAAAAAAAACATGACAATAAAACTATTCCAACTTAGTTTCTTTTAATGTTACCAGAGTTCACAGCAGGAAACTTATGTGAAATAACTTTACCGTGCATAGATACAACCAGAAATACAAGAGATAATCAAACCCTGCTTAAAGAATCAAGTGTTCCTTCGTTTCCCCAAGGATATGTCACAAAAATCTCAAGGTACATGGTATCCAACATGGTTCTAATATTAAAATGGGTATAATATTGCAAAAGGGTAAAGCTAAACATTAAATTGCTGAAATAGAAAGTTTATTAATAATTTTAATTTGCTAGCTAGCTTTTAAATTAAGTGCAGCTGTCCCTCCTAAAAAGTTTTTTTATAAAAGCAATTATTTCCTATATTGGTAGGAACATAGCCTCTTGTAAAGAAAATAATTTATTATAAAGCTTTTTATCAATTTAGATTATGTCATTTACAATGCATCATTTACAATGGTGGTTTTTCATGCCCATAATTCAGAGTTCTCACCTCTCTCTCCCAAGGATCTCTATACCCCTCCATTTTAATATCACCTACCAATTCAATTGTATGGATAAAAGACCATAATTTACTTTAATATGTTTATTTCCCTTTGTGTACCCCAAACCTAAATTTAATAATATATCAAATTATTAAAATGACTGATTTGCTTAAACAATTAAGGAAGCATACAGGAGGGAATAATTTTGCATTGATAGAAAATAAACAGGAAAATTCCATAAGTCACTTCCATGTCCAAGTCAATGATATATTTACAAGTGGCATTACTACATTTGTAGCAATTTATAAACCATGACTAAATTAATTATGAATAGTTAAACCTTTATTTATAGCTGTTGTCAATGCAATACTTCTTAGAAAAATTTTTAATCACACATAAAAAACTGCCAAATTACATAATTTTTTGCATAGAAAACCATAGTTCCACAGTGAAAATGTAGAAAATAATTGTCAAGCAATCAAATAAATATGCCATGTTAATGTATTGCTTCTGAAAGTATACAAATTCAACTTCCCTTTGGATGCTAAAGTTACTATAGAGACACTACTTCAAAACCAAAGTACATTCTAGTTTAGGGCTAGAACTTCATCTGTGTTTGTTCCCAGGGCCAAGCATAGTGCTTGGCATAGAACAAACACTATGTGATTGATTGGATGTTGAATGGGTCTATCCCCAACATTCCTATGTGACAACTTCTGCAATAGGGACTATATATCACAGAAATATGCATGCCAATTAGAAGCATATTTCCATAGTTTTACTGTCTTGGAGAGCAAAACCATGGTGATTTGGGGGACTATTACCTAAGGATAATGTTCAACTCCTGTTTTTTCTCTTGAATTGATGAAAAGAATACCCCTAAATGTTCTAAAATCACTTGGTACATTTATATAGAAACAAAGGTAGCCACAAATACAGACTACAGGCACTGAATCACAAAACTTAGATTGCTACCTTGCTTAGTTCTTTGTTGTCTTTTTATATTTATATTCCCCCTGTGCTGAAATCCAGAGTTTTGAAGATGATGCAATATGAGGCTCCTACTCTTGAGAGGTAACTAACTGCTAATCTTATTTCTACTTATTGTCCTAAACTGGACTTACAGTTGCGAGGTAATATGTTACAATGAACATTAAATATGGTAAGGAGAATAATACATTAAGCTACATTTCCAATCTGATGATTTGGCCTAATAGTGCTCTTTAAAACAATGGAAAATCAATAAGAAAACATCTAACCCCATCAGAAAATGGGCGATTTAATAAACAGAAAATTTTGTCAAAGAAGAAATCCAAATGGCTAAAAGGCACATGAGAAAATGCTCTACTTTACTAATCATCAGGAAGATGCAGATCAAAACAACAATGAGATATCATCTCACACCATATAGACTATCCCACATCCAAAAGAACAAAAGCAACTGGTGCTGGCATGGATGTGGGGAGAAAGGGACTCTCCTTCACTGCTGGTAGGAATGTGGACTGGTTCAGGCCTTTTGGAAAACAGTATCTACATTTCTCAAAAAATTAGACATTGAGCTCCCATTTGACCCAGCAGTACCACTTCTGGAAACATACCCCAGAGATGCAAAAAAAGTATAGTAGAAATGATATCTGCACTCGTATGTTCATTGGAGTACTGTTTAAAATAGCCAGAATCTGGGAAAAACCAGAGTGCCAGAGAACAGATATAACTGGCTAAAGAAACTTTGGTACATCTACGCAGTGGGATACTATGCAGCTGTTAGAAAAGATGAAATCATGAAATTTGCATATAAGTGGATTAACATGGAGAGTGTCATGCTGCGTGAAATGAGTCAGAAAGAGAGGGACAGACATAGGAAGACTGCACTCATTTGTGGAATATAAAGTAACAAAATGGGACACTAACACCCAAGGATAGTAGAGATAAAGACCAGGAGGGTTGCTCCAGGGCTTGGAATTCGGCCTCACATGCTGGGGGAAAAGGCAGCTCAGATAGAGAAGGGACCACCACGAAAAGGATGCTTGGAGGACCCCTCGGGATGGGAAATATGTGCTGAAAGTAGACTATAGACTGAACAGGATGGCTACTTTTTAAAATGTTTTTTAAGAAATTTAAATTTTATTAAATCACAGTGAGATAGTTACAAGCTTTCATGTTTGGGTTACAATCTCCCAATGATCAAACACCCATCCCTCCACCAGTGCACATTCACCACCACCAATATCCCGGGTATGCGCCTCCCCGCCTTTCGCAGCCTCCCCATGCCTCTATGGCAGACAATATTCCTCATACTCTCTCTCTACTTTTGGGCATTATA
Source organism: Sorex araneus (assembly GCF_027595985.1). NCBI lineage: Eukaryota > Metazoa > Chordata > Mammalia > Eulipotyphla > Soricidae > Sorex > Sorex araneus. Next base: position 64,250,113 of record NC_073313.1, read on the forward strand.
GCTTGCAACACAGACACTGATTGGTCATCATATTGGGTCCATTACATGATTGCCACTTAACACCTGCATTTCAGACCACAACACCCTAAAGGAGAGAGAAAATAATAGGGAATCCGCCTGCCACAGAGGCGGGGAGGGGTATGCGGTGGGAGGGATACTGGGAACATTGGTGGTGGAGAGTGGGTACTAGAGGGATGGGTACTTGATCATTGTATGACTGAAATGTAAGCATGAACATGTGTAAGTCTGTACCTGTATCTCACATTGATTCATTAAATAAATAAATAAAAATAAAACTGGAAAATATTGAATCTTAATAGTGTTTACTGTATTCTTACTCTTTTCTCTAAAACTTAGCTTGGAGTATTCTTGAGTTTTATAATGATTTCTTATACATTATAACATTTCTTTCTTCCTTTCTTTTTTCTTCCTTTCTTTCTTTCTTTCTTTCTTTCTTTCTTTCTTTCTTTCTTTCTTTCTTTCTTTCTTTCTTTCTTTCTTTCTTTCTTTCTTTCTTTCTTTTTCTTCATTTATTTATTTTTAGTCATACAATGATGAGTGCCTATCCCTCCACCAGTGCCCATTTTCCAGCAGCAATGGTCCCAGAATCCCTGCCACCACCCTCACCCCATTCCGACCCTGCCTCTGTGGCAGAAAGTTCCCTTTTGCTCTCTCTCTCTCCTTTTGGGTGTTGTGATTTGCAGTACACATATTAAGTGGCCATCATGTTTGGTCTATAGTCTACTTTCAGCCCGTCCCTCCCATCCTGAGCGGGCCCTCCTAGCACTCTTTACTTGGTGGTCCCTTCTTTACATGAGCTGGCTTTTCCCTCAGCATGCGAGACTGGTTTCTAAGTTGTAGATTAATCCTCCCGGTACTTATATCTGCTGTTCTTGGGTGTTAGTTTCCCATTCTGTTAGTTTACGTTCCACAAATGAGTGCAATATTTCTATGCCTGTCCCTCTCTTTCTGACTCATTTCTCTTAACATGATACTTTCCATGTTGCTCCACATATATGCAAATTTCATGACTTTATCTTTTCTAACAGCTGCATAATATTCCATTGTGTAGATGTACCAATGTTTCTTTAACTAGTCATCTGTTCCTGGGCACTTGAGTTTTTTCCAGATTCTGTCTATTGTAAACAGTGCTGTTGGAAGATTTTATTTTATTTTATTTTTGGTTTTTGGATGATGCTCATGGATGACTCCTGGATCTGCATTCAGGAATTACTCATGGTGGTAATCAGGGGACCATATGGGATTCTGGAATCAAACCTGAGTCTGCCATATGGAAGGCAAGCACAGTACTTGCTGCACAATCTCTTCTGTCCAATAATATTTTAAAATATTCTAATAGTTTTTTATTTTATTTATGACAATTCTTATGAACTTAAATCTATGTTTTGCCACAGATGAGTGCAATCTTTCAATGTCTCTCTCTCTTTCTAATTTCACTTAACATAAAACTTTCCATGTTGATCTACTTATAATGCAAATTTCATGACTTCAGTTTTTTTTCTAACAGCTGCATAGTATTCCATTGTGTAGATGTACCAAAGTTTCTTTTTTTTAAATTTTTATTAGTGAATCACTGTGAGGTACAGTTACAGCCTTATGAACTTTCATGTTTGCATTTTGTTTACATCCCTCCACCAGTGCCCATTCTCCTCCACCAACGTTCCCAGTATGCCTCCTACAATCTCCACCTCTACCCCCACCACCCTACCTTGCCTCTGCGGCAGGATATTCCCTTTTGTTCTCTCTCCTTTTGGATGTTGTAGTTTGCAATAGAGGTACTGAGTGGCCATCATATTCGTCCTATAATCTACTTTTGGCACACAGCTTTCAACCCGAGTGAGTCCTCCCAACATTCTCTACTGGGTGTTCCCTTCTCGATCTGAGCTGCCTTTTCCCCCAGCATGTGAAGCTAGTTTCCAAGCTGTGGTGCAGACCTCCTGGTTCTTATCTCTACTACTCTTGCTTGTTAGTCTCCCACTCTGCTACATTATATTCCACATATGAGTGTGATCTTTCTATGTCTGTCTTTTTCTTTCTGACTCATTTCACTCAACATGAAACTTTCCATGTTGATCCACTTATATGCAAATTTCATGGTTTCATCTTTTCTAACAGCTGTATAGTATTCCATTGTGTAGATGTACCAAAGTTTCTTTACCAGTCATCTATTTTGGGGCACTCCGGTATTTTACAGATTTTGGCTATTGTAAATAGTGCAGCAATGAACATATAAATGCAGATGTCATTTCTACTATACCTTTTTGCCTCTCTGGAATATATTCCCAGTAGTGGTATTGCTGGGTCAAATAGAAGCTCAATTTCTAATTTTTTGAGAATCGTCCATATTGTTTTCCAAAGGGCTGAACCAGTCAGCATTCCCACCAGCAGTGAAGGAGAGTCTCTTTCTTCCCACATCCATGCCAACACCAGTTGCTTTGTTTTTTTGGATGTGGGCCAGTCTCTGTGGTGTGAGATGATATCTCATTGTTGTTTTGATCTGCATCTCCTTGATGATTAGTGATGTTAGAGCATTTTCTCATGTGCCTCTGAGACATTTGGATTTTTTCTTTGAGAAAGTTTCTGTTCATTTCATCACCCCATTTTTTGATCGGGTTGGCAGTTTTCTTCTTGTGGAGTTCAACCAGTGCCTTGTATATCATTGATATCAACCCCTTATCGGAATGGTATTGGGTGAATATCCTTTCCCATTCTGTAGACTGTCTTTATACTTTGGTCACTGTTTCTTTTGAGGTGCAGAAGCTTCTTAGTTTAAGATAGTCTCATTTATTTATCTCTATTTTCACTTGCTTGGAGTGGCGTGTCATCTTTCATCTGTGGAATATAAAGTAATGGAATAAGAGACTAACACCCAAGAGTAGTAGAGATAAGGACCAGGAAGTCAGCCCCACAGCTTGGAAACTGGCCTCACATGATGGGGAAAAGGCAACTGAAACAGAGAAGGGAACAGCAAGTAGAGGATTTTGGGAGGACCCATTAGGGTTGAAAGATGCGTGTCGAAAGTAGACTATAGACTGAACATGATGGCCACTTGATACCTCTATTGCAAACTACAACACCCAAAAGGAGAAATAACAAAAGGGAATGTCCTGCTGCAGAGGCAGGTTAAGGTGGTGGGGGATGGGGTGGGGTGGGGGGAGGGATAATGGGATCATTGGTGGAGGTAAATGGGCACTGGTGGAGGGATGTGTAAACGATCACTGTATGACTAAAATTCTAACACGAAAGTTCATAAGTTTGTGACTATACTTCACCATGATTTACTAATAAAAATAAATCTATGTTTTGGAAAATGTGTTTATGGACATATATCGCAGGTATGGTGCTGCCAGCAGGTCAACCTGTACCTGTGGGGCGAGTGCATCAGCAGCCTGACTGTGCTTTCAGACTTCCAGATACCCCCAAATTGCTGCTGTGCCTTTCGCCAGACCCCAACATCTTTGGGCCCAATTTATCCATGGTATTAAATGGCCAAAATTTAGGCATATGGGAGACACACCCACAAACCATCTCCTCCTCAACTATATAATATCATTTATTGGCCTTATGTCAGAGACCCATAAATCTCAAAAGAGATCAAAAGACACAGTTAGGGACTGTAGCACAGAGGTAGGCATGAACCTGCGACTGAGAGCTACAAGCCCGCTTGTTTGGATGGGCATCCTCCACCCAGGTCCCCAGTTTTCCAGTAGCTTGGCAGTCACATCCACAAGCTGCCCCCAGCACCATGTGATCTCATCGTTGGCCAAGACCTGGGGACTATAAACTAAATCTCCCAAAAGAGAGCATCACAGAATGTCCTGACCCGTGCCAGGCTGTCTTCAACGAGGCACCCCAGAGGGGGGCAGGTGAGAGCCCTCCTTGCCTCAAGGGACCCAGCTCCGGCAGCCAAAAGCCTCCATAACCCAACCACTTCTGTGCTCAAAGCCACTTCCCACGGATTCGGGCTGAGCCTCACACATGAGTAAACATAGATCTGGACCATGTGGCCACTTTTGCGGCTGTTTGACATATCATAAAACACTCCCTACCCATTTTCCATAATTATCACACCACATTTGATGGGGTTCTGATAGTAGGCAACAAGTAATAGAGGGAAATATATATATATGCATACATACATATTTTCAGATATATATACCAAAGCTCACATCACCCAAACTTTAACAACATGTTGGTGATATCCAATCATCATCATCATCATCATCATCATCATCATCATCCCATTGATCGTCGAATTTCTTGAGCCATCTCAGTAGTGTCTCCATTCATCCTAGCCCTGAGATTTTAGAAGCCTCTCGTTACTCATCCTTCTCAAAAGTGCCACATTGGAGGCTCTTTCAGGATCAGGGAAATGAAACACATCATTCCTATCCTCTAGAATGTCTTAATAGCTCCTGCCACAATAGAACAATCTTCACACTATTTCCTATATGAACACTTTTTTGTAAGCATATTCAGCAGTTCTTCATAAAAGATAATACAAAATATATTGTTTTGGTTTTGTTTGAGACGGGATTGGGGTTTGGGATGGAAACATCCCAAATTTCGTGGTGGGAAAGTGTAATGGTGGTGAGATTGGTGTTTGAATATTGAATGTAATCAAACATTGTGAACTAGTTTATAAAATTAAAAAATTTTAAAAAGAACACATATTCTGACTTTGACTTCTTGGGTTCAAATCCTCACTCCAAAGTTAACCAACTAGCAGTTCCGTCAGTCAGTTTACTTACACTTTGATTTTCTCACTGGAAAAAAAGCACTGAGTTTATCAAGAACTCTGGTGTCAGGAACTGTGTTTGATACAGATAAGTTTTAAGTATCATGTCCAAGAGCAAGATTCTTTGGCTTATTGAGTTTGTTTATCTGTAAAATGGACATAGTGCTACCCTCCCTGCTAATCTCAAACACTAGTGCAAGGATTGCCTGTGATTTTGCTACTAGATCTTACAAACACTGCCTAGAATACATTTCTTATGCAACGCACCCATTCTATCTGTGGGGCTCTGCCCCTGGGTCACTTGAGATAGAACCAGTCTGTTTCTTCAAGGTCTCAGGAAACCTGTATTCTACCCAACAACTTGGTATGTACTCAAGGATTATTGTTGAGCTGAAAGAATGTGGCTGATCAGTTCTTTGTTCTGAACCACCACTTCCTTGTTTTCATTATCTGGAGACTGCATAAAAGATAAAAGAGGGTAGAAAACATACTTGCCCCAAAACAGAGACTTTGCACTGGAGAAAGTACAGGCTGGCATAGGGAGAAATGGAATCACATTTGCTTCATTTCCCAGTGGACACTGTGGCTCTGAGAGCTAAAGTGACTGGTTTATGGAACAAGGCAGTAAAAAGGTAGAACCTTACTGTCTACTTGTCATTTTAGAGATAAAGGACTTACAGATATTGCCCAGAGGAAACGCCTATTGATGCCCTCTCATTTGGATAGCCAGGCATCTTGGAACTTTGGTCAGTAATTACATGTGAAATTCTGGCCACATAATACTCACTGGCAAAAAAACAGCAAAGATTTTTAGTCTTAAGAAATAGAATACTTTCATATTGTCAGGTTTGTCTATGTGACAAGTAGAGCTTTTTCTTTTTGATTGTTGGTGGTGATAAGATGAGGGTCAGGATGGGGGACATCACAGCTACCTAGCCCACGAAATGAATCTTAAGATTTGAGATCTTGTCTATCTCTCCACCAGAGACCAACAGAAATAACTGCCTTCAAGGGGTGAGATGTTATACTGAGATTTCAGATGAAAGCAAAGGCCAGGAAGTGCCTTCTAAAGCAATAGAAAGTATATAAAGACAGCTTGCAGGCTTTTCTGTGAGAATTTGAGTGTGTGTGTGTGTGCGCACATGCATGCAAATGCATGTTTGCCCTGCATCCATGTATACACATACCCATGAACATACACAATGGTGATGAGAGGAGAAAGGTAATATTGAGTTCAATGAATCTATCAATAGTTTTGTGCTACCTAGAATTAAAATATCTTTCCCTCATTCAGTTCCTACCAAAGATCTTTCCAACTTTACGTGATCTTAAAAATTACACCAGCAACTTTTACTTCTACTCAGTTGAATTTCCAACATGCATTGGGTTGTGCTATCATAATTTGGTAAGTTTCTTCTTCTTTCTCCCTTTTCCTCCTTTCTTCTTCCTTCCTCCTTCCTCGTTCCTTCTCTTCCTGCTTCTTCTCCTCCTTCCTTTTTTGGTGTTTGATCACAGCTGGTGGTACTCAGCACTTACTCCTGGTTCTGGGCTAAGGGATCACTACTGGCCGGGCTTGGAGTTCCTGGTACCGAACCCTGGTCAGCCATGTGCAAGGCAAGTATTTTATCCACTGTACTGTTTTTCCAGCCCAAATAAATTCTTAAAAAGTTTCAGGCATTTTACCAGCACATTACCCACCAAGATAACTATATTCATAGCTCTCGTGGAAAACAGTATTGATGTGGCCATATGTTTTCCTCCCATGCTGTTTCTGGCCAGTGAGACACACTAGACAGTGGAGCTCATGAGATGGCCCCTAGCATGGAATAATCATCAATATCTAGAGGGGATTGGCCTATTGCTTTACTTTTTTCCCCCTCATTGAGTTAAATATTTTTACTTAGAGAAAGATGAAGGCAAAAAGAGAATTAGAAATTTACATGTTCAAGAGAGAAAGAATCCAGGCTTTTCCTGAGAGGAGAGAGCTAAGCTGTTACTTTGCATAGAAACAGCTGAGGAGTGCCAGAGTGATAGTACAATGGGTAGGGCATTTGCCTTGCATGTGCCATCCCGGGTTCAATCCCTGACATCCCAGGAGTACAGAGTAGTGCCAGGAGTAACACCTGAACATCTCTGGTTGTGACCCAACAAGAAAGAAAAGAAAAGAAAAGTAAAGAAAAGAAAAGAAAAAAAGTAAAAAGAAAAGAAAAGAAAAAAAAGTAAATAGCTGAATTAGAGGAAAGGAAATACACAAATATACAAGTATGTTTGTCTTGAAAACTCTGGAAAAGCTGATCAGTCCTCAAAGACTGGAATCAATTTTCTTTGCCAAGTAGAAAGACAAGTGATAAAACAGGGCCCAACTTGCCTGCAAGGAGCTTGCAGTCATCATGATGTTTTGCAACATGCTTAACTTAAAAGCTGGTCATAAAGCCACAGAATAATAGACATTTTAAAATATTAATAAAGATTGACAACATATGTATATATATATATATCAAGTCATGTTGAGAGTGGTTGCAGTCTTTCTTCAGTTTTGATCCATACTGAAGATCCATACAATTGTGGGAAGAAGGGCAGCATGAGGAAGTAGAGACATAAGCTTAACTCTTAGTTATGCACTTTTAGTGCCATGTGACCAGCAGCAATGAAGTGAACCTCTCTTCTCCTCAATTTCCTTCTCTTAAATGGGCAATTATCTATTTGGTGTTTGGTTAAGACTATGCCGAGTGGAGTTGTTATTCCAGTACCTAGAACTGAGTAGATCCTCTGTCTGTGATAGCACTTTTTTGACCTGCATTCAACCCAGGAATCCTGTGGCAGTGGTCAACTACTTACTCAAGTGCAAGAAATGTAAAGAAAATAGTTCCAACTTCCTGGACTGGTATCTCTGTTCCATTCCTCCCAGACCCAAGCCTTCCCTGCTATTATTCTTCACACAGAAGCCAGAGTGCACGTATTAATCACAATTCTGTCTTGAGTCTCCTATTATAAAGATTTAAAACTTAGGTCCATACAAGATCCTACCTAGTCTGCCCCTACCCATGACTTCTACAACCTCACTGCCTGCTACCCTCTCTCTTTCATTCCCACAATCTCCTCCTGGCTGTTGTCCAGATAAGCTCTACAGACCCTTGCCCCAGTAACTTTGCACTTGCTATTCCCATGACTTGGATATTCTATTTCTAACTAGTCATTTGGTGTGTGCTCTTATTTCCTCGAGGGTCCTTTTAAACATTATGTGTCCTAAACATCTTTCCCTTCCCGTATCATCTACAGAAAAGAGCATCTCCCAGCCATCTAAATTTATTTGCCCATATTTCCTTGCCTCTAATGTAACCCATCTGACACAGTATCCAATGCTCTTGCTTCTTTGCTTCTTGCCTTTCTCTCCAACAGTATGTAAACTCTTGGAAGATAGCCAGCAATGCTTTCCTTTAGCCGTGATTCTATTCTGAGTGCCTAGGGAGGTAATATCTGGTCCAAAACAGGAAGGTAATGTACATTTGTTGAATGAGTGGTTTGGGAAAAAATTCAAATAAATAGCTTTTATTGCCATTCAGAAAAGTAAAATGGTAATAAATTACAATATGAAACAGTTATTTCAGAAATGAATCAGGTTAAGTATTAAATGTGATTTATTGACAAAACAGAGATAAGTTAGTGATTGTTTATTTTGCAGATTCAAGTGACATGTCTGAAAATGAGAACAGATTATTGGATAAACTGAATTATGTGACACACTTCTGGGTACATTAACAGCCAACATTCTAAATTCCATCAGGCTAGAGTTAGGAAGTTCATCTGCAGGTTGCAATGAAGAGTTATTATTTATGTGGACAGTACGGATCTATCTTAGAGGGCAATAGGGCCTTGCTTCTCAATGGGGTCCAGGAACCTGCCACTTCAGCATCACCTGGAAGCTCCCAGGAGAATCTCAGACCCCTCCTCATCTCATAACACAATGATTTGCACTTTAACAAGTCACCCGAGGACCCATCACTGCATGGAAAATGAAGAAGCCCTGGGGTGAGGATAGTCTGTAAGAGCTCCCACTTCGGATAAGAAACCTTGTTATTCTAACATGCTGCTCACAAGGCTTTAGATAAGCCAAATAAACTTCCTGAGTTTCAGATCTTGTGTAAAATGGGAATCGTAAAATGCACCCAAACCATAGGCGAAGAATACTAATAATGATTAGAAAAAAACAAAGGTAGCAAGGGAGAAATGCAATTGTGTAGGTATCAGGTCACCCTTGAAAAACTTGTTCCAGCGTTTCATTTATTTACTTAACCCTCACCATAACTGTGAGGACTTGTGCCATTACCATTCCTATTTTGTAGTGGAGGAAAGGGAAATTGGGATGTTAAATGACTCAGCTGATGTCACTCAGTGAGGAAAGGATAAGGCCAGGCTCTATTTAGCTAAGGGAATGAAGGCAAGACTTAAGACAGCTCAGAAAGTGCTAAGTGGCTGGGGGCTGCCATTTAGATGCTTTCTTGTACAGGTCAATGACATGAACTTTATCCAGTTGCCAGTTCTTCCTTTCCTACCTTTCCTAGAGCCCTCTTGATAATTCCTCATCCATTTTCCCCGAGAAACACTGACTGATAGTGTGAGGGCTCCTGAAGAGACTGGTTTTCTCTAGAGTCTCCTGCCTTACATTGGCCCTACATCGGGTGTCCCACCTCCAACTTCCTTTCCTGCTATTCTTTCCACTGGATGCCTTCTCTAATCTTGGGTTTGTGAATCTGTCAAAAGCCCGTCCCTTGCACCTTCTTCTTAAGCATTTCCTTCCTTCAGTGGAAGCAAAGTCTGGGGAACCTCCTAGAATGAGGTGAAGAAGAATGCCAAGATCAACACAAGTCTGCCAGTGTTATTGGTGTGATCATATTACATGACTCAGTGTGCTATTGTGTGTGCATGTGAACTAGTGAGCGCATGGAAATAGCTGTATGAGTGTAATTGTGAATGTGTGAGAATGTTTTTATGTTTTAAGAATAAAGCACAAAAATAAAAATACGACACAAAACAGATAGTCAGTGGTGCCTTCTCAGTTTACTGAAGGACTCTTCATTTGGACAAATAACTTGGTATAATAGTCCTTCAGAAAATTGAGTGTATTGATAAAAGTGAAGCAACTGGTACTTGACAAGTTTTCAGGAATATGAATATCACAAAATGTAAAGTTCACAGTTGACATACATATGTAGGCATGCAAACCAGTGTGCACACACCATACAATTACTTAGTATGAGAATCCATGCTTTGTCAAATTTGGGTGGTCATTACAAGCTAACCCTTTCTTTTAAAGAGCCAGATAATAAATATATTTTGCAATAAGAGCATAAAAACCTATTGTTTAAATAGGTATTACCTATTGTCTAAATAGGTAAAGAAATTTGCATGGTAAAATAAATTAGCCTTTATTTTAAAAAATAGATAGTGGGCCTTATTTGACTGATAGAACTTATTTAACTTGTGGGTTATAAAATGCTTAGCACTAAGATTTAAAGTATGTACATTATTTGGAATGCTACCAATGCATGATAGAGAATGAACTCATTCTGTGTAGAGCTTGAACACCAGCCAAAATATGCTGAGATAAGGAGGAGTGAGAAGCAAGTGCAAAAATCTTTGCTTTGATGGCTGCTTTAATTGTAATATAAACAATGTAAGTATATGTATATATGCAAAGAAGAAAGTGAACAGGAAACAGACATGAAAAAACATCTCTAGTGGTGTGTGGTTACAGAGGACAGTAGCTATCTATGTTTGGAGCTATAGTTTTGGTGAGTTTTCAAGGACCAAATATATGTGTATTCAGAAAAACAACACAGCTGCTTAAAATCGTGTGCAAAGTTTGAAAAGTGGAGAGTCCTTTATAAGTGCCATTGTAGTACTAGTAATATTACATACTCTAAAGAAAATTAGTCTTCTATGACTATGTGTTATTTTGGTCTCACTTGATGCTATGTTTCAGACTGGGACAGAGACCGCAAGTGATTTCCTTGTTCCTTGTATCAACACCCACAAACACAGAGTACAGCGTAGGTCAGATATAGGGGCACAACATGGGCTATTGAGGCATTTAGGATCTCTTTTTAGCAATGGGTGCTGGAGTTTGTATTCAGAAATAGTGGAAGGATACTAGCCTTAAATACGAAGGCCAAGTAATAAGCCTCATCTCGTTGGGGGATTACTAAGAGCTTCAGGTTGTATCACAAAGGTATCTGATGTTGGCCAAGTTACGTTTGCTTAATATCATATTTTAAAATAGCATTTCAAGGACAAGGGAGAGTAAGTCCAGTTTGATCTGTGACACTTCATACGGCCCCCAGATTACCACCATGGGTCACTTTTGAGCACTGACAGAAATAGGCCCTGAGCATTGAACATGTGTGGGAAAACCCAACCTCCCTTTCAAATAAAACTAATAAGGTCATGCAGTTGACAGGATACCTATACATAAACAATATCAATAAAGATTGCTTAGGATAAAGATATACAATAAATCTTCCATTTATTTAAGCCAAGGTTGGCCCATGCTGGTTCACCTTCCCCAACCCTCTTTTTATTGTTTTGCATTATTGGATCACACCCAGTGATGCACACGGGTTACTCCTGGCTCTGCACTCAGTAGTTACTCCTGGCAGTGTTCAGGGAGCCATATGGGATACAAGGCAAATGCCCTACCCTCTGTACTATTGCTCCTGTTCCTTCACCAATACTCTTTCAATGACAGACTTGCTCCACGACTACTCTGAGACTTGTTTTATGAACTGACACTCAACTTGACATCCACCAGCTATGGGGAGAGTTCTTCCTTCCCACTCTGTTCCATCTCCTCAGGGTAAAAGACATATTCAGTATAGCAGTACCAAGCCTGCTTCATGCTCCACACCCATAGGAGACATCTGGGATGCATTGCCCAGCACCTTATACTCATGGTAAGTGAATTGAAGTTATTTGACAGAGACTGCCTTACAAGTTTTGAGATGAATTTTAGCTCTGTCTCTGATGCTTGGCCTAGTTAGCTTGAGCAAGTTATATTTCATCTCTGATTTATAATATGAACACTCATTAGATTTGTGTCCTTGAGGGTGTATGTGGACACTGGAAAATATATCTTGCCTCTCTGTTGACAATTTCCCCATCTATAAAATGGGGATAATATTGCTTTCCTCACAGGGATGCTGAGTGGATCAAATGAACATTTGGAGACTCCGTAATTTCTCAAGGAATGTTAATAATTATCATCATATTTTTTTGCTATAGTCCTTTTCCATTTACAGAGTTCTTTGGAGAGCATAAACTAATTTGTTCTCACATTGCTCTGGGAGGTGTGTGATAAGATGTGGTAAGATGATCAACATTTTCTCATAAAAAGGAACTCAGTCTGAGAATGGTTCGATGACAGATTTAAGTCCAAATAGCAAGCATCCAGGTCCATAACCTCAAATATGGACTTACCCCCTCATATCCTCTCTGCTCCTTGGATTAAATCTGTATGTAGCCCTTCACTGGGAATAGGAAATCAGGTATGGCCCTGAAACCTGAGAAGATTAGAGCTGAGTCAGAGACAGAGAATATTGCAGTGCTGTAGTCTCAACTAATGACCACACCTTGAGATAAGTAATACCAAAAATGCATCCATGATCCGGTGGGAAGCCTGGATGGGCAGCAGACACGGCTTAGCCTATCTCAGAGGCATCACCCAGATAGACGTCACCCGTCACTCAGTCTCTAATGCCATGAGATGAAAATGTTTAAATTCAAAATACATCTAGAGACAAGAACAAAAAATACAATTTAGCTTCTGGAAAAATATTCATTACTTCTCCTTATCATGCTATGTACTCCAAAATAGAGCAAACTACATTGGTCAGTTTATGATATGTTCTACATGCACTGGAAGACTTGGGGTCAAAGGTTGAGTAAGTGCTGAGAGATTGATGTCATAAGGGGGTTTCTAAAATCACGCAGACTCCATGTTATGGTGAAACATAAGGGAATTGTGAGTCAAAACACTTCAGTTTTAATAGTGACCCTACCAACTAGCTCACTGTACATTGTATATGAATCATTTCCTTCCTCTGGGCCTCAGTGACTATTGGATGAAGTCCTTACATCAGTTGGTCTCAAAGGACTTTTTCAGCACTAATGCTATCTAAGAATATTTCAATTATCTGCTACTTAATGATGAACGTTTTATCAGAAAGCATCATTGCTGAATTGCATCCTATGGGTATTATTGGAACTATAAAGAAGTTACAACAGGAACCATTAGACAACATGATATTTGTCTCAAATTCTTTTAAAGGAAATCTTCACCCTTCAGCTTTCTTGTTGTATTTCATATTAAATTAAGAAGGACTTTAGTTCCCTTCCATACCCCCACCATATAATGGCATGTCCAATAAGAAATGCTATTTTAGCAAAGGGCATGTAAAATACCAAGGGATTAAAACTCCTATTCTACTGTGCATATGACTTGGTTGAGTATAACTTTATTTAGGCAGGCATCTTTTGTAAGTAAGAATCTGGTTCCAGAGTTTTCCATAGGCAAGTCTTGTTTCTCATCCTGGCTATAAAACTCCACTCACTAGGCAGTGTCTAAGAATAACTAGGAGCCTGAGAGATAGTCCAACAGGTAGGGCACTTGCCTTGCACACAGCTGATAAGGCTTCAGTCTCAGGCACCACATATAGTCCCCGATGCCCTGTGAGCACAGAGTAAGGAGTAAGCCATGGGCACTGACAAGTGTGGCTCAATAACAAAAGAAAACAAAAATCATAACTATTCATGCATTTGTTTGCTTCTCCTTTTCTCTCTTTAACCTTTGGAGGTTTCCCCTGCACAGTACTGGTTTTCACAATGACACCGTCTTTTTCCATAGCTGCCACACCAAACAAGATTGTCTTTTAGAAATCCCATCTGTAAACACTTTTTCTTTGTCTGCCTTCAGATCCCTGTACACCATTCACTTTCCTGTGGATACCTTTTATTTTATAATTCCTGATGATTTTGGAAATATGAACTTTCGAGACAGTACTGTTTCAAATTTGTCCCGCATGCCCGATACAGTCACCTTCTTCAGAGACATCACCAGTGCTCACATTTATTAAGCACTTATTATGTCCCAGGTGCCATGCTAAACTCCACTTTCATTACCCTGTAAATTCCTCACCCACCCCCTGTGATGAGAGATAACATCAGTATCCTTATTCTATAGATAAAGCAGCTGAAGCAGAGTTTACAAAGAGTTTATATAACTTGCCCAAGGTTACATAGCTAATAAGTGACAGAACCAGCATTCAGACCCAGATCTGTCTAGATGCCAAACCCATGCACTTAACCTCTACACTGCATGGCCTCAATTACTGTCAGAACATGTGGCCTAGAAAATATGGGCCCCTAAATCCTGGTTTAGATTTATCACTGGTTTGCACGGGCATTTTCAGTCATACTGAACAAGTTTGCTGAATGAAATCCAAAGTGCCTGGGAGTAGCTTTAATTAGAACCATGTGAACCTACAAAAAGGACTATAAAACTTAACTGAGAAATATCTAACAAAAAGGACTGACTAAATAAGGAGGCGTACTATGTTCATTCTTGAATTAAGAGACTGGAGTAAAGAAAAATCAATTTTTTCTGAAATTCTTTATAATTTTTGTTTGCTTATAATCAAAACGGTCACAGAATCCTTTTATATATTTATTTTTAAGAAAAAATCTTAATTTTTTATTTTTTTTGAAAAATGCTATTTTTATAAAACTAACAAGTATAATCTAGATTATTGCTATGCAATTAGAGAAGCTATACAGAACATATACATTTTACCATGATGTATAGTTTATAGGGATCGAGAGCATAGAGGTAAAGGTATTTTCCTTTCATATGACTGACCATGGGTTTGGCATCTGGCATTGGTTTGACATATGGTCCAGAGTCCCAACAATACTGATTCCTGACAGAGACAGTAGTCATCTTGACCACAGTCAGGTGTATTCCAAATAACAGAATAAAATAGTACATGCACTTGTAAGTTATATATATGATTAAACACAGATATCGGTATGTATGTGAGTGTATACTCTACATGAATGTATTGTATTCGGGGCCGCAAATAATGTATTGCTTTGGGGCCACACCTAGCAATACTCATGGCTTATTTCTGGCTCTGCACTTAGGGATAATTCCTGGCAGGCTCTGGGGACCATATGTGGTTGGGGATCAAACCCTGGTCCACCATGTGGAAGACAAGTGTCTTATTCACTTGTTTCCAGGAATTTCATAAAAATATTTGAGAAAAATAATCTCTTAAAATTTAAGTTTCTTCTCTTCAATAAGACATTAAAACAATTTCTCACAGAATCCTTTTAGACACCTGAAAAATATATCCTAAGACTAAGCATGAGAAATTTTGTATAAATAAATTTGAATATGAGTTTTGGAGAAGAAATGGACCTATCACATAATAAAATTGTGAATTATGGACTACTGCATTCAAAACATTTTGTCAGTTTTCAATTATTAAAACACTAGCGATGAAGTTTTATATGTATAACCATATAAATGAATGAAATCATTTGTATCTTGTGCATTGATCCTACTATGTATACAAACCTAATAAAGCAAGCATCAAAGGAAGAAAAAGGGTATTTAGACAAGCGGTTAATTATGTAGTAAAAAATAAATAAAATTCTTAATATATACCACATAGAAATTTCTAGAATGATTACAAGTTAAATTTTACAAAGATTCAACCCATAAAATTAACAGAAATATTTACTAAATGCTTAATAGGAACAGGAACTTCTAAACTTAGAAGTAAGAGAATAAATTACTTAAATCATTAATAAATTTGACTTGATAACATATTTAAATTTCCTATAAATGGGCTAGAGCGATAGCACAGCGGTAGGGCATTTGCCTTTCATGCGGTCGACCCGTGTTCGAATCCTCCTCCCCTCTCAAAGAGCCTAGCAAGCTACCAAGAGTATCCGCCCGCATGGCAGAGCCTGGCAAGCTACCCATGAGGTATCGGATATGCCAAAAACAGTAACAATAATAAGTGTCACAATGAGAGATGTTACTGGTGCCCGCTCAAACAAATCAATGAGCAACGAGATGACAGTGACAGTGACATAAATGGACCAAACTACTCAAAAGCCCCATAATCAAACTTAAAAGGCAATTTGAGAACTTATCGAAATATCAGAAAAAAATAAAACAAAAGGCTTCCTACCTTTAAATTCACTCATATGCACAATAAGTAGAATATTGAAAAAATATTTGTTGGATACAGACTGTATTTCAGGAAATGTGTTAATCACATTTCAGTAAATTTATATAAAATAATCTACCTCCTTTAAGAATTGTTTAGAATCTACAGAAATAAAAATATTAAAAACCCAGCATAACAAGACTTACAGTTATTTTGTGGAAATATGTGTGAGATAGAAATGAGATACATGAAGTAGAGTGATAGATAGTGATCAATTTTACCATGACTAGGGAAATCAAGTTTAATGGAAGAAATAATTTGATTTAATTTTGAAAAATGAGTAATTACTTCCAAGTTGGACAAGGACATTATATCAAGGCATTCTAGAAAGAGACAGAACTTTTTAAGTAGACCCAAAGAGATGGGATCTGTGTGTGTATGTGTGCACACTTGCTGCAGGACAGATGAGACTTTAAACTTGTTATTGAAGGTATAACTATAGAAATAATATGGATAATCATCCTCATTATCTTCTAAGTTATGAAGAGTTCAAACTTGTAAGCAGGCAATCCTGTGAACAAATATGCATTGCAGAGAAAACACTCTACCTTCAAGAGAGAGGCTGCATCAGAGGAAGGCGAGATTGGAGATACCAAACACCAGTGGGAAGCTTGTTAAAACAACACTAGCTGGGGGCAGAGAATAACGGACTGAGGCACTGGCCTTGAACACAGCCAATCCTGGTTCAATCCAAGGCACCATATATAGTTCCCCAAGACCTCCAGTAGTGTTGCTCTTTTTGTACTGTTTCAGGCCACACCACACCTGGCAATACTCAGGGGTTACTCCTAGCCCTGCAGTTGGGAATTACCCTTCTCGGTGCTCAGGGGACCATATGGGACGCTAGGGATCAAACTGCTGTCAGCCTCATGCGAAGCAAGAGCCCTATCTGCTGAGCTTACTCTCCAGCTCCCCCAAATGATACATAATTAACTGGAATGTCCATTAGATGAAATATTGAACTCTTGCAGAGGCATGTTTGAAAAATGATGACCTTAATAAATGCTTGTGATATAAATATTTATACATACACATTTAGTAAACATATATAGATTACCTTCTATGCATCAAACACTGGATAGAGTTGATTCATAAGCAGTGAAAGAGATATAAATTATACCGATTCTCATGAAGTTCTCTAGAAAACGGACACTAAAACAATCAATGTATTTAATCAGATAGTAAAATTGGCAAGAAGCACTGTGAAGGAAGAGCCCACTGTCAAAAGGATAAAGGTAAGCATACAAAGACGAAGCAGCCTGGGAAAATATCTCTAAGGGACTTTTTAACAAAGACTTAAGGATGACAGGAGATAATGAGGAGAAACTTGGCTCTGAAGGCAAAGGAAAATAGTGGTGCAAAGGTACGAGAAAGCAAAAGTGCAGTACGTGTTTGATTAAGTTAAATAAGTTCATGGGCTGGAGCGATAGCACAATGGTAGGGTGTTCGCCTTTCATGTGGTCTACCCGTGTTCGAATCCTCCGCCCCTCTCGGAGAGCCCGGCAAGCTACCGAGAGTATCGCGCCCGCATGGCAGAGCCTGGCAAGCTACCCGTGGCGTATCCAATATGCCAAAAACAGTAACAATAATAAGTCTCACAATGAGAGACATTACTGGTGCCCACTCGAACAAATCGAAGAGCAACGGGATGACAGTGACAGTGACAGTGAAATAAGTTCATATGGACAGGGAAGCAGTGTGGGGAAGACAGAAATAGGAAGGGGGAGGTGGGCAGAGTCTTGCAATTATGATTCTTAGAGGCTGTGGCCAGAGTACAGCAATAGCACAGCAGGTAGGGCGTTTGCCTTGCACGTGGCTGACCTGGGTTCAATTCCTCCATCCCTTTCAGAGTGCCTGGCAAGCTCCCGAGAGTATCCTGCCTGCACAGCAGCGCCTGGGAAGTTACCAGTGGCGTATTTGATATACCATAAACAGTAACAAGTCTCAGAGTGGAGACGTTACTGGTGCCCGCTCGAGTAAATCGATGAACAATGGGACTGCAGTGCTACAGTGCAGAGGCCGTGGTATGGAATACAAATCCTACTCTAAGTGCAGTAAGAAGTTATTTTATTTTTTAAATAGGGAGCTCAGTCACAAGGTTCAAATATCCCAAACAACAGTAAACCAATGGGATGGGTCTTGTTTTCTTCCTGATTCCTAGCCACTACAATTCGTCTATGTAACCATTTTATTAGATTCTTTGGCAAAAAGGGTTGGGCCACATCTGGCAGAGCTCTGGGACTCTTCCTGACTCTATGCTTCAAGGACCACATTAAGGCCTGGGATCAAATCATCAAACGGGTTGATCATATGCAAGTCAAGTGGCTTATACCCTTCACTATCTTCCCAGCCCCTTGTTAATTAGGTTTTTATGAGCCCTTTTGGAGTTTTAATATAGATAAAAATATATAGTGTCTATATCACACATATTTTTCTGTAAAATTAATTTTTACATCAAGTGAAAGTATTCAATAGCTCTGAGATATCGTTTCCATTTGAGTAAGTGGGGACCTTCTTCATTTATTTTATATTTATTTAATATTCCAACAGAAGGCTATGACAAAATTAATTGAATTAGTCAATGGTTATTTATTTAAGGTGTCTCATAACGTAGAATTTATTTTCAGAGAAATGATTATAGATGCTATAGAGGAGGGTGGAAAGAATGCTGGAATATTTGATTAAAGAGGATATTTCCTTAGATCAAGGGTAGCAATGGATCTATAAAGATGCAAAGCAATTCAAGACACAAGGTAGGGTAGAATAAGCAAGATTCAGTGATGGATTCAATATGAGAGATAATGGAAATGGAACACGAAGATTGAGTTATTTTTTGGGATTGAGTCACTGATAGAGAGGGTTGCATTTACTGAAACTGAAAATGGTTAAAATTAAATGAGGCAGCTCTGGCAACAGACAATCTAGAGCTCTGTGTCGGGTTTGAGATGTTTATAAAATAGTCAGGTCAAGATGTGCCAAGTAAAGATATTATAATCCAGACAACTGGATTGTGAGTCTGAATCTCAAAAATATTTTTTGCTAGAGATAAAATTGTGGGAGACATTTCTGGGGGTGTTCAGAGACAATTTCATGTCAATCATACTAAAAGTGGTGTTAAAGGGCAAAAATTACAAAATGTAAGAAGGGGTGGAAGCATTTGGCTCAGCAGAATTTCAACATTCATCATCATATAACAGAAACTGTGCTGTAAAAAGACACTAAGAAAAAGGTAGAAGTGAAGCAGAAGGAAACTAGGAAAATATGGTGATGGAGAATCCTGGAGAAATAAGTGCTTCAACAAGGAAGTGGTTGATTATGAGCTGATACTGATCAGTCAAAACAGATGAGCAGAAAGAATGGTAAATTAAAAAAATTAGAGTATGAAATGTAAACATCCTTAAATGTATGTGTGTATACTATATGAATATGTATAAAAATATAATTGTATGCACATGCATCTATGATACTCTGTGGAAAATAACTATAAATGGATAACAGCTAAAATATGCTAAAACTTTATTCATAATCAACCTTCTGAGGTCAGATGGTGTGATTTCTCTTAATCTTAATTTTCTACTTTTGTCCAAGTTTTCTATAATGACAATCCATTCCTTTACAATGGAAAAATTTTATTAAAATATATTATTTCTTAGCTGATCTTGATGTGACCCTGACTTGGGAATAAAAACATAGTTTGGCTAAGAATGTCATAGAGGCTCTAAACATTATTTTTTATACAGAAATGAAACTTGTACCTTCGGGTCAGCTTCACCAAGGAAAGACACATGTGACTGGTACTTATCTAGGAGCAAGAGAGAAGAGATGCAATATGATTTTTCATTTTTTTCTCTTCAGGTTTTTTTTGGGGAGGAAGACCATTGCTAGTGGTGTTTGGAGGAGGGCATTGTGGCCCCAGGGATCAAACCTGGGCCTCCTGCGTGCATAGAACTTTGAGCCATCTCCAGCCCAGGGTCTGTGATGGGGGTTAAGAAACCTCACCCTTCTATTTCTTTTTTTTTTAAGTTTTAATTTTTTTAATTTTTCAAAGTTAACCAGAAGTCAAACTGATGTGGTCCTAATTTTGAAATTTAAGCTGTCTAGAGCATATTTTCTGCAATATAAGCAAGGTAAGCTTGAGAGTTCAACTTGAACAGCTACCGTTTAGGAACTGCCTTGAATTTTCATCACAGTAATCCCCTGGTCTACTGTGGTCCTTAGTAACTTTGTGAAAAATGGAGACCCCGGGATTTTATTTGGAAGGAATAGTTTTCATTGTGTACAAGTTTAAATCTTGTTATTTTAGACAACATGAAGTTCACATAGTATCTATGGAACCCAGTTTGCAAACTGTATCTCCACATAGTCGTAATTCAGGCTTTCATTATCATCCTGTCAAAGTGCATTATTCCTGTGCAAATTTCTACAGTAACTACCCAAGACACGAAAGTTGTACTTTCCAATCCTTATAAGCACCTGTTTTATTTTTCTCAGACAAAAGAACACACTAGATTCCTCCAACCAAAGTCTAGCCACTGTCAGACATTGCTAATACTTAAAAGAGAATATGGGAGGACAAGCATAGCTCAAAATGGGAACAAAATGAGTGTGACAGCCTCACCCTTTTCATGGAAACTGTCCTACAATTATCCCGCTCATTTCATACTGTGTGTTATACTGAATAATGCAAGTTCTCCCATGATGCCAGATGTCAGTGACACATACATATACATACATTATACATATATAATACATACACATACATATACAAATATTATACACGTACATCTATTATATACATATACACATAAATTTACATACATAGATGCACATAATGGAATATTACTCATCCATTAAAAAGTAAATCCTATTACCTTATGAAAATTGATGAAACTGGAGTACAATATCCTAAGTAAAATAAGCTAAAGAAATTCTCGATGGTATTGAGAATTTGTGGAATTATATGTGGAATCTTTTATTAAAAAGCCAGTTGAATTGAAACTGAGCAAAGATTGGTGATTGTAAGGGCTACACAGAAGAAGGAATGGGGTCCCATAAACCAAGGAGTACAAATATTCTGTTAGAAAAAGTAGAATTCCTGAGAATTAATTGCATAGCATGGTGACTATTTAATAATGAAGCTGTATACTTGAAAGTTGCTGAGAGAAATATTAAGTATTCTTATTTTATTTTATTTATTTTATTTTTTATTTTTGGGTCACACCCAGCGATGCACAGGAGTTACTCCTGGTTCTACACTCAGGAATCACCCCTGGCGGTGCTCAGGGGACCATATGGGATGCTGGGATTCGAACCTGGGTCAGCCTGGGTCGGCCACGTGCAAGGCAAGCGCCCGCACAAGAGGTGACCATGTGATGACTGATAAATATCTTGATCTTAGTAATGATCACGCCATATATATATATATATATATACATATATATATGTATATATATATACATATATATATACATATATATATATGTATATATATATATACATATATATATATATGTGTGTGTACACCTCACTTGTCTTACCCTCATCCCAATCTTGCATGGACTAATAGAACTAATTATGCCATTCTTTAATTGTCCTTTTCTAAATCTGTCTATTCACATATTAGATCTTGTTTTATATCACAGCAGATTCAGTTCTCTATCCCTAGCACTAAGGAGCTAGCATGAAATAGGCACTTCCAATTTTTTTATGAATGCATAAATAGTGAAAAGTACATTCTGAATTTTAAAAATATTTTGTGCCACACCTGATGATACTCAGGGGTTATTCTTGGATCTGCACTCAGGAATTACTCATGGTGATGCTCTGGGGGACCATATGAGGATTGAACCTAAGTGGGTTGCACACAAACCAAGTGTTCTAACACTATGCTATCTCTCCAGTCCCACAACATGAGGGGTTTTGTAAGTTAAAATATGCAAACAAAATAGTTTGGTGAAAGATGAAGGATTAGTGCATATAATATATACTCATACACATAAATTAAAATGTATATATTGTATATTTCCAGAACCATCAATAAAATTATAGAGCAGCTGACACTTACCAAGAAGGAGAGATTGTATACCTTAATTATGGAGAAGGGGTGTAGTATTGTAGTTTTTACATCATTGACTCACACTCCAGTCAAACTTGTGCAGCAGAATCTGAACTTTATAGCCACTGATTTAAATGTGAAATGAAGATCTGTCCTTCTTTAGTAAGGACGAAATTATTTTGACTTTGGAAGGATTCCCTGGGCTGTATAGGTCATATATGCAAGGAAAAGAAGGCAAACTAACAGGATCAGGCAATGTTAGAAATAATAATGCCCACTTGGCGAGGGTCTCGTGAACATGCCAGCTAGTTTGCCAGAGACAGCGCCAGGCACTTGGTATGTGCTCCATTTTTTGACTCTTTGTAACTATTCTTGAAATTAAAGGAGGCATATCCTTTGGATAAATGAAGAAATGAAGTTCAGCCAGATTTTGTAATAACCCTAAGGTTCCACAGCTAATAACCTCTAACAAACCTTCAGCCCAAGTACAGTTGACTCTATACAACTCTTTTTCTCAGACTAAACCTTGACTCTCACCTTCTCGTTCTGAACACCTCCTGAGTAATCCCAATAGAAACATCAGAGAATAATGCCATGCTTCCTCAGATACATATTTGAGCTACTCCAGTTAGGAGGCGAGGTTTATTCTGTGCGCTAAGGCCACACACAGTGTGTTTAACACCTTCCTTGGGCCAATGGTTATTTCTATTTCCTTATATTAACTTTAGCTCATCTTTCTATTTTGTTATTATATCATTGCACGGCGGTAGGGCATTCGCCTTTCACGCTGCTGACACGTGTTTGATTCCTCCGCCCTTCTCAGAGAGCCCAGCAAGTTACCGAGAGTATCAAACCCACATGGCAAAGCCTGGCAAGCTACCCATGGCTTATTCGATATGCCAAAAACATACAATAAGTCTCACAGTGAGAGATGTTACTGGTGCCCGCTTGGACAAATCGATGAGCAATGGGATGACAGTCATCATCATCATCATCATCATCATCATCATCATCATCCCATTGATTATCGATTTTCTCAAGCGGTCTCAGAAATGTCTCCATTCTTCCTAGCCCTGAGAATGTAGAATCCTGTCTTTACTCGTCCTTCCCAATGGTGCCATATTGGATGCTCTTTCAGGGTCAGGGGAATGAGACCCATCATTATTAGTGGTTTTGGCATTTGAACACACCACGGGGAGTTTGCCAGGCTCTCCCATGCAGGCAGGAAACTCTCGGTAGCTTGCCAGGTTCTCTGAGAGGGAGATGTTCTATAAGATGTCACTTCTGGGAGCTTGGTTTTATAGTCTCTGGATGTTGGCCATTGATGTGATTACATGGCACCAGGGGAAGTTTCTGGGTATGACCACCTAGCTACTGGAAAATGGGGGATATGGGCAGAAGAGTCCCAGTCCCTATCTGAGCAGGCTTGGAAATCTCAGCCCCAGCTCCCACACACCTGGGCTCCTCTGCTGGTTCCTTCATGCGTGACGCTCATCCGAACATGTGGAGAGGGGCCTTGAGCATGGCTGTGGCTGGGTTCTGGAGGTCTTCAAGTGTGGTGGCTCTGCTCAGGGAAGGGAGGGAAACTTGACCCACCCCTTTCGAGGGGCCCCGGTGAAGAAAGCCAGGGGCGGGGGCAAGAGACTCTGCGTTGCTCTCTTCCAAGAGCATGGTTTTATAGTCTCTGGATATTGGACGTTGATGGGATAATTTTCTAGGATGGTCTAAAATTCCTGATACGGTTTGCTCATTCACAGAAATGTCTCAGATATCTCCAGGAGCCAGTAACACCTGTACTACACTGTATTTAATGTAAACATAATTTTTCATTACTCTTTTTTCTTTCCTAGCTTATTTATAATATGCTCCAAGACAGGAGATAGATAGCTTGTTGGATTCACACATGCCTTTCATTAAATTATAAGATGACTTCAGAGTAGTCTGAAGGCTACTCTGATTTGAGCACTAAGATGTAATTTGTAAATTCTGAATCTTTGCTGTTTTCATAGCATTTACTTATAACTTCAAGAGACACTGGAACAGAGCTATATTTATGATTGGCTTAATGAAGTTTAAGGAAACAGGCACATTAATACAGCTTCAGAAGGAACTTCCATCTCTACATCACAATACATGACTTTTAGTGTCTTTCTGCACTAACAATAAAATCTTTCTATTCTACCAAGGTCCCAAGTCATAGAGTGTGTGGAAATCCAGAAAGACCTCTGATTGCTTATAAAACACAATTGTTACCTTATCTTTTCTCAATATCCTTTCTCACATAGTATTTTCCTAACTATTACTGGGAGCTGGGTATCATTTTGCTATAGTTTGTATTTTAAGTAAATAATAATTAGGAAAAGAACGAAGGGGCAGAAAGGGGAGTCAAATGCTCCCTAATGGTAGATCATATTCTTTCTGCTTAGAATGACACTTTTCCCATCTCGTTGTTTTCCCTGTGACTTTCAGGAACAAAGAAAAAGAATGGAATTAGCTTAAATCTTTAGTGATCCAAAGAATTGGACAGACCTGTTTAACATGTTGAGCCAACCAGGAAATCATTAATGGGGAAAAATGATAATAGCTATACTGTCATCTTTTACATTTATATCACACTTAAGATCTTTTGAAAGCACGTTGTCCTTCCTTCTTATTGAAAGTTATAAAAAGCAAAACAATAATCCTCAGGAGATTTCTTGTCCTTGTTTTCAATTCTAAGCAAACATTTTGACAGGCTCCAACCTTGCCTTTGCATGATTCACCTCTCACCTCCCCCAAAGAACAGATCCTCTGACAGATCCTCTCTCTCTTAACATTTTAGGTGTTTGTTCATGGATTTGTTTGCATTCTTTTTGATTCCTTAATTACTGACTGCATTTGTATAAAAATGGTGTTGATTCTTACAGGAATGTTTTCTTTGTGCCTTTTCAATTGCATGCCCAGAGCAAGTACTTCACCAACTAGGCCTAAGCTTGGCCTTGACTGTGGCCAGGTTCTGAGTGTTTTTTTATGAGTAAAACTAAACTGCATACATTTTTTGAAGTTTTCAGCTGGTAAGTTTTTTTTTTAATTTTTTAATTGAATCACCGTGAGGTACAGTTACAAGACTTACATTTTTGAGGTTCAGTCACACACTGATTGAACATCCATCCCTCCACCAGTGTACATTTTCCACCACCTATGCCCCCAGTATCGACCCCATCCCATCACTCCCCTTGCCTCTATGGAAGATAATTTCCTTCTTACTCTCTCTTCTTATGAGTAGTATGGTTTGCAATACAGATAAGGAGAGGCTATCATGTCTGGTCCTTTATCTACTTTCAGCACCCATCTCCCATCCCGAACGATCTCCTTCCAACAATCATTGACTTAGTAATCAATGATTAATGAGAAGTTGGGCTTCTCTAACCCAGCTGCCTTCTTCCCCAGCACATGAGGCAGGTGTCCAACCGTGGAGCAATCTTTTTGGCCCTTGTCTCTACCTTCCTTGAGTGTTACTCTCAGAGGGAAGTCATGGTGGTCTTGTAGGTGCTGAAGGACAAGCGAGCTTTGTGAATACTTTTCCCGGCTTCTGCCGCATAGGCAGACACTGCTACTCTTCTCTCTTTAAGGTCTTCCTTTATCACTTTCCTGCACAGATTTGTGAGCTCAGATGTTAGCTTGTGATTGCCTGAGGCCCATGCCAAACCACGTTGGCAAATGAGCTCGAGAGTTTCCGAAGACAGGTGTCTGTTTGTGGTGTTTCTACTCTCAGCATTCCTTGCGCAGTCATGGAGGTGCTGAACCAATCGATTGTATTCCTTGTAGATGCCGTCAACGACAGCATCTTCCCACATTGCTGAAAAGTGCCAAAGAGCTCCCAGTTAGTGGTAATTCTGGGAATTCTCTTTTTAAAGTTAAACCTTGCAGTCCTTTCTCCCCACTCTGTGAAGTAGAATTTTGCACCAAGGAGGTGGTGGTCCAACCCCATTTGGAATTTTGGGACAACAGCAGCATCGGTCAGGCAAAACTGTTGATTGAATATAATGTGGTCAATTTTGTTGTGGAACTGTCCACCGTGAAACTCCGATGTCCAACATTTAGATTCGACCTTCTGGAACTGTGAGTTACCATAGATGGTCTTGATGGACATGATGAACTCAGAAAGTCTCTCACTGTGTTCGTTCCATTCTAGGCCATGGGTCCTAATGTGGAGTTCTTCAGACAACCTTCTTGGTCCTATCTTGGCATTAAAACCACCAACAATGATTTATAGACGGAGTGGTCTTCTTTATAGAACTTCTCCAGCTCCATGTAGGACTTCTCAATTTCTTTTTCATTGTAGTTGGATGTTGGTGCATAGACGACGAAGATAGAAACTGCTGGCAGTGATCCACACCTATCCAAGCATAATCATCCGATTCGGGTTGTTAGGTATTCGAATGAAACAATGCTCATGGCCACGTTCATGTTGACAAGGACACCGACGCTACGGACACCTCTGTTGTCACATGTTCCAAGTAACAGTTCATCTCTAGTGTCAAAAATAGTGTGATGTGACGAATGCCTTCTCATTTCCATCAGACAAATGATGTCATAATAAACTTCTGCGCTTGCACCATCATGTCCTTAATGAATGCTTACGATGCCAGCATATGTGCATTGAAAGTACAGACAGTCATTTTAGTCCTTGTTTTGGCAGTCTAGTTCATCCCTGATAATTTATCAGTCTCTCCTTGTTCATCATTCTTAACGATGCCTTATTGCGGGCTCTTTCAGTGTCAGGTGAATGAGACCCATTATTGTTACTGTTTTTGGCATATCGAATACACCAAAGGTAGCTTTCCAGGCTCTGCCATGTGGGTGGGGTACCCTCGGTAACATTCCGGGCTATCCCAGAGGGATGGAGGTTTCTAGGGAAGCCTCTAATTGCCTTTACAGGTGTTTCCATGGTTCACACCATATTTGAACCCCATCAAATATAGTGCAGAAATTATGGAAAATGGGTAGTAAGGGTCTTATGGTGTGTCTGGAAAGTGGTCTACAGTGTGGCAGTGGCTGGGTAGTGGAGGTAGTGGAGGCTGGCTGAATAGGTATTTATCTGGCGCCAGTAGAGTGGGTCATCTGGGTTTGATCCCTCCAAAGTCCTGATGGATCTATCACATCTTCCAGAAAGGCAATGGAGAGGATTATTCACGACTTCTACTTGGATCTCTTCAACAGCCACATCCTCCTGCCCACATACAAAATTCCACAGGGTGGATATGCCATTCCCAATGTCTTCCCTTCCAAAATCTGACACACATGTACATTACCAGGTCCAGACAATGTCAGACCCGAACACCTGAAGAATGTGCCGCTAGTACTAGTCAATGTACTCACTCGGCTCTCTCTTCAAAAAACTACCTGTCTGTATGAAAAGGTCCGTCCCAATGGAAAACCAGCAGGACTGTTCTGTTGTACAAGAAGGGAGACATCAATGACAGCGACTACTATCGCCCAATCTGCCTGTTGTTTGTCATCTACAAGTTGTTCACTTGAGTCTTCCTGAATAGAATAGGCAGAACACTAGACAAAGGACAACCATGCAAGTAAGCCGGTTTGCAAAAAGGATTCAGCATTATGGACCATATCCACACAGTGACCAAGCTCATTGAAGTTTCGCGAGAGTTCAAGATGCCACTCTGTCTAACATTCATCGATTTAAAGAAGGCCTTTGATTCTGTTGAGACTGAAGCAGTCATCGAAGCCCTAGCCGAACAGGGTGTTCAAACTCAGTACTTCAATATACTTCATGAGCTGTATTATGGATTCACCACCAGGATCTCACCATTCTACAGGGAATGATCATCACCACAAAGAGAGGGGTTCGGCAGGGTGATACCATTTCACCGAAACTCTTCAGTGCCATTCTCGAGAACTTCATGTGACACATAATGAGATTTAGAGACGACCACTGGACTAGAGCTGTTACCAACTGGATTCCATGGGATGTCAAAAGACCACATGGACGCCCACCTATGAGATGGTCAGACTTCTTCATTAACACCTTGAATGAATAGATTGAGGCTCTTCATGTTCCTGGAGCGAGTCGATACCATTAGGCTGCACCAGCACGTGACAGGGACGAATGAAGACGTTACTGGCACCCGCTCGAGCAAATTGAAGATCAGGGTCTCTTCTAGCTGGCACCCTTTGGGCTCCTAGGATCTGAACATCTGCATTTCCAGCTCTGGGAACTTTTCAGCAATGATTTCTTTAACTGTGGCTTTCTCATTAGGGTTACCTACCTGTCCTTCTGGAACTCCAATGATTCTTATGTTATTCCTCCTGGCATCATCCCCTAGGTCTCTGATTCGCCCTAGAGTTATTTTGAGATCTTTTCCAATTGTTTGTTGTAGCCTGTGGGCTTTCTGCTGCTCATCTTCAAGCTCACTAATTCTATCTTCAGCTTTAGCCATTCTACTGTTGAGGGCTCCCACTGTGTTTTTTATTTCGTCTACAGTGTCTTTTATTCATGACATTTCTGAATGTAGATTTCCTATTTCTGCTCTCATTTCTTCTTGTAATTTCTTCGCTGACTGCTCCACCGTTTCTTTAAGTTTGATGAACATTCTCAGAATGTCTTCTCTGAATTCTTTATCGGAGGATCATATTTGTGGGAAATCCCTGCTGAGGCTTCTGGACTCTTTTCTTCATCCTCTCCTTGCTGTGGGGATTTGCACTGTTTCTTCATGCTGTCACGGTTGTATGGAGGTGGGACCTTCCAGTTCACTAGAGCTAATATCTCTTTTTGTGTGGTTTCAATATTTTGGTTCAATTGGAGTAGGCTAGTGGCTTATTTGCCTTTTGTGTTTGAGGTAGCTGGGGGGATCTCCACAAAGTTAGTTAATGGGGACTG
This sequence comes from Sorex araneus, assembly GCF_027595985.1. Taxonomy (NCBI): domain Eukaryota; kingdom Metazoa; phylum Chordata; class Mammalia; order Eulipotyphla; family Soricidae; genus Sorex; species Sorex araneus. Next base: position 64,279,098 of record NC_073313.1, read on the forward strand.
AGATGTCTGTCAAGTATACTAAAACAGGGGAAAATAACTGCGGAAGCATAAGTGGCCACGGACCCCAGAGACCACACCCTCTGCAGCAGAGGCCACGCCCACTAACATAGAGGCCACACCCCTTCTGACCACTGGACATTGGGTTGAGTTCAGGTCCTGGGGCCGCGTGTGGAGCACTGGGCAGAAAGACCTGGGATGCTCAGTAAGGAGATGGGGCACACCTGATGAGGAAGCAGGAAGCGCAAGGTCAGCGGCACTGAGGGGCAGAGGTCCCTGCCCGCTGAAAGTTGGCTTGAGATCCGCAAATCAAAGATCAACAGGATGACAAGTGACAAGTGTCAACTAAAATCAAAAGCAAGGAATATATAGTTAAGGCTGAAATAGACTCAGGACTTTTGGTCCAGATTTTCTGAGCACACACTTCTTTGTTCTGCAAGTACCCAAACAAATCCCTGTAAAGTTATATTGGGAAGCATAGTGTATTGATTAATATCCACTCCCCCCATTTCATCCAAAATAGAGGTGTTAAAGGGGGGTGAAGATTGTGGTCTCTTGGAAGAGCCTCTGAGAATCCAACACTGAACATTAGCATGCACTGTTGGTATAAATATATTGTGGGACCGCAAACAGGGTGGTCACATTTAGACGGCTGCCAGTGATAACAGAACCAGTTGTCCTCTCGCACTCTCCCATGTATACAGAGAAGCTAGCAATACTTGTTCCTCTCTGGAGTACCAAGAACTCTTTCTTACACAGTAGCATATTGGTACAGAAAACAAGTGGATGTTTGGTCTAAATAAAGAGAACCAGTAAAGAGTAGGATGATGTAACCAGCTCTTATCTTGAGGAGGTAAACAAAATAAGGAAAGGCAGCTCTACAAATTAATGCAAAATAGTCTTCTGCTTCTAGAGTAAAGTCTAGAACATCCCACTTGCATATTAAAGGAGTCTTTAGCACTTGCACGGAGAACTTTTAAGTCAGCCACTTGGACATCTTAAAGAGAAGGTTGCCAATTGACAGGAACAGTTCACATCTTTAGATTTGGTAGTAGGCTGTTAGAGAAATGTATGTAAATAGCTACAAAAATAATCCATGTCAGCCACTGTTTGAATCAGTATAGTCCTTCATTATTAAATACAAATGGCTTAGCACAGATAACCAGGTACCTAAGGAAAACCGACAGCATGAAAGAAAAGGAACAACATGAGCAAAACAAATGACCCCAAAGGAATTCCATAATGCTATCAACAGATGTCAAGAATGAGTTGGTATGAAAAAAGCAGTAGTAGAGTAGGAAAATTTTTGAAAATTAAAATTATAAACATAAGACTACATATGTTTAAGTTAAAAGGACTAAATAAGAGAAGGTTTACAACCTAATATGTAACATATGAATGAAAGTAGTGAATGGGAACAATGGAAGGTTTAATATTAAAAGATTTAGAATGAAAAAATAGATGTTAGCTATTATAAAGTGGAAAATAAATATTTTTTCATGAATAAATACAGGATCTTTTAGATTTAAAAAAACCCTCACAATAAAAAGCAGTTTCTTTTAAATGATTCACATCTACTTCTATTGATTTTTAAGTTTATGAAAAAAATAAGAAAATAATCATTAGGCTTCTATGAGAATTCATTCAGAACAGATTTCTCTCCTTGGTCATGAGCCATTCCTTAATACTTTAATTTTCTGGTTTCTGGTTTTCACAAATTTTTCACAGTGAAGTGACCTAGAATTTGGATCTTCTCTTTTCTATCTCTTCTTATTCCTTATGTGGGGCAACCAATACACACTGAATTTATATGTCATTTAAAGAGCAATTAGTACTATTCTTATATCTTCATATTATATTTCTCTCTTGAAACCAGATTAGTATATCTAAGGGCCTACTTGACATCTCAAAGTTAATATCCAGCCCAGATAAGGTTGAACTCCTTCCGGAAAGGAGAAACTTTATCAGAAACAAAAGAACACATGAAGGTGGCTGACAAAACGTTTAAAGCTCTTCCCCTTTACATTTCCTTACTGATAATTTCTCACCTATATAGAAAGCCCTAAGAATGGGGAAGTTTGGGAGAAAACCTGTAAAACCAATGTTATGAAGACAAGGCGCATGCTTCCATATTCTGGGTGTCAGTTGCATCTCAGCTTGTGATTCCTTTTACTCTAGTTACTCTAGGCTCCCTCCCCTCTGGAAAAAATATGCATTCTTTCTTGAACAAGTGGATATCTGTTTTTCCTACTTATATTCTCTAAATAAAATTGTTTTACTTTACCATTTGTCTCCTGAGATTCTTTTCTGTGAGGGGAAGTGACAGACCTGAAAGGAACCTGGGCAGAGGTTAGGACTAATTTTCCATTTCTTGCAGACAGAAATTCTTCCCACTAACCTGAGTTCTAAAACTCGCCAAGAAATTAGTTGGTGGGAATTAATTCCCAAACTATGTAGACTGACTGGAACTTGGGGACACTCTGTAGAGTAGAGAAGTGGAATACAAAATCCATGTCACATTGGTGACCACGGCAGACTATTAGTCCTGACCTTCCCTAGTACCTCCCTGGGTAACTGAGGTATTTTTGGAGAACGGGGGCAGACTCACCTCTCAGGACTACTAATTATTTTCTCCTCTCTTCACTTAAGTCATCTGCAACAGAGGAGGGAGGGAAGGATGACAGGAAGGCGAGGATGGAGGGAAGAGAAGGAGGGTGAGAGGTAGGAGAGTGGAAGAGAGAGAAGTGGGGAAGGAGGGTGGGAGAAATAGAGTGAGTGAAAGAGGAAAGGAAGGAAGGAGGGGGGAGGGGGAAGTGAAGGGAGGAAAGAAGGAAGGAAAGATGGAAGGGAGGAAAGGAGGAAGGGAGGGAGGGAGAGAAGGAGGGAGGAAGGAAGGAAGGAAGGAAGGAAGGAAGGAAGGAAGGAAGGAAGGAAGGAAGGAAGGAAGGAAGGAAGGGAGGGAGGGAGGGAGGGAGGGAGGGAGGGAGGGAGGGAGGGAGGGAGGAAGGAAGGAAGGAAGGAAGGAAGGAAGGAAGGAAGGAAGGAAGGAAGGAAGGGGCAAGCATAGACATTAACCTGCTTGACACCAAAAGTGTAAAATAAAGGTGAAAATGTTCTATAGAAGATGATATTGTAGTCTTATTATTATCATAGTTATTGTTATAAATTAATGTACCTGGGTCCAGAAAGATAATAGAGCCTGTAAGGTTGGCCTTACACATGGCCAACCCGGGTTCAGTCCCTAATATCCACCCAGGTGCAGAGAATCATGGAATGTGATTTCTGATGTGAATGCTAATATTTAAAGATCTAAACTACAAAGTCCTGAAAAGCCTAAAATGTATCTATGATATGCCAAAGTAATAAATTAGAATCTGGAGTTCCCTGTGGGTTTACAAGTCCCCATCTCAAACTAAAGTACCACAATGTCAGGAGAGCTGTGATAAAAGATGAAATTGGTGAGAACTCAAAGGAAGTTTGTCCGAATGATTTCTAAACACACTTATTACAAATTTAAAGGTTATCAACCTTTCAAACCAAATTTAATGTACAAGGCAGTTCCCATTTCCGAAAAATGGTTTTATGACACCACAAAATGTGTATTGCTACCTTAAGGAACATTGTGAAATTCTATTTTCCTACTACAAATGTTTTCTCTGTTCACTTTAGCTTGAAATAAAAAAATATGCAATTTTATACTTTTATTCATAGAAGATTCTGGTATGAAAGGATATTGAAATAAATCATGAGGGATTTCAACTACAGAAGAGTCAGGAGTAATCCCCAATTCACATCCTGAATTGGCTTTGTCTGAACAAATCTGTATATTATCAAACCAAGAAGCTTTATATGTGTTACCAACTCTTCTCCAATAAAGTATTTCTCATTGAACTTCCCTTCCTTATTTCATTCAAGGGTTACTTTGCTAAATTATCTAAATTCTCAAGTTTACATTTCCCTGCCCTTCACCTTGAAACTTACTCTTGACTATATACTTAACAGAAGTGTCTATAGATCCTTTGATTGATTTACAAATCCTTACATGCTCCATGTTGCAGAGGAGAGAGTAAATTTCACTGGAGAATGAATGAGCATCATCCATGTCTTCTGAAAACAAGATATCTGCCTAAATGATTCCTATATATTCTTAAACAAATGAGAAAATCCTATAAAGAGGAAGTAAGTCTATTACACGTAATAACACACTCTGACTCTTCTTACCCTTAAAAATCAGTCTCTGAAGATTCAAAGAGGAGTCACCAATTTCCAGGTCTCCCTTCTAAGTTTTCAAGACCAAGTTCTCAGCTGCAATATGAGCATTTTATTTGCTATCTGATGAGTCATTTTCTCTATTTCCCCATGCCCAGATATTTTGAAGAGGAGCACAAGTCAGTGAATGAACGAACAGCAATTTTGCAAGGATCCAAGTAGTTAGCACCATTTCTCCTTTATTACTGATGATTTTAATCCTCCAACATCCTTTGAATCATTTTAATAGACTCCTCGGGAGATGTATTCTAGCTCCCAGAATGCTAGGAAGGATTGGCAAGAATCCAAATGGGAGGTGCTCTCTACCCATTTACTTTAGAACAAGATTTGCCCCCCCACCCCCACCCCACATCTTGCAGTTTCATGCACATGTTTGGCTGTTAGAGTTAGACAATGCTTCCAATTTTATAGGGAGCGGTTCTGATAACTCATCTCCTTTGCTTTCAATAGAAAGCCTTAAATCTGCACACTGTGATAACCAAATCCGTCCCCAGCACCCTAGGTGAGGGAGGGGGTAATCCATCTAAAGTCTTAATCACTAAAATAAGGTTCCTCTGGGCCAGGCTGACTTTAGACCCAATGAGCCCGAGGTGGAAACAGGCTTTTAACTAAGGCACCTCCTGTTAGAAAAGGGAACCAGGCCAGTGCATTAGTGAGCAGTGAGTGCCAAGCCCCTGGGGAGCCACTGAGGTCTGAAGACACATTGTCACTGTGTAAGTGGCTTTGAAAATACGTGTTTGGAAAGGCACCAAAATGTTGTAGTCACCTGATGATGGCAAAAAGAAGTCATTTTATGGCCCTAATAGAGGAAGGAAGCAGCAAGACAGAAGCAAAAATCCACTCAGGCCATAGACATAAGCAGGAAGCAAACGGTGCTGTTAGATGCACACAGGGGGACACGCACAATCCCTGCCAGCCTGACAGGTGCCGTCACAAGCACAAACATTGCATCCACTGCTAAGGGGCCCGGCTCTTCATCCCAGGTCTATTCCTCCAATTCAGTGCTTTCTTCCCTGACCATTCTCCTTTGGGGGTGTTGTTTCAATATCCACACTGGTATTGACTTCAAGTTTTAGAGAAATGGTAGGGAAATGCAAAAACCCACTCTCTGTGGAAGTAGTAGTCTATTCCCAGGGTTGAGAATAGCAGGAGAGAGAGAGAGTGTGTGTGTGTGTGTGTGTGTCTAAAAGTAGGCGCAATGTATTTTGTTCATTTCTATGATAGAGAGCATTTTACTCGACTCTACGTTCTCAAACAATAACTTTCCACAAGGACAAACTATTTTGCTAGCCTAGGGTTTAATAGCAAACAATTGCAACAGTCAATAGCAAGAAAAATCAATTTCCTGAAATTTAAAACACGCATTCTTTCTTTCTCCCTCTCTTTCTTGATCTCTAACTCTGCCTCTCTGTCACACACACCCACACACACATACACACACACTGCAGTGGAGCCCTATCCATTACATGAGCTCAAACATTTCAATCTAAATTAAATCTAATTAGAGGTAATCATAGTAGATCATATTAAACTAATTCTTGGACAGGAAAGATTATAATTTTAAATGGCTCCATAAAGCACTAATGAAAAAAAGCATCTATTTCAATTTAGAGGTCTATAACCAATACCTAAAGGTCAGTGTAAAGCTGCCACGGTGGCTGTGTCTCTCCGCTTCTCAGCCCTAACTCCAGCTGAGCCAGAAAGGCTCCAGGTTGAGCTGGTTTGTGATGGGCTTGAGTCCAGGCTGTCCATCTTGCAGGACCGAGTGATTGCAAGCTTTGTAACGACAGGAATGATGACCTCCCAGGATGGATGGAATACTCCATTTTAGGACTTAGGCGCATAACTACTTTTCTATTATTATACATTCCTTTTGTATTTGATGCATTCTAGTCAATGGCACTATAATTTCTTAAGCGACTTCGGCTTGTGGAAGAAGCCTTCCTAATGACTTGGCTAAACCTCTCTCTTTTCTCCTTGGAATCCAGAGCTAGTGAGCACCAGACAAAAGCCGCTTTGTTTGTTTTCTTTTTCATTCTGACACCATCTATTTAAGGGAACAGAAATGTAATGCAACTTCCCTCGCGCTAATTATTTCTGAAACTTGTCCAAATGTGAAAACTTCTGAGACCAGAGTTCGTAAGCTACCTTTTATCAACCAGCAATGGCACTGAACATTTCCGAACTAGCCCAATTTAGGGCACATGGGTTTGAGTGCCAAATGGTATGCTGGGCTGATTGGTTGAGTGATCTGAGCCAAACTATTTCACTACTTTGAGTTGCACTTTTAGCATCTGTGAAATAAGTGTGCTTTCTATTCACAACTTCTATTTTGAAAAATACTGTTCTCATTCTTTTGGGTTGCAACCTGTGGTACCCAGGTCTTTCTCCTGGCTCTAGTTCGAGATCACTTCTGATGGGCTCAGGAGGCTATATAGGATGCTGGAGATCGGTCTGCCTTACTTGCTATATCATATTTTCACCTATTTTAGGGAATATTTTAGGTGTCTTAGGGGTAGCTGCTTCAAAGTTGGAAGTAAAGCTGGTTGGCCCAGCTTCCTTCCCCATTTTTACTACGAAAGTTTCACTTCTAACCACAGATATAATGGATACTCATAAAAGATCTTGGTTGAGCAAGAATTCTGCTCTGTTAAATTTTATATACTAGCCTTCAAAGTGGGCTGGAGCGATAGCACAGTGGTTGGGTGTTTGCCTTTCACGCGGCCGACCAGTGTTCGATTCTTCCACCCCTCTCGGAGAGCCCGGCAAGCTACCGAGAGTATTGAGCCCTCGTGGCAGAGCCTGGCAAGCTACCCGTGCATACTGGATATGCCAAAAACAGTAACAATAAGTCTCTCAATGAGAGACGTTACTGGTGCCCGCTCAAACAAATCGATGAGCAATGGGACGACAGTGACAGCCTTCAAAGTCTATTCGTGAGTCATAGCTGAACATTTAAAAGAATTTAATCATACCATTCTGGAAAAAATATCAACTAGTAAATTATCAGAGCTATTGTTTTCAATAGGGTAAATTTAATATTTGGAGAGTAACAGTCTGTTTTTTCTTCATACATTGTAGTTAGGTGAATTTTACTTCATCAGAGTACACAAAAGGAATAAGTTTTTTCTCTTAATAAGTTTCAGTGAAGCTTGAATTATTTTATTTTTCATTTTATCTTTGCATAAGTTAGTCTACTTTTCTCACCTTTTCTTCATGTTTTGCTTTTTAGAGGAGGTCAGATATAAGAGGAATATGTATTGTACTCTGAATTAGTTTCAGTGAAGCTTTGATTATTTTATTTTCTCATTTTAACTTTACATAAATTAGTCTGCTCTTCTCACCTCTTCTTCATGGTATGCTTTTCTGAGGAGGTCAGATGTATATTCTGTTTTGTAGTGGGCAAGATTCCTTTTTTTCTTTCTGGGTTACGAGTCAGAAAAAATAGATGCTTGAGGATAATTGTGATGTGTGTCATCCACACAGGTGCTGAGAAACCTTGGGAAAAAAATCTTCCATTTGGCCATGAGATTCCAGATGAGTTATTTAATTGCTTGGAGATTCTTCATTAAATCGAAGAGAAAACTGAAGTGTTTTCACCTTCAAAAAGCCTACTTGGAAAAAAATCATGCATTACAAATGAAATCCAGATACTCACAAATGCTATTATGTTATTCATCTCCGAATTTACACAAATTTAGAGATGCTCCTATGCTTCCTACTCCTATATATTATGTCTAAAAGTCATAAGAGCTATTATACAAAAATAATTGGTTAACAGGAGGGCTCCTTCTCAGTGTAACTGTTAAATCAGCAACTCACCCAATGCTCTGATGCTAACTGTAACAAGTTTCTGATAGAGTTGTGTTCCCTGGGAGAACAAGTGTTTTTTCATCACCCTCTTAGTCGCCTAATTTGACTGAAATCTAAGATCTTAATGCATCAGTCTTGTTAATTCTCTTGCCAGTACATAGGAAATTGAAGCAATAAACCACAACTTGTTTGTAGTGGTGTTAACATTATTAAGTACTCAGCTAGCTGACAAGAGCCCCATTTTTCCATTAAACTTCAATAGCAGCTTCATGCATATTTAGCTCTTTGGCACTTTTCTTATTTTCCCCTTGATGATTTGTTTGAAAAGTTGACCTCAAATTCACTACACTCCACTTCACTTTTTGCATAATCAAAGTTATGACATATTGCCTTAGCAAATTGCTATTGTCTTTTTATTGCTAGTTTTTAAACACCATTCAACTGCTTATTCGCTGTGAGGACAGACCTAGTATTTTTTTTCTCATTACTCTAGTTAATGGAACCGGGCTTTAAATTGTGGCACTGAATTTCAGATAAGAGTATATTAATAGCTAGGTATTTTAAAAAACCATGTGTGGTTGATTCATTTAATATTTCTATGATTGTTGTTACTATCATCATTAAGTTACTATGAAATCACTTGAGTTCATCTGATTGCTTAGTTTGCTTCACATTTAAAGAGCTGCAATTTTAGAAAGCACCCTGGTCTTTCTGCCTATTGTAATGTACATAGAAAGAACTGTGGCCTTGATATAAGGAAACTCCTTTAATTGACGTTTTTCACATCTTGTCTGTTATTATAACAGACAAGACAAGTTCTCTATTATCTTCATGCATAGTTTATTGGAAGTTAGTCAAAGACATGTGAAATAGTCTCCATGTCTCCAGACTGTGAACTAAGCTTTTGCCCCAAGCCGGCTAAGAGGGGAAATATCCTTCCTTGGATTTTCTTCCCTCCTGGAGGAAGCGGTGTGGCGTCTGCCATATTATGGAACTTTTCAACAGGTATGAACGTGGTGGCGTGGGAAAAAATGTGTTTTGAACTTGAAATAGCGAGACGCTTGGGCAGTCTCGGGCCAGGGCCGGTGCCAGCTCGTGCTCTGCCGAGATTCGACCTGGGTGGCCATGCCTTTGCACAGCCGCTTTGCTGCTGAGTGACCAGGATCCAGAGCCAGCTATATTACTTGGGGTCCCAGCGAGTGCTTGCAGCCATGTCTCCAGACTGTGAACTAAGCTTTTGCTCCATGCTGCTCCAGGAAGGGAAATGATGCAATTTCCAACTTAAATCTCCCTGGACTTAAATACTAAAATACAGAAATCCTATATCTTCATTCTCATCAGTGGAAAACTAATTATCAAATGTTTCCTTGTCAACAGGGCTGTATTCTTAGGGGATAAACTCCAACAAGAATAGTGAGTTCTGTGTTGAAACTCCAACAACAATAGTGAGTTTTGTGTTGAAATATGGAATGTAATCAAGGAAAAGAGAAAAGGAAGTGAAATTTATCAGTTATACAGGGGGGTGGGGGGTGGGAGGTATACTGTTTTTTTTTTCTTTCTTTGGTGGTGGAATATGGGCATTGGTGAAAGAACGGGTGTTTGAGCATTGTATAACTGAGACGTAAGCCTGAGAACTTTGTAACTTTCCACATGGTGATTCAATAAAATAAATTTAAAAAAGATATGTGAAGTAGTGTTGAACCCTATATCTTTGTGATTGTAACTTCCATGCTTATAATATTCCTCTTAAAATTAGCTTCCTGACTAGATATCCCCCATTTCAGTCAAAAATTATTTCCTGTTATTCTCTAAAAACCTAATAATAATCCTGTGTCTCCCTTTTCCTTTGTCCATTAACCTACCTAGTCATCAAGTGCTATTTCATCTCTATACTGTTTTTTTAAAAAATATATTGAAAGGGGCTGGAGAGATAGCACAGCGGGTAGGGCGTTTGCCTTGCACGCGGCCGACCCGGGTTCAAATCCCAGCATCCCATATGGTCCCCTGAGCATGGCCAGGGGTAATTCCTGAGTTCAGAGCCAGGAGTAACCCCTGTGCTATTGCCAGGTGTGACCAAAAAAGCAAAAAAATATATATTGACAGATTCCATGGTTTATCTTTATACTATTATTCACATTCTATCTCCAACAATCCTAATATAAAGTCCAGCCTAGCCAGACTTGTTTGATTGGGGTCTAGTCTGCCACTCATGCATGCTGTTGACAACTTCCACAGTTATCTTTCTGAAGCATTGTTTTACATATAAGTAGTTAACAAATAGTAACTGAGTACTACTATGTGCTAAGTATTGTTCTAGGTTCTGGGATAACAGTGATAATCAAGGAAGACAAATGACCTTATTTTTTTGCTTATATTATAATCCTCCTTATGATGGAAACATAGTTGTTTATTGTCACTGAAAACAATATGTTTTCTATTCTAGTCTATTATTCTGAGTAATATGTCCCACCAATGGGTTATTTTGGCACTATGAAGCCATCTCTGTCTTTGTGTTACTATACTCTGTTGTAAATAGATTCTACTAAACTATTAGAACTTAGACAGCAAGGCCTCTTTTCTCCCCCTTATCACATTTTTACCCAGAAATGAATACAGTACCTGACACATAACACTTCCTAAATAAATTAATAGGTGAATGAAGAACGAATGAGTACAGGGGAATAAAATCTTCCCATGGTAAATTTTATACTATCTGTAAATTATGAAAAATTAATCAGTTAGCGAAAGGCCCACATTTACATGAGAATCATAATAGTTTCAGTCATTTGGTCGGTATTAAGGTATCATTTAACTAGTGAAAAGGAATTTTGTATTTTATGGAAAATATTAGTTATATATTATTTCATTCATACTTTCACATCTGTATATGCACAATACACATTTACATCTTCAAGGACTTATTAATTAAGCCCAATTAATTGCTGCTCCAAATAAAAGATCTTTAGAGAAAAACATGGGAGCTATTCTCTTTTTTTCTTTTTAAAATTTTATTTTTTATAAAGTTGTTCACAGTAATGGATTACATTCAATATTTCAACACTAATCCCACCACAATTACACCTTTCCACTACCACTACTTCGAATGTTCCCATTACCACTCAAGCCTGCCCAACAAGCACATGCTAGATACACATGCTAGATAATTTATTTTGCATTGTTTATTCTGTAAAGCATGAGATGTCATATGGCCACAAAAGTAGCAACACACTCCTGAAATTCCAAAAATATTAAATAATGAGAGTCTGGAGAAATCTTTGCAGCAAGCTGCTTGGTTCTGAGATTCATTTGTGAGTCTCTGAATCAGGGCCATTAATTCGTTTAAATGGCACCTGGAGGCAGTTTGTGGGCATGACAGCCAGGACCCTGTAAGGGTGGGGAGATGGGAAGGAGCGTCTAGTCCCCTATCCCTTGAGGCCTGGAGTTTGCAGTCTCTGGTCTTGTGTACCTGGGTTTTTCACTGGGTTCTGGATGTTTGCAGCCGCCGGGATTCATAGATGGCAGGTAGAGGATGGAGCTATTCTTCAAAATAAAGGAATATGAACAAAAAACATAAGCTTTAAAAAATCCCAACGGAGTTCTAAGGTTGGAGCCGGATGCTATTACCAGCCACTATATATCATTCAAATACCGCTTTTAAGGAGAAAACCATAACCCATAGGGATCAAGTGGAGGAATTTGCGATTCATCATCTGTATTTTGGAATCTGGAACTCCAGTTTGTCAACCCCATTAAATGCTCCCTCTATCATAAATATGCACGCACCCCTGCTAGGTAGAAACACATACAGCATCTGAGTTTTAAATGGATATTTAAACTATGTATTTCTTAAGCATTACATAATGGTATTGTCTTAGTGTTTAGAAATTTCTGAGAGTTCGCAGGCAAATATTTTCATACCAATACTAAAAGCCTAAATATTATATTAACTTTTATATAAAAAAGTACGAACACTACCTTCATATATATGTCTTCTTTTCATAGGCAACATAACACTTCCCCAGAAGTCAAAAGTCAAATAATTATCATCTATATTCTATAGTTTATCCATTCTGAAAGTTTATTTTTAGAAAAAGTAACCTGCTCGTAATGTGGGTTTTTATAAGGTGGGTATACATTACTGCTATAATCAGAAAATAACCGTTTTTTAATTAAAGAGTTAACTGATCAAGACTTCAATTTGTTTGGGGCTGTGAGTAGAACCGCATATAGACCTAAATTCACGATATATGAGAAGAAAATATAGAGAAAATGGGAAAGAAAAAGGAAATCATGGAGAAAAATGAGCTTTAACTATGTATTTTAAACTCAAAGACAACAATCCACACAAACTTCTATGATTTGCATGAAAGAACTAGCAAATAGCTACAGAATATGAGCACCTTATCAAGATCATAGCCAATGCAGAAAGTACATGCTGGCACTTTTAAATAAGCTAACAAGATTCTCAGAGGTCAGCATGTATATAATGTTAAGCTGAATGTTTTCAGAAAGACACAAAGGCAGCGATGAGTGCTTTTGCCAAAAAAATTCCTTTCCCAAATCAACTTCATATAGCAATGAAGCAATCATGGAGGAAAGTGTGTCTTCTCAGAAAAGTGAAAATAATAAAATACATATTTTTCAATTTGTTTACAAATTTCTAGACTCTCACATACATGTGATGCATTATAACAAAAAAAAACCACATACAATAGTCAGGGTGCTAAAATGAATTAGAATAAGGAAATAGACTTGCCACCATTAAAACTTGCTGGGTCACTAAGGAGATAAATAAATGAAAACTTATTATGCTTAAAATGCTTAGTAGAGATTAGAAAATAAAAGAATTATTGATGAAAGTTAGTCCTATAAAAATAAAATATTTAATTTTATAACGTTATAAACAATGAACTGGAGCCATAGCACAGCGAATAGGGCATTAGCCTTGCACACGGCCTACTTGGGGTTTGATTCCTCTGTCCCTTTTGAAGAGCCCATCAAACTACCAAGAGTATTCCGCCCTCATGGCAGAGCTTGGCAAGCTCCCCGTGGCGTATTCAATATGCCAAAAACAGTAACAACAATTCTCACAATGGAGACGTTACTGGTGTCCTCTCTAGCAAATCATTGAACAATGGGATGACAGTGACAGTATTATCATCACCATCGTCCTTGAATTTCTCGAGCGGTCTCAGTAATATCTCCATTCTTCCTAGCCCTGAGATTTTAGAAGCCTCTCTTTACTCGTCCTTTCCAATGGTGCAACATTGGAGGCTCTTTCAGGGTCAGGGAATGATATCCATCATTGTTACCATGGCATATGAATATGCCATGGGGAGTTTGAGAGGCTCTCCCATGTGGGAAGGAAACTCTCGGTAGCTTGCCATGTTCTCCCAGAGAGAGAACTAGGCTATAAGATGTCGCTTCCGGGAGCTTGGTTTTATAGTCTCTGGATGTTGGCCATTGGTGGGATTACACAGCGAGGCGCCAGGGGCAGTCCCTGGGTGTGACTGCTTAGCTACTGGAAAATGTGGAATCTGGGTGGAAGAGGACCAGTCCTGATCTGAGCAGGCTTGGAGGTCTCGGCCCTATGATAGTACTAGTCTTATATCCTACCTACAAGTACCAGATGCTGAGGAATGGACTGGAACAAATGAACAGGAAACAATACTAATAATTATAACAGAAGAAAACTTACCAGTTCAGAAATAGTTAGATTGAATGTTAGAGACACTTACCACGTTCCATTTTATTTAAAAAATGTATTAAACAACCTCTCTATAGATGATATAGATAGATATGGATATAAATACAGATATGTCCCAGTAAATTGTTATTATAAAATTAGGACTGGAGAGATAGATAACATCCTTACTTTGTGTGTTGTTGATACTTGTTTGAGCATAGATAAGGTACCAACCAGTTGAATGAAGAATTGGACCAGATTACTAAACACGAAAAAGAAGATTCGGCCAGTGATAGTATCAGAAACATAGTTTTAAATTTGACTTTCGGGTAATGCAGAGTCTTGGAAGGGTTTAAGTGGTAGAAGGCTAAAATGTTAATAATACAAAGAAGGAAATCTAATCAGGGATACTGGGTAGAAGTTTGTTTGCATGAAGTTGTTTTGTAAAATTTCACTCAGATACACGTGCAGTGAATCAGTAGGGCATTCAGGTTCTAAGAAAGGATCTGTCAAGAATAAAAAGCATAATAAATGAGGAAAATCAGATTGGAAAGGCGTTCCAATGTACTGTGGTAAGGAATACTGGTACTTTGGTGGTGGAGCCTATGTAGTAATGAAAGAGTGACAGTGTAATCCTAAAACACATTAATGTAGTGGAAGCTGTTATCACAATTTAAAACAATATTAAGGCACTGTGATTTATAGTTATTCATAGTTGAGTTCCATGCATACAAATTTCTAGCACAAATCCCACACTCGTGTCAATTTTCTCCACCAATGTCCCCAGGTTCCCTGGCCCCAGCCCCACTAGCCTCCCTCATTAATAGGTACATTTGTAAAGTTTCGTTGCTGTAGTTTGGATCTCCTGCTTTCAGTGCTATTGACTCTTTGGTTTTACAATAAATCTACATCACCCCTATATACATTGATGTTTCTGGTCCCTAACACCTGGCCCCTGTTACTTCCCATCTGCATTTTCTTACATCCCACAATTTTGGTTCTGTTTTGGTGTCACAGCTGGCGATACTCAGGGGTTATTCCTGGTACTGCATCAATAATCACTCCTGGAGATGCCCAGGGGGCCATGTGGGATATTTGGGGCTGAACTCGGCTCAGCCGTGTGCAAGGCATGTGCCTTGTCTGCTACACTCTCCCTCCAGCCCAGTCCCACCAATATGTTTAAGTGTTAAAATAGTTGTCTCTACTTCAGTTTCTGTTAGTTTATTTAGTTTGGGGGGGTCCATACCCAATGGCGCCTGAAGGCTACTTCTGGTAGTGCTTAGGGACCATGTGGTGCCAGGTATCAAAAGGCCACCCACATGCAACACATGTGCTCTCAGCCTTTGATATATCTCCCTGACACCCCAGGCTTGTTTTCTTATGGGGACTACAAGTATCTGAAGGCAGTGACGTGATACCAGATTGAAAACTCTGACAAGTCAGAGGCAAGTCCTTATTGTCCTCCTGTCTCCAGGCCGATCACAGTGGCCTGCACAATACGGATATTTAATAAATTCTTATGAAATAAATGAATAAGGAAATTCTAAAACTGCTTTGGCCAATGGCAACTCCATTGGAATGAGTATGTTTTTACCAAGGAGAAAAGACTGAATGATAATGCTCATTTAGAACAAGAAAAATTCTGGTGCACTTTCTTTTTTTTTTTTTTTTTGGGTCACACCCGGCGATGCACAGGGGTTACTCCTGGCTCTGCACTCAGGAATCACCCCTGGCAGTGCTCAGGGGACCATATGGGATGCTGGGATTTGTGGGATTTGAACCCGGGTTGGCCGCGTGCAAGGCAAACGCCCTACCCGCTGTGCTATCACTCCAGCCCCTCTGGTGCACTTTCTTAAAAAGAAAAATAAAGGAAAGAAAAGCATAAAAAGGACAGCCTTTTCATTTTTCAGGAATAACATGGAGTTAATACTTTTGCAATATGCCAAATGTCAAATATCAGCCACAGCAAAAAAAAAGCAAATTACTTTGTTATATTTAATTAATCTACTGTGTTTGTGAATATATTCCAGTCCAAAAGTAACCATTGTTTAATTAGGTTCTCCTGCCTTATGAAATGTCTAAAACCAAAGAAAAATGAGATGAGCCTGGCTATGTTATGAATGCTTGCCTTGTGATTATCAAACTTACCTAGGAAATGAAATTGCATCATTGAATAAGAGGCTGTCCTCAGCATAGACACTCATTTGTATGGGATAGAAATGTATTGTGTTGATAGTTATTCCTCCTTTATTCTACATTTATCTGGGATCCAAATTACTTTCAAGCTACTAAATGCACCATATATAGGAGGCTGTCCCTGCTCAGATTCTCACCTTATAGGTAGAAAGATCCTATTTGATCATGCAAATCAACGGTCTAATTTGGCATCTGAGGCTTCCCTGATTTTTTTTTTGCTTTTTGGGTCACACCTGGCGATGCACAGGGGTTACTCCTGACTCTGCACTCAGGAATTACCCCTGGCGGTGCTCAGGGGACCATATGGGATCCTGGGATTCGAACTCGGGTCGGCCGCGTGCAAGGCAAACGCCCTACCCGCTGTGCTATCGCTCCAGCCCCTTCCCTGAATTATTTTTAAAAATTTTGAACCATACCTGGCTGTGCTCAGCACAAACTCTGGGCTGTTCACTCAGGAATCACCCCTGGTGGGCTCAGGGAACCATATGGGGTTCCAGAGATTGAATCTGGGTCAAATACATGCAAGTTAAGCACCCTGACCACTGTACTATCACTCCAGCTCCCTTACTGAATTCTTAAATATGTTTCACTGAAAATTTGCACTAAGTTGAGTCTTTTTTATTTCAGCTGTGGGCTGCAGCTGGCAATGTTCTTTCAAAAAAAAAAAACTAAGCAGAGGGCCGGAGCACCGTCAGGAGTAATTCCTGTGTGCAGAGCCAGAGCATAGCCATGTATTACACCCCCTTGCAATTTGTTTTTAAAAAACTAGGTAGGACTAATAAGGAATATATGATCCAGTCTAAGTTATGAAGTCCCAGTAAAGAGAGTTTTTAGATACCCTCATAGTTCAAATCTTCATCTAAAATCATCATCTGCTGTGCAGTAATGAGCTAATGAGGGACTCCATTTGCTCCTGTTTAACGTAAATCTCCTAAGAGTTGAGAATACCAGGCTTTCTTTAGAATATCTATCATCCACTTGCTGAATTTATTCAGGTAGGTGACACTGAACTTGTACCACTGACTTCTCCTATTTTGCATCTAATTGTCATACATACATTTTATAGCAAAGCACAGAGTTTTATGGCCATATTCGGGTGCACATTCTGAGATTTATCTATAATTTTCTTCTCCCATTACAAATTGGTTTGGATTCTGTGAAGAGATTTCTCCCTGATAGTATTTATTTCCTGATGCATAGGATCTGAGCAGATTATTGTTATTAGGTTATCAACACAGCATGCATTCACAGGACCACTATGAGACTGTCCCGAAATTGGAAGAGGTAAGATTTTAGTCTCAGAGATCCCAGAAAGATCTCATTTAGGAACATTGGCCTTTATCTTAAAGCCAAAACATTTTAGCTCTTATTCTGGTGCTGCCTCTGAGCATGAAAACAAAATAGAGAAATGATTGTAGAAAACAGCAATGGGAATACTAATAATAAATACAAATGAAATCTTTCCAGTGGGTAATTAGTAAATCAAGAAGTCCAGTGAGATGTACAAAGGAGATTGTAGAAGAGAATCAGAGAGGAGGGCAGGAGCTCACAATATTCTCATCATAGATGTACAAAAGGAATTGCTCTGAACTTAGCATTGAAAAAGTTAAAGAGATTCTGGGCAAATTAATGAAGTGAAAATGAAATCAGTTAATGAAGTAAGCACCACAAAATTAATGAAGCAGTGGCTGGTACAGCTCATTTTCAAAGAACTCTCTGCACATGCAAATTTAGAGCCTGGCTTTTATATATTTTGAGAACCTTACCACTATTACCCAAGATGTAACTGGTAACATTGTCAAGCTACCGAGAGTATCCCGCCTGCATGGCAGAGCCTGACAAGGTACCCGTGGTGTATTTGATATGCCAAAAACAGTAACAACAAGTCTCACAATGGAGACATTACTGGTGCCTGCTCAAGCAAATTGATGAACAACTGGATGACAGTGCTACTTTCTTTCAAATTATTATCAATAAACAGCATTGTATTCAGATCCTTAAGTCAGCTTTTTACTTTTATTCCACTGAAGGGACTTGCCTCTTAAACATCAGTAGCCTTCCCATATGCAAGATAACAGGGTACCATATGGGGTTCCAGGGATCAAACCTGGGTCAGCCGTATGCATGAGAAGCACATTACCTACTGTACTATCCCTTTGGCCTGATGAGAAAAGTTTAAAAGGTGATCATATCAACATTTCAGTCTGTAGTTTTATACTCTCATAAATTCACCTATGATTCCTATTTTCATCTCAACTGTTTTTCAATGCCTGACTCTGTACTTTGGCACTCATTAAGTGCTCTTGAAAGTCCTCTTCTCTGCCTTGACCCCAGGCCCTCTTCTGCTCTCCCACCAGGCACCCCAGTCTCTAGAGCCTTATCAGGAAACATACTTTCTTATGACGTTTAACTATATCTGCTATTCATTGAGGACTTTCTAACAAAGCCATGTGCACTAGAAACTGTGCTATCCTGATGACCTTTATCAAAATTCTATCAGGTCAAATTTTTGTTTTATGGATGAAGAAATGGATATCTAGTGGTACAGTGATATGTGATCCCTTGTCTACGTAGATAAACATACCTATGCATTTCTATATGTAATCATTTGCATTTCATGATGATGCCTTCAATCTAATTCAGTACCACACGAACAATCTAGTGCCATCTACCACACATTTACTTAGTTACTACACTCTAATAGACATGTATAATGGTATCAGAATTATTCACCCCTGCTGCTATGAGAAACAGCTCCATTAACTAGAATTCATTGTTTATGCGTATCATCTTTTGCCTTTAAGATTATTCATTTTCAGGACACACAGAAGAATCTCTGCAGCAAGCTGCTAGAGATATCTCCAGAACCTAGTTATTAAAATTTCAGAATTCCAGGAATGCAAAGCAGCCATGTGACATCATATGCTATTCATAACAAGCAATACAAAATAAATTGTCTAGGATTGCCTTTTCGGCAGGTTTGAGTGGTGGTTAGAAAATTTCAAATAGTAATGGTGGGGCTGGTGTTGAAATATTGAATGTAATCAAAGTAGAGAGACAGTATTTTGGAAATTGTCTACCACATAGGTAGGGGAAGGATTAGTGTGGGGGAGAGTTACTAGGGACTTTGGTGGTGCAAAATGTACATTGGTAAAGGATGGGTGTTTGATCATTGTATGATCAAAACTCAAACATGAAAGCTTTTTAACTGTATCTCATGGTGATTCAGTAAAAAATAAATAAAAATAAATAAATTATAAATAAAACAGAAAAAAAGATAACTCATTTCCAAAGTGACTTTAGTCAGTGCCTTTGTTACCAAATTCTTCAGTGAAATTATTACAAATACATGAGATTACATTATGTACAGTGGGTAGAGCGTTTGTCTTTCACGTGGCCTACCCAGGTTCGATTCCTCTGCCCCTCTTGGAGAACCCAGCAAGGTACTGAGAGTATCCTGCTCGCACAGCAGAGTATGGCAAGCTACCCGTGGCGTATTCAATATGCCAAAAACAGTAACAAGTCTCACAATGGAGACATTACTGGTGCCCACTTGAGCAAATAGATGAGCAACGGGATGACAGTGATACAGTGATTTGATAGGTCTCATTCCCCTGATCCTGAAAGAGCCTACAATCGTTGGGAAAGATGAGTAAGGAGAGGCTGCTAAAATCTCAAGGCTGGGAGGAATAGAGACATTACTGGTGCCCGCTCGAGTAAATCACCGAACACCGGGATGACAGTGATACAGTGATTTGTAAAGCAATTGGTTCTTTTGCCAGAGTTTGCATTCCATCTTCAACTTATTTTTAAAAAAATTGTGAGCATTAAGATTTAATCTTCAAACTGTAAAGCTCAGTGGGTCTTGACAAATGAATAGTGTTAAAAACACAATTTCATTATCATATACAATAATTATACCATCTTAAAAAAACCTGTGTTTTCCCTGCTCAATCTCCCCAATTCTCCAACACCCTAAAAACAAACTACTCTGTCCTCTAGTTCTGTATTTCCACTTTTTGCGGCACATCACATAAATGGAATCATGTCTTTGCAGAATGGTTTCTTTTACTTAGCAATATACATTTAAGATTCATCCAGGTTGTTAAGTGTATCAGTTGTACATTACTTTTTCTCTGAATAGCATATCATTGTCTGTCTGTACCAGTTTGTTTATCTATTCACCTACTAAAAACATCTTGCTTGCTTTCAGTTTTTGAAAATTATGAATAAAAATACTATAAACATTCAAGAGCTGTAGACATAAATTTTCGATTCACCTGGAGAAGTGTCTAGGAATGTGATTGCTGGGTCATATGTTTA
The DNA here is from genome assembly GCF_027595985.1 of Sorex araneus. Lineage (NCBI taxonomy): Eukaryota > Metazoa > Chordata > Mammalia > Eulipotyphla > Soricidae > Sorex > Sorex araneus. The sequence continues at coordinate 64,299,382 of NC_073313.1, forward strand.
ACTTTAAAATTAACTGCCAAACTCTTCCAAAGTGGCTGTACCATTTTCCATTCTCACCAATAAGGAACAAGCATTACTATAGCTCCACATTCTCACAGCATTTGGTGCTTTCAGTGCTTGGGATTTTAGCCATCCTAATAGGTATGTATAGTGATATCTTCTTGTTTAAATTTGCATGTGTTTATTGGCCATCTGTATATATTTTTACTGTTGTTGATGTATCTACTCAGGTATTTTGCCCTTTGAAAAATTGGTTGGTTGGTTTACTTATTGTTGAGTTTCTTTATATTTTGTTGGCGCAAGTCCTTTATCACATATTTGACTTCCAAGAATTTTCTCTTTGTCTTGGCTTATCTTTTCATTCCCTTAACAGAGTCTTTTAAAGAGCAAATTCACTTTTATTTTTAAAATCTTCTGCTTTTAACTATATTTTAACTATATTTTATACTTTAACTCCTTTAACCAGTCTGACACCTTGATTTCCAAAGTCTTCCAACTCTTGCCCACTCAAGGCCTCCAGTAATGCCTGTAGGACAATATTGGTTTGTCGTTTTTCTCTGGTCACAGAGAGCTTAGATTTATTGGGTTACATCATTCACAGTACTCCCGAGGCACTATCATTCCTCCGTGTTTATCTTTAACCTCTTCTCTATGCTCTGCCTCGCCAAATGGTTAATCACTCATTTCCCCTAAGCAGTACCTGTGACTTGTAAAGTCAAATTCCTCAGAAATCTCTAATTTTGTAAAATTGCTTCTCTTCTTCCCTTATGTCCTTTTGTATAGTTTACTTCAGAACAATGTCCTTTTTGTATAGAAACCAAAAGACAGTTAATGTTATGCTTTTTGTAACTTGGGAGTTGATTAATTCTGGATAATATTACCTCCCGGGCATCTGTTTTCTCTACTTAAGCCTCCGTTGCCATTAGTTCCTAGCACCCCAAATGCAGGGTCACAATGAGGGACAGACTGGATGGACCCAGGACAAGCTGTGAGCTACCCTGGCATTGGAATGAGCCAGATCAAGTGCCATAATACTTAACTATAAGTTAAGAGCATGGTCATGGACAAATTATGTCATGATCCATAGAGTAACAACTAAATTAGGATCCTGCTAGGGCTAGGAAAGTCTAATCTGGCCTGAGCACTGTAGTTGGGATCTATAGCAAGATGTTCCCAGGAGAGCCACCCTATAAGTTTAATGTACCTCTTACTGTGTCCATACAAAATGACTAATATTATTAAGAAGTAGAATTAAGATGAATGTTTAAATGGTTATTGGAATAAGGAAAAGAGAAACACAACCGTAGATGGTATTTGCACCTTGAGTGGATCTCCTGGCAACAGGAGATCTTTGTCTAATTTTAGAAGAGCTTCCCTCAGAAGGAAGGACTTTCATATGTTGATTGTGCTACCTGACCTAGGTATGGTTGCTACCCCCAGTGCTTGGAGGTGGGGTATGAGGCCAAGACTATAAGATGAAGCCCAGAGAAACTAGTGTGGGGGACAGGAGGAGACAGGAATGAGGGACAGTGTGAGACTGGAATGGGGAGTTTAGTGAGACTGGAACAGGTGCGTGGGGAGAATGGGATAAACAGCAACTGACCACCAACCAGCCTGGCAGCCCTCTTACCTCCTTCATGTATCTGTTGCCAGTAGTAGCAAGCCGGGACGGAGAAGTGGCTCATGGCCACCAAACGCATGTGGTAGGCAAGAGAGAGCACCGCCACCCTCTCACTTATTTATTTTGTGAACACACACAAATGCCAATAATAGCAATGGAGAATGCATTTGGTCAAAGATTTTCCTTCATTGGCATTGTGCCCAATACTCTGAATAGTGCCCACAAACCATGTCACACTGTCCTTAAGTTCCTCAATCATGGCTTTGTATTTTTCTCTTTGCCCAAGACATTCTGTCAGCGATGTTATCTGAGTTCACTTGTTTCCTATAAATATTTTCTCAAATGTCACCTTATCCATAAATCATGTTCTCTGGAACTCTGAAGACTTTTCAGCAAGCAGTCAGAGTATACCTTTCTGAGAACATGCAGACTCCTTCTGGTAGTTCAAGGAATGGTAAATAACTCAGAACCAAAAAAGCAAATGGTGGGCCTGTGCTGATACTCTGACTTGTTCTCTCAACTCAGGAGGAAATGTTTGAAGACTGTCTACCAAGGCGTTATTTTCTCAAATGTGTTCAGATATTCATTTTCAAGGTTGAAAGCAGTGTTTGTTTTTTCACTCGCATTCTTCAGTAAAGAAGGGAAGCTAAGCATTTGCATTTTTTGCCATGAACTCTGTATAGTGATTTTCATTTTGAATAGAGAAATACTAGGTTTGTGCATATTCTCTAAAATTGTTTTCTTTTCACAAAAGTATGATCACCCCATCCTGAATGCATTTGATAAGGGTCAGTTATCACAGTTGGCAAAGTGATTGCTTCTTCTATGCACAAGAGAAGGAAAGCAAATAGAAAAACAATGGCAAATCCTAACTCCATGTCCCTACCATGAGAATTTTCCCAAGCACCCATATATTCACCTCTCAAACAATGGCCTCTGACTTTTCTTTCCCATTCCTCCAGCCCCGCAGCTGTCTTCTTCCTTATTTCCAAAATAGCACCTCAACATTTTCCTCCATCTAATGATCTACTAGTCTTTTCTTTATGATTCTGACGTTGGCCATATACCCTTCCCGCATATGTCCTCCTCCCTTATTTCCCTTGACCAAGATAAACAAGGCAAGACACAAATTTCAGCTCTATAGAAGCCTGTGCAGCTTCTGCCAGAATAGCCCTATCCTTCCTGCCAGGACACATATCCATCATAAAAAGGAGATATTTTTATTCATACCAATAAGGCATTTGGCTTAAGGATATACAAGAAGATTTGGGGCCAAGAAGAAACAGTTAGGAGAGATTTCCTTACAAATAGATCAGAATAGCTTGCTTTAGCAAGGATTGGATTTTTGTTTCTGTGAACCTCATAATTCTTAGAGCTACCCAGCAGTTTCCAGAGCCATGGATAATTTCTCTCTCATCTGTTACTCTCACTGTCACTGTCATCCCTTTGCTCATCGATTTTCTCGAGTGGGCACCAGTAACATCTCCATTATGAGACTTGTTGTTACTGTTTTCGGCATATTAAATAGGCCACGGGGAGCTTGCCAAGCTCTGCCATGCGGACAAGATACTCTTGGTAGCCTGCCAGGCTCTCTGAGAGGGGCGCAGAAATCGAATCTGACTCAGCTGCGTGCAAGGCAAATACCCTACCCACTGTAATATCAGGCTAGTTGATAATCAGTTTATTTCTCTCTCCTCCCAAGCATAGTTTGATCTCTCCTCTTACAGCACAAGCATAGTCATAGATTTGGTCATAGTCCCAGTCATCATAATTTCCTCATCCTAGTCTCCTCATAGACCTCTGTCACTGACACTGTCATCTTGTTGCTCATCGATTTGCTTGAGCGGGCACCAGTAACGTCTCCATTTTGAGACTTGTTGTTACTGTTTTTGGCATATCGAATACACCATGGGTAGCTTGCCAGGCTCTGCTGTGTGGGAGAGATACTATCAGTAGCTTGGCAGGCTCTCCGAGAGGGCTGGAGGAATCAAATTCGGGTCGACCATGTGTAAGGCGAATGTCCTACCACTGTGCTATCCTTCTCATAGACCTCAAAATCCTCTCTTTTCTAGCTTTCCTCTAGTCCCTATATTCATCATAGTTCTTCTCTCTCATGAGACACATTTATTTCTCTTGTGAAGATTGGCAGGATAGTAACATGGTGGTCCATAAAATAAACAGCAAAAAAGGAAGGGACATTTGCAAATGTTGACCATGGAAGCTAAGAATTCAAACTTCTCTCAGAAGAAATGGTATCATTTGTCCATGTTTTTCAGATCAGAAATGGTAAGTTCAAACAGTTAAAGTCCTGAGAGTCTCAACTTCTTTGACAGTTTCATATGGAAAGTGATAAAAGATGAAAAACGTAAAGGATTGCAATTAAAGTTATAAGACATTTGCAGCTATAATATATCACAGACTTCCTCATACTATTCTATGCTTTCACTCCATTGAAAATGAACAGAGACTCCAGTGGCGAGCATGTCTGTCTGAATGGCTGAATTTAAGTAACAGTAGCCATCACCCAAGGAATAAGGTCAAAGAAAATCCTGCTGCTGAGAAACCCATCTAAATTCAAACAAATGCAACAGATAGATTTATAGAAATCTAAATCACAATTCAAGGCCAACAAGAACAATCTTGTTTGTCGAGCAGCAAACACCAAAGTGCTAAAAAACAGGGTTCCTGACGTTTTCTCATAGTGAAAGGTTCATCGTTTTAGAAGCTATGAAATTCGTTTTCATTATTTAAAAAATGCACAGTCAGAAAAAAACCCTGGATGTCTCTTTTGGAGGCAGCTTCTATTAACTGCTTGAGGAAAGCCACACTTTTGCACAATGCCCTTTGGAAGGAACAAAGCTCTCCACGATGCAGCAATGCTGTGCTTGCCACATAGCTCATATCAAAGGGGCCCTTTTTACTGATGGTGCAACTTCTTCATCTTCCCTTGGGAGAGCAAGTCTATCTCCTCAACTGGCCTGTATATATTAGAGTTGAGGAATTTGTTTGTCGACCAAAGTCAAGACAAGATTTACACTTTGCAGGGATTGGGGTGGGCACCATAGCAGGTAACCAAAGCCACCAATTAGAATTGTCTGATTAAATGACCAAGGGAAGGACAAATATCAGAAGGTAATGAGGACCAAACTTGGAAAAAGTGCCCCGGATATTTAATGTGTATCAAAGACACTTAAATTTCATCTTTAAGCAGCAATCTAATTGGCTCCCTCACAAAGAGAGAATCAACTGTTCATATTTTTCTCCCTTGGAAAATGAAGGATTCTACTGACACACTTATCTTAAAACTTGTGGTTTGGGAGTATACTAAGCCAAGCCATCATTGTGATGGATCAATAAATCATCCCCAAGAGTCAATTCAAATTCTTCTTCTAATAATTTGGGCTTTACAGTATTTAGAAAGAGAAAAGAAGCCCATAAATGCTGGATATTCTGGGACAGTGAAGAAACGAGCACTGGAAATTCACCAAGAAAAATTAGTGACTCATGGGTGGCCCAGGCACAAGAGAAGAAGCAGCAACAAAGAGCCCTCATTTCCCATCTAGGGAGAGGAGTCGCTTGGGAATTGACAACACAAGCTTCCTCATGAAAACAAAGAAAAATCACCTCAGATAATGGTGTTTGGGTTTGCAACTAATTTCCTCTTCCTTCATTTCTCCTGGACTGTTAGGCAATAAATTCCTCTTTATATTCATATTCACACATTCATTTATCTATCCATTTTCAATTAATAGGTATTGAGTACCTACTAGGTTCAGGATCTAATATAGATCCCAGAAAATCCATGGGTAAATTATAATTATAATTCAGATAAGCTTCCTGTTCTCACAGAACTCATGGTCTGAGCAGATATTATGAAAAAGCAAAATGCAAATGAAATTATAAAAATATACATACAAAGAATAATAAAATCTGTGAACAAAATTAAAATGGAGTGATTCCATAGCCAAACCCAGGAGGCAAATGCTTCTTTCAAAAGAGTAGACAAGGAAGAGTATTAAATTTTAATCCAGAAACACCCAATACTGTAAAAGTTGGAGATGGATAGACCTGACAAGAGGGTTCCAGACAGAGGGAACAGGTAGGCAAATGCATTGATGCAGAGAAGAGTCACCTATATTCCTACAATTGGAAGAACATTGCCAGGGTGACTGCATCTTGGCGACCAAACGGAAGAGTACAGGAGATAAGAAGAGAGGTCTAGGCAGGGACTGATTGATGGCTGATGTCCTTGGGGCAACTGGCATGGAGCAGAGATTATGGGCTGTATTCCAAGGGCAACAGAAAGCTTACAGAATGTTGTAAGCTGATTTGCACTCTTCGGTCACCTTGTCAAATCAATGAGAACTTGACAAAAGAGGGTAGTAAGAGAACAACCTGAGAATTCTGTGACAGAGAACCAGGGACTGATGTGTTACTGGAGAAGCTAGAGAAAAGTAGAGAAAAGCCGCGCAATATCTTGTAGCCTACTTCTCCCTCTGGGAGAAACTGGCAATCTTCTGAGAGTTTCCTGTCCACATGGGACAGCCTTGCAAACTCCCCATGGTGTATTCATATGCTAAATCCAGTAACAAGCTGGATCTTATTCCCTTACCCTGAAAGAGCCCCCAGTGCGACATCGTTGGGAGGGCCAAGTCGAGATAGACTTCTCAGATCTCAGGGAAAGGATGAAATGAGAGGTTACTGAGCCCTCCCGAGAAATCGGTGATTAACGGGATTTCTTGATCGTGATCGTGTCCCATTGTTCATTGATTTGCTCAAGCTAGCACCAGTAATGTCTCCATCGTGAGACTTGTTGTTATTGTTTTTGGCATACCGAATACGCTATGTGTAGCTTGCCAAATTCTGCCATGCCGGTGGGATACTCTCGGTAGCCTGCCCGGGCTCTCCGAGAGGGATGGAGGTATCGAACCCGCGTCAGCCTCATGCAAGACAAACACCATACCCGCTGTGCTATCGCTCCAGTCTATGGATGTGAATTACACTAACAAATCAATTCCTTCTGCAAATTTAAGCACAACCATCTTAAATTGGTGCCAACAGTAGTATCATCTATTATATTTCAAGACTAAGGAATGTAAGGAGCAGTTTTCCTAACAATTTTCAGAAGGGGATATATTAACCATAGTGGTTTTTGAAGGTAGAATTTGTCTGATACAACCGAGCAAATGCGCTAAAGTCTAACTTGGACTTCTTCAAATCACTGTCTTTCAGAAATTTAAAGTAACTTTTGGTACAACTTAAAATATTGAGTTTTCACTAAAGTGCAAAAAGTGGGAGAAAGGGGATTAGGTTAAAGTTTTTGAGAAGAGGCAATTATCTGAAATATTGGGGCTGACTTTTAAAAAGAAATCTTTAAATTTTCTTTCTTGAACAACCATGAGATACACAGTTACAAAGTTGTTCATGGTTGGGTTTCCGTCATAAAATATTCCAACACCCGTCCCTCCACCAGTGTACATTTCCCGCCAACAATGTCCCCAGTTTCCCTCCTACCACTCCCCTCACTTCTATGGCAGGCACTTTTCTTCTCCCTCTACCTCTATTTACTTTTACTTTTAGGCACTGTGGTTTGCAATACTGTTACTAAAAGGTTATCATGTATATCCCTTTACCCACTCTCAGCGCTCAGTTCCTGTTGAGAGTGATAATTTCCAACTCTTCCTCATAGTGGTCCCTTCTTGGGGCTGACTTTGAATGGAACAAGTTCCCTTATCCTCTACAAGGCATGTTCCTAAAACTTTCATATTCACCATGACATCGTCATGAATTCCAGTGGGCAGTATGTCATTATGATGGATTATCCCAGTTTTACAGTTGAGGAAACTGAGGCATGATGAGGTTAGGTCACTTGTTTGTAGACAAACAGATTAAATAACAGAGAGTAAAAAAAAACGATTTTAAAACCCTACAGTCTGGCTCCAAAAGGCATGTTCTAATGCCAAATCTCTGCAACAATCTGCTAAGAGAGCCATTTTAAAAGTGAATGTGATTTTAATTTCTCATGTCTTACACTTCTTAACAGAAAACCTGACTCAGCCAGTACTACTTACACTCACCCTTCTGATCAGGCAGAACCTAATCCTTAAACTATTAGCTTGCTCGTTGGCACATAAACAAATGGGTGAATCACAAATTTGCTCATTGTTTTTCCCTTTTGCAGATGCCAACTGTGTGATCATGGGCAAGTCAATCATTCTCTCTGGATCTGTAAGTCAGCTAATGTTAATTGAGCACTTACTATAACCAGGAAATAGAGTAGATACCAGCGATGTAGTAAAGTACAAGAAGACAAAATACTTTGCTGTAACTTAAATCCTAATGGGGGGAGGGTGCACGGAGTGACCAAGAAACTCATCCCTAGATACTTTAATTGTGTGTATACACTTTCTGGAAGCAGAGAGGAGGAAGGCCTCACCCACTGGAGGGGCCAGAAAACAGATTTTGGAACTGTCCCTGAAAACAGAGACTAGAAGGATCGCTGCGAGAGGAGAAAACCCTTCCAGTTATGAAAACCCCACAGGTCTGAAGCTGAGGAATGAAAACGGAGCCGAGATTTCTCAAGAATGGAAAATTCTAGAGCGGTAAAAATGGGAGCAAGAGTAGAGTGCTGAGGACAAGTGTACTCAGACCATAAGGGACAGAATTCCTGCCTCCAACGATGATTTGGAGTCTCAGCTGCCTCATCATAAAACCAGAGCTAATGATAGCGACCACAAATAGCAAGTCTAAGGATTCACTGAGCTACTTCAAGAGGACTTTGCCTAGCACAGTATCAGGGAGACAGTGGTACTAAATAACCAGGAATTGAATCTGAATCCACTCAAAGTCTCTCTTGCCCCACTTCCACCTAAGAAAATACAATAAGTTTGCCAGAGAGAGTACAGTAGGCAGGGCGCTGACCTTTTACACAGCCAACCCAGGTACAATCACCAGTCCCTCAGATGGTCCCCCGAGCATCTCCAGGAGTAAGCCTGGAGTGCAGAGCCAGAGTAAGCCCTGGGTATAACCGGGTGTGGTCCAAAGTAAAGAAAATATGGTAAGTTTAAATCCTTACTGCTTCTCTTCTTGCAGGCATTCATAATGAAAAGCACGAAGGTGTTGAGCAAATGACACGAATTTTCATTTTTCCATATTACCTGACATGGTCTTAAGGAAACAAAGAAATCTTCACACACCTGAATCTTAACAGCCCTTGGCTTTGCCTCGTGGAGAAGCTTAGTGTTTCTAAAGAGCACACTACATATGACATCATATTAAAATCATTGATCTCTCTAAACAATGCTCATATAGGTGCTACAATTATTGTATTAAGGGCAGATTTAATCTCAAGGTAGAAAAAAGTGAGCCTACTCACATTTGATTTGGGGCGGGGTAGAATACTTAAATTTAAATTACACCATAGGCATTTTTTAGCATAATGTGTACTGTATATTTTTGCATTTCAATAAACTCATTTTCCCCCTACATGTAACACTTGGTAATTCAGAGAAATGTATCTTAGCAGCTCCCAACTGCTATTTCCTCAAGTTGGCTCATGGTTAGTATTTTTCTTTTCCTCTCTCTCTCTCTCTCTATCTCTCTCTCTCTCTCTCTCTCTCTCTCTCTTGCTCGCTTACACTCACTTGCTCTTGCTCTCGTTCTAATTAAGTGAAAACTACCAGCTCTCTGGGAGCAAGAATAAGGAAATTATGAGAAAAAGAAATTATTTTGGTTTCCCTGTCCTCTCAACATCATATAACATGCAATGGAGCATTATGCATACTTCTATTTAATATAAAAGTGGCCAAGGGAGAAAAGCAAGTGATAATTTCCGTGAAAATGACCGTATGTAGTTAGCTTTATACTGAACTACGAGACATTCTTCAGCTTTTCCTGGAAAAATGAATAAAGCTTCTCACAAATATAAACTCTCCTGTAAAACATAAGAGGGTTCAAATCCTGAGTTGACAAAAAGCTCAGGACTAAAGTGATGCTTCCTGCTTTCTAAACGTAAGTCATAGAAGAAAATGCTCCCCTTTTTGTGCATTGGAGAAACCACATTTGGAGGTATTCGTTGCTGTTGCCTTATAGGCTGCAGGATTCCTCTGTGCCTGCCCTGTGAGGAAGTAAGGCTGCAGACATAGGCCAGCTGCAAGGATTCTGGTGATAGCACTTTTAAAAATGTATTTATTTATTTTTATTGAGTCACTGTGAGATACACAGTTACAAAGCTATTCACGATCAGGTTTTAGTCATACAATGATCCAACACCCATCCCTTCACCAGTGTCCGTTTCTCATGCCTCAGTTTCCCTCCCTCCCTGCCACACTCCTCTCTCCCTGCCACAGCCCTCCCTCAGCCTACCTTTATGGCAGGCTCTCTCTCTCCCCCTCTCCCTCTCCCTCTCCCCCTCACCCTCACCCTCTTCTTCCCTCCCTCCCCCTGTTTGCCTCTGTCTTTGTCTCTGTCTCTATCTCTCTCTCTCAATTTTGGGCACTATGGTTTGCAATACTGATTCGGAGCAATTATCATGTTTGTTCCTTTACCTACTTCCAAGCATGCAGTTCCTATCCAGAGATATCATTTCCAACTATCTTTGTCGTAATGTTTCCACTTTCTATCCCAATTGCCCTCTCCCCCAGCACTAGAGGCAGGTTTCCAACTATGGACTAATCCTCCTGGCCCTTGTTTCTACTGTCCTTGGGTATTAGTCTCATATTATGCTCTTTTAATATTCCACAAATGGTGCAGTCATTCTAGTACTGATCTCTGAGTCATCGCCGTCTACAACCAGATATGAAAATAACAGCACTGTGGATTCTCCTGTCGCAGCCACAAACCAGCTGATTGCCACTGAAAGGCGTCATTTGATGTCACAAGGAGCAGAAAAATCACCTTCACTGTGGTGTACAGAAACAGAAAAAACTAAAATTAGTTTATTTGGGTGTGATTTCCAAGTGGTGCTTAGTGGGCCCAGGGGCTCCCCTGGCAATTCTTTCTTTTTTTCTTTTTGGGTCACACCCGGTGACGCACAGGGGTTACTCCTGGCTCATCCACTCAGGAATTACTCCTTGTCAGTGTTCAGTGAACCATATGGGATGCTGGGAATTGAACCCATGTTGGCCGCATGCAAGGCAAACACCCTACCTGCTGTGCTATTACTCCAGCCCCTCCCCTGGCAATTCTTGACCAGCTGGATGGTTATCCAATACGAGAGTCCTAGGATGTGGTGCTTCTTGGGCCCCACAGTGCCAGGGATGGTTCAGGTCACCCCAGCAGTGCTGGCAACCTCCAGGGCTGCACCTCGTAATTCCTGAAGGACTGAGTTGGGCATATAACAGGCATCCTAACTGCTGCATAATCTCCATTATCTCCTGGTCCCCAATATATTTTTAAGCCACTACATTTGGAGGCCACATGTTACTGGGCAATGATTACAGAAACCGGAAGTCACCATAGAAGCTCACTGGGTCAACACGTGTGCCTTTGGAAAGCTCATGGGCTCCAAGCTAAGGAGATGATAGTAAGAACAGGGACAGCGGTTCACAGGGAACCTGGGCACAGGATTTATTGTGATGGAGCTTACTATTGACAGAGATTTATGCCTCCGCATTCATTGAATCCTCAACAGACCTGTAAAGTAAATGCAGTGATTTTTCCCACTTCATAGATGAGGAAAATAAGGCAAGTTAATTGACTTGCGAAGCCTCCCTTATCAGTCAGTGGTAGAACAGCGTTTGAATACAGTCTGATGCCAGAGCCCTCGCCTTTAGTCACCGCTGTATACAACCTCACTTATGTCCAATGTGTGTGAGAAAAACTTGCTGATGTGCCCATACTTCTTAAGAACACCAGTTTGTTGGGAAGAAAATCTTGACAATGGCTGCAGAAATAGCTTCCTAGTCCTGCTCAGCAATTCTGTCTGGAATGGTCCTCACTATCCTGCTGTGGGCTCTTCTGCTCCCAGTCTGTCAGAACTGGATTCATTCCTACCTGTGTCTAGGGGTAAAGGTTGCTTACCTAAGTTGATGAACAGAGACAACTTTCTTTCAGAAACCCTGTCCCTGTCCTATGCTCAATGACAACTCAAATAGCAGAGGACACACGTTCATGTGACTTCCAAGTAAAGCTTCATCAATAGTGTCCTAGATGCTACAGGAGGATTTTTTGATCATGATAACTACAACCCACTGAGCACTGCGTGCAAGAGATTCTTAGGTTCAGAATTCACAGTGTAATTTCACGGCATCCTCTATTAATAGTGACCAATGAGTTAGTCAGATTTTTTACTGCAATTCAACAGAAAAGAAAACTGAGGCTCATGGAAATTAACCGACTTTCCTGGAATCACACAGCGATTGAGACAGCCAGGATTTGAACCCAAATCAGTGTGATTTTAAACCACTATGCTAAAATGCACTGGTGAGGTTCAATGCCCTGTTTTCCTGATCAGAGAGAAATGTATAATCATTGTGGGCTCCCTTACCACCCGTTTTGATTGAATCCAAGATTCATCATTTTTGCTCTCAATGGTTCTATTCTCTACCCTGTAAAATGGGAATCAGGAAAACACCTCCACTTTTAGGTGAAAGATTCCATGAAAATTCTGCAGGAGTGCACATAGCAGCATCACTGGTAGCACTGTAGCACTGTAGCAGTGTCATCCCATTGTTCATCGATTTGCTTGAGCAGACACCAGTAACGTCTCCATGGTGAGGCTTGTTGTTACTGTTTTCAGCATATTGAATATGCCATGGGTAGCTAATTGCCAGGCTCTGCCATGCAGGCAAGATACTCTGAGTAGCTTGCTAGGCTCTACAAGTGGAACAAAGGAATGGAACCTGGGTCGGCCGCGTGCAAGGCAAATGCCCTACTCGCTGTGCTATCGCTCCAGTCCGAGCATCACTAGTAAGAGCCCCAAATTGGAAACAACCAAAATGCCCTTCAATAGAAGGAAAACCAGATTTAAATTTTGCCACAATATGGTGGAATATTATTTGGCCATAAAAGGAACGAAGTAGTGATACATGCTACAGTACACATGTACCTCAAAAGTTAAAGTAAATCCTAAGTAACGTCAAAGAAGCCAGACAAAAAAGACAATTTGGTAAAGTACTAATGGTAGGGAAATTGATACAGAAACTAGTGTTATCCAAAGTGCGAGGGGGAACAGAGTAGGGGGGGACTGAGAGTAGGTATGGGGTTCTTCTGACAGCAATTAACTGTTCCAAAATTGAAAGGGTGATTTTGCACAAATGTGCCCAAAATCATTGAATCAGACAAATGATTGGATCATAGGGCATGTGATTAGACTTTGGCAAATCCATGTTTGGAGCACTCTGCCTCACCACATGAGTCTGTTAAACATGAATGGAGTGTCGATATGCCTGGCACACAATTGACTCGGAAAAAACAAGCTATCTTGATTTTGTTTTTAAAAAGTCACATAGAATATGCCTGAACGAACTTGGGGTATTGTTTCTTGTTGAAGCATCACAAGAAATCATATTCAATTTTCACCCTGATTTTACTGTGTTTTCCTGAAAATCATTAAGTCCATCCCATCCTGGCACCTGAAACAGACAAGTGAGAAGTGCCAAATTGCAGAGGAGAAATGAGAGCAAAACAAAAGCAAGCTACAACCAATCTCTCTTTGGACAGAAAACATCAATGGCAGTGTGGAAAGACCTCATCCTGGGATCAATTCGTCATCAGGAAGACACTCTGCCTAAGTCTTGCCTCTGACCCTGACAGCTTCTCTGTCTCCCTCCCAAAATGTAGCAATTTCGCCTAACAAATACCTTGAAAACAGCAAAGTACGCATCGGGGTGGAGGCTAGCAGCTGTCAAGTCCTAGGAACTTACCATGGCAACCGTTCCTAGGGCCTGGTCCAAGGTGAAGCACTGAAGCAGCCCCCCCAAGCCAGCTGTTGAGAGGCCAGAGGACAGCTGCAGATGTGTGAGAGAGGGGGACAACTTCCTGTTGCACATCACTGAGCTTCTCCCCCCAACACAGCGGCAGGAGTGAAAGAGAAATACAAAAGTCCTTTGAGGAGCTGGGGCAGGAAACTGCAGTCTCTGCCCTCCCCGAAGTCTCGTTCAACTTTCATTATGGAAATTAGATGGTGTTGTTTGCAGCTGTTGGCAAGTTCGGTTTCCCTGTTCTTAACCTTGTATGCTAGTAGGAGCGTTCCACAAATAACACCAGTGCAGCGCAGAAGCGAGGCCTCCGCTCGGCCGTTTCTTTTCCTTGGATTTTACAGGTTGGGTGGGTGGTGGTCCGTTTAGGGAGGGGAGTCTGTCCCAAAGTTCCTTGGCGAGTCATTTCATTACATGGTGAGTTTACCCATCCAGTTTACAAATGGTTACTTAATCTACAAGTCACTTAAGTATTTTCAACAGCAGGATCCCAATTCCTCACGCAAAACACTTGGAGACTAATGCTTCAGACATCAGAATTAGCTGGATGGCAGAAATCTCACATAGCTATTTTATGTGATCTCGGGGCTCCATGAGGGTGGGAGCTGTAATCAAGACAATGACTTTTCAGAAGCAAAACGAACTCATCCTCATAGGCAGTAGGATAAGAATACTGAAAATAGCGTGTGAGATCCAATCAGTTTGCTGGAAATTTGCCAAGAATTTCATGCTTCCGTTAATATTCGATTTCAGCGGCTGATAAGGGATTGTGAAGTTATACCTCCAGGTATATGTTACCCAGTGTGCCATCCTGGACAAGTTCCTAACATAATTGTTCCTCAGTTTCCTTATCTATAAAATGGCCCAACAGTAGTTAGGTCGCATGCAAAGTATAGATGCATATAAAGCTTTTTGTGTTTTTTAAAAAAATTTAAATTTTATTGAATCACCATGAGATAGTTAAAAGCTTTCATGTTTGACTTACAATCTCACAATGATCAAGCACCCATCCCTCCACCAGTGCACATTCTTCACCACCAATATCCTGGGTATAATCCCCTTTTCCCACCCTCTCCCTGCCTCTATGCTAGACAATATTTCCCATACTGTCTCTCTATTTTTGGGCAATATGGCTTGCATCACAGACACTGAGAGGTCATCATGTTTGGTCCACTATCTACTTTTGGCATGCATCTCCCAGACCAACTGGTTCCTCTAGCCATCATTTTCTTAGTGATCCCTTCTCTATTCCATCTGCCTTCTCCCCTCCGCTCATGAAACAGTCTTCCAGCTATGGTGCAATCCCCCTGGTTCTTGTATCTACTGTCCTTGGGTGTCAGCCTCATGTGATGTTATTTTATACTTTTTGTGGTTTTTTATTTGGCTTTTTGGGTCACGCCTGGCACTGCACAAGGGTTACTCCTGGCTCTGCATTCAGGAATTACTCCTGGCGGTGCTCAGGGGACCATATGGGATGCTGGGAATCGAACCCGGATCGGCCGCATGCAAGGCAAATGCCCTACCCACTGTGCTGTCACTCCAACCCCATAGATGCATATATAAAGCTTTAAGTACAAGCTGCAAGAGATCAAATGCTGTTATCTCGATGGTGGCTGTGGCTGACATCCTACCAAGTATCATATCCACCCCTTACAATTAGGTGGGAACAGGTAAGGGTGGAGAATCCAAAGGATGCCAGGATTGGTTAAATATTCACTAGACAAAAAAGGCTTCTTTTGGGGTTGATCACTTTTCAGGTGTTCTGAGTTGGCAAGGAACATCCAAAAGTAGATAATGGACCAACCATGATGATCTCTCAGTGTCTGTGTTGCAAGGTATAATGCCCCAAAGTAGAAAGAGAGTATGGGAAATATTGTCTGCCGTGGAGGCAGAGGGAGGGTGGGAAATGGGGGAATAGCGGGGATATTTGTGGTGGGGAATGTGCACTGGTGAAGGGATGGGTGTTTGACCATTATGTGATAGTAACCCAAACATGAAAGTTTGTAACTATCTCACAGTGATTCAATTAAATTAAAAAAAAAAAAGAAAAAAGAACATCTGCAGCTTTGGGGAGGGACAGTTACCATTCAGTATTATCCATGACTCATTTATATGTATGAGGTGCCTAGGAGTCAGAGCATTATAAATCATATTGTCAAGCTAGCAATAAGAGCTGCCCTTTGTGGAGCCCCCAAAAGGACCCAGAAGTGAACTACTTACCAGGTGTTATCTTGGTGATCGCACCTTAACCTTCTGGGGACAGTATTATTGCTCTGACTTAGAGAGGTTAAGAAAATTACTTCAGATAAGGCATTCTAAGGAATATCAGTTCAGGATCCTCCCCAGATCCTTCCAACCTATAGCCCAGTCTCTCCACCCCTACTCTTTGGCGAGGTAAAAGGCTTAAGGTATGAGGTCTGAGGCATGAGATTGGTCAAAACAAAATGACAATAAAACTAGCGGAGATAAACATAATAACTTACAGTGTACATAAATAAACCTCACATGAAAGAACACCAAATGTCCCAGTTCTGAGTAATGTTTTACACGGCAGTGGTGTGCGTGTATGATGTGTGTATGTGTGTGATCTTTGGGGGTGGGACTAGGAAAGCTGATGATTCATATAAAATTTCATTATGGTTTAATTATTTTTCCTGAGATAAGCCCAGAAGGCCTTTGTTTCAAATATTACTTCTAATTATTCATGGATTATGAATGCAATCACAAATAAGGGTGAGAAGGTAGGTTTATTATTTAATCAACTGCATAAAGATGATGTAGTATTTAAATTTAAAAGGAAAGTCATCTTATAATTAGAGCCTTTGTCAGATAATGAAGTCTCATTGGCTCTCTCTATCATCTCTATCCTCTCATTGCTAAAATTCTGGAAGTGTAACTACCAGAGTCATAACTTGACATGTTAAAGCAGATGCAGAGGTCTGGTCAGGGGTTCCCACCAATCCTGTCTGTCCCTCAGGAGTGAATTGACGCATCAGAAAATTCCAAATTCACTGTACATTACAGTGACCTCTCTGAATCCCAGTCAACAAAAACCCCTTTGACTGATGAAGAACTAACCACTCCATATGGGAACTTGTGCTTTTTGCTTCTGTTGGACAGCCCAGTAGATCAGAAAGTGTTAACTTGTGCTAAATTGAAGAGTTGAATTCATGTTTGTCTGTAGTTCTCAACTATAAGCCTAAATTTTAATCTCTGCAAATATCAAACCCAGTCTATGCCTCTCTGCCACAAACATGTGAAAACAAGGACTGTAAACAGAGAGAGAGAGAGAGAGAGAGAGAGAGAGAGAGAGAGAGAAACTACCCTAGAGGGCTCTAACAAACTATGATGCCCAGTCCAGCCTCTGTACCAACTTGAACACAATCTCTGGAGAAGAGATTCAGACATTCAGACAACAATACTTTGTAAGAAACCTTCCAAGGTGTTTCAAAGGACTTGTTACATTTGAGAATCATGTCTCTACTTTCTCCCTACTTGAGTAGTCTACTGACCAGCACCAATGCATGACCAGGAAGCTTAGAAACTTGCAATCATTTTTTCTTTTTTTTATCACACCCAGTGATGCTCAGAGGTTACTCCTGGCTCTACACTCAGGAATTATTCCTGGCGGTGCTCGGGGGAACATATGGGATGCCAGGGATTGAACTTGGGTCAGCCTCGTGCAAATCAAACGCTATACCTGCTGTACTATCGCTCCTGCCCTGAAACTTGGAATCTTAGGCCATGTTCTAGGCCCACAGAATAAGGACCCACGTTTTGGAAGATGCAGTTGGATTCCAGTGCATATTATACTAGGAGAATCCAGGCCATAAGACATATTCAATCTAATTCTTGTTCACATCTATGTTCTTTCTTCTTATGCTTTGTGAGATAATGCAAGATTTCATGACTTAAGGTTTGCCAGAAAACCTGTTTTCCCCTAGTCCAATCCATTGCAGCATTGATTAAATCCTCTTTACAGTCCTGTGGCTGGGCTTTGGTCATTCAGTTACCTAAAGTCGAGCAAGTTTCATCATGCAGTGTACCCTAAGTTAAGGTCCACTCTCTTATTCTCAGGATCCTGTAGTTCCACAAGAAAGTTTGAAAGTAGGTTCTTAAGGTGTGTCCTAATAAGTGGACCTGTGGACAACTCCTGATAATTGTCTGCTATCCGGGTCTGATGGCTCAATGCTAAAATCAAATATGCCATCTTACCCTATCCCCACAGGACAGAGGACCACCAGGGCCACCTTGGCAATGTTTGATTTCTGTCTGGTACCAGGGCTTGACTTGGGGTAGGCATTCATGTAAAGGGTACACCCATGCCCCCCTGTGCTAGCTTTCTAGACTTTGAAAGTAGGAGTTTTAACTTCAATTAGCTCAAAAGAATGTTACAGGCATTTACACTGTTGCAGGCATTTGAGAAGCCCTCCAAATATCTGACTATACCTGGGCACAGATGTGTGATGTGACTACGTTGACCTTTTTTTGTTCCCACTGGTGCCAATTAGAAATATTTTATTTGATTTTGTTTGGGGCCAAAATGCAGCAGTTGACAAAGCTTACTCCTTGTTTTGAGCTCAGGGATCACTCCTGGCAGTGCTCTGGGGACCATACCGGGAGACAGGAAACTAACCCAGTTTGACTGAGTACAAGTTAAATACCTGACACACTGTATCTGTATCTATCCCATCCCTTAATTAGAAATATATGATTTAGAATGCTATTAGGTTTTTTGTTTGTTTATTTGTTTGGGGGCCACACCCAGTGATGCTCAGGGATTACTCCTGGTGGACTTGAAGGGCTATATAGGGTGCTGGGGATCAAACCCAGCATGCAGGTTGGCCAAATACAAGACAAACACCATATCCACTATATTATTGCTCTAACCCTATTTATAAATATTTTAAGTGTCACAGTCTAATTAGAAAATAATAAATGAGAGCCAGGATTTAAATCATCATCTATAATTGTGTCTTTCTTCTCTTTTCATTTTCCTTTCTTCCTTGCATCTTCCCTCCCTTCCTTTCTAACTCTCGATCCCTTCCTTCTCCCTTTTGATCCTTCCTCCTTAAACTTCTTTCCCTTCCATCTTCCTTTTCCATCCTCCATCCTTCACTTTCTTTCTCCCTTTATGCCTTTTCCCCTTTTTCCTCCCTCCCTTCCTTTCTTCCATTCTTCCTTCTTTCCTTTCTCCCTCCCTTTCTTCCTTTATTCTCCCTTCCTTCTTTCTTCCTCTCTTCTTCCTATTTCCTTCCTCTCTCCCCCTCTCTTCCTTCCTTCTTCCTTAATGCCCTCCTTTCTTAACTCCTACCTGCCTGCTTTCCTTCTCTCATTCTCTCCTTCTCTCATGTTCTCCTTTTTCCTTCCTTCCTTCCTTGCTTGCTTCCTTCCTTGTTTGCTTCCTTCCTTGCTTGCTTCCTTTATTCCTTCCTTTCTTCCATGCATCCTTTTTTCAATCCTTCCTTTCTTCTATCCTTCCTTCCTTCCTTCCTTCCTTCCTTCCTTCCTTCCTTCCTTCCTTCCTTCCTTCCTTCCTTCCTTCCTTCCTTTTTTCCTTCCTTTCTTCCATCCTTAATTCCTTTCTCCTTCCCTTCCTTCCTCCCTCCCTTCTGTGTTCTTTAAGCCCAGTGTCACAAGCAGGCTGAAAGAATTGTGCTCTCCTCACCACCTTTCTACCTTTTCTACATGTCTTCTGAAATCAAGCTTGGCCACTAGAATAGTGAATGTCTGAACCGTATTGTCTTTGCTGTATCACATTCAATGAGCTTATATTATTCTGTGAAATAACAATAAGATGACTAGCCTTTCTTTTCTTATGTCTAACATGGAAAACCATAGAAGAAACTTAAAATTCCTCTTTGTTTCTTTGTAATATTTTGTTTCTCTTTGAGAAATAGCATCTCATTAGAAACTTATGATTTGTGTGACATCATGTTTTTCAAACTGAGACCAAATTACAAATTTTCAAGGATACTGGAATTTTATAAAAATTTTTTCATGTTATAATATTATCTGCTATCATTATTTTTAAAGAAGCACTTTCCAATCACCCCCCACCTGCGGTCTGGGGCTCTGAAGCCCCCAGACCCACCTCGCGCCTCTCAGTCACCTCGCCACCCTCCCTGACCCCCTCCTCCTCTTGTTTAGGTCGTTAGGGGAGGGGTCTCATGCCAGGGTTCGGGGCCTCAAAAGGGGGTGTGGCCTCCTTCTGGAACTAGCGGCGGATTTCTCCCATCCCATGCATTGTGCTTTGGCCACAATAGATATAATCTATTCCTCTGAAAAATACCCTGGTCATCTTAGTCACTATATGTTAATAGTCAACTGGCCTATCCTATCCTTATTTCACTAAAACTGTCAATGAACACATCAAGCTGCACATAAAGTCCTTTGTAAAAAGATCATAGCCCCACGTCTTCAATTGAAGCCCCTCTCAAGCTAAGGAGAGCACCTGACAATAAAGCCCATAACAACATGAAGAAACAGAGAAAATCCCCACCACCAGGACAGATGGAAAAGAGGATCTCAGAAACCGCAACAGGGACTTCCCAGAAATACAACATCCTCTCAGATAAAGAATTCAGAGAGGAAATTGTGAAGATGGTTGAAGAACTCAAAGCATTGGAACGGTCCACCAAGATAATCCAGGAAGAAATGAGAGCAGAAATTTCAAAGCTACAAACAGAAGTGACACAATTAAAAGAATCAGTAGATGAAATAAAAAAAACTCGGTAGGAGCCCACAATAGTAGAATGACTACAGCTGAAGACAGAATCAGTGAGCTTGAAGATGAGCTGCACAAAGCATATAGGCAACAACAAATAATGGCAAAAGACCTCAAAATGACTCTAGAGCGAATTAGAGTCCTAAGGGATGACCTCAAGAGAAACAACATAAGAATCATTGGAGTACCAGAAGCTCAGGGAACCAATTCCAATGGAAAAAAAAACACAATTAAAGACATCATTGCTAAGAAATTCCCAGAGCTAGAGAATGTGAGCATCCAGATATCCAAGGAGTCTGAAGGGTGCCAGCTAAAAGGGACCCAAATAAAAAATCCTCAAGGCATATCATAGTCAGAATGATGGATGCTGTGGATAGAGACACAATACTGCAAGCAGCAAGATCAAAGAAGGAAATAATATACAAAGGAGCACCCCTTAGATTCACAGCAGACCTATCAGAAGAAACCTTCCAAACCCGAAGACAATGGTGAGATATAGTGAAAAAAATTAATGAAATGAACGCCTCACCAAGAATACTTCACCCGGCTAAACTCTCAGTTAAACTTGAAGGAACTATACACTATTTTACAGAGAAGCAACAGCTCAGGAACTTCATAGACTCAAGACCAAACTTAAAAGAAGGACTGAAAGGGTTACTATAAGACAGGGGGAAAAAAGCTACAAGAACAACAAACCCTACAGAAAGATGGCACAAAATCCCTTGACAATAATTTTTCTTAATGTTAACGGTCTAAATGCACCAAGCAAGAGGCACAGAGTGGCAAGATAGATTCGGAAACTAAACCCAACTTTCTGATGCTTACAAGAAATACATCTGAATAGTCAGAACAAACACAGACTTAAAATTAAAGGATGGAAAACAATCCTGCAAGCAAACAACTCCCTCAAAAGAGCGGGGGTGGCCATACTAGTATCCAAAAACATAGATTTCAGGCTGAAAAAGATTAGAAGGAACAGCGAAGGTCATTTTCTATTCATCAAGGGATATGTACAACAGGAAGAATTCACACTCTTAAACATATACGCACCTAATGAACGACCAGCTAAATACTTAAAAGAACTCCTAACAGAATTTAAGGAGGTCATGACTAGCACAAGGATAGTAGTTGGAAACATCAGCACTGCCTTATCACCTCTAGATAGATCGACAAGAACAACACTGAGCAAGGAAACAATGGCTCTGAAGGAAGAAATGGAGAAAAAAGGCTTATAGACCTATACAGGGCTATACACCACAAAAAGAAAGAATACACATTCTTTTCCATCGCAAATGGAACATTTTCCGAAATAGACCACGTTCTGGGTCACAAATTAAACCTTAATAGAATCGGGAAGATAGAAATTGTATCAACTATCTTTTCAGACCATGATGCACTGAAGATGGAAGTTAATCACAAACAGACGCAGAGAACCAAATCAAACACCTGGAAATTAAGCAACTTACTATTGAACAATGAGTGGGTCACAAGGAAATCAAGGAAGAAATCAAAAAATACCTCAAAGCAAATGAGAATGAAGACACAAACTACCAGAACCTATGGGACACAGCTAACGCTGTGTTAAGGGGAAAATTTATAGCTCTGCAAGCTTTACTCAGGTAGGAAGAAAGGGCCTATATAGATAGCTTGTCTTCTCAGCTCAAGATCTTAGAAGAGGACCAGCAAAAGGAACACAAACCAGATCGAAGGAAAGAAATAATAAAATTTAGAGCAGAAATTAATAATATGGAAACACAAAAAACAACCCGAAAGATCAATGAAACAAAGAGCTGTTTCTTCAAGAAAATAAACAAGATTGATAAACTGTTAGCAAGACTCATAAAGAAAGAGAGAGAACCCTAATAAAACGAATCAGAAATAAAAAGGGGGACATCACAACAGAAACCAAGGGGATTCAAAAGATCATCAGAGACTACTTTGAAAGTCTGTATGCCAGAAAACAAGAGAACCTAAAATAAATGGACGAATTCCTTGATTCCTACAATCCACAAGATTGAACCAAGAAGACTTGAACTATCTGAATAGACCCATAAATATCAAGGAAATCAAAACGGTAATCAAAAGTCTCCCCAAAAACAAAAGCCCAGGTCCAGACGGATTCACTGGCGAATTCTTACAAACATTTAAAAAGGACCTGTTGCCAGTTCTCCTCAAGCTTTTCCAGGAAAAGGAAAAGAAAGGAACCCTGCAGAACAGTTTCTATGAGGCACATATCTCCCTAATACCAAAAGCAAACAAAGACACAACTAACAAAGAAAACTATAGACCAATATCCCTGATGAACACCGATGTGAAGATCCTCAACAAAATACTAACAAATAGAATCCAACAACTCATCAAAAAGATCATACACCATGACCAAGTGGGATTCATCCTGGGGATGCAAGGATGGTTTAACATTCGGAAATCAATCAACATAATCCATCATATCAACAAAAATAAAGATAAAAACCATATTATCATATCAATAGATGCAAAGAAAGCATTTGAAAGATTCAACATCCATTCATGATAAAAAAAAACTCTCAGCAAAATGGGTTTTGGAGGAGCTTTCCTCAAGATAGTCAAAGCTATCTACCACAAACCCACGGCAAGCATTATCATCAATGGAGGAAAACTAAGGGCCTTTCCTCTAAGTTCGGGGACAAGACAAAGATGCCCACTCTCACCACCACTTCTCTTTAATATAGTACTGGAAGTACTACAAATAGCCATTAGGCAAGAAAAAGATATTAAGGGATTTCAGATAGGAAAGGAAGATATCAAACT
Organism: Sorex araneus; assembly: GCF_027595985.1. Lineage (NCBI taxonomy): Eukaryota > Metazoa > Chordata > Mammalia > Eulipotyphla > Soricidae > Sorex > Sorex araneus. Next base: position 64,322,438 of record NC_073313.1, read on the forward strand.
CTCACTATTCGCAGATGATAGGATACTATATCTAGAGAAGCCTAAAAGCTCTAGTAAGAAACTCTTAGAAACAATTGACCTGTACAGTAAAGTCGCAGGCTATAAAATCAATACCCCATAATCATGGCCTTCCTATATGCAAACAATGAGACAGAGGAAAGGGACATGAGAAAAGCAATCCCATTCACAATTGTGCCCTAGAAAATCAAGTACCTTGGAATCAGCTTAACTAAAGAAGTAAAGGACCTCTACAAAGAAAACTATAAAACGCTACTCCATGAAAAAAGAGGACATGAAGAAATGGAAACATATCCCTTGCTCATGGATAGGGAGAATCAACATTGTCAAAATGGCAATACTCCCCAAAGCATTATACAGATTCAACGTGATCCCTATAAGGATACCCATGACATTCTTCAAAGAAATGCATCAAGCAATCCTGAAATTTATATGGAACAATAAACACCCACGGATAGCTAAAACAATTCTTGGGAAAAAAATGATGGGAATCATCACCCTCCCCAACCTTAAACTTCACTACAAAGCAGTAACAATTAAAATAGCATGGTACTGGAACAAAGGCAGAGCCGCATACCAATGGAACAGAGAGGAATATCCCTACACACAACCGGAATTGTATGATCATCTAATCTTTGATAAGGGAACAAGAAATGTGAAGTGGAGCAAAGAAAGCCTCTTCAACAATTGTTGCTGGCATAACTGGACAACCACATGCAAAAGAATAAGCTTAGACCTGGACCTGACACCATGCACGAAAATCAGATCAAAATGGATTAAAGACCTCAACATCAGACTACATTCCATATGGTACATCGAAGACCAGGTCGGCAAAACTCTTCACGATATTGAAGCTAAAGGTATCTTCAAAGATGACACGGAACTAAGCAATCAAGTAGAAACAGAGATAAACAAATGGGACTATATTAAACTTAAAAGCTTCTGCACTGCAAAAGATACGGTGACCAGAATACAAAGACAATCTACAGAATGGGAAAGGATATTCACCCAATACCCATCCAATAAAGGGTTGATATCAAGGGTATATAAAGCACTGGTTGAACTCTACAAGAGGAAAACATCCAACCCCATCAGAAAATGGGCCAAGAAAATGAACAGAAACTTTTCCAAGGAAGAGATACAAATGGCCAAAAGGCACATGAAAAAATGCTCTGCATCACTAACCATCAGGGAGATGCAGACCAAAACAACCATGAGATACCACCTCACACCACAGAGAATGGCACACATCCAAAAGAACAAAAGCAACCACTGTTGGAGAGGATGTGGGGAGAAAGGGACCCTTCTACACTGCTGGTGGGAATGCCGACTGGTCCAGCCCCGTTGGAAAACAATATGGACATTTCTCAAAAAATTAGAAATTGAGCTTCCATTTGATCCAGCAATACCACTTCTGGGAATATATCCTGGAGAAACAAAAAAGTATAGATGAAATGACATCTGCACTTATATGTTCATTACAGCACTGTTTACAATAGCCAGAATCTGGAAAAAAAACTGAGTGCCCGAGAACAGATATCTGGTTAATGAAACTTTGGCACATCTATACAATGGAATACTATGCAGCTGTTAGAAAAGATGAAGTCATGAACTTTTCATATAAGTTGATCAACATGGAAAGTATCATGCTAAGTGAAATGAGCCAGAAATAGAGGGACAGACATAGAAAGATTGCACTCATCTGTGGAATATAGAACAACAGAGTACAAGACTAATACCCAAGAATAGTAGTATATAATACCAGGAGGTTGGCTCCATAGCTTGGAAGCTGGTCTCACATGCTGGGGGAAAGTCATCCCAGATGAGAAGGGAAAACCAAGTAATATATGATTGGAGATCCTGCGCGGGAAGGGAGATGCGTGCTGAAAGTAGACTTGAGACTGAACAGGATGACCACTCAATACCCCTATTACAAACCACAACACCCAAAAGGAAATAGAGATATCAAATTGGAATGCCCCACCACAGAGGTGGGGTGGGGTGTGGGGGACAGGATTGGGGGGCGGGAGGGATACTGGCTTCATTGGTGGTGGAGAATGGACACTGTTGGAGGGATGGGCTCTCAAATATTGCATGAGGGGAAAACAAGCACGAAAATGTGTGAATCTGCAACTGTTTCCTCACTGTGACTCACTAATCAATAAATAAATAAATTTAAATAATAAAAAGAAGCACTTTCCTCTAGTGGTCATCTGTATAGCTAACTACTGGCAGACACTTTCATAAGTCATACCAGCATTTTTGTACATGGTTCAAAGACACCATGGAAGAATTAGAGAAAATAGGAATTTACAGAGTGAAAAGGGCCTAGAAGACTGAGATACCCTGTGGCCTTGGTGTTCCAAACATAGCAAGGACAAAAGAACCTGTGTCACAGCAGGCTCACTAACTCATAGTGCCAACAGATGTATCTACAAAGTCATAACATGAATGACACTTTAATTTGTTTCTAAATAATCATTTTATGCTTTAATGTGGTATCTGGGTATATAAAACATAACCTGAAATGGATCAAGGATTGTCTAAAATTTTGTTTACTGTTAAAAAGAAAAATAATGGGGGCTAGAGCTATAGTACATGGGGTACATTTGTCTTGCATGCAGCTGACCTGAGTTTGTTTACTGGTATCCCATATGGTCCCCCTAGTCCTGCCTTCTAGAAGTGATCGTGAGTGCAAAACCCACAATAAGCCCTGAGCACTGTCTGGTGTGTCTCAGTCCCTCCCAAATAAAGTAATAAGTGATTATTACCCAAATTATGGTCTTTTATGCAAGGAAGGAAGAAATGGAAGATAACTATGAAACTGCACTACCACTAAATGCAATAATAAATATTAAAATTAGGAAAATGTGTATATCGTAGTTGAGATGATTAACTATTTGTATGGCTTGATTTGTAAATTCCTATAAAAATACTCAAGAAAGAACGAAACTCATTGGAAATAACATTAGGCTGTTGGCAATCTATTGCCGCAAGCATTGAGGAATTTCTACTAAATGCAACTGCAAAAATAATGACACTAGTATGAGTATACACACCTCAACCAATCCTGTGCTACACAACTTGACAAAAAGCTTGCCTTCCTGCTATCTCCCAACTGGTTAAGCTATGCAGGTTTTCTCTGATAATACTGGATCACTGACCCTTTTTTTTCATGTGACAAACTTCAAATATAGCCAAAATGTTCTCCTTTCACTCTATTCACATAGTTCTTCCTTATTCAGTAAGATAATACAATTATCAGAAAATAACTCATTGGGATGTGTACATGCATCTATGCAAATGCTTTCTTGCATCTGGAGAGGATTTGGCTTCACTAGTACTTTTCTCTACATTAGTGTACTTCAAATTATGGTATGGGACTCTGATATGTGAAAGTAATTTGCTATGTCCTCTTTTAATAATAATTATAAAAAGGACTTCAGAGTGAGTATATACCACGTAGTAAAAGTGAACTCTGTTACAAAAAAATTGGGTTTATATTCTCTATGAAAATGCATAAGAGCATTTCATATTAATTATGTTGTATTAGATAGCATATTATCATTTATTCAAGCCTTGTTCTCTGAAATTTTGGTGAGCATGATTGTGTTTTATATTAAAAGTGTGGAGAAATGATTATAAAGATGGACGCTGGAACCAGGCCACCACCTTGCTAGGCTAGTGACCTTGAACACTATTTTGTCATGCAGTGCTTTTGTTGCCTTATTGATGAATTGATGATACTAATAGTGCTTCCTCAGAAAGCTGTTGTGAGAAGAAAATGAGTGGATATATGTAAAGCAATTGGATTTGTTCTTGGTTGGCAGTAAGTGCTATTTGAGTGTTAGTTATTATTTATATAACACTAAATATTTATCCAACTCAAAGAAAATAATGCATAAGATGGATAAATCCTGGGAAGCCAATTAGAGACATCCCTCCACTCTTAAATTGGCTGATTAGTCATCGCTTTGGATGGAGTGATTCCACCAGCCAGGAATTCACTCGACTTCTCTCCATCCAGAGTCCATTTCTTTACTTTGTAGATATTCTAAGCATCCCAATCTGCTCCAAGATCTGTCAACAGCCAACTCCAAGATCTTCACATGCCTGAACACCATTACACATATAGTCCCTCCTTTGTCCTCTTCTGCTTTCCATCCTCCAATCAGCTCCAGCCCTGACCCTCTTGCCAGTTTTCACCAATATGCATCAGGGCCTTAGCACTTGCTCTACCAACTTTCTAGGGCTTTGTACTGATGCATGATTTGCCCCAACCCTTTCTTCAAACCTTTCTCTGCTCTTAGTGATCTTATTTAAGGTACCTACTTCTGTCCCTGTTATATTTAACATCCTTTTTTCACGTCCTACTGGCCAAGTACTCTGTAGTTTTCAGCACTTAAAACCAAAATAAAATGGTCTATTAGCAATTTTGTTTCTTTTTTCTCCTTCCCACTATATTAGCCCCAAGAAATATGATTTCTTTGTTTAGTTTTGGAACCAAACAACACAGTGGTCTAGGACTATGCAACAGCAGAATCAAAACACAGGGCTTTAACATGCAAAATACACACTCCAGTCTACTTGTTTCTTTGAGCAACACCAGAGGAAACCAGGAGCTATTCCCAGCTCAGTGCTCAGGGATTGCTGCTGTCAGTGCTCTGAGCACTATGCATGCCATGGATCAATCCTGGAATCCTGCATGCAAAGCATGAGCTTTAGCCCATTGAACTGTATGTTCAGCCCTCCTCAGTCCTTTTTGCTTTCTCCCTGGCCTAAAACACCTTAAATTTTTATTGCTTTCTCCATTACTATGTATATCCCCAGTACTTATAATAGAGTCTGCCTGGCACAAAGTAGCAAGTAGTAGTCACTCAATAAGTATTAAAAGCTGCATAAAGACAGATGCCTACATTATAGTGCTTCCTGACCCAAAAGTCTAGTAATGCTTCTTAAATAGGTGTTGAAAACAATAAATTTAGTTTAGCACTACTTGTTTCAATGCACATGAATTTTATACATTTTAATAAAATAACTCTATCTTGTTTTTCATAAAGTATATGAAGTCCTATTAAACAGAATTCCACTGCCTTTGTAATTTACGCTGGAGCCTTTGGCTCTGTGACCAGAAATCAGCCTTGGCCAAATAGCTGTCGTAGTATTGATAGGCCCCTCCTAGTTGTGCCTCAGTAGCTCCTCACTAACACCCCAGTGAAATAAAGGTAAGAGTTTCCAGGTGGGGAATGTGCACTGGTGGAGGGATGGGTGTTTGATCATTGTGTGATTGTAACACAAACATGAAAGCTTGTTACTATCTCACGGTGATTAAGTAAAATTTAAAAAATAAATAAAAGAAAAGAAAAGAAAAGAATTTCCAGGTCTTGGACCAAAGGATGAAGCAAAAACATATTTTAATCCCACTTCTATTAAATCTTTATTTTAATGGCAATTTTAGATTTTGGGCATTTGGTTATCACTATACAAATTCTAAATCACTCTTGTCTGCAAGTAATGTTTCATGTTTGTGGTCTCTTTTACTTTATCTACTATAGTAGTGGTTCTGTTGACGTTTCTCCTATTTGCTTTTTCCTCCATTCTCTGTTAATTTTTAAAAGTGAGGTAACCCCACGTCTTGCTAAGGTAACAGCAGACAGTGTTATAAATTGTTGCTTTAGGTTGAAGTCCTAGAAAAAGCTTAAATGAATACTTCTTTTAATCCTTTAAAAAATACAGAAGAAACTCTCGTGAAATTTTTATTAATATATATTTAATAAAATACCACACATACATGAAGTCCATAAGATCCAAAATAGCATTCTAATACCAAATTTTTAAGTTGTCTTGCACACCATTTTATCATTCAACTGACTCTAGAATCTCCATCTCTATTTTTCAATTTTTGCGACCTGAATTTTCTTAATTTTTATGTTATTTTTGTGCTGAAGTTCTTTGTAAAATTAGGCATAGCGTTATATGTGTTTGTATATATATTATTTATATGTAAATATACTTGAATTTATATTTAAATGTCATGATTCATTAAAATAATAGTATCTTTATTTTAAATATATTATTTCAAATAATAATATTCATTAAATATTAAATGTCAAAAAAGAAAATGAATGATTAGGAAGGGAACTAATTACTGAATTGATGATCTTTATATTAGCAGTCAATTGATTGGTGCTAGATATTTAAATAGCTAGTCATTTATTTTAACTAAGCACTTTCTGGGAAATAGCATACCAATATTTTAAATGGTATGGTTACTAAGGCCATAGGAGCTGGACTGAAATTCTATACCAAAGGGGGCCACTTAATTTATCTTCCTCTAAAACTCATTCATGGTATAATTTAGTGAGCTGCATTTTATATGAACAAAGGATTGGGGCTGAGACAGTAGATTGCAAACTTGGAAACATTACAAAAGAGTCTGCTGAAAATACCTTTATTTACCCACTCTGCCTGCTGCCTGGAAAGCACTAATTCAGTCATTTTAGATTCACATATAAATCTATATTTATGGAACCAAACCATAAAAGAATATTTTAAAAATTGCCATTTTTACCAGTAAAGTAGGTCCCAAATTTATGTTGGCTTCAGTAGGAAGAACATTTTTTATAAATAATTTGTGTGTTATCAATTCCGTTGTATTGCAGTATACTTGATTCCAGAGTCAAAGTGTATGCACTGGCCTCTTAGTTGAATCAATTTATTGAATTTCTCCAATGCAAAAAAACACCAGTTGCTCAGGCATTGGAGATACAAGATGACTACAGTGTGGTTCCTATCCACAGAGAGATAACAATCTGGTTGGGGTGAAGAAACAAACACTGAAGCATTTTCATCAATCTATGTAGCATGATCATTGCTAAACAAAAATTGAGCAATATGCTTTGGGGATCCCAGAAGATAAAGATCTTGATGTATTAATGCTAGCAGAGGAGTAAAAAGCCCTATGTGAGCACCAAACACTTATTCAAGCCAACATAGGAGCACACTTTGGAAATAGTGACAGAAAGAACATAAAAGTTGGTTGGACCAGTTATCTAAAAACCATCAATACCTGCAAAGAAGCTGAGATGGTAGATATTATGTTAGACATTGAAGGGTTTAAATGGGAATGTCTCAAAATTATAAAGAGAATGCATATGTTTTAGATTGTTAAGTTTACAAAACACGGAGTTCCTTTGCATAGGCCACACATTAGAAGACAGGATATTTTTTTAATACCTGTGTGTCTCCCCATCTCAGAGTATCTGAAATCAGGATCTGGAGAGAGTGTCACACATCAGGATAGATTTAATGTTCCCTTAGAGTACTCTAATGAAGAGTCAAACTTGGGATCTCCTGGGATTCCACTAATAAGGGAGGAGATTTGCTAAATTAACGCTGTGATGATGCTGAAGCAGACAAAAGGAACAAGGCAGAATAACAAGACATTTCTAATATAGAACTTAAAGGGCTCTCATGAATGATCATGACAGTTGAGGGCACATAAAGGGATGCGTTGGGTGTCTGGTTTAGATGATAGCCTCGCTACTGATTCAGAGACTAGGTATGGAGGATGAGCGCAAGTTGCATTCAAGCATATGGAATGTGAGGGCCTCAAAGAAAATTGAAATGGGTGTCAGTTGGACCGGTGCATGCAGAGGTCTGGATTTGAAATGAGAATTGGAAGAAAAAGAGAATCAATATAATATACCTTTGATGAGAGGCACTGATAGGTTAATGCCCTGCTAGGCACAGATTCAGGCTGAACCCACATTGACTGAGTACTTATTAAGTACCCAGAACTATTATCATTACCATAACATTTCCCAGGGGGTGTGGAATAATAAAAAAGAATCACTCGGAAACCTTAACTTTCAAAGACATGTCATTACATTACAATGTGGTTCTTAACTTTTTGTAATTACCTGCAAGATTTTTTTTAAAAAGCTGGTATGCAGGCCACAAGCCAGGCCTATTAATTCAGACCCCAAGTGAGTAACAGTGTTAGCTAGTGCTCACAGGTGGTTCAAATGCATTGCTGAATCACTCTCCATGGCACTCGATTTCCAAAGCTTCAGTGGGGCAGGGAAGACAGAGCCAGAATCTCCCAGCCTAGAAATCTGTCTATGTGAGTGAAGCCCATCATTGTGCATAATGTCATCTCTTTCTGGAAATAACCCCACAGTTCAGGGGCTAATTTTAACCACTTGCTGTATTTTCAGGCGTATATCTCAAGTGTCTGCTAGCATTGGATTCTTCAATTACCCAAGCAGAAGCTCCGGGGGACCCTTGGTAACGCAGCAGACGATGACTCCTTTCATGAAAACAACGCTATAAAGTTGCCAGCACTTACACTCATACATCAGCTAAAACTTAGTTCTGTTTCCGTCTTTATAATTTCTTGTAAAAATCACATTGTATCTACCGTTTTCTGTCAAAGGCTTGCTATGACCTTCGGCCAAAAGCAATAAAAATCTGACCTGCAGATATATAATAAGAAATGTCCTGCTGTTCTTTCCCCAGCAACCTAATAAAAACCATTGCACCGAGCAAAAGTCTTTATACTCTTTTTATGATGCTAAATCAGTGCCATTTCCCCAGTTGATGATTTTTAAAACCTAGAAAAACAAGCAGTGACAAGGAATTTTTCTCTGTGTTTTCCCTTAGAATCAAGCAATACCTAAGATCAGGGCTCACACCTGAGCTTCACCACTGAGCTATATCCCAGGCCCCTAAGTCCTCTTAATTCATCAGGAGGAAAGTATTCCTGAGACGGTCTCAGAAAGGCTTTCCCATAACATTTGCTCCACTCATAGCCATTAAGCTAGTAATGCTGCATCCCTCGGGCACCGAACATATGTTACAATTAATTAATAATGGCTAAGTCCTCATGTTAGACAGTAAGAGCCTACACGATCACTTGAGATAATCAAGTCTAATCCTGTCCCTGCACACTTGGCCAAATGAGGTGCAGAGAGGGGCAAGACCTTGCCCAAGGTCACAGAACTATAATTCAGCCCTCACAGTGCTTTATTTCTCCTTTTGAACATGTGTTCCAGGTAAGTTCCAAGAACCTCCAAAGGTAGTGAGGCAAGTTTGATAAAGGGAATTCATCTTGGGGCTGGAGTGATAGCACAGCGGGTAGGGCATTTGCCTTGCATGCGGCCAACCCAGCTTCAATTCCCAGCATCCCATATGGTCCCCCAAGCACCTCCAGGAGTAATTCCTGAGTGCAGAGCCAGGAGTAACCCCTGAGCATCGCCGGGTGTGACCCAAAAAGCAAAAAAAAGGGGGGAATTCATCTTAAAACCCTGAAACTCCTTCCTTCATGATGACAAGGATGATGATAGGTACTGCTACCTAGGAAAGAATAGATCCTGCGGAGCACCTCAGGCTGCCTGTTCTAGACTTTTGGCATTTCCTTGAGGCCTGGAGTCACCTACTAAGGAAAGAAGCTAGGAACTTGTGACATTGCCTGAATGGCGTTAGCTAAGTTTTAACTTTCCTGTCTGGAAAATGGAGACAAGAAAAGCACCTGTATGTGGGTTAGGAATATCACACTAAAGCAGTGGTTTCCATGGAGGACAGATTTGACCCGCCTGTGAAGTGCAGTTTGCAGTGTATGGAGACACTTGGGGGCAGTGCTGGCAGGCAGTGCTTTTTGTATGTTACGGACTTAGGTCAGAGTTGTTGGGGAACAGTTTTCCCCCAACGGTGCCTGGACACGTTGAACACCAGGTCCAGCAGATGTGGGGTAACGGATGATGGGCATGCGGAGAAACACCCTCTGGGAATAGCTGATGGCTGTTCACTTTATTACCAAACACGTACATCTTTTATAGGGGGTCTCGGCTTAGAAGGATGGTCCAATCACAGAAAGTTTAGCATTATTGGCCTATCACCTCTCCAACCCTGCTTAGCACCCATCGAATCCCAATCAAGGCTAGATGCTGCAGTTAGGATGACTTGCTAAGCATATGTGACAGTTTCTGTATCTTGGGCTCAGGTGACCAAGAGGTCGAGTGAGGCTCAAGGCTGAACACCTGTGCTGGTGGACACCCTGTTCATGCCAACTTTGCCCAGATACTCCCTCGAGGCTTCGCTTCTGGGCTGCTTTGCAAGTTCGCATCTTATCTGCTTCAGTGCCCGTCACCATGCTCCTCAAGAGTAGCTAGTAAACAGCCTAAAAGGCACATGCCAATTGCCCGTAACAGCAAGTGATCTGACTTCTAATCTATCAATGGGTCTGAAGCTGAGGAAGTATGCAGTAGGCAGAGATGGGCACCAAATAAGCTCAACACTTGACATGGTTGAGTATTGAATAAGGGACAGCTCCTTTTCCTTGGTAACCACAGACATATTCTTTGTGTTCCACACACTTGCATTCACAAACCAAAGTCCTGTTTGCTCTGTGGGAATTCTGGTTTTTAACCTGCACAGGTGCAAGCAGGGTTCCCATTCAAATATATGAAATCAATGGATCAAATATGCCCTAAGAAACCATTCTCCCCAAACAGAGCCCAGTGTTTTAAAAATGAAAACTTTCTGATTTGCAATCTAAAAATTTCCCTACTAGACCACATGATCTCTCTCTATAAATATATATAATATGTATATGTACATATATATATATGTAGCACTGCAGCACTGTCGTCCCATTGTTCATCAATTTTCTCGAGTGGGCATCAGTAATGTCTCCATTATAAAACTTGTTTTTGTCATAGAATATGCCACGGGTATCTTGCCAGGCTTTGCCGTGCAGGCAGGATACTCTCAGTAGCTTGCCGGGCTCTCTCAGAGGGACGGAGGAATCGAACCCAGGTAAGCCGTGTGAAAGACAAATGTCCTTCCCACTGTGCTATCATTCCAGTCCATAGATAGATAGATAGATCACTGTATTACTGTTACCCGTTGCTCATCGATTTGTTCGAGTGGGAACCAGTAATGTATCCATTTTGAGACTTGTCGTTACTGTTACTGTTTTGGGCATATCAAATATGCCACAGGTAGCTTGCTAGGGTCTGCCGTGTGGGTGAGATACTCTCAGTAGCTTGCCGTGCTCTCTGAGAGGGGTGGAGGAATTGAATCCAGGTAAGCCATGTGCAAGGCAAACGCCTTACCTGCTGTGCTATCACTCTAGTCCATATATACATAAATATAGATAGATATACATATATATGTTTTCTCTGCTTCTTTATTTTTTTCTTTGAGAGATGATGTATCTCTAATTTATTGATTTATATTTTATTTTTTAACTTTTTGTCATCGTGGTTTGCAATACTGTTATGATAGAGTTTCATGTGTAAAACATTCCAGCACCACACTCTTCACCAGAATGTCCATTTCCCTTCATCATTGTTCCAATAGCCCCTCCCCCTGCCACCACATCCCTCCTTTGGGAAGCTTCCTACTGATGAGGAGTTCTGAGTTTTTGTTATTTGGGGGCATCTATTTTCACCTACTATGTTTTTATACCCTTAAATGAAAGAGATTATTCTGTGTCTGTTCCTCTCCTTCTAGCTAAATTCACTCAGGATATTTTCCAGATCCATCCATGTAGCAGCAATTTTATGATTTTGTCTTTCCTTAAAGCCTAGAAATCATTCCACGGTGTATGTGTACTTATCATTTCTTTATCCATTCATACGTTCTTGGACACTTGCGTTCTTTACATATTTTGCCTATTATGAATAGTGCTGCAATGAACATAGGAATGCAAATATATTTTCTGAGTAGAGTTTTTGGGACACTTGTGTCGATTTTAAGAAGTAGAACCCCTGTCATATGAAAGTTCAATTAATAGATTTCTTTGAGTAGCTTCCATATTGTTTTTCCAAAAGGTTTAACTAGCTGACACTCCCACTCGCAGTGAATGAGGGTACCTTTTCTCCCACACCTATGCTGATATTGGTTGCTTGTTACTCTTATTCTTTGTGACATGTGTAAGTCTCACTAGAGTGACATGACATCTCATTGTTCTTATTTGCATTTTCCTCATGATAAGTGACACAGAACATTCTTATATACTTTTTGGTTATCTGTATTTCTTCTTTGAGGAAGTTTCTGTTTATCCCTTCCCCCATTTTGGTGGTTTTTTTTTTTCTTGCAAAGTTCTACTAGTGCTTTATACATATTGGATGTCAACACTTTAGCAGACAAGTGATAGGCAAATATTCTTTCCCCTCTGCAAAATGGCTCCTGGAAACAATAGGCTTGTACTTTTAAGTGTCAGGCTATAACGTGAACATGCAGAAATTCATGATTTTATATGAATATAATAAAATGAAAGAGAGAATTAAAAAACAGTCCCATCCACAATTGTGCTTCATAAAATCCAGTACCCAGGAGTCAGCTAAGCAAAAGTGGCTTAAAAACATACAGAGAAAACTATAAATTGCAATTAAACAAAATCAGAAGACATAAGTAAATGGACATGCATCCCCTGTTCATGGATTGGAAGAATTAATATTGTCAAAGCGGCAATCTTGCCCAAAGCATTATACAGATTCAGTGCAGTCCCTATAAATATACCCATAAAATTTTTAACGACATATATCAAATGTGACTGAAATTTCTATGGAATAAATAACACCCCTTCCAAATGGTCAATGCAATACTACGCAAAAAGAAGATGGGATGTTTCTCGTCCCAAGATCAAACTAGACTATAAATATGTGGTAAACACAGCGGCCACTCAACACCTTTATTGCAAACCACAACAGCTAATTAGAGAGAGAGAACAGAAGGGAATGCCCTGCCACAGTGGCAGGGTGGGTTGGGGGGGAGATGGGATTGGGGAGGGTGGGAGGGACGCTGGGTTTACGGGTGGTGGAGAATGGGCACTGGTGAAGGAATGGGTTCCCGAACTTTGTATGAGGGAAGTATAAGCACAAAAGTGTATAAATCTGTAACTGTACCCTCACGGTGATTCTCTAATTAAAAATAAATAAATTATTAAAAAAATAAATATGTGGTAAACAAAACAGTGTGGTACTGGATTAAGTATAGACTCTCAGACCAATGGACTAGAATTGAGATTCCAGAGAAAGGTCCTCAGTTATATGTATAATTAATCTTTGACAAAATAGCAAAAAGTGTGAAGTGAAGCAATGAAAGTCTCTTCAACAAAGGGTGTTGGGTAAAATGGGCGGCCATATGCAAAAATCCCTTCCTAACATTATGCACAAAAATCTAAACAAAATTGGTTCAAGACCTTGATACCAGACCTGAATTCATAAATTGAAGAAAACATAAGTAGAAACCTTCATGAAATTAATCTGGAGTAATTTTCAATGACTTAAAGCCATTGACCAAACACAAGCAAAGAAAAACAAATGGGACTACATCAAACTAAGAAACTTCTGCACAGCAAAAGTAATGATGACCAGAGTAAAAGACATCCACAGACTGAGAGAGAGTAATTTTTTTCATGTGGTGCTGGAGTTCTAAAACAGGACTCCTAAAAGCAACATACGCATTTTACCACTAAGCCACATCACCAGTCCCCTACACATAGTGTTCACTTCATGAAGCTGAACCAAACCTCTGAAAATCTCTGAAAATAAAAGAGTCTAAAATTTGGCGAGATATTGGCAGATGACCAATTTTTCTAGATAAAACACACTTGAAGGTCAGGAATGGAGCTCAGCCAGAGAGCACTTGCCTTGTATGTGTGAGGCTCTGGGTTCCATCCCCCTACACCACCAAAACAAACAAACAGAAACAAAAAAAACTCACTTGGACATAGTTTCCCTGTAGGAAGTCTTTGTCTCACCAGCTTAGATGAAACACTTCTGTTGAAGCTAGAAACTACTATTCAACTTGTCTTGAGCCACTGATATCAAATTTTTATTCTTGTCTTTGAGTTCTACGTGTATGTGTATGTTGTGTGTGTATATGTGTGTGTGTGTTTGCCAAAAGCAACAGGCCTTAACAGATCTAGTGTGAAGCCTATTGTTTAGAGCTGGCAAGTAGGGCTCTTCTTCGCTTTCCACAACAGTAGGGAATTTTTCCAGGTATGTGGGAGGCAGGCTGCTTGGAGCCATTATAATGCTTGTTCCCGGCATGATCTCCTTCATTAAATAATCTTTTAATGCAACATTAATAGTAATTACAAGATTACAGTTCACAATATTTGATAACAGCCCACTATGGAGCTGAAATGTTACCGTACTTTTCTCTAAAGAAGTCAGTGGGAAGCCTCCTGCACAATACCACCAATATAGTACCCAGAAACAGAGTGATGTGAGCCATTTGCTATTCCTCCTGGAAAACCAGACTGCGTCAGTTCTCGGAAGGATAATATATGGATGGAGCAATAGACAATGTGGCATATCTATTTCAAGAAAACACACAGAGACAGAAACACATGTACATAAGGACTTTTTTCTTCCCATTTTCCCTATCCCCATGCCCATACTTTCTAAAACGTTTTCAGTTAAAAATAAATCAATCCATTGTTGTTTTAAATTGATTAAAGGAAGCTCCTTTACACAGCCAGGCTGTCTCAACCATGATAGCTTGCTCTTTAGAGGCAAGGCACTATTTTTGAGGAAATCCACACAACTCCAAGCCTGTGTATTATGCTCCATCCCTTCTTGGCGGTGTGTGCATATGTGAAAAAGAATCAAATTAACCGTTGATTATTTAATTTCACTGAAATGAACCAGAAAGGAGAAAGAAACTCACAACTCTGCCCAGTGCTTGATTTATTCTCCCTTTGCTCTGTTGTACTTAAGGCCCTGGGCTGCACCCACAGCTTGCCAACCCCACGAAGTTGACAGCTGCTTGTGTGGCAACTGCCAAGACCTCATCCTTCAAGATGGGATCCCTCTGCTGCATATTCATAGTTATTTCTACAGAGACAACAATACATGCGTTTCTTTCTGCCTCTGTCTTGGCCAGAGACATTTTCTTAGCTCAGGCCTCTCTGGAATTCTAGAACATCACTTTAGGAATCTGAAGTTAATTTTTTTCCTCAGTTATTAAATGGTTGGGAACTCAGTGAGTCCTGCCCACACCGAGCAAGATGCCAGGAAGGCACAGAATCTGGCACCCAATGAGGGTGCAATACTGCTGAAAATCAACGAGGGAGTTGCTATTCAGGAATGATTGGCTCTGGCAGAACAGAGAAGTAAAACCAAACAGTGCCAACTTTCCTTTTGCCAGAATCTAACAAAAACTCCATCGGTGCCCCTCTCTTTGGAGAGATTCAAGTCCACTGACAGAAGCCCAAGTGAACAGTCTCCTGAACTCTGCCTGATCTATTCCAGTCTCTCTGTCAGAGGGCAAACCCCTCATTTCACATTGTCAACACAAGCCACATGACTGCCGAAGGGCATGCAAACTCTGTCACTGAATACTGTTCCCCAGTTCCATTGCCATCAACAAATCTTAACTCCATCCAAGTGTAATTAATCAACCAGGCCATTTTATTGCTCCCTTCATATCTTAAGGTTTCTTACAAACGAAGATACAATTTACCAAATGAAGGCTCATTATGCTGAGCAGTTCAAATTCCACAAACAAAAGCTAACAACAATAGGCTTTATTACTTTTATTGAACTCTGTTCAAAGGAATAGGAAGTGTATGGGGCTCGTTAATGTATTTCTTCCTCCTGGATGTTCACGGGCTGATGATCTCTACTTAACACCAGCTCACAGTAAGTGGTTATCACAAAAAGGACTACTGGATACAAGAATAATTGTCACCCCTAAACAGGTATAAATATAAATCTCAACATAATCTTAGCATTCTGGCTGAAGTATTTGTGTGTGTATACATGCAGGCATGCGGCCGTGCATTTATCTTACTAACTTACTCCCAAGGAGAATCTCCTGCCCCCATGCAAGGCTGTCTTCACCAGAGCCCTTCCGAGGGGGGTGTGTTGAGTTTCCCTCCCCACCCCAAGCAGAGCCCTGGCAGCTGAAAATCTCCAGAATCCAGCCACAGCCATGCTCAAGGCCACTCTCCACATGCTCGGACAAGCCTCACACATGAAGGAAACAACAGGGAACCCAGTTATGCGAGACCCATGGCTGAGATCTCCAAGCCTGCTCAGATCGGGCCTGGGCTTCTTCTACCCAGATCCCCCGTTTTCCAGTTGCTTGGCAGTCACAACCGCAAAAACTGCCCCCAGCGCCATTTAATCTCATCAACAGCCAAGATCCAGAGACTATAAAACAAAGCTCCCAGAAGAGAGCCATGCAGAATCTCACATGGCAGGGCCTGGCAAGCTACCATGGCATATTCTATATGCCAAAAAACAGTAACAATAATAGGCCTCATTTCCCTGACCCTGAACATAACAGGGATGAATGGAGACATTACTGGCGCCCGCTAGAGCAAATCAATGAGCAACAGGATGACAGTAATACAGTGAACTTACCCCCAAGAAACTCAGATTTACAAGAAGGTACCTATTTTCCCAAAGTTTATTGAAAATTCCTTACCAATACCCCTATATTTCTGGAAATTAGGAAAAAAATATCTTGCAGTTCAGCAAAACCATCTAATCTATTGTTTATTTATTTTGATGGTCTCTCTCTGTCTTTTTTGGGGGAGAGGTAAACTTGGTGGTGACCAGGGCTTACTCCTGACTCTGTGCTCAGGAATCACTTCTGCTTGGACTCAGGAGACTATATACAGTTCTAGGGATTGAACTAGGGTTGGCCATGTACAAGAAACATGCTCTAACCACTATACTATTTGGTCCCTAAAGGGTCTCTTTTTAACCCAGTTTCTCATAGGTAAATACTCTCATTCTGTTTTCATCTTTCTCTCATCTTCCTCAAGATATAGCATAGAGGACAAAAAAATTGTATAATGGTTAGAAACCATGCCTAGCATTTGCAATAGATCCTTGGCAACACATGCTCCCCACATCCAAGGAGCAGCCCTGGAGACCCTCAAGCGCTGCCTGGGTGGACCAAGTATTCCCCAGCACCACCATCTTGGCCTCTTGCATTAAATCACTGCTTGTTGGTTTAGAATCCCTGGAAATTCCCCTAGACCTCATGCAAACCATCTGGGAGGCCCCCAAAATAATGTGTATATAAAAGTAGGCAAAGGGGCCTTCCGCCCAGAGATGAACCGGAGCCGCGGCACGAGAAGCAGACCCTCCGCGCCTAAAGACTGTGATCCTGAGGTCTCCTAACCCATTTTGGCACCAGAGCAGATTCTTGCAGCCATCCATTTTGACTGTGAACTGAGCTAAAATATTAGAAACCCAAAACCGCAATAGCGGCAGCGCGGACTCAAAGTCTTCACTCTTAACAATGAAGAGAAATTATTAGATGATGCCTATTCAGCAGGCCTGACTGTTGGGGAAAATTTCCAATCAATAATAGTGAGTTCTGTATGGAAATATGGAATGTACTCAATTTATATAGAGAGAATAATGGGAATATCATTAGCTACTTAGATGGGGGATGGGGTGGGAGGGGGTGTATCGGGGTTCTTGGTGGAGGAACGGGTGCACTGGTGAAGGGATGGTGATTTAATCAGTATTTGACTGTGACTTATACCTGAAAGCTTTGTATTTTTTTTCTTTTTTTCACGGTGGTTCAATAAAATATTTCTTTTAAAAAAAAAAGTAGGCAAAGGGTTATGTGACCTTGTGTGCAGTTTTTGTTCTGTGTCATGTAACAAATGACTAGAGCCATAGCATAGTCCTTTAAGTTATATCCCTGGTATGTATAGTATATTTATATTAGAATCTTACATGATGCAACATCAGAGACGTGATTTCCCCTCATTTTCAGTGTATAATACAATTATAGTGACTGCTGACGTCATGATGTAACTTGGTTACACACAAGTTACAAGTATCACCCACCAGCAAGGGGAAGGCATTATACAAGGTTGTAAATACCAGAAGCTGCTGGTCATGGGAGTCCACTTTATAGCTTTTATGGCATATCTGTGGTAATACTGGCAGAGAAGAAAGGGTCCCGCGGTTCTCAAGGAACCATCTAGATCCTAGCTGGTTCATAGCAGAAACAAATATTCTGTTCTTCTCCTTAGGCTGGTGACAGCTAAGATACAATGGGTCCCATCTGACCATTTGGGAAACCAGTGCTCATCTAGCACTAGGGTACACTACCTTAGCCATTTTTCCATCAGACTTCGGACATCATTCATAAAGTCACATTTTTTGAAGTCCAGAAATTCTGTCTCTCCTCATTCTCTCACTGGCATATCTCCATATCTGTGTGTTCATGAAGATCCTTGAGCACTGCCTTTGGCACATATGTCCAGTTGCCTTCCCTTGCTTCGTGACTCCCATAGCATGCAGGAAAAGACTGAGCTATGACAAGAGTATGAGTAGAGTAGCTATGATAAAGGACAAGTTATGATGAGAGTAGTTTGTCCCTTCACTTCCCAACGATTTCAGATTTGGGAACAGAGTGACCTACTGTGGGTAAGTTGCTCAAATTGTATGTGGCCAACTCTGATTTGATGCCTGGAACCCCGTAAGATCCCCAAAGCACTGCCATGAGTTATCTCTGCATCACTGGGTCTGACCCCCAAACTTTAACAGAAAATAATAACCTAATGATTTTAAGTTTCTGCAGATCAACCTGAAAAATTGTAAATAACCTCTTGACTCTAAACCATATTTCCCAAATAGGGGGAAAACAAAAACCCTAGCATCTGAACTCTTTCCTCTCCTTCCTATGCCTTTCTTCACTTTCCTTCCCACCAGTACCAGAAGTAGCTGTATTTAGTGCTTCTACTTCTTTTCTCATATCCTGCATTCTATTTTAAGAATATAGTAAAGATCCATGATCTGGTTATCTATACCCAGTTTGTCATATGTTAAAGAGAGCGAAAGAGGTTTAGGAAATCATTTTCTCTCTGCAGAGTCAGGATTTCAAGAACAATGGCTTTTCTATGATCTCAAAATAGTCTGTTTTGAGGCTTTAAAGCTGATCAACAACCTCTTTGTTTGGGGCAGGTTTTGCCCTCTTCTTCCTTCTAGCAATAAGCCTCATGACTCAGTCTTGGAAGTAGAAGACTAAACGCAATGATTTAAGGGGAAAAGGAAAATGCATTGACAGAAATATAAGTATACTCACACTTGTGCATACAATAGCCAGGAGGTGAAATAGATAAATGTGTTTGGGATAGAAGTCCCTTCAACATCAAATTCAAAATGCAAATTGCAGAACCCCTTTTTAAAGAATGCTCTAGAATAGACCTCTCCCATCTAGTGGTTACAACATACTTTCAGTCCTCTCAGTGCATGTGTGTCCACCTATGTCTGTCTCTTTCAGTCCTACACAGCCTCATTTCGTTATCCAAATAGGCTAGATAGGCATTATAATATGACAGTTATTCCAAAGCATAAGAAGTTCAGAAACCATTACCCTAGAATGCTATTACTGGGAAATAAGTCAAAAGTAGCAGAATGTTAAACCTGGTCAAATTCACCAGCGTTTTCAATTTACTTTATGAAGATAGGATTTATATATATATACATACATATATAAAGCATTTATATATATAAATATATAAAGCCTATCTTCATAAAGTTATATATGTATATAAATGTAACACTGTAGCACTGTTGTCCCATTGTTCATCGATTTGCTTGAGCGGGAACCAGCAATGTCTCCATTGTGAGACTTGCTGTTACTGTTTTTTGCATGTCAAATATGCAATGAATAGCTTGTTAGGCTATGCCATGTGGGTGGGATACTCTCGGTAGCTTGCTGGGCTCTCTGATAAGGACGGAGGAATCGAACCCGGGTCGGCCACGTGAAGGCAAACATCCTACCTGCTGTGCTATCACTCCAGTCCCCACTATCTATCTATCTATCTATCTATCTATCTATCTATCTATCTATCTATCTATCTATCTATCTATCTATCATCTATCTATCTAACACCTGCTAGTATGCTTCATATGCAGGTGTTTGTAATAGGCCGACTCAGCCATTTGTACTTTTTGGGTTTTCTTTGTTAGTGGTTAAGAGTCAAATGTGCCTGTGAAACTATTACTCTGTGCAAATTTAACTGGATCATATGATGACATCCTCCATGACACTGATGTCAGTACTAGTGAGTTCTTGCCAAACACACCACAGGTACCTTGTTTTCTCTGGGAACCTCTTCTTTCTTCCACCTTGATTTTTCAGCACCCTTGCTTCAACTCATGAATATTTCCTTGCCACTCTGTGAGAAAGAGGCCTGGTCCAGCGCAAAAATCTATGTGGCCCCATTACTGTGTTTTATCAGCAGCGTGTGAATTTCCATAGTTCTGACACCAGGACTCTTGGCTGTGATGTTAGGACCTTGTGAATCTACTGAGTTGTCTTTTTTTCTTTTTGAGGATGGTGGATTAAGCCACACCCAGTGATGCTTAGGGATCACCCCTGACTCTGTGCTCAGGAGTTGCTCTCAGCATTGCTACATAGACCATATGGTGTCAGGGATGTAAACAGGGTCAACCTCCAATAGAAGCAAAGGCCAGGAGGACTGCCACAAGTGATAGAGGGCAGTTAGGACAGAGAATGGACCACAAGGACAATGATAGTTGGAAATGATCACTCTAGACAAGAATTGAGTGTTGAAAGGAAACAAAGGGATATGCATGATAATCTTTTAGTACCTGTATTGCAAACCATAATGCCCAGAAGGAGAGTTAGGATAGACAGGGAGAGAGACACAGAGAGAGATAAGTAAAGTGTCTGCAGTAGAGGTAGGCTGGAGGAGGGCAGGTGGGGAGGGGGACAGGAGGGAAACTAGGGACAGTGATGCTGGGAAATGTAGACTTGTGAAGGGACAGGCATTGGAACACTGTATGATTGATATCTAATCAGGAACAGCTTTGTGACGTGTATCTCATGGTCACTGAATAAAAAAATAAATTAATAAAAAAAAGTAAACAGGGTCAGTCTCTTGTAAGACTAGCTACTTGGGAGTTCAGTCTTTCATGAAAGCAGTGCCCGACCACTGCAAGCATTGTTTATTTATCGTCTGGTGTCTGGATGTTCAGTAAAAGGCAACATTTAAGAGAAAAACGTGTTATTGACACTGTGTGTACAGCCATGCATGAAAAACAAAAGCATTCACAACTTCTCCATCTCATACACATACACACATAAACATACACACAGTAACATACACAATCCCCCACGAAAACAAATGCATAAAGATATAGACAGACACACATACACACAAAAGGATTTTGAACAGAAACATAGTAAAAAATGAGCAGTGCACATTTTAAAGCATATCAGAGCAAAAAGGGAACAAATTCATAGGAGCACGATGAGTCCTATAACATTACTCAATTTATACATCCATAACCCCATCTTCATGTTCATCGTAGTATGGCAAATCTCGTAGTATGGAAATCTCATCATAATCTCACACCCCCTAAATATAATGAAGAGCAAGAAATAGCTTTGATGAGAAGAAAAAAAGTACAAATCAAAGAAATCCAGCTGCCCAGATCCCAGGGAGCTCATAATAATAGTCTTTCCTACAGGAAGGAGTAGTTGGAAATTTAAAAAAAAAAGATAATTTATTTGGTATATACATACCACTGAGGATGAAGAATTTTTTCTGCATGAAAACCCAGCAAGTGGCACCTCATTAAACAGGACCTAGACTTAATCTAACTTGGAATAGATAAAAAAGAAAGGATTCGTTGGAAGCCCTTCAGCCTGAGGGCTTAATCTCAGAGCTTCAGAGTATAATGAATGAATTAAGTAGAGCAAATGATTAACAACAAAGAAGCGATAACTTATTATTTTTAACTGAAATATTATTGAATTTAGAATAACATATTCATTGTTTATGGACACGGTCAGGCTTTGATTCTGAGAGACAGAGACAGAGATAAGACTGAGAGACAGAGACATCACAGATGGAAACTGACTGCAAAGATAGCATGAGTAATTTCCAATTTTTCTGGAGTACAGCACCTTATCTTGTTATTTTATTTAATGCCCTACTTATCTCCTCTCTCAAAAAATGTCATGTGGATATTTAAGCAAAGTAGTCATTGAAAATTAGTTCTGTAGCATGAAAATGGTTTAAAAGAACCACAATGTTCCACAAGTTAATTGGAGACACTTGGGATACCAGGCAGTGAACGCTGGAAATGGCTCTGCTATTACTGAGATAAAGAGCCATGACATTACGAAAACAGTTTAGCATCATCTCTGAAACTGAAATAAAAACAGTAACTCAACGATGGTGATTTTGATGACTATAACAAGACCAATAATCTCAATAAGAGGAAACGATCAGTTTGGACCTCAAACTCTAGTTTCTTACACATCAAATAATTAGCCACCTTCTCTTCACTATCCTATCCAAGTATATTTGTAAATAAACAGGGGCTGGGAGAGGACTCACACCATGAAAGTACAAGTTTTGTGTGTAAGAGCAACCTCGGCACCACAGGGTCCACTAGCACCCACATGTAAAGTTCCAAAACCAAAAATAAAATATATGTTGTAACAAAAGCAAATATCCATGTATATACGAATCAATAGTGTCATTTATTTATCAATAAAATACTAATAATTGGATTCTTAATACATTTTATGCCAACAGATAAAACAGATAAGGAGATGCTAGGATGTGCAGCTAAGCTTCTTGGCTACACAACAATGAACAATGGAGGGAAGATGACTTCTACAGATGTGACGTTCAAGTGGCTGCTTTGTTGAGGCAACAAACAGCTCTTTCCAGCTGTCTTACATTTTCTTTTTCTTCTCTTTTCTCTTTTTAAAGAAGTTTTATTGGATCACCATGAGATACAGTTACAAACTTGCATGATTACGTTTAAGTCACACAATGTTTGATCACCCAGTTCTCCACCAGTGTACGTTCTCCACCATCATTGTTCCCAGTGTCCCACCCACCACTCCCACCCCACCTCACTCCCTGCCTCTATAGCAGGTACAATCATTCTTATTCTCTCTCTAATTTGGGGCATTATTATTTGCAATACAGATACCAAGAGGACATTGTGTTTGGCCCTTGGTCTACTTTCAGCACACATCTCCCACCTTAGGCAATCTCTCCAATCACCATGTACTCAGTATACTTAGTGGTTCGTACTCTAGACACTCAGGTATCAATCTTTTTTTTACAGAGTTACAAACTTTCGTGATTACATTTGAGTCATACACAGATCAAGTACTCATCACTCCACCAGTGCCCATTTTCCACCAACAATGTTCCCAGTATCTCTCCCACCAACTCCCCAACCCCCTCACCTCTGTAGCAGGCACATTCTTAGGGGTCACTCTTGACAGTGCTACTGGAACCATTTGGGGTGCGAGGGATTGAACCCCAGTTGACTCTGTGCAAGGCAAATATTTTCTCTGAGATAATGAGAGAAATTAAGGAAGTCACCCAGAAGGAAATGATTTGGACCTGAGATATGGTAAGAATTGACTAAGTGGGCCAGGGAAGGCTGTTGTGCATAAAAATGATAGAAAGCAAGGTCCTGAGGCAGAAAAAGCTTTTTAAAAATGATAAAAAGGACAGTGGGGGTTTTCGTGGTGTAGTGGCTATCACAATTGCCTGACAAAAATACTGAAAGATCAGTAGAGTGATAAAAGGGGCAGAGGGACACAAGTAACAGAAGCTTTACATTAGTGGGCTTTGATTATTTACAGAAGTAAAATGAACTGTTTTATAAAATTTAAAGTTAAATTTTTATTAAGTCACCATGATTTATAAAACTGTTCATAATCGAGTTTCAGGCATACAGTATTTTGCTTCATCAGTTTCAATTCCCTTCCATCAATGTCTCCAGGTTCACACCTACCTCCCAGCCTGCATATTTAACATGCAGTTTTTAAAAAATTGATCATTATAGTTTAGGTCTTCATATTTACAGTGTGGTTTAGCTATATACATAAACTTCACTTCTACCACACTGATGTGTCCAAGGCCCCTGGATTCTGCCCCTCTCCATCTCTTTTTTTCTTCCCAAATCAAGTTCCTTTTGTTTCTGTTCTTATAATTTCTGTAATCTGGAGTCAAGAATAATCTTAGCTACACCTACATTGATACCTTGCATTAACTTGTCCTGTTATACTTGTTATACTATGAGATCTTCCAGTATTTGTCCTTCTGACTTATTTGCTTAGCATGATATCCTCCAGTTGCAAAAAAGTTTCAGGAAATTGCATGATCCAAAAGGATATCCAACATGATATCTATTCCTTGGATATCATGTTAAACAAAGTTAATGAAGAGAAGAAAACAAACTATTCACAAGACTATTGGAAGCTTTGATGGGAATTGATGGCAAAATTTCAAATAAATGGATGTTCCAAAAGGCTAGAAAGTGGGAAGTTCAGGAGCAGTCTTATAATAGGTTTGGGCATGTCTAGATGTCCTCTAGATGAATCAAGTCTAAATACTTTCAAGTAATTTCTTTGTACCTCTATACACATGCATAAAATTCCACTCAGCATTGCCTTCAAGGTGAACTTACTCCTGTCCAAGAAGACAGGGCACCACAAGACTATAACCAATGGAAAATTTGTTTTTCTGAAATAAAACTGGGTTATTACTGGGGGGAAGAATAGATAGAGAAGTTCCAAATCAACAGTCCAGGTTACCAAAGGCCAGACCACAGAGGACATTGTGCACTGTATTTAAGGATATTGGATTTTAGCCTAAGTGCATGAGGAAACCCATAGAAGCTGTTAAGCAGGATGGGTTTACACGATTAGGCTTACATTTCTTTGAACCTCTGACTGCTTTATAAACAATGGCTGAGAATAGTTCAACAGTAGAGGCTGAGAGAGAAGATATGCCAGAGGGATTGGGAGCTTTGAGCAACCACAATAGTAGTAGAGTTGGGATAAAACTATCTGCAGCTATCTCCATGGTCCCCTTCCTTACATACAAACTCTAGATGGATTCAGAGTATGCTGGAGAATATTTTATCTGTTTATAAGTATCATTACTTGTATAGTCTTAGTTTCTTAAATTGTTATTTGTTTTCCTCATATGGTAGCATGAGCGGGTGCCAGTAACATCTCAATTAGTGCCTGCCGCATGGTAGTGTAGCCCAATGGTATCTGCTCGCTCCAGGAACAATGAGCCTCAAACTGTTCATTTAGGGTTTTGACGAAGAAGTCTGACCATCTCGTAGGTGGGTGGCCATGCAGTATTTTGACATCCTGTGGAATCCACTCAGTAACATCTCTAGTGCAGCGGTCATCTCTAAATCGTGTTGTGTGTCCAGCCCATCTGATTTTCAACACCTTGGCAAATGAGACGGCGTCCCTGATTCCTAATTGTTGACAGAGGTAGGAACTCCGGATTCCTTCTCTCACTTGAGTGAAACATGATACTCCAAGCATAGATCTTTCGATTCCTCTTTGGGAGACCCAAATAGCGTTCTCATCCTGTTTTCATAGGGCCCAGGTCTCTGAGGCATATGTTAATGCAGGAAGAATGGTGGAGTTGGAAAGATGTGCCCGGAGCCGGAGGTTCTTCATCCTCTTAACTACTTCTTCGGCGTTATTTTTTTTAAGTTTTTATTTTATTGAATCACTGTGAAAAAAATACAAATCTTTCAGGTTTAAGTCTCAGACATATAATGACTGAACCCCTATCCCTTCACCAGTGCACATGTGCCACCACCAAGAACCCCAAAATTCCCTCCTCCCACCCAGCCCCAACCTAAGTAGCTAATGATCTTCACTTTATTCTCTCTATACTTTGAATGCATTCAATGTTTCAATAGAGAACTCAATTGCTTGGAATTTCCCCCCAACAATCAGGCCTGCTGAAAAGGCATCATTTAATAATTTCTTTACACTGCTGAGAATGAAGACTCTATGAACTTGCACGGCTGCTGTCGCGGCCACGCGGTTTTGGATTTCTGATATTTTAGCTCAGTTCACAGTCTAAATGCATTTCTGTAAGAAGCTTCTCTGGGTGCCAAAATGGGTTAGAAGACCTCTGGGATCATAGTCTTTAGGAGCAGAGGGTTCGTTTCACGTTCAGCAGCTCCGGATCTTATCTGGGCTGAGGGCGTGCAAGTAACGCCCACTTCCCATGATCGCCTATGAGCCACAAAACTGCAAAATCCATACCTCTGGGTTGGGAGTTTTATAGGGTGGCTCTTGCCATGTGGATGTTGCTGCTGCCACCATTTTCCGCGCAGAAAAACAGGGTGAAGAAGAAAAATCCATCCCCGGGTGGCACGGAGTTGTAGCACAGCTCACAATCTAGATGCATTTCTGTAAGAAGCTGCTCTGGGTGCCAAATGGGTTAGAAGGCCTCTGGGATCATAGTCTTTAGGAGAAGAGGGTCCATTTCGCGTTCAGCAGCTCCCTTCAGCATTCTTGAATGTGTTCCATGCTGCTCACTTCCACCTGAGCAGTTCAGGTGCCAGGTCATTTGTCATGTTGAGTTCTCAACCTAGGTACACATAACTGCTGCATTCAGAGATGTTTGTTCCATTGAGGGCAAATGGAACATCAGAACTAGTCCGTTTCTCATGAACATTGTCTTGGTGAGATTCAGCTGCAGTTCAACCTTTCCACACTCACGGTCGAAGTCGGCCAGCATTCATACCGCTTGGCTGATATTTGGTGTTATGAGAATGATGTCATCAGCGAAGTGGAGGTGGTGTTATTGCTGACCGTCTATCTTCATTCCTTCCCATTCCTTCCCATTCCAGTCATCGCATGATGATCTCGAGGGTGGCACTGAAAAGTTTCGGTGAAATGGTATTGCCCTGCAGAACCCTTCTCTTTATGTAAATGATCACTTCTTTGTAGAATGGTGAGATCCTGGTGGTGAATCCATAATACAGCTCACAGAGGATCCTGAGTTTGAACAACCTGTTTGGCTGGGCTTCGATGACCACTGCAATATCAATATAATCAAAGGCCTTCTTTAAATCAATGAATGTTAGAGTGGCATATTGAACTCTTGCAAAACCTCAATGAACTTGGTCACCATGTGGATATGGTCAATTGTGTTGAATCCTTTTCAGAACCCAGCTTGCTCGCATGGTTGTCATTCGTCTAGTGTACTGCTAATCTTATTCAGGATGACTCAAATGAATAACTTGTAGACGATGGACAACAGGCAGATTGGGAGATAGTTGCCAATGTCGTGAATGTCTCCCTTCATGTACAACAGAATGGACCTGCTGTTTTTTCACTGGGATGGAATCTTGCATTCAGACAGCTAGTGTGTGAAGAGCCGAGCCAATTTATTGACGAGTACTGGTGGAAGATTCTTCAGGTGTTTGGGTCTGACCTTGTCTGGACCGGGTGCTGTATGCTTCTTTACTGGTGAAATGGCGTGTCAGATTTCAGGAGGGAGAATGCTGGGAACAACATACCCATTCTGCGGAATTTGGTATGTGGGCAGGTGGATATAGCTATCAAAGAGATCCAAGTAGAAGTTGTGGATAACCTTTTCATTGCCCTTCTCTCGAAGATGTGATAGTTCCATCAGGATGTCAGAGGGCAGTCATCTTGGTCTTGTGGTTGGTGAAGAACAGTGAGTGTTTCGAATACTTTTCCTGGCTTCTACTGCATCGGACAATACTTCTGATCTTCTCTCTTCCTTTATCGCTTCTCTTCACAGCTTTTTGAGCTCGGATATTAGCTCGTGATTGACTGAGGCTCGTGCCTGACCACGTTGGTGAATGAGCTCGAGAGTTTCCAGACAGGCGACTTTTTTGTGGCTTTCTCTCTCTGTGCATTCCTCGAACAATCATGGAGGTGCTGAACCAATTGATTGTATTCTTCTTCGACGTTGTCAACGATGGCATCTTCCCATATTGCTGCAGTAGTGCCAAAGAGCTCCCAGTTGGTGGTCATTCTGGGAGTTCTCTTCTTAAACTTTACAGCCCTTTCTCCCCGCTCTGTGAAGTAGAATTTTGCACAAAGGAGAGGGTGGTCTGATCACATTTGGAATTTGGGGATAAGACATAATTCAGGCAAAACCATTGATTGACTATGATGTGGTCAATTTCGTTGTGGAACTGTCCACCGGGGTACTCTCATGTCCAGCGTTTATATTCAGCCTTCTGGAACTGCGAGTTACCATGGATGTTTTTGGTCATCATGATTAACTCAGACAGTCTCTCACCCTGTTCGTTCCATTCTAGACCATGGGTCCCGATGTGGAGTTCTTTGGGTGGCCTTCTAAGTTTTATCCTTGCGTTAAAATCACCGACAATGACCTTGTAGAAGGTGTGGTCTTCTTTATAGAACTTCTCCAGCTCTTTGTAGAACCTCTCAATTTCTTCTTCTCCGTAGTTGGATGTTGGTGCATAGAGAATGAAAATAGAAACTGCTAGCAACAAGCCACATCTATTCAAGCATAAGCATCCAAATCAGGTTGTTAGGCATTTGAACGAATCGATGCTCATGGCTAAGTTCGTGTTGACAAGGATAGCAACACCACAAACACCTCAACTGCCGCATGTTCCGAAGAACAGTTCTTTTCCAGTGTCAAAAACGGCGTGATGTGTTTCATGCCTTCTCGTCTCTGTCAATCCAATGATGTTGCACTTGATCTTCCGCGCTTGCACCATCAGATCCTTGGTAGATGCTTCCGATGCCAGTATACGTGCATTAAAAGTGTAAGTAGTCATTTTAGTCCTCCTTTGTTTTGGCAGACTAGTTTGGCCCTGAGATTTTATCAGCATCTCTATGTTCGTCTTTCTTAACGCTGCTATATTGGGGGCTTTTCCAGGCTCAGGGGAATGAGTCTGATTGTTGTTACTAGTTTTGGCATATCTAATACGCCAAGGGTAGCTTGCCAGGCCCTTCCATGTGGGTAGGATACTCTAGGTAGTATGTAATGGTAGCATTAAATACTTCAAAATAATTATTGAGATTAAAAGTAGGTAAAGAGATATTTTTGATAAACTTTCAGTATCAATATTGCAAACCACAATGCCCAAAATGAAAGAGAGAGAGAGAGAGCAAGAGAGAAGAAAAGTGCCTGACATAGATACAGGCAGGGGATGGGGTGTTTGGGGTGATAGGGGGGAACCTGGAGACACTAGTGCTGAAAAATGTACACTGGTGGAGAGAAGGGTGTTGGAACACTGTATGATTGAAACCTAATCAAGAAGATCTCACAGTTACAATTCAATTAAAATTAAAAAATAAATAAATAAGTCACAAAAAATATTGATCTAATGATTATTTCTTATCTGTAAAAATCAGGATTAGACTAATAATATAGTTTATATCATTTTTTTGTCACTGGGGGAGGGTTTTCTAAGCAGTGTGCAGATAGTCCAGGGGAACTCCTGGTGATATTCAGCCAACAGGGACAGATGATTCAATGTGAGGGCCCAAGGATATAACACAGTTTGGGCCTCACAGTGCTGGGTACCAGTAGGATAACACCAAAAGATCTCAAAGGCCTCCACAGCTATACCTGCAGGTACTATGGGAACCATGAGGTGTTGAATTTTAAGTCAATGCACCAGACTGTCCTTATACAGAGGTGACTGCATTACATATACTGGTTAATACTCCTCATGAGCAATATTTGTATCCTAGGATGAAAACAAACACAAAAAAATTTTTAAGAGAAGAGGTTGCCAAGTCTCTACAGGGAAAAAATAGGAACTCAGGTGGGTGAGGCCTTCCATATTTCAGCAGAGCTGTTTTATAATCTGTATATAGTCTAGTCATCCAAACTGAGATTTCCTCTTCAGCAAACCTGTCTACTCTGTTGAACATGATAGTAATTTCTAGAGAAGTGGTTCTGTTTTCTACTATCTCTTCCAGTAAACCTAATCCTATGTACTGAGCCATTCTTGACTAAATGGATCCTAATGTTTCACTGTATCACTGTCATCCCATTGTTCATCAATTTGCTCGAGCGGGCACCAGTAATGTCTCCATTGTGAGACCCATTGTTACTGTTTTTGGCATATTGAATACGCCACGGTTAGCTTGCCAGGTTCTGTCATGCGGGCTAGATACTCTCAGTAGCTTGCCAGGCTCTCCTAGAGGGGTGGAGGAATCGAACCCAGGTAGGCCGGGTGCAAGTCAAATGCCATACCCGCTGTGCTATCGTTCCAGCTCTATTGTTAATTGTTTATTGACAAAAATGTGCATCCCTGGGAGAGGTGGATAAAACCGTTGATATAGTCTGCTCTATGTTCTACTCCTGGTCATTCAATGTTGACTACCTACTTATTGTGCATCACGCTGGTCTAGGCATGTAATATCCTCTTTTCTAACTTTGTTTTTGTTTGGGGAGCCATACCCAGATGTGCTCAGAGCTTACTCCTAGCTCTGTGAGCAGTAATCACTTCTGGTATATATCAGGGGATAAACCGTGTGTGGTGCCCAGTATCCATGTTGACCTCAAGTAAGACAAAGACTTCAGCTGCTGTGCTATCCATACAACCCCTACTCTCATATTTGAATGTGCATTTGAATCCCCTGCAGATGACTTTAGTGTGGATTAATACTCAGTAGCTCTGGGACTGAGTATCTGATTTTATATCCTAATGAGTATTTAGATAGATAACTTCAATGTTGCTCGGTCGTAGACTACACTTCAAATGGCAAGTCTATGGGATATAGAAATATAAATACAGAGCATTTCTTGTGTTTAAAGAATGTGATGCATAATTTGTTAGACAGATAAGGGAAGGGTTAACTATGAAGACAAATTGTATAAGGTAGACCCTGCAGGATAGCCCATGGATACTACAAAATACTAGGGTAGATTCAGTTGAGGAATGGCACAATTATTACATTGAGTGAATAAGTTTGTGAGTGAATGATTGAGTGTGTGATTATATGTGCATATTAAGAACTGGGCACTGAGGTAAGGAAGTATTGTTGGTGAAATTTTATGAGACAAAACTTCCCCAATTAATAGAATTTCAGTAATTAATTGAGTAAGATCATCAGCCATTACAACAAAAGAAGTAAATCTATGATTTGACGGCCATGATGATTGATCTATAACTATTTTAGTAGATCATAGGGAGCTGTTAAAGGTTTAATGTAAGTGGGCAAAGATAAAAAGGTTAAGTTGCTTGTCTTGCATGTGGCTGACCCGAGTTTAATCCCTGGCATCATATTTTACTCCAAACACCACAGGGATTAACCCCTGAGTTTAGAGCATAGCTCAAGAACACTACAGGGTATAGCTCCAAGTCCCAAAATGTAATGCATAAAGGTTGAGAAGATAACTCAAAGGACTAGAGAGCATGATTTGCATGAGGGAACTCTATTTCTAGACACTGAACTGCATAATACTCCCAAGCACCACCAGGAATCACCCTTAGCACTAAGGTCAAAGGTAGACCTCAGTAATTCCTAGGTGTAGCTCCAAATTTAAAAACATATTTCATGCAGATGAATGAAATAATGAAATCTCTTATGTATAAAATTTGAAGGAAACTATAAAATAGTATCTGCACTTGCTGAACAGAAGTAGCAGCATCACCCAAGAGCGTCTTAGAAATTCAGGCCCACAAGAGACCCAGTGAGTTAGAAAATCTCAGGGTGGAGTCCCATAGCAGGTTTGAAGAGGGACTCTGGGGGATTCTGAGGCACTCTAGAGTGAAAACCACAAGATTAGAGCAATAGATCACAATCCTTACTGCTTATTAGAATTGTCTGGGGTTCTTTAAAAACTCTGATGTACAAAGTCCCCCAACATATCCATTAAATAAGAAATTTAGGGGTGAGATCCAGACACTAACATTTTTAAAGCACCTCGGGTGATTGTAATGGAAAACAGGACTGAGAACTACTGAATTGAAGAAACAGCTTTGGTGAGGACAGAGCTGGAGAGAGAAACCAGGCAGTGTTTCAGTACTGTAGTCATGGATGGCCTAAAACTACAGCTGTGACTTGGGCAGAAAATACTGAATATGAAATATGCTGCAGAAGACAGCTGAACAGCTATTTGTATGTAGTTCGAGAGGAACACATGAAATTTGAGGTTTCAGTAGGAGAGTTTCAGTGTCCACAGAGTTTTAAAAGTTGAGTAGAAAAATAACAATGGTGTGCATATGTCCTTTTCAATTATTGCTTTCTGTCCTGGTGGTATATAACATGAAGTGGATTTTCTGGATCATATGGCAATTCTATTTTTATTTTACTGAAAAATCTTTGTACTGTTTTCCATAGGGGTTGAACCAGATAACATTCTCCCAGCAGTGGATGAGAGTTCTCTTTTCTCCACAGTTCCGACATAGATTGTTTACAATTTTTGATAAGTGCCATTCTCATAGGTGTG
This sequence comes from Sorex araneus, assembly GCF_027595985.1. Classification (NCBI taxonomy): domain Eukaryota; kingdom Metazoa; phylum Chordata; class Mammalia; order Eulipotyphla; family Soricidae; genus Sorex; species Sorex araneus. Next base: position 64,354,698 of record NC_073313.1, read on the forward strand.
AGATGGTACCTCATTGTCATCTTGCTTTAGATTTCCCTGATAATAAGTGATGATGAACACATTTTTTGTGCCTAGTGGCCATTTGTCTGTCTTTTGTAGAGAAATGCCTATTTTCTTTCTCTATTTTATAGGGTTTATGGGATTTTTTGTTGTTGATCTTTGAGAGTTCTTTTTATATATCAGTATTAAACCTTTTTCTGATGTGTTGAGCACAAATATTTCCCCCTTTCTTTTAGCTGTATTTTAGTTTTATCTTCCATTTCTTTCACCATGCAAAAACATTTTTATTTGATATATTCTTGTCTATATTGCCTTTGCCACTGAAAAGAAAATATGCACACCATTATTAATTTCAGCAATTAGAACAATAAAGATGATACGGAATCAACTTAGGTGGCCATCATATATCACAGATGAGTGGGTGATGGAACACTGTGCAGATGCAAGAAAGGATGAAATCATGCAATATACTCCAACTTGGATGAACCTGGAGGACATGACTGGTGAAGTAAGTCAGAAGAAAACAGACAAATACTGGATGATCACACTTATCTGTGTTATGTTATATATAATAATCACTTGTATCACTTGTCATCCCATTGATCTTTGATTTGCTCGAGTGGGCGCCAGTAACGTCTCCATTCATCCCTGTTGCATGCCAGTGTAGCCTATTCATTCATATAGAATAATAGAACAAGGGAATTCAAGGTATCAAAGGGGGATACCTAGATTACTCTGGTCCCTAGATTATTTATTTTAAAAGGACAGGGAATGTAAGACACCAAGGAGGGAGTAAGAAGAGACAGACAGTGGTAACAAGGCTTGGAGACAGGTGCCTCAAACATACTGGAAGCGTAGAGCTGAGTTATATTTCTATATTTCAACCACAGAATCAACAAAACTGAAACCATGATATCCAAACTACAAAACTAAACATAAAAATGTTCCTGTCGAAGAGGCAGACAAGTGGGTGAAAGGGAAACTGGGAAGGCCAATAGAGGGAAGTTGACACTGGTTATGGGACTGGTGTTGGAACATTGTTATGTCTGAAGCTATGTTAAGAAAAGCTTTGTACCTTAATAAATTTTAAAATGGAATTGGATTTGAGGGTTCTTTGGAGGTTCTTAATAATGCTCTTAAAATAGCAGTTTATCAATAAAATGAAGATGAAGCTGAACCAGTGAAGAGGAAGTATAAGCACAGAGAGGGTACTTCGTTCTTGATGGGATTTTGTTGCTTTTCCAGTGATGCTTTTTCTGGTGCCCAAAATAGATCACAGAACTTTATTACATTTTGTTTTACCATTCCATATATTTTTTCCATGTTTGACCTATTCTTAATATATCACCCACATATTTCTGGGTACATGTGATTTATATTTGAAATGTTTGCTTCCTATACTCATATTAATCCCTTACCACTTAAAATAATAGAAAGATTCTAGAATTCATATTCTGACAAACACGAATTATAATCCTGGAGGGGGCCCTCATTGGACCTTATTCAACAGCACCAAAATCAAGCATAAATAATAGAAAAGCCAACATTTATAAAAATAATATTCATTTGATTATAGAGTTCAATAAATAAAACAAATTAGAAGGTTGACAGGCACCGAGGCTGTGAGGTTAGTTGCTCAGGAGGAGGAGACTTAGGGGTATTTGACCCAAGAAAAGAAGAAAGGCTGAAGATGAAAAAGATTTGTGGAAGTGATAAGGGAAGTAGGTTTAGAGGGTGGAAGGTAGAGATCAGATCAAGAACACAAGAAGACATGTTGACTTGCAAGAAAAATGCACTATATTTTGAGATTTAGAAATTAGGAGGACATCTGGCTTCTATACTGTCGCGAATGAGATAGTCTGACATTAGCCTTCTTATGTCAAGATGCCCACACATTGGTTAAATTATTTTAAATATGTAATAATAAATTTTCATACATGGGGTACATCTAAGTGGGTAGGAAAGGGGCAGGAAAAAGCATGGGAAGACAGTGAAGTAGAGGAGAGAAAGTTGCAGGGGAGAGCAGGAAGATAATAAAGAAGGAGGAAGAGCGAGCCTTATCCACAGCAGGAAAGCAGAAAACAAACTTCCAAAATCAAAAGCTTATTGCTATGGAAAGGGCTCAGATGCACACCATTACTCATTGTAGCACATAGCACAATAGCTATGCTGTCGAATCAACCATGGTATCCAGTGACAGATGAGTGGATTATGAAGGAATATCATATATACATAATGAAATACTATGCAGCTACATAAAGAATGAAATAATATTTGCTGCAACATGTATGGAAGTGGAGGATATTATGTTAAGTGAAGTCAAATGAAGGACAAACACAGGATGATCCCATTTCTTCATGATAGAATAATAATACATGCAATGTATTAAAGCTAGATACCTAGAACAGTCTGGTCCCTGGAATGTAGGAAGAAGGACAGGGAAGGAAAGAAGCAGGGGCAATTAAGAGGCAGATGAGAGTTAACATGCAAAAGAGGCAGTGGCCTCAGGTACATCTGTAGTGTAGTGGTGAGGTATATGTATAAATCTAAACCATGGGGCCAAGATCACTGAAAACATAAAACCCAACCTACAACAACTAAACTTTAAAATGTGCCTGTCAGGGGCTGGAGCGATTGCACGCGGCCAACCCAGGTTTGAATCCCAGCATCCCATATGGTCCCCTGAGCACCGCCAGGGGGGGTAATTCTTGAGTGCATGAGCCAGGAGTGACCCTTGTGCATCGCTGGGTATGACCCAAAAAGCAAAAAAAAATTACCTGTCAAGGAAGCAGGCTGGGGGTGAGAGGGAACCCGGGGACACGGGTGAGAGAGGTTGACACCAGTGTTGTAATATTCTATGCCTGAATCTCAACTATAAATACTATTGTGAATCATGGTACTAATACAAATTTTTAAAAAGAAATATAAAAGATTCCTGAAGATGGATGGTAGACAGTTACAATGCAATATGAATCTACTTAATGGTAGCAAATTGTACATTAAAAATGGTGTTGAAAAAGTTGTACACCTAGAATTCAATCATGTAACCTTAAACTTTGTAATTCATGGTGATGCAACTAAAATGGTTAAAATCACACATTTTGTTATGTCTATTTCACCATAATACAGAAATTCTTGCTAGTAAATATTTGGGTACACACAACAGTTACATGAGTTCCATTAAAGTATTTTAAAAATCAGTAGTTGCAATATGCAATTAAAAATGCTTTAAAAAACATGAGCACATACTTGAGAATTTTAAAAATAAAACTAAAAATAAACTGAATCATTGATACAAAATCTGAATGGATGATGTCAGCAACAAATTCAATATGCAGATGATAGACAGAATGAACTAATCTATTGATCTGAGGGATGGTGAGATAGCTTGCTTTGCATGTAGCCAATTCTGGTTCAATCCTTTACACTGCATAGGGTTCCTTGAACACTGCCAGGAATGACCATATTGCACAGAGTCAGGAGAAAGTCCTGAGCATCACGAGGCTTAAACCAAAAATTAAAAAATAAAATAAAATATTGATCTGAAAATATACTAGGGTGAGTGCACATACCATTGAGAATATGAAACAGAAGCTAAGAATTAAGAACTAGAGTAGGGCTGGAAAGGGATATTACAGTCTATGCCTTGCACACTGCCATTCTGGCTCTGATCTCTGACACCACATGTTCCCTCTGAATATTTCCTTAGAGGCTCCATAAGCATGACCTGTTGTGACCCAGAAAGCCTCAGAGAAACACAGGGCAGCCCAGTAATCCTCAGAATCAAGGGTGGAGTAGCATTACATTCTTGATGCCTTACACTGATCACAGGACCAACAGGCCCAGAATTTCCCGGAGAGTCCCCAGGACCCTCAGACCCCATGAGCGCTCCTTGGGAGATTCCCCAGAAAGAAATATATGGAGCACAGGAGCACAGGTGCATCATGAGTCTAGTCAAACTCCCAGAAGAAAAAAATCAATAAAGCAGTAGAGAAAACGAAAATGGATTTTTAAAAATAATGGCTGATAATTTTCTGCCAATAACTTAAACTATTGCCATCCAAAGACTGCAGAAGTACAGTGATCCTTCTCAGGGAGAGAATCTGTGCCTAGAAACATCACAGAACAAAGGATAAACATCAAGAGGCCAAAGAAATACCAACAATGGAGGTCAGAGAAGAATGAAATCAAAACTTCAAGGTGCAAAAAAAGTAGTGACACTAGAAAGTTTGTATTACAGAAATGAAGAGAAAATAATGACATTTCGAACTACACCAAAACAGACCAGCAAATTCTGACTAAAAGGAATTTGAAAAACTACACTTTCTGCAGGACTGGAGCGATAGGACAAGGCCGGCCCGGGTTTGATTCCTCCGTCCCTCTCGGAGAGCCCGAAAAGCTACTGAGAGTATCCCGCCCGCACAGCAGAGCCTGGAAAACTACCCGTGGCTTATTCAGTTTGCCAAAAACAGTAACAACAAGTTTCATAATGGAGACGTTACTGGTGCCCATTTGAGCAAATCAATGAACAGTGGGATATCCAACAGTGATATAGAGCTACACTTTCTGCAAAAGGATGGTGATCATGGATAGTAAGTCTGAGCTGTAGGAAGCATTAACATTAGAATTAGTACATACATGTGCAAATGGAATAAGATGAAACTGTAATACTGACATTCAACAATCTTTTTTTTTTTTTGCTTTCTGGGTCACAACCGGTGATGCCCAGGGGTTGCTCCTTGGTCATGCACTCAGGAATTACTCCTGGCAGTGCTTGGGGGACCATATAAAATACTGGGGATTGAATCTGGGTTGGCCGCGTACAAGGCAGATGCCCTACCTGCTGTGCCATCGCTCCAGCTCCAATATCCAACAGTCTTGAAGAACAAGCTAGAGAAAAAACGTTTGATTGTAAAATGAAGCTAAGAAAGAATAAATGACATAAAAATGTCTGAAGCTCTTTGCACTCTAGGGTATGGTTCAAGTTCTTTAATATTTGACTTTAAGTTTGGCATGCATATTTTTATAAGAGAAATAAATTTTTATCATAATTCACTAGAATTATATGGTATATAACTTCACAACAAACAGAAGTGGCTAAATTAATGGAAATATAAGCAACTACTCAGAAAGGCCACAATTAAATATAAGGAAAAGTAAATAGAACAAGCAAGACTTATCAGAGTATAAAAATAGTAGATTTGAACTCAAACATGTTATTAATTAGATTAAAAGTAAATGAAATAAATACTCAAGTAAAAAGATAAAGATTGTTGTCTGAATTTTTAAAAATCTAATTAGCTTTTACTTATAAGAGCCATATCTAAAACATAGAGTAATATAGAGGGGAAAAGATATATCTTTCTGATACAGTCTCAAAGAAAGCTGGAAATGGTCATTACTACCAGATAAAATCAACTTTAAGGGGAAAAATGTTCAAAAAGATTAAAAGGGTCATATCAAGCAAGACAGTTGAAAAGCAGGCAAAGACAGTAACAAGCGTTTCACAGAATAATAAACATGAATTGCCAATTAGAATGAAAGGATGCCCACTCTCATTAGTAATGTGGGGAAAGGAAATTAGTACCACAATGAGGTAGCTTTATAGCACCAGACTGGCAAAACTTTTAAAGTTGATGACAGTAAGATCTGGTGAGGACTTCAAGTAAGGAGAATTATGTATCCTGCTGGTAGGAATATTAATTGATGCAGTTTTACGCAATTTGGGTCTCCCAAAGAGGAATCAAACGAACTATGTTTGGCGTATCACATTTCACTCATGTGAGAGAAGGAATCCAGACTTCCATCCTATGTCGACAATTGAGAATCAGGGATGTTGTCTCATTTGCCAAGGCATTGAAAATCAGATGGGCTGGACATGTTATGCAATTTGGAGACAACCGCTGGACTAGAGCTGTTACCGAGTGGATTCCACGGGACGTTAAAAGAACACCCGACCGGCCACTTAAGAAAGGGTCAGACTTCTTTGTCAAGACCCTGAAGGAATGGTTTGAGGCTCTTCGCGTTCCTGGAGCGAGAAGACACCATTGGGCTACACTAGCACACGACAGGGACGAGTGGAGACGTTACTGGTGCCTGCTCGAGCAAATCGATGAGCAAAGGGTTGACAAGTGATACAAGTTTTACAAAATGATTCATAATTTTTCTCCAAAACTGCAGAAAAACATAAAATACAATCCAGCAGTTTCTCTTCTGAAATATTTCCCAGACTTAGGATGTGACAGTGGAGAAATTTAAACATTGACTGCATGAGAATGGGTTTCCACTGCAGGACTATGGGGGTGGAGACTCAATACATGCTAGGTATTAATCCCTAATAAACTCTTTCAGATGTATATGAGGAGATATGTTTAAGAATGCTCATCGGGGGCTGGAGTGATAGCACAGCGGGTAGGGCGTTTGCCTTGCACGCGGCCGACCCGGGTTCGATTCCCAGCATCCCATATGGTCCCCTGAGCACCGCCAGGGGTAATTCCTGAGTGCAGAGCCAGGAGTGACCCTTGTGCATCGCCAGGTGTGACCCAAAAAGCAAAAAAAAAAAAAAAAAAAAAAAAAAGAATGCTCATCACTTGTATCACTTGTCATCCCAGTGATCTTCGATTTGCTGGAGCAGGAGCCAGTAATGTCTCTATTAGTCCCTGTCACGTGCTAGTGTAGCCCAATGGTGTCTTCTCGCTCCAGGAGCACGAAGAGCCTCAAACCATTCATTCAGGGTGAGGTATCCATTCGTCCCTGTCATGTGCTAGAGTAGCCCAAGGGAGCCCAATTGGCTCACTGTAGGAGTACGAAGAGCCTCAAACTGTTCGTTCAGGGTTCTGACAAAGAAGTCTGACCATCTCATTGGTGGACGGCCACGTGGTCTTTTGACATCCCATGGAATCCACTTGGTAAAAGCTCTAGTCCAGAGGTCATCTCTAAATCTCATTACATGTCCAGCCCATCTGATTTTCAATGCCTTGGCAAATGAGACAGCATCCCTGATTCTTGATCACCTACGGAGGTCGGAATTCCGGGTTCCTTCTCTCACTTGAGTGAAATGCGGTATTCCAAGCAGAGCTATTTTGATTTCTCTTTGGGAATATCTGAATAGCATTCTCATCCTGTTTTTGTAGGGCCCAGGACGCTGAGGCGTATGTAAGTGCAGGAAAAATGAAGATGTGCCCGGATGAAAAAGTGCTCTACATCACTAATCATCAGGGAGATGCAGATCAAAACAACCATGAGATACCACCTCACGCCACAGAGACTAGCACACATCCAAAAGAACAAAAGCAACCACTGTTGGAGAAGATGTGGGGAGAAAGGGACCCTTCTACACTGCTGGGGGGAATGCTGACTAGTTCAGCCCTTTTGGAAAACAATATGGACGATTCTCAAAAAACTAGAGGTTGAACTCCCATTTGACCCAGCAATACCACTGCTGGGAATATATCCCAGAGAAGCAAAACAGTATAGTCGAAATGACATCTGCACTTATATGTTCATCGCAGCACTGTTTACAATAGCCAGAATCTGGAAAAAACCTGAGTGCCCTAGAACAGATGACTGATTGAAGAAACTTTGGTACATCTATACAATGGAATACTATGCAGCTGTCAGAAAAAATGAGGTCATGAAGTTTGCATATAAGTGGATCAGCATGGAAAGTATCATGCTAAGTGAAATGAGTCAGAAAGAGAGAGACAGACATAGAAAGATTGCACTCATCTGTGGAATATAGAATAGTAGACTAGGAGACTAACACCCAAGAATAGTAGAAATAAGTACCAGGAGGTTGACTCCATGGCTTGGAGGCTGGTCTCTCATTCTGGGCAACTCAGAGAAAGGGATACCAAGTAAAATGTGGTCGGAAGTCATGCGGGGGAAGGGTGATGCGTGCCGAATGTAGACTAGAGACTGAACACAATGGCCACTCAACAACTTAATTGCAAACCACAACACCTAATCAGAGAGAGAGAACAAAAGGGAATATCCTGCCATAGTGGCAGTGTGGGGTGGTGGGGGGAGATGGGACTGGGGAGGGTGGAAGAGATGCTGGGTTTACTGGTGGTAGAGGATGGGCACTGGTGAAGGGATGGGTTCTCGAACTTTGTATGGGGGAAACATGAGCACAATAATGTAAAATTCATTTCAATTCTTAATGTAATTATCAATAAAGTCCAGATGAAAAAAATAAAGATGTGCCCGGAGGCGGAGGTTCTTAGTACTCTCAACAAATTCTTCCATGTTCTTGAAGGCATTCTACACTGCTCTCTTCCTCCTTCTGAAGCTCTGGCTCCTAGTTATTCCTCAAGTTGAATTCTCGACCCAAGTACACATAGCTGCTGCATTTGGAGATGTTCGTTCCATTGAGGGCAAGTGGAACGTCAGGGACTAGTTCATTTTTCATGAACACTGTCTTGGTTAGATTCAGCTGTAGTCCGACCTTTCCACACTTGTGGTCGAAGCTGGCCAGCATCTGTGCTGCTTGGCTAATGTTTGGTGTTATGAGAACAATGTCATCAGCGAAGCAGAGGTACGGTAGTTGCCGACTGTCTATCTTCACTCCCATTCCTTCCCATTCCAGTTGTCGCATGACATTCTCTAGGGTGGCACTGAAGAGTTTCGGTGAAATGGTGTCACCCTGCGGAACCCCACTCTTTACGTCGATGATCACTTCCTTGTAGAAGCGATAAAGGAAGACCTCAAAGAGAGAAGAGCAGTAGTGTTGGCCGATGCAACAGAAGTTGGGAAAAGTATTTGCAACGCTCACCTGTTCTTTGCCAACTACAAGACCAAAATGGCTGCCTTCGGACGTCCTGATGGATCTATCACATCTTCCAGAAGGGCAATGGAGAGGATTATTGACGACTTCTACTCGGATCTCTTGGACAGTCACATCCACCTGCCCACATACCAAATTCCGCAGGATGGATATGCCATTCCCAATGTCCTCCCTTCCAAAATCCAACACACCATTTCGTCAGAAAAGATGCTTACAGCCCCCGATCCAGACAAGGTCAGACCCAAACACCTGAAGAATCTGCCACCAGTACTCGTCAATACACTGGCTCTGCTCTTCACATGCTACCTGTCCAAATGCAAGGTTCCATCCCAATGGAAAACCAGCAAGTCCATTCTGTTGTACAAGAAGGGAGACATCCACAGCATCAGCAACTATCGCCCAAACTGCTTGTTGTCCATTGTCTACAAGTTGTTCACTCGAGTCATCCTGAATGGAATAGGCAGAACACTAGACGAAGGACAACCATGCGAGGAAGCTGGGTTGCGAAAAGGATTCAGCATGATCAACCATATCCATACAGTGACCAAGCTCATTGAAGTTTCATGAGAGTTCAAGATGCCACTCTGTCTAACATTCATCGATTTAAAGAAGGCCTTTGATTCTGTTGAAACTGAAGCAATCATCGAAGCCCCAGCCAAACAGGGCATTCAAACTCAGTACATCAAAAATCCTCTATGAAGCTGTATTACAGATTCACCACCAGGATCTCACCATTCTACAAGGAAGAATGCCCATTAACTGCAAAAACAAATGGACTGGGGGTGGGAAGTCCAAAGGAACATCAAAAGAACCATGGATAAATGTTTGTTTTGCTTTAAGAAATACTGTTTTGATTACACATAAAGTGTAACTACAAGCACAAACATTTCAGAAACAATGGTTAGTGAGAAAAAAAGCAACTTTGAGGAAAATCAAGCAGGGGCCAGAGCAGGTAGGGCGTTTTCTGTGCATATGGCCCATGGGGTTCCATCCCTAGTTTCCCATATGGTCCCCCACGCATGCCAGGAGTGATTACTGAGCAAAGAGCCAGGAATAAGCTCTGAGAATCTCCAGGTGTGGCCCCCAAACTTAACAAAGTAGGAAAATCAGGCAGCATGACAGCATTCACACAGTGCTCAGCTGCACCAACAAGTGTATTCACACAAGAGATGATATTATAAGGGAAAACAACAGGAATGTTTAAAAAAATTCAGAATATATTTAGACATATTCAATTAGCAGTGCAGAAGAAAATTGGGGTTTGCCCACAGGATTTTTTTCTTTGACTTTGCAATTTTTTTCTTCGACTTTGGGATGGTTCATGGGTGTTCATCACAATTTCCCTTATAACCAAGATAAATTACTTATGTAAGTGATTTGTGAAATGAAATATCCCACAACACACAAAAAGAGAAGGGGTGATTTTGCAGAGGAGGAAGTTCAGTTTGCATTCCAATGGCACTATGAAGAGTTAGGAGCATGGAGGAGAGTGGTGGGCACGTAGAGTAGCCCTAGCTGAATGTGAGAAGATATCAGTACAGTTCACTGGAAATAATACTAAGGAAGGGCCCTCTGGGGCCACTTCGACTCTGTGCTGACAAAAATAAAATATTCGCTTGTCACTCTTTACTCTTCTTGACCCTACAAGCTAATAATAATCATAATAATCCTAATATCAATAGCTATTATTTGTTAGGTGTCCGCCATGTGCCAGGTACATTGTACACATCTTTCATCGTCTATTTTTTACACATGAGAGAACAGAGGACTGGAGACTGTTGATGATTCACCCAAGGTCACACAGCAGACAGGAATAGCTAGGAGCATTAACAGGAGCTAGGAACACAGCTGGAAGAAAAAATCCAGATCTCTGTAACACCAAGGCCCATGGTAATCTTTCTCCTATCTTCTTCTTTCCCCACCATTCACATCCTTTTATGCTGTTTCTGTGCTCACTCTGATTTCTGCTTATGGGAGGGATAGGAAAGGAAAATCACTAGAGAGGAAAGAGAAGCAAACCCTGACAAGCTTCAACCTTCCTCTGAATTCAGGAATATATTCCCAAATCCTATCTTCAACATGGCAAGCTACAATTTGATTTTCATGAATTCATCTGCAATCTGGGTACACAAATATTTGGGGGAGAGGAGAGTGACTGATGGAACCTTTAAATTTCTACCAAATCATTAAAGGATCTATTTTACCTACTACCACATTCTCTAGTATAAAAAGGCAAAGACCTCTAACCCAAGCCCTGCTTTGCTCCTAAATCTCCGAAGTCTATGTTTCAAGTTCTTTCTGTCTTTCTATATGGCACAGATAACTCTATTTCCCTCATGTCTCATGTACCTAACCTGTAATGTAGCTTTCAACACACAGAGGTGTAATAACGCTGTTCTGGAGGCAAGCCATGCACGGCAAGCACAGACCTGAATGAGAACACTGGATAATGAATGACTCACTGTGGCCTGCCTAATTCATGGTTGAAAATAATCCTTAAATAAAAAAATAGCCGATAATATATATGAAGTACAGCTACCTAGCATCATGCTGTAGTTTCAGCAGGTATTAAAGTGATGCTGCTAATAAAAGAATCAGTGGCTTAGTTATTTCCAAAATTTATCTTGAATAGTAGAGTGTCTCATAAATTATTGTCATGTGTCCATGTATAGATCAAGGTGGGGACTGCCAAAGACAGACATCAGAGAAAGACATGGAAAATACTGATTATTTTTCATGGCCAAGTATTGGTTTTGCCCCTGATTTTCTGTGATTCCCAGTCCAGAGGCAGGATGAATAAAGAAACAGAAAAAGAAAGCCTTAATTGACAATATAATGCCCACAAGCATCAACAGATGTGATCCCTGGTAATGAAGCATGTGGGTCTAATTTGGCATCACTAACCACTTGGAGGATCTCCTTCCTGAGTTCTTGCAGGCTATCCTTCTAAACCTATGTTTGGCTGGCACCTGTGCCTTGTTGAAACTGGCATCCCACCCTATGGGTGGGCACAGTGCCACACTAACAGATGGCCATGAGAGTCATCATGCCAGAGAACTACTATTGTTTCTAGCAAGTTTAACTTAACAGTAATTGGCATCTCACTAAAAATGACAAAATGGTGGTCTCCATTTCCATGGGAGATAAGCTCTGATCGCTAAGTGACAGATCTAAAATTGGTATTTCTCGGTTGTCTCACGTACTACTGAAGGAAAAGCAGTTGTGTAGCAATGGTACATCTCTGCTAAAATACTAAGAAGAAGGAAAAACATATTTCAAGGCTCTTCAATGAATTCCACATTTTATTCTCCTAGAGCAAATAAATAATTCACGTCTAACATTACTAGAAGTAATTTTTATTTTTGTTTGTTTTTTGCTTGAGGACACGCCCAGCTTCCCTGAGGGCTTACTCATAGTTCTGTGTTCAGGGATTACTCCTGGCAGCTGCAAGGACTATATGTAGTGGCTGGAGTCAAGGCCCAGTTTTCCATTTGCAAAGCAAATGTCCTACTGCTGTACCCACCCCAGCCCTTAAAAGCAATATTTTAAAACTTTGTCTTTATCATTAATTTTCTGCTTGATTACCCACTGAGGTTTGTTCCCATTGTTAAGACACACTTGTTCCATTAACAATGTCTATGCAGTGTAAAAGCAGTTTACTTTTGGAAGGAAAACATTTTACTTTAAAACACATATTTGGGGCGCTGGCGCTATAGCACAGTGGGTAGGGGGTTTGCCTTGCACTCGGTCGACCTGGGTTTGATTCCCAGCATCCCATAAGGTCCCCTGAGCACCACCAGGAGTAATTTCTGGGTGCAGAGCCAGGAGTAACCCCTGAGTATCTCCGGATCTAAGACCAAAAAAGAAAAAAAAAAGAAAAAGAAAAGAAAACTCGCATATTTACAAACAATGGTTGGAAATGTTCAATGTGAAGCCTAAGAAATATTTGAGTCATGCCCAAAAGTATTGGGGATGGAGAGTTGAAACCATCCTGAAAATTTTATAACTAATGTGCCATGTGAGGGAGGGAAAGCATGAAAATAGGAAAGAGTAGTATCTAGAAGGAAAGGCTATATTTAGGGAGCAGCAGTCCTATGGTATTCAGGGGATGTGGTACCATAGGTATCTTTCCAAACTGACTTTCAGAAAGAGAAGCTAGACACTTGAAATAACGTGAAATAGTCTCCTTTACTCAAATAATAAACACAGTGACTAACTTGGGTCAACACTGGAGTCTTTGTTGGTCTATTTCAGAACCACCTAAAGTGAAACTGAGAGTACAGGAATCCTATCCTTCATGAATAGCTACTACAAGATAACGACTCCAGCATATACTTCACAGGTGGCTCTCCCTTCGTCCATGAGCTTCAATTGCAGGCATTTCAATAACCACATTTGAGTAAAAAAAAAACAGTCCCCCAACAACACAGTTCAAAGTTCTGTTATCACAGGATATGAATTGTGAATAACTACATAAAGTACAAACTTCGCTGTTAGTTCATCAAACCATAGTCTCCAGATAAGTCACAGATGTGCATCATGACTAGTGTTAATTACATCACTTCTTTCAAAGTCTTTCTGTGATTTGTCTTGGATCTTTCACTTCTCACTTGGTGTATGCACAGTAAAGTGTGGCTATTGTGTTACTCAAACTTTCAATGTCTCTGGAGTTTTAAGTTAAATTAAAATTATAGTTTTATTGCACTTCTATATACATTTGTAACTGACAATAAAAGATTTTGTAGGGGCTGGAGCGATAGCAGAGTGGGTAGGGCGTTTGCCTTGCATGCAGCCGACCCGGATTCGAATCCCAGCATCCCATATGGTCCCCTGAGCACCGCCAGTAGTAATTCCTGAGTGCAGAGCCATGAGGAGTAACCCCTGTGCATTGCCAGGTGTGACCCAAAAAACAAACAAACAAAAAAAGGTTTTTGTTTGTGGGCCACACCCAGCTGCGATCAGGACTTACTAGATCTGCACACAGGGAGGTACTCCTGGTAATGATAAAGCTGTATATAAAATACCTTCAAGTAGCACTGCAGCACTGTCATCCCGTTGTTCATTGATTTGCTTGAGCGGGCACTGGTAACATCTCCATTGTGAGAGTTGTTGTTACTGTTTTTGGCCTATTGAATATGCCACTGGGTAGCTTGCCAGGCTCTGCCATGTGGGCGGGATACTCTCTGTAGTTTGTCAGGCTCTCCAAGAGGGACAGAGGAATTGAACCTGGGTCGGCCGCGTGCAAGGCAAATGTCCTAACCACTGTGCTATCACTCCAGTTCTACCACCCTGAACATGCCCGATCTCATCTGATCTCAGAATAAAAACCATTATGTGCAATAATTTTAACACATGTTATATGGGGGGATGGGGTGTGAAGGGGTTGGGCATACCTAGCAGAGCTCAGGGCTTGCTCCTGACTCTGCTCAGGGATCATTCCCAGTGATGTCAGTCACATGCAAGGCAAGTATCTTTATGCGCTATTTCTTGGGCCCTATCACATAACATTATATGATTTTTAAAAATGGAGCGAGCCAGGAGATATAGTACAGTGGTTAGAGCACTTGCCTTGCACACAGCTAATATGGGTTCAATCCCTGGCACCACATATGCTCCCCCAAGCCCTGCCAAGAGTAATTCTTTTTTTTGCTTTTTTTGGGTCACACCTGGTGATGCACAGGGGTTCCTCCTGGCTCTTCACTCAGGCATCACTCCTGGTGGTGCTCAGGGGACCATACTGCGAATCGAACCCGGGTCAGCCGCGTGCAAGGCAAACGCCCTACCCGCTGTGCTATCGCTGTGCTATTACTCCCAAGAGTAATTCTTGAGGCAAGACCCAGGATTAAGCCCTGACCACTACCAGGTGTGGCCCAGTCGTAAAAGAAGCATCATTTGTAGAAAGAAATTTTGTTTAATAAATGGTAGTTTATTTCTTCAGGGAGTTATTTAATCAATGTTGGTTGGTCAACAAGGTAGCAATAAGTGGGGAGGAGGAATCAAGATTACAAGATTACTATAAGAGCATTGCCTGTGTTGGAAATGATCTCAGAGTATAGCATAATAGAGGCCCTGGGTTCAATTTTCACACCAAAATAGAAGCAAACAAATAAGTCACTCTCAACTAACATTAAAGTTTGACTATAGTCACTCTCAACTAACATTAAAGTTTGACTATGATGGGCTGGAGCAATAGCACAGCAGGTAAGGCATTTGCCTTGCACAAGGCCGACCCAGATTAGATTCCCAGCATCCCATATGGTCCTCTGAGCACCACGAGGAGTAATTCCTGAGTGCAGAGGCAGGAGTATCCCCTGTGCATCACTGAGTGTGACCCAAAAAGCCAAAAAAAAGTTTGAATTAAAATTAAACCTATATTGCTAGATGAAAGTTTACTTGAGTGTTTATATCAAAATTTCAGTTCAGATGAATCAGACTTTCTGCTGTTTATTTTTGCTGCATATTATTACATAATAATACTAAGGTTAGAAGTCACAATAATATATAGCAATAATCAGAAAAAAAGCGATACCACAAAGGTTACCAAAATATTTGACTAAACTGCTTAAAATCATGGGGTGAGAAATGCCTAACATGGTACATGAAATCACAACTTACAAGTTCTGAAAATGTGAATATCTCTAAGTTTTTAAATTATATCCAAAGAAACAATGCCTCAAAGTTTAACAGCAAAATGGAAAGCTGGGGAAATATTTTAAATACATCTGGTAAGATAAAGGACCATATTCCTAATAAACCAAGTATTTTCTGAGGTATCAAGGACTGAATTTAAGTTTTCTGTAAGCAAGAACATTTTTGGCCCTGAGCCACATTCCTGGCTTGTAAATTGCTTTATATAGACTAGTAAACAGAAGGAAGGACTGCCCTTCCCATGAGCTAGGAGAGGCTGAAGGAGAGCCTGTGCGTTGGATATATAGCTCCACTGTTCTACTACATCCTCAGTATAACCAAGGCCCCTGACCCTTGTATTCCCTTTACTTTACTTTCTGTTCTCTCTATTCTGGTTTCTGCAGCAAGAAGTCCACATATCTTAAAGAGAACTCAGTTGCTGAGATGATCAGATAACTAAAATAAAACCTCCACCACACCCTGTTGGGAATACCTATATTACTTTTTTATTTTTTCATTTTTATTCAATTTCTGTCAATTTAGTCACACCAAACCAAACTTTTAATAGAAAAAATGTGAAAACAGAAAAAATTCTGTAAAGGGCACCCGATAAAATAAGAAAAAGCAAATAACAAGCATATGAAAGTATGTTTGACTTCAATAATCTTAATGGCTTAAATAAAAAATTGCAAGGAGTTATTAGTGGTCACTGACCACTTAGCAAAGTTGAACAGGGTCAGTATCCCTAAGAATACAATCACACAAACAACAAAACAAACAATATTCATTGAATACTTATTGTAGCTGAAACTGGAGTAATATGGAAGAAACCCAATGTGCCCCAATAGGAGAAAAGTAACATAGAGCAATATACTAGGCTACCATGCAGCCAATAGAAAACATGCTGATATTTTTAATTTTTTAATTTAATTAAAGAACTATGATCTATGAACTTGTTGATAGTTGGGTTTGGGGCATACAATATTTCAATACCAGTCCCACCAGCAGTGTCAACTTCCCTCCGCCAGTGTTCCGATGCTCCCTCCACACCCTGACCTTTAGCCCTCTTGACTGGCAGATTACATAGTTCAGCACTTTAGCTCTCATGTTTGTGGTGGTGTTGAGTCTGTGCTTTGGATATATAACTCTACTGTTCTCCACATCCCTGATACACCAAGGCCCCCAACCTTTGTTCCCCTATTACTTTCCTTTCTCCTCTCCATGCTGATTCTTCTGATTCTTTTGGGACATACAAATGCATATGTGACTACCTATCCTTTTTTCAGTCTTTTAAAGGATGAAAACAGCTACAGAATTAAATATATAAAGTGTTCTATGTGAAATATATATTTACATAAAACTCCATTGATCTGCACAAATTATACAGCTTTATATGACTACACATTTTCTTTTGGTTTGGGGGCAATAGTCAGAGGTGCTCAGGGCTTATCACTGGCTGGCTCTGTGCTCAGGGATAACACCTGGAAGGTTTAGGGTACCATATGGGGTACTGTGGATTGAACCTGATTCGGCTTCATGCTGGGGAAATACCCTACCTGCTGTACTATCACTCTGTTCCCTGTGACTTTCCAAACTGAAGAAAAATTCTACTGATTTGATAGATACATATTTTATTATCATTTAGAAGTCTTCTTTTCAAACCTCACAGACTAATTTACTTCAATAGAAAGTAATATAAAAATTTTCACCAATAGCACAAGGATTTGGCCACCTACCTTCAAAAGTATAGTCGTGTGCGCGGCCGCTATTGCTGCCACGCGACTTCATATCTCTTCATTCTCATTAATGGAAAACAAATTATCAAATGCTTCCTTTCCAGCAGGGCTGTCTTTTTGGGGGAAAACTCCAACAGCAGTAGTGAGTTTTGTGTTGAAATGTGGAATGCAATCAGGGTAAAGAGAAAGTGAAGTAAAACTTATCAGCTATGCTGGTGGGGGTGGGGGGGATGGGGGGATGGGAGATATACTGGGGGTTTTGGTGGTGGAATATGTGCACTGGTGAAGGGACGGGTGTTTGAGCATTGTATACCTGAGACATAAGCCTGAAAGCTTTGTAACTTTCCACAGGGTGATTCAATAAAATAAATAAATAAAGTTTTTTTAAAAGTATAGGCGTGTGAACTGCTCAGGTGTTCTCTCCAGTAAGTGAACATGAGTTGTATGAAATAGTTAATTTATGATTGTGCCTTAAAGAGATATTTTTTGGGGTCTGAAGTTATACTGCAGAGGGTGTGTGTTTGTCGTCCAGGATACTGACCTGGGTTTGATCCCTGGAAGTCCGTATGGATCCCACTGCCCACCAGGAGTGATCTCTGAGCACAGAGCAAGGTGTAAGTCCTGAACACCGCTAGGTGTGGCACCTCTCCAATAATAGGAGGATTTTTTCTCAGATGTAGATTATTCTGCTGTGTTCTTATCACTATTTATAATTTTTTCTTTATAGATGCATTGTTTATATTCGTAAGTTAGAGTTTGCTACAGCTGATGATTATAAACATACATAATACATAAAAACTTTTGTATATGTATATATGTGGGTATATACAGCATTGCCAAAGGGTTCCTTATATCTAGTTAATTATGATATTCATCACCTGTTTTGGTGAGGACATTTAAGTTCTATCTTCTCAGGAAATTTCAATTATTCAATATCATGCTCTCAACTTTAGCCCTACATTTGATAGTCTGTCTTTCTTCACCTTATAGCTGAAGTTGTCTACTCTTTTATCAACCTCTCCCTATTTCCTCACCCTTCAGTCCCTGCCAACTTTCTCTATTTCTATGACTTTGACTTTTTTTAAGACTCCACAGATAAGTGATACAATGCAGTATCTGTCTTCTCTGGCTTATCTCACTTAGCATGTTGACCACAAGGTCCATTCATGTTGTCACAGATGTCAGTATTCCCTTCTTTTGTATGGCATAAATATATTCCTGTATGTGTGTATATGCACACAAATATATGTGTATATGTTGAGTTATGGCATCATCATAATACATTCTTCCATATGGATATGGGTTGTTTTCATGACAGGGCTATTATGAATAGTAATGCAATGGATATTGGAATGCAGAGATTTCTTCAATATTGATAGCTATTTATAAGTTAAACTTTCCTCATAGCAGGTCAAAGGACATCTTTTACATGTTAAGCTACTTGCAGAAAGCAAATGATAAGTTTTTCAGATCACTGATTTGTCAACATTCATATTCTAATGAGCTTATTTTGTATGACTATGTCCATTTAGACTAAACGGGAATGTAAACACTCATTTTTATTCTTGGATATAATTTACTCTTTGTCCATTTTCCATGCCTGATCTTACACAAGTAATCTGCCAGATCTAGTTTAACACTATTTGCAGAATTAAGTTATCATAAGCCAGAATGAGACTACTCTTATTTTCCTGGGACCTGACATTTGTTTATTTATGTAATAAGAAAATGTGTAAGAATTTGCCCTGCAGGAGAACACCTTCAGTACAATCTGTCTTCTCCCAGTGTGGAGACAAATTTGCCCACAAAATTTGTCCTTGAGAATGAAATGAGTCAGAAGGAGAGGGACAGATAGAGAATGACTGCATTCATTTGTGGTTTATAAAAATACACACCGTCGAAGACTAATATCCATGACCAGGGAAAACAGGGGTTAGGAGGGACTGGTCAATGGTTGGATCTAACCACAAGTTTGTGTGGGGTGGAGGGTAGGTAAGATAGAGAATAGACTGACATGACAATAAAAGCTGGGAATGATCATGCTGGACAAGAACTAAGTGTTAAAAGTAGGTAAAGAGATATTCTTGATAACCTTTCAGTATCAATATTGCAAACCACACTGCCCAAAATCCCAAAAGGAGAGAGAAAGAAGAGAGAGAGAGAGAGAGAGAAAGAGAGAGAGAAGGAAAACACCTGTCCTAGAGGCAGGCAGGGGGTGGGGGTGGGAGGTGATGAGAGGGAACCTGGGGACACTGGTGCTAGGAAATGTAAAAAAATGTACAATAGTGGAGGGATGGGTGTTGGAACACTATGTGACTGACACTCAATCATGAGCACTTTTGTAAGGGTCTATCTCACAGTGATTCAATGAAAATGATTTTAAAAATTGTCCTTGATTTTGTATCTGAAATTAGCATATTTTACTTAAGTGGTACACTTGCAAAAGTTATTCAAAAGGTGAGTTCCTCCAAATCAAAGCACTTTTCCATAAAGACATAGAAAAGTCACCAATGTGACTATTCACATACATGCACATTCATTTCTGGCGAATCTAATAGAAAATGTACTTTCCTATCTTGGGTTAAGATAATCAGTTTGAGCAGAAGTCAGAAAAAGAGTAGATGTCTACTTAGGTATATTGTGAAAAGTCCTACAGAAAAAAGAATATCGGTCTAAAATTGTTCTGAATTCTTTCCTCATTGTTCCATTGTGGGTCCAGTGGTCAGGGCTAGTTTTTAATGGATCAACCAGTTGGAATTGCATCTTTCAAAACAGAGAGAACCTTTAGTATGGGCCTAACCCAGGAAAAAGTAGAGCCAGGAGCCAGAAAAAGAGCTATAACAAAATGCAAAAGCTGAAACTTAATGGAGAGGCAGAGTCAAAAATAGGGTCTGGTCTCAAATTTATTGCTTCTCTTACCTAAACATGGTACTTACCTTCCCTGAGGCTCCATAGTTTTTCATTGACATCAAGGGGTAAATATATCTGGTCTGCTGATATGAATGGATATACTTTGGAATAGTTATACAAATGTATGGTCTTGTTTGTCATTAAGTACAACTATTTTGTCACTATAATTCTACTTCTATGAAACTCTAGGATAACATGAAATGCATAAAATAGAGGTGCATCTTTCTTTTTCTCTAGTCTGAGAATCCCAAGAAAAAACTTGTGAAACACTGGAAATTTTACTAACTTTCAAAAGGGCCCCCATAATAACAATAATACAAGAAATTAGGATTCCTGCTTCCCTTTCACTTACTTTTAGAAGCTAGGGCAGCCCATTATCTTTGCTGAAATCTGGAAGTCCCTAATGTTTCTCTAGACCTTTGGTAAGAGTAGAGAGGAGATATCAAGTATTGGCCTGCCACTGCTAATCAAGCTGGAGCTTAGCAATTGATGAAGAAAATGAGAGGCTCTGGGTGTATTTGTGTCTCAACCATCAGATAAGTGAGGCATCATAGGATGGTCAACTTGGCAGTTTCAAGAATGTTAGTGCAAGACTATGCACATGGTACCCATTGGAAACAATTCAATAAGGAAACAAAGGGTAGTGTATAGAGAGAACAAGTTCACCAGAGACAACAGCATGTGTGAAGGTGTGGATGCATAGGAATCCTTGGTGTGACCTGGGTTTGAGCTCAGAGTGAGCTGTACAGGAGAGGAGAGGGGAGGAAAGGTGGGAGTCCAGATAGACTAGTAAGGGAAAGAAAAAAATACAAAAAAGGAAAAAAAAAAGACTAGTAAGGGTAAGAGGCAGATGTGAACAGACCTTGAGTGCTGTACAAGGATGTTCCTCATCTAGGACAAACTTTGCCTCTGGGCCTTGATAAGCAAGCAAGTGAGCTAATCAGATCCTGGGTTAGCACAAGTAAATTGTCTGATTGCTTAACACATAATACTCTACCTATCTTCTCTGAAACACAATTGGGAATACATTTAAGTAGAATTTTATTGAGCTAGCATTGGTTTATAACAGTATATACATCTCGGCAGTATTACATTATACTGAACACTTATACGTTCTGATTCATGATCTCAAGTTTCCATGCATCACCACCCAACATTCCCTTTACCTGGTAAACACTTCTTTACAAAATAGTTTTATTTTAATTTAGTTTTGTTTTGGTTTGGTTTGGGGAGGACACATCTGGCAGTGCTTAGGGCTTACATCTGGCTCTGTGTCCAGAGATCATTCCTGGCAGGGTTTGGGGGACCATATGCAATGCCAGGGATTGAACCCAGCTAGGCCACAGGCAAGGCAAGCACCAAACCCACTGTACTATCTCTTTAGTGCCTACAATTTAGTTTTAGTTCAATTGAAAAAGTCAAGAGGCTGAGTATCTTGTGCATGGCATTTATAATAATAGGTTTATCTGATAACTATTTACAGCAGAGTTGATGTTTAAAAAAATACAAAATTCAATCTCGTTTAAAATAATTTTAAAGTTTAACTTTAAGGAAACAGCCAATATAAGAAGAGCTCCAGAAAGTCTGTCTTTAAGTAGATGAGAGTAAAATTGAGTGGGTTATTTTTCATCTTTTAAACATGTTTATTTAATTACATGCATATCTATTTTAGCACACTTGTGTGCTACTAAATCATAATGTTTCCAGTTCAAACTGAGACCCTCTGGGAGTCTTGCCTAGCACTCTATTAAAAAACAGCAGATCGACCCATGTGGACAAACCCCAAAAAATCATCCTACCAGTTTCATTCTAACAAGACTACAACACCACAAACTGCTAGAAAATAGAACATTTCAAGACCTCGAGAGAAAGTGAAAAGAAGACTGCAAGAAATTAAACCATATGTTTCTCAAGTAAGAACCATTGAATGTAGGAAGCAGGAAAACTTGTGCTCCAATAAAGCTCTCTCTCATGATAGGGCAAATGAAGAATATTAACAGCCCTTGTTATAGGAAATATTCTTGTATGTAATTGGACTATCTTCCTCCCTATAAACCCAATGCTCTAACCTTTTTACCACCACACATAACCTTTTATTAACATTCATCAACCTTTGAAAATAATTGCTTTCTCCCTTAAGGAATATGTTACAAGGCAATCAGGTTGTGTAGCTATTTCCCATTCTGCTAAAACCAGAATAATCAGCGTTTGTGCGCATGTCGAGGGAGCCAGGTTTTAAGCAAGTGACTTTTTAAAACATTAATGGTGACGTCTGTAGCGCTCGGGCCAGGAAGGCATTCTGTTCACTTAGAACTATTACCTTTCCAGTAAAATAACTTTATTTAGAAAAATTATTTAGAGAAATAGGAGGGTAGAGAAAGGGACAGAGATACATTTTCAAGAAAGAATAGCTTCTGGGCTGTTTCTCTGGAGGAGATAAGCCCGGGGTACACATCTCAGCTTGACAAGCCGGCCAATCTCCATGTCGGATAATGTGCCAGCGACACATTCTTCACCATATGTAAAGACCTTAAATCACCTGGATGGGGAACAATCGCTTTCTTGAGGAAATATCCACACTTAATCCAACGTAGGCCAAAGATGCTAGCGATAAAATCCCACTGCTCAGCTTTCTTTCTAATCAGGGATCCGAAAGAAAAGCTTTTTAAAAATTTCCCTCAGGCAAGAAAAATCCTACAACTGGATAGAAAGGAGGGAACTGAATAACTGAAGATGCTTTCCCCTAGTCCACGGTGAAAGCATAATATTAGCCATCAACATTAGCTTGGGCTTCTCACTCTCGATTTCAAATGAGTGTGATGTTCTTTTATTAGGTGAGAAAATGCCAACATAAATCAAACGCGAATAGAATCTTTTCCCCAAATAATAAGTAAAGAAACATGATAGAGTAGGAAAGTACCAAATTAGCTACAAATTTTCTGTCTCATTGTTTTCTGTAAAATAAAATTTGATAAGGAACATGCTCCATACAAGCTGTGCCGGTAGATATCGCTTCCAAAAAGCCTCACAGAGCAGTAATAAAAACCAAGCATGAACTCTAGGACATCTGCTATGGCATTGTTATCAAATGCAATCATTTTGGTCACAAATCTATACTCGCTTCAACTTTTTGTTGAAATATTAGTTTGTCTGCATCATCTCCAATCTGGCACTCGAGGACTGACAGATGCTCTGGTTTTACCTCAGCTTCAACTTACACGGCTTCTCATTATACTAGCTATCGCTCGGCAAACTATTCCTCTGTTCTGGAAGGCAGACAAAATGCCATCTGTCTCTGCACGGTTTTCAAAACGAATACTGCAGTGTGAAGAAACTCAGCTCCAAATGGAATAATAAGGAGGAGTTTCACCCTGTCTGCAGCCTATTATAAAGTATATGTACTTTATAGACGCATATTATATATACACACATTCACAGTATAAATACAAGTTGGTATTATACATTCAATGCGCAAGGGCTCACCACTCAAGTTTCCTAATAGCTCCAGGGTTTGAATAATTTCAACCAAACCACCCATCTCACCTTTCCTACTTGTATTTGTAACCCACCCAGTTTACATCATCTGACACTAATTAGTAGCTAGAAGGCGAGAGAGCTCTGCTCCTCCAGCGAGATTCCAAGGTCATTCGGAAACCCAAAGTAGATGACAGCCTTACTGTAAAAATCAGCCTGGATTCAGAGACAATGAAGAAAAGGAAAGGAGGCAAAGTCTTTATAGAATTGGAAAGCCAGGTCGATTTTCACTAAGGTCACAGCCCACACTAGTCAGTGGATTGGCAATGGAGGGGGTCGTGAAAAAGGAGGAGGGCGAGGACTATTAGCAGACCCGCAGGTAACCTAAAACAGACACTTATGGTTTTCACTAGTCCGGATAGTAGGAAAGTGACTAGCAAGGTAACAAAGGTAACCATAAAACAGATACTCATCCGTGGCAAAACATGGAATGTAAACCTTCCTGTGCATGATTAACTTTGAATCTGATAATTGCATAGATTTGAAGCACAGAAATAAAAAAGACCTTTCCACCTGGAGAGGAATCTCATACTTCAAGCAATTCTAGACGGTTCTTTAAAGCCATTATTTTCCACAGAAGAGGCTGGAGATCAAGATCAATTGTACTGAGGATCTTGAGATTTGGAGACTCTGACTTAGGGGATATCCAGCCCTTTCCTCGCGACCCTCTTGACATTTGAAGTTGCCTGCTCAGGACCAACAGTATATTCTCACTAACTTGCTATTGATGGGACCCAAGTCCTCTTTGAGTTCCTATGAGGGCCTTGTTATTTTCAAACTAAGTCTGTCTCTGAGCCCCTAACCCCAGGCATCTGTCTAAAAATTGATGAGGGTTAGAAATCAGATGAATGCTGCTTTTATTTTTACTCTAACGTCAATTGGTTTGGATCTGTTTATATAACCTTTTATCTAATTCTATAGTTTATGTGAAATGAGATTCTCAAAGACTTATATAAAAGCTCAGTCCAATTCCCACATGGGTCAGTTAACTTCACTCTGTCACATGTCACAGCCACACGCTGTCCCCTCACCCCAGCGAACCATCTGGCAAATGGCACTGCTGGTCACAATGGGAGCCAAGAAGAAAATGGGGCCAGATCGCTGAAACCAGTTTTTGTGGCTGTGGAGAACGATCAGAACTCAGGAGGGTCATTTTCCTCTGTTGGGACAATTCATTTTATTTTGCTGCTTTCTGTGTGTGCCCACTGTACTTTCTCCCCAGCATGTCATAGCCCATACTGCCTGTGGATTCTGCACTTACTTGTGACGGTTCTGTAACAAGAAAATCCACTGCTTTGTAATGATGCCAGACCATGTAACTGTGAACAACAGCAGAAACCTACTCTGTGTGAAATGATTTGCTTCTGTCATCATCATCATTGTCATCCCGTTGCTCATCGATTTGCTCGAGTGGGCACCAGTAACATCTCTATTGTGAGACTTGTTGTTACTGATTTTGGCATATAAAATATACCACGGGTAGCTTTTCAGGCTCTGCAGTGAGTGCAAGATACTCTCAGTAGTTTTCCAGACTCTCCAAGGGGGCGGAGGAATCAGACCTAGGTCAGCCATGTGCAAGGCAAACACTCTACCTGCTGAGCTATCGATCCAGCCCCGATTTGCTTCTACATAGAGAAAATGCTCATTTTTTATTTTATTGCATCACCATGAGATAGTTACAAGCTTTCATGTTTGGTTTACAATCACACAATAATCAAACAACCATCCCTCCACCAGTGCACATTTCCTACCACCAATATCCCCAGTGTACCCCCCTCCCTTTCCCACCCTTCCCCTGCCTCCAATGAAGACAATATTCCCCATACTTTTTCTCTAATTTTGGGCATTATGGCTTGCAACACAGACACTGAGAGGTCATCATGTTTTGTTCATTATCTACTTTCAGCACACATCTCCCATCCGGACTGATTCCTCCAGCCATCATTTTCTTAGTGATCCCTTCTCTATTTCATGTGCCTTTTCCCCTGTGCTCAATGAAGCAGGCTTCCAGCTGTGGGGCAATCCTCCTGGCCCTTGTGCCTACTGTCTGTGGGTGTCAGCCTCATGTGATGTTATTCTATACTCCACAAATGAGTGCAGTCGGCTATGTCTGTCCCTCTCTTTCTGACTCATCTCACTTAGCATGATACTCTCCATGTCTATCCATTTATAAGCAAACTTCATGACTTCTCAACTACAAGAAACCTTGCATTGGAGCTCTTGCCTTCTCCTTTGCTGGGTCACATACATTCAAAGTGTCTGAGCACAAAAGCTGCAACTCAGACAGGAAGGCCACTCAACTCAGACAGGCCATCTGTGCAAGTCCTCAGTTGGACCTTGCAACTGTCCCTCCTAGGACTCCTGACACACAACTTTTCCCATCTCCTCCCCAGTCTGCTTTCCTCCTGAGCTATGGCTTTCTGATTCTTTTGTACTGAGTGGCTCCTCTCCTTTTTTCTACCATCCCCGTCTTCTGCACACAGCACTGCCCATCAAGGTAGATCTTTGATACTCAGTGTGCTGCTGGCCAAGCCCATTCCATCAGGCACAAACGCAGGGTAAATAAATCTAGAAGAGCATGGGAACAAAGTTACAAGATCTGCACCACGAACAACATCACATAAAGCAATGCCACTAACCTCCCTGTCCACATGCTTTCTCTATGTTCAAATAGAGATAATTACACTGATCCTGCCCCTTTCATGAGGAAAGAACAGTCCCTTGTACAGAACAGACTCTCAATATTTATCAATACAGATAATTTAGGATTAGAAAGCTAGAGGGTAATACAGAAATACATTGATGCTAAAACATTGCCAACAAAGCAAATTATTTTAAAGGCCTCTTAGGCATCCCAATATTTGCATCATGTCCAAGGCAGTATAAATCACACTTGATAAAGTCTTCTACCAAAATATGGGTGCAGCAATAGCTAGTATATACCAATGCATACTGGGTGTCAGGCACTTAGGAATTTAATTCTGTAATTCTCACAGCATCCTTAATATATAAAAAACCATCGTTACCTACATTTTATTCCGGGAAAAAAAGGTTCAAATTGGTTGAGTCATTTACCCACCCAAAGATACATACATTAGAACATTACGGTTTGAGTCTGACACCACTAGTGGCTTAAGAATATATTTTCATGATGCTATTCTATAATTGAAAGCCCCAGTAAAATATGTAGCATAAAACTTAAATTAGCTAATCACCAGCCAAATTTTTGCCAGTGATATAGTACTCACTAAACCATAGAAAACAGAAGTCAATTCCAACTGAATCTCACCAACCTAAGATCTCAAAATTAGAATTGTGATGCATAAGATCTGTGATGAGAGAGGTGTCACTTCCCAATCAATTCCTCTTCTGTGCTATTATTCCACACCGAGATACATGGAGGGAGCATTTTCTCTGTTTTCATTTCCACTTTACCATATATCTGTAGCATTATTCTTTCATCCTGTAAGGTAATGTTGGAAAGAGGAAGGGGCGGTCAACTTAGAGACAGAAAAGAAGCAATTAAATTTTATTTTCTCATTGGTAAATTAAGGAGGTGAGAACAGATTCCATATTAAGTTTTTGCAAGGGTTACTGCTGAAATGACTTAAAATATTAAAATTAACATTTGGTACCTGAGTCTTAAAGAACTGGGTGTGAGGTCGAGAAAACACCCAAGGTTCTGAAGTATCAAATAAAGCCTTAGAAAATCCACAGGAACTCAATGTGGAATACTCTGCAGTTTCAACCCCAAATAGCTTTCACTGGTAGAATTGCTTTAAACTTTTCATGGCAATGACAAGATTTTGATAAAGATGGTCTGTCTGTCTATCTATCTATCTATCTATCTATCTATCTATCTATCTATCGATCGATCTATCTATCTATCTATCTATCTATCATCTATCTATCTATCTATCTATCTATCTATCTATAATTAGCCTTTACTGAATACCTACTCTACAGTATTTTAGTGTTTTTGAAGCCCATAAGAAAACTAAGTCAGGTATTATTAAACTCACTGTACTGAATTTCAGAGTAGATCTCAGAGAGATGAAATGGCTTTCCAGGATCCCACAGCAAGAAATAAATGCTAAAGCTGGTGTCCCAATCACCAGACTTCAAGCTTTATGAGAAGAGATCGTGTCACCTTAAGTATTGGAGTGTACCCAGTGCCTACCCCCAAATCTAGCACCTATTGAATGCTCAATTTATTCTTGTTTATTGAATGAAACACTAACTCTAAAATTTGTACTCGCACTATCCTCCATTGTCACTTTTCTAAGACCTATCTTTAGCTCTTGCTTCAGGAAAGCACATTGCACTTGCTATCACACAAATTCACCTACTGATACATCAATAAGGATACAAGTATTGACATTTTAGAACTAAGGACACTGAGTTGTGCAGGAGGTGGTTTACTGAAAAATCTACAGAACACAAGAGCTGGGACATGAGAAGTGGCTAGTGCCAAGTGCTGGCCTTCCTTTGAGATTTTCTAATTGTCAATTATGTGTTCATACTGAAGAGTAGTCATCCCTGTGGAGCATTAAATTTGGTTTTGGTTTGTTATTATATTACATACTTTAAAAATTGAGTCCCCCGAGAGATACAGTTACAAAGCTGTTCATGATTGGGTTTCAGTGATACAATGTTCCAATACCCATCCTTTCACCAGAGTACATTTCTCACCACCAATGACCCCAGTTTCCCTCCCGCCACCTTACCACCCCACCCCTACCCCCAGCCTCCTTTCTGTCTCTCTCAGATACTAAGAACTTATCATGCTTGTTCCTTTACCTACTTTCAGCATGAAGTTCTTATTCAGAGTGATTATTTACAACTAGTTTTCGCCATCTTGAACTCTCAAAAGACTTCAAGATGCCACTCTGTCTAATGTTCTTTGATTTAAAGAAGGCCTTTAATTCTGCTGAGACTGAAGTGATCATTGAAGCCCTAGCCAAACAGGGTGTTCAAATTCAGTACATCAGGATCCTCTGTGTGCTGTATTACGTATTCACCACCAGGATCTCACCATTCTACAAAGAAGTGATCATCGATGTAAAGAGAGGGATTCCATTGTGTAGATGTACCAAAGTTTTATTAACCATTCATCATCTATACAATGGAATACTATGCAGCTGTCAGAAAATATGAAGTCATAAAATTTGCATATAAATGGATCAACATGGAAAGTATCATGTTGAGTGAAATGAGTCAGAAAGAAAGAGACAGACATAGAAAGATCGCACTCATCTGTGGAATATAAAGTAGCAGAATGGGAGACTATCACCCAAGAGTAGTAGAGATAAGAACCAGGAGGTCTGCCCCACAGCTTGGAAACTGGACTCACTGGGGGGAAAGTTGGCTGATATAGAGAAGGGAACACCTACTAGAGAATGTTAGGAGAACCCACTCGGGTTGAAAGCTGAGTGCCGAAAGTAGACTATGGACCGAACATGATGGCCACTCATTACCTCTATTGCAAACTAGAACATCCAACAGGAGAGAGAACAAAAGGGAATACCCTGCCACAGAGGCAGGATGGGGTGGTGGGGGTTGGGATGGGGGCAGTGGAGCGATACTGGGAACATTGGTGGAAGAGAATGGGCACTGGTGGAGGGATATAAACGAAACGCAAACATGAAAGTTCATAAGTTTGTAACTGTACCTCATGGTGATTCACTTAAAACATAATTTTTAATTTAAAAATTTTAAAAAAAGAGAACGGTTCCACAAGGCGACACCATTTCACCAAAACTCTTTAGTGCTACACTCGAGAATGTCATGAGACAACTAGAATGGGAAGGAATGGGAGTGAAGACAGACGTTTGGCAACTACACCACGTCCGCTTCGCTGATGACATTGTTCTTGTAAAAACAAATAACCAAGCGACACGAATGCTGGCCGACTTTGACCATGAGTGTGGAAAGGTCGAAATTCAGCTGAATCTCACAAACATTGTGTTAATGAGAAATGGACTAGTTCCTGATGTTCCATTTGCCCCCATCAGAATAAACATCTCCGAATGCAGCAGTTATGTGTACCTAGGTCAAGAACTCAACATGACAAACGACCTGGCACCTGAAATGCGCAGGAGAAAGAGAGCAGCATGGATTACCTTCAAGAGCATCAAATAAGTGGTTAAGAGGATGAAGAACCTCTGGCTCTGGGCACATCTTTCTGACTCCACCATTCTTCCTGCACTAACATATGATTCAGAGACCTAGGCCCTACAAACACAGGATGAGAACGCTATTTGGGTATCCCAAAGAGGAATCAAAAGAGCTATGTTTGGAATATCACATTTCACTCAAATGAGAGAAGGAATCTGGACTTCCAACCTTCTTTATCGATGATCAGGAATCAGGGACGCTGTCTCATTTGCCAAGGCATCGAAAATCAGATGGACCAGACACGTAATGTGAATTATAGACGACCACTCGACTAGAGCTGTTACCGAGTAGATTCCACAGGACGTCAAAAGAATGTGTGGTAGCCCACCTACGAGGTGTTCAGAATTCTTCTCAATACCCTAAATGAACAGTTTGAAGCTCTTCGTGTTTCTGGAGCAAGCAGACGCCATTGGCTACACTAGCACGCAACAGGAATGAATGGAGATGTTACTGGCTACTGGCACCTGCTCGAGCAAATCAATGAACAATGGGATGACAAGTGATACAAGTGAAGTGACTTTTTGCCATAGTGGCTCCTTCTCTATCCCAATAGCCTTCTCCCCTTGCATCTTAGGCAGGCTTCCAACCATGGATCCATCCATACTCTTGGCAGGTATTTGTACTGTCCTTAGGTATTAGTCTCATACTATATTTTTATGTCCCACAAATAAGTGAAATCATACCAGATCTATCCCTCTCCTGACTCTCTTCACTCAGCATGATACTCTTCATGTCTCTCCTTTTATAAGCAAATTTCATAACTTGATTTTTCCTAACACCTGCATAGTATTCCTTAATGTAGACGTACCATATTTTCTTTATCAGTTGTATGTTCTCAGATGCTTGGGTTGTTTCCAGATTCTGGCTGTTGTGAATAGTGCTGCAGTGAAGAAATAATTGTAGATGGTATTTCTGCTGTGTGTTTTTGTGTGGAGCACATTTTGAGTGACAGATCTTTGTGTGTTGAATCCTTTTCGAATTGCAGCCTTCAGCTCTCAGGTCTGTAACTGCAGATGCCAATGTACATGGAAAGTTCAATTTCATGTTTAGTGGCATTTGAAATATACACACCAAAAATTCAGCCTGTATCACTCCCCCTAGCATTGCACTAGAATTACTTTGTGAGAATTAAGAGACATAGAAGGGACATATTTGTTTTTCTATCGATTTAATAGATTGAAATATGTGATAGCTTTGGCTGTCATGGATTAAAAAACAAAGAAAATGATGGTTCTTGTTGAGAGAACATTAGTTTATAACCATATAAAGTTTCCAGGTACACATTTCTCACTTCAGCAAATGTGTATGCCCACTCAACATCTTGTCCTCCACCACCAACAAATTGTCCCCTTAACTTGCTTCACCACCCCTTCTCCTCTGCTAACAACCTCTCTTCTGTCAGAATCCGCGGGGGTTGTTTTTGCTTGTACTTTGTTTATTTTCATTTTTAAGATCCCACGGCTGAGTGAAACCACACAGTATTTGTCTTTTTCTCTCTGACTTATAAAATGCATTTTTTTTAAATTTCCATGTATTCCAATTTCATAAAACTGCCAGTGCTGCTTATGTAGGATTGAGAAAGTAGATAATTTTCATAGAAGTAGTACAGAAAGCAAAATTGGCATTAAGAATTTCCCAGGTTTTCAGCAACCAGTTTAGAGAAGAATTTCTCAGACGCCGGACACTCACCACGGGGAGCCCGTTGATGCCACTCGCACCACCTACTCACATTTAGCAAATAACATTTATAGAAGCATACAGTGTTAGCCCATGTTTTTTCATCACTGAGTCTGACTGGGGTGACTCCTGTGAAAGGAAGTCACGCATAACACAACCTCAGTGCTACTTACACAGTGTCAAATATCTTTGCATGTGCCACTTGGACCTGTGCCAACAATACCATCTAACTCTCTTTTCTCAGCTGTCTTGGCCCCTATGGCCTCCCCTCTGAATCCACACTGTCCAGACTGCTTAGGTCTTTCAGATTTTATACATGGTGTTCATATTTATAAGAATGTCCTCAGGGTCAGAGAAATAGCATAGTGCGTAGGGCACTGGCCTTGCATACCACTGAGCCATGTTTAATTCCCGGCACCACAAACGGTCGGCCCCCTGAGGGCCCCCAGGAGTGATCCCTGGGCACAGAGTCTGGAGTAAGCCCTGAATACCATTGAATGCACCTCTCCAAATTAAGCACCTTCTTTTGTGATCTGTTCCATGGTCTGGGAAATCTTTCCTGAGCACAGAGTAATAGTTCTCTGCCCACATTTTAATGCCTGAGCTCACACGTGTCTTTATGCCACTCCACTCACCTGTCTGTTTCTTCCATTGAACTCATAACTCCTCAAGATCATGACTCTTTTTTCTGTATCTTTGTGCTTCTGTGCCCAAGATCTGTGGGGTCTGGCACCTGGAATATGCTATCAGAATTCAGTAGATGAAAACATGTAGACTTTCAATAGGGCTCACCCCTTTTTCCTAGTCTTCAAAGAAGAAAAGTTTAAAAGGCATTTTAAAAGCAGGTCTTTCCTGCAGCTGCTTAGTTATTTTTTTAATTCCATGGAAGCCCATGTTTAAGGCATATAACTGAGTTTACATTATAAGCATATTATCTCCAATCTAAATGACAAAATGACACAAACTATGATCCAAAACAAGAGGTGAAGGTCCATCCCTCGGATCTGAGCATATGCAATGTATTATTTATGTCCTGTGATTTGCTCAACACTATGGGTAACTTCTCCTCAAATCATTCCTTTGACCCAATGACGTTTGGGCTCAGTAGCAATCAGGGCCAGCCAGCAGTGGTGAGCTGTCACCATAGTCAAACCTGGTGATGTTTAGGGAGCTATATAGTGCTGAGGCCCAAACGTAGAGACTGGTAGATGTTAGGCATGTGTTCTACCATTTGAACCATGTCCTTGACCAAACCTTGTTTATTTAAATAATTACAATATGTTAAATTTTAAAATGACCTAGCTTTCAATCTTCCATCCAAAGTATATTAGGACAAAAGTAGCATGGTCTTTGGCACCAAGTAGAGGGACCAAACTTCAAGATTACCTCAAATGATCTGTGTGTCTGTCTAATCTTGTATCAAGTGTGAATAGAACCTGAAATGGCTTTCTAAACAATAGAATATGGTGAAGGTAATGGAATATTAATCTTAGCAATTATGTTAGATTATATGGCAACGATTAAGGGATTTTTCCAATGTCGTTAAAGTTCCTGGTTAAATTTCATTACTCAATACAGACATAATACTAGGGAGACCTGGCCTAATAAAATCCTACACAGACTTGGTCCTTAAAACACATTGTCTAGCAATTGTATTTTCAGGAGATATAAAGGAAGGTAGGACTGGTCTCGAAATATCAAAGGTAACTAGAGAAAGAATACCTTGCAAATTGTCTGCCACACAAGCAGGGGAGGTATGGAAAGTGGGTAGTGGATACTGGGGATTTTGGTGGTGGAAAATGTGCAATGGTGAAGGGATGGGTGTTGGATGACCGTATGATTGAAGTGCATAATTTTTGTTACTGTATCTCACTGTGAATTAATAAAAAATAAAAATTTAATAAAAAAGTCAAACAGAGTCTCGTGCCAAAATTCCCAAATTCATGGGGTGTACTTCCTCCTTCCAGAAAAAAATCACTCAACTCCCATCAGAAATCTATCTTCTTAAAATAAACAGAAAGGACACCCCCATTGTACCTGATGCTGCTTCTACCCCATTCCCCAAATTGTTCCAGCACTTCCCCTACAGGTGACATCCACAGTGAGAAACACTGATCTAGACCTTTCTGGAAGACAAAAGGAGCAGGAACTGTCTCTCCTTTGCTGACTGTAAGGAAATAATTTCTTGTTTCAATTGACATGAATTCAATTGAAACAAGAAATTAATATTTCCAGCAATTATAGAGAGCTTGCAAGCGGGTCCTCCCTTAATTGAGCCTTCACATAGGAATGCCCAGTTGACACTTTGATTATAGCCTTGTGAGACCTTAGCAGAGAACCCAGAAAAGTCATGCCTAGATATCTGACCCACAGAAAGTGTCTGATAATCAGTGCTAAGTTCTAAGATTGTGTGAATTTGTTACACGGCAATAGAAAACTAACACAGCATCATAAACACCTGCAGTTAAATACTAACCTCCCCGCTTTTAATTTGTATGTGTCACTTTAGATTTTGAACCTTAGTTTTCTTATCTATATAATGGAGATTAGAGTATTTACCTTAGTGTGTTATTGTGACAGGGAAGGAATAAAGACACATTAAGTACTTTAACACAGTTCATATATATTAAGTATTTTGCTCATCACTCAAAGTTTAAAATATTAATAAACAGGTATTTAATGAGCCCCACTCACAAAATGCCAGGCATTTTTTCTAGGCATTATCTCCAGGAACAAACAAACAAAAAGAATTAAAATCAAGCACAGGAAGCTGGGACACAGTACAGGGGTTAAGGAACTTTTCGTACATGCAGTAAATGTAGGTTCCATCCATGAAAGCCATATGTACCCCTGCAAGAAGTGATCCATGAGGATATAGAGAGGAGTGAACCCTGAGCACCACCACATATTGCCCAAAAACAAAATGAAAAAAAAAATCAAGAATAAACAAATTGGATACTATAACATTTTAAAAGTTTTTATACTGAAACAAAACAGAACAATAACTACAAAAACAAAAAGACAACGTAGCACCTAGAATAAGATATTGGTAAGTCATATATTGTGAAGGAATTAACACCCAAAATACAAAAGAAACTCATATCAAAAAACAAACAAGTTCATTTACAATAGCCAGAAACTGGAAAAAGCCCGAGTGCCCGAGAACAGATAACTAGTTAAAGAAACTCTGATATATCTACACAGTGGAATACTATGCAGCTGTTAGAAAAGATGAAGTAATTAAATATGTATATAAGTGGATCAACATGGAGAACATCATGCTGAGTGAAATGAGTGTGAGAGAGAAGGACAAACAGAATGACTGCACTCGTTTGTGGAATGTAAAGTAACATAATGGGACACTAACACCAAGAATACTAGAGATAAGGGCCAGGAGGATTGCTCCATGGCTTGGAAGCCAACCTCACATGCTGGGGGAAAAGGCATCTGAGAAATAGAAGGGGCCACCAAGTAAATTATGCTTGGAGGGTTCACTCAGGATGAGAGATGTGTGCTGAAAGTAGACTATGGACTAAATATAATGGCCACTCAGTACCCATATTATGAACCATAACACCCAAAAGGAGAGAGAGAGCAAAAGAGAATGTGCCTACAACAGAGGCATGGGGGATGGGGGGTGGCAGGAGGGATATTGGGAACATTGGTGGTGGAGAATGGGCACTGGTGGAGAGATGGGTACTCGATCATTGTATGACTGAAACACAATCACAAAAGTTGGTAAATCTGCAACTGTATCTCATGGTGATCATTTAAAACAATTTTTAAAGAAAAAAGCAAGAAACCTAATAAAAATGAGCAAAGAACATGGATAGATGGTTCTCCAAAAAAGATATATAGATGATCCATATTACAGGAAAGACTGCTCAACGTTTCTCTACACTAGAAACATGCAAATCAAAATCACAATGAGATGACAACTCAAAACTTGTAAAAACATCCTATATCCAAGAGATAGGAAACAAATGTTTACAAATGTGAAGACAAAGTGAAACTCTTGAACACTCCTGGTGAGAAAGTGCACTGATACAAGCTCTACAAAAAACATTGGTATGGTGATACTGAACAAAATAAAACTGGAAATTCCCTATGATTCAACAAGACCATTAATAGACATTATCTGACCAATCACTGTCACTGTCATCACAGTCATCCCGTTGCTCATTGATTTGCTCAAGCGGGCATCAGTAATGGCTATATTGTGAGACTTGTTGTTACTGTTTATGGCATATCGAATTTGCCACGGTTAGCTTTCCAGACTCTGCCCTGTGGGTGAGATACTCTCGGTAGCTTGCCGGACTCTCTGAAAAGGGCGGAAGAATCGAAGCCGGGTCGTCTGCGTGTAAGGCAAACGCTCTACCTGGTATGCTATCGATCCAGCACCACATTATCTGAAGGATACAAAAACACTAATTTGAAAAGATCTTCATATCTCTATGTTTTATCAGTATTATCAGTATTACTCACAAACGGAAACAGAATCAAACTAAATGACCATCAATAGATGAGCAAATAAAGAAGTCATGGTATATAAACAGAATACTACTTTTCCATTAAAAAGCTGAAACTCTGAGGCTGGAGTGATAGCACAGCGAGTAGGCCGTTTGCCTTGCACGCGGCTGACCCGGGTTTGATTCCAGCATCCCATATGGTCTCCTGAGCACCGCCAGGGGTAATTCCTGAGAGCAGAGCCAGGAGTGACCCCTGTGCATCGCCATGTGTGACCCAAAAAGCAAGAAAACAAAACAAAACAAAAAACAAAAAAGCTGAAACTCTGCCACTTGGCACATAATAGATGGACCTGGAGGTGATTGTGTTCAATAAAATAAGTCAGAATGTGAAAGACAATTACCAAATCTTCTGTGAAATATAAATAACTAAAGAACCCAAGCTGACGGGAAATAGCAAAGCTAATTATCAGAGGGAAAGGGGAGTGGTAAGAATGGTTAGAGGATCTTTATGGTGGTGGAACATCACTGCAACTTTGGTGGTTGGAGAATTACACAGAGAGAGATGCTGAGTCACACTTATAAATCTCCACATATTGTAAACTAATGAAAACTCAATTTTCCCCCTTTTTAGTGATTCACCGTGAGATACAGTTACAAACCTTTCATGTTAGAGCTTCGGTCATACAATCATCAAACATCCATCCCTTTACCGGTGCTCATTTCCCAACACCCACCAAAATCCCAGTATCCCCCACTCCCCTCCCTTCCCCTGCCTGTGTGGCAGACAATTTCCACAACACTTTCTCTCTACTTTGGTTATATTCGATATTTCCACAGCAGTCCCACCACCACTCAAACCTGCCGAAAAGGCAATGCTAGACAATTTGTTTTGTATTGCTTGTTATGGAAAGAATATAATGTCGCGTGGTCTTGAGAGCAGTCACACACTCTAGGAATTCTAAAATTTCAATACTTAGGGTCTGGAGAGATTTCTGCAGTGAGCTGCTTGATTCCGAGATTTGTGTGTGTGTCTCTGGATCATGGCCATGTAGGAGCTTAAGTAGCTTGTGGCAGTTTGTGGGCATCATCTCAGAGTCCCCTCAAGGTGGGGAGAAGAAGAAGGGC
The DNA here is from genome assembly GCF_027595985.1 of Sorex araneus. NCBI lineage: Eukaryota > Metazoa > Chordata > Mammalia > Eulipotyphla > Soricidae > Sorex > Sorex araneus. Next base: position 64,391,738 of record NC_073313.1, read on the forward strand.
CGCCGGCTTCTTCCTGTCTGTGAGGCCTGACATTTGCCGCCACCGCTACCATATACTTGAAACTTCCATTGAGATAACTGAATTTTTAAAAGGAATTATTATTTTTTTTAATTTTATTGAATCACCGTGATATAGTTACAAGCTTTCATGTTTGTGTTACAATCTCACAATGATCAAACACCCATCCCTCCACCAGTGCACATTCCCCACCACCAATATCCCGGGTATACCCCCCCTTTCCCACCCTCCCCCTGCCTCCATGGTAGACAATATTTCCCATACTCTATCTCTACTTTGGGGCATTATAGCTTGCAACACAGACACTGAGAGGTCATCATCTTTGGTCCATTATCTACCTTCGGCATGCATCTCCCATCCCGACTGTTTCCTCTAGCCATCCTTTTCTTAGTGATCCCTTCTCTATTCCATCTGCCTTCTCCCCTCCGCTCATGAAGCAGCCTTTAAAAGGAATTAATTTAACAAGTCTGACAAGGGCCTGTTCTATGGAATTAACACACTAGTGGTAGGGAGACAATAAACAGCTTAACATATGAATAAGCAGACTATGTATTAGAAATAGAGTATCTCTTGTGTATCTAACATATATCTCACAATCACAGTAAAGCATCACCTCACCCCAGTGGTGTGACTGGGAGAAACATCTGATTGAGTGACTGGGAAACTCCCCAAAGAAGTGACATCTGACCCGGAATCTGAATGACAAGAGGAATCACTTATGTGAAGATCAAAGGGCATGGCATTTTAGAAAGAAGAAAGAGCAGGTGCAAAGCTTTCAAGTGGAAAGAGTTGGATGTTTTTGAGGAATAGCAACAAAGATCATTGAAGCTGAAGCAGAGTGAGCAGAGGGTTCAGACAACCGAGATGAGGTGGAAAGGTAAACAGGGACCAGTTTATACAGAACCTCGGAGGCCGCGGTCAGGAATTTGATGTTATTTCATTCCCCACTGGCGGATTTTGATGCGGGTGAGTGGCATTATCTGATTTATGGTATTATGAGATCACGTCACTGCTGGATGGCACTTGAATTATTATGAGTAAGGAGCGAAGCAGAGAGGACTGTGGTTTTGCAGTATTCCAGATGAAAATGATTGTGACCAAGACTGGGGATGACCTACAGTTTGCAGATGTTCAAAAAATAGCTTCTCAATAATAAAACAACAATAATTGGATACATACCATATGTAATACCATATTTTTCTTTCTCTTCCCTCTTATTTTCTCAGACTAGTATTCTAGTGTGTGTACATATATATAAAAATATATATATACATATTCATCAAGTTTCTCCAGTAATACAAGAGTGGGGGGGGCGTTCTTTTATAAAGAAATAGAAGCAGTGCTACTCGAAAGCCATAGAAACCAAAATCATGGAGTTAAAATCGCAATGAGTGAAGGCAAGGGGAGGACCAAAAAGGATGTATGTCCAAGTGAATGGGCCATAGGAAGATGGGAAGAGAGGGATGAACTGTAGTGCCAAAGTCAAGATAAAATGGGGAGCAGGAAAAGAGTCACCACTGGAATATCTAAAATCTTCACATTTTTCCAGTTTTAATATGGGACATATAGTTCGGTTAACTGAACTTGAAGGCCCAAGATTAAATTTTAAAATGCCAATGTATAAAAATATATTCATATATATTTTGTATTTACATAGAGCTATGTTTGCCCATACAAATGTATCACTGTATCACTGTCATCCCATTGTTCATCAATTTACTCGAGCAGATGCCAGTAACATCTCCATTCATCCTAGTCCTGAGATTTTAGCATCCTCTCCTTACTCAGCTTTCCTAATTCTGCCATATTGGAGACTTTTTCAGGGTCAGGGGAATGAGACCCGTTATTTATTGTCACTGTTTTTGGCATATCGAATATGTCACAGGTAGCTTTCCAGGCTTTGCTGTGCAGGCAGGATACTCTTGGTAGCTTGCTGGGCTCTCCAAGAGGCAGATACATATATATATATATATATATATATTTAATTATTATTATTATTATTTGTTGCCTACTGTCTGAACTCCATCAAATGTGGTGTGGTAATTATGGAAAATGGGTAGGGAGTATCTTATGATGTGCTCAGGAATATGATCACTCATATTTGAGGCTCGGCCCAAGCATGAGGAAAGCTGCCTGGGGCATGGTGAAGGTTGGGTAGTGGAGGTCGGCTGTCAGGGCTGGGTGCCGTGGGGCAGGGAGGGCTCTCACCCGCCTCCCTCTGGGGCATTCTGAGTGAAAACAGCCTGGAGCAGAGTCTGGTGGCATGGTTATGGGAGCCTCATTTTATGTTCCCTTCAGGAGAAACAGCTGCGAGTTCTGTAGGGTGGCCAATAAGGAGATCTGGAGGATCTGGCAGGAGGTGGTTTATGGGCGTGACCCTTAGGTCACTGGAGACTGGGGGAAGCAGTCAAAGGATCCATGCTTCCAGGTCCTGTTAAGCCCAGAGTCCAAGGTCACAAAGTTCTTCATTACCTGTGTCCCATGGGACTTCACTCATGTGTGAGGCTCAGCCTGACATGTGGAAAGCGGCCTGGAGCATGGCAGCAGCTGGGTAGTAGAGGTTGGCTGCCAGGGTTGGGTCCCTTGGGGTGGGGAGGGCTCTCAGCTTTCCCCCTCTGGGGCACCCCAAGTGAAAACAGCCTGGCGCACAGTCCTGTGGAATGGTTATGGGAGCCTCATTTTATGCTTCCTTCCCGGAGAAGCAGCCGTGAGTTCTGGAGGGTAGCCGATGAAGAGATTATCTGGCACCGGCAGGAGATGGCTTATGGGTGTGACCCCTGGGTCATCAGAGATTTGGGGAAATAGGCAGAGGATCTCTGCTCCTGGGTCCCGTTGAGTCCAGAGTCCAAGGTCACAAAGTTCCACATTACCTGGATACAACTGTATAGTTTTAAAAATAAGAACAGATGTTTATTTGTCATTCACTTCGGACTTCATAAACTCACACAACTAATATTAAGGGGCAAGTACAAAGTGGCAGCCAATGAAGTCTAAAAATAGAATCAGTTTCCCTGCGATAACCTGACAGAGAATTTTAACAAACTGAAAGGTATTGTTAAATACAGTTGTCAGCGTGTCTCTGGGGTTTCTGTTTACCAAAGCTCTTCATTAATTAAAGATGTGTTGCAATCTTGTACCCAGTGAGTAATTTCACCTTTAACATTAATCAAGAACCAAAATTGAAAGAAACAAATGAATTGTGACCTAAAGGATATCAGTAATACATCTGACATATGCAGCAAGTGAAGGAAGAAAGGGCTCTGACAGCCTGAAGTGCTAAACAAATACACAGTCATACAGTCATTGAGATAAAAATCTCCTTCTGAGGGGTAGAGCCCAAATGACAGTTTGGTCTTTTGGGGGAAAATAGCAGCCCAACACCCCAAAACGTACCCATTGTCATTTTCAATAACAAAGGCCCCCAAACATGCCCTCCTTTGTTATTTTTAGTTTACAATAGACTTTTCATCACTTAGAACACATTATATTCCTCAACCAGTAGGCATTGTATCTCAATTATATAATCCATGGGGACAATTTTTCTTAAGCCTAATAAAGGTTTGGCTGAAATTTGCTATAAATGCTAGAAAGAGTCCAAAGAATGCAGTAATAATCTCAATTTCACTCCGGGACTTTATCCGCCTGTTTGTAATTCATTCTCACAAGGTCACTGCATTTGTATACCATCCTTTCTTATTTCCCCAATCCACCCTCCTCCCATTCAAAACTAATTCAAAGCCATATTGATTTTTTCCATAATTACAAATGAGCACAATCATAGGTTGCAAAGAAAATCCCAACAATCAATAAGTTAGCACAAAATTCACAGTCATCTACTAGCCAATCAGAGACAATCATTGCCCAATGTTTATTTCTCATGGCAAAAGGTTTATTGACGAGGAATTAGTACGTTTCATCCAAGTTTAGAAATAAGAATTATTTTCATCATCAGTTCTGTCAAGTTGTAAGAAAGTACAAATTGTACTTCTCAGTGATATGAACTAGATCCACACTACTTTAGAAACAGTAAGACTTAGCTGCAAGTCTCCTAAATGTTCAATGTTAGCCAGCCATGCAATCTTTTCCTACAGCTGTTTTCCACTGCTCAGTGATATTGATATATTTCTCTGTATACTTTTATCTAAAGAATAAACATTTTATTATAAAATTTGAAGCAAAAAAAAGAAATAAGAATTAAATTATTCATGATTAGCTAAGTAAATTTTCACATATTTGATTTTAGTTCAAAATTTATAAGTCATTAGTACTAGTAGTTTTTGCTCTGATAGATACATGTAATCTATGCCAAAGAAATGAAAGATATTCAGAGTGGATATTTATAAAGTTGAACTCAAGGAATATTTACTGTTAATTTCTCTCTCTCTTGTTTTAGACTCTGAGTCCCTATAAGGGCAGAAACTTCCATTTATCTCACTAAACATCTGGTTGGCATACTCAATGAGAAACCGTAGTGAAAAGAACTCGAAGAGTTGGAAAGGCCAAACTCACTTCTTATCAGACTACTGATGGGTGTCTAAAAATCACCAGGGAGCTTGATGAAACACATTCCCAGGTACATAGCCCCAGAGATGATTTAGCCATAGGGCTATGGATCTTCTTTATAAAATAATTAACTGATTCAACAGAGAAGAATCCAGTGTTCCAGTAAGCCACGCAGGCCGGAGAATGCTCCGGACCCCAGACCGGGCCAGCAACACCGGGGAGCCAAACGGAGGAGGCACAGCTGGTACGCCTTCTCCAGATGGAGTCCCGGCGACACTGAGCAATAACTAACACAGCTCCGGGATGCGGGACTGGGACATCTCCAGTTTTTCTGAAAATGAAAACATACAATCTATTGATGCCATCCAGCATATCTGACTGTTGGAGGAAAACCTCCAAATAATAATAGTGAGATTCCTGTTGAAAATTGAATGTGATCAAAGTAAAGAAAGAGTAAGGTGAAAAATGTCTGCCACACAGGCAGAGGTGGAATGGGAGGGGGGTATGCGGGGGTTTGGTGGTGGATCAATTATGAAAACTTTGTAACTGTATTTCACAGTAATTCAATAAAAATAATTTTAAAAATAAATAAAATAATTAACTGCTGGTGGAGATGGCAATTGGTCTAGCCTCTTTGAAAAACAATAGGACACTTCTTTAATAACTAGGAATTGAACTTCCTTATGATCCAGCAATGCCACTTCTTAGCATCTACCTCAAGGACCCAAAACCTCTACTCAGAAAGACATCTGCACTCCTATGTTCATGGCAGCATTGATGTTTACAATAGCCAAAACATTAAAACAACCCAAGTGTCTGAAAACAAATGACTCAATAAAGAAACTAGGGCGAATATACACAATGGAATACTACTCGGCTACAATAAAAGATAAAATCATGCAATTTGCTGCCAAATAGATGAATCTAGAGATTAGAATGCTGAATGAAGTCAGAAGACGAAGGACAAAGAATTACTCATATGCACTGTAGAAAGAAACAATAGAGGAATAACAATCACCCAAAGACAACAGAAACTGAGAACTGGTCTTCAGTAGGATGTTTGCCACAGGAAGAAGGAATGTGGAGGGTGAAACTGGGACAATGATGGACATACAATAGTGAAATGTGTTATGCATGAAATCCTACCATTAACACTATTGTAAATCATAGTGCCTAAAATAAAATAAAAGATTTGAAAACAGGACAACATAAAAGTATCTGTGTGTGTATGTCTGTCGTTCTGGGGATCAAACTCAGCTTTTATACACAAGAAAAGCACTCTATATTGAACTACATCCCAACCCACATATTAACTATATTTAAGTGTATGTTTCTGTGGTGTTAGGCATAGGCATGTTGTTCATTAGCTGTCCAGAACTCTGCTCAATCACTTCATATGCCCCTCTGCTCAGCTCCTGGAAACCCTATTCTACTTTCATTTGCATGCTCTTGACTAATTATTTAAATCATATAAGTAGACTCATGAAGTGTTTGTCTTTATGCCACTGGTTTATTTCTCGTAGCATAATGTCTGTAAGAATCATCCAAGATTGTTGTGTGTTGCATTTCCTTCCTGTTAGATCTAAACATTATTCTGCTTTGTGAAGAGATACCACATTTTGCTTATATATTCATTAACAAGGGACTTCTGAGTTGCTGCTGTCTCTTAGGTCCTGTAAACAATGATGCTGTGAATATGAGTATACAAATATTTCTACAATATCCTGTTTTCATATAGCTTATAGGGCTGCATAATCGCCTGGTCACTGCTGGGAGTGACTCCCGAACTGCACATCAGAAAATGTCCCCGAGCACCACTGCATGGAACTCGCCTTATTCACACTACCATCACCAGGCAATGTCCTCGCGGTCCCCAGGAATACTGCATCACTGGACCTGAGTACTGAATCCTCCAGCCTGATTGGTTGAGTATTTCCAGGAATGGACACCCTGTGCACTGCTTAGGAGCTGTCCCTTCTCAAAATTCTGTTTTCAATTCTTTTGAAATTCAATGCCAGGAGTCGATTGATGGTTTATATACTGTTTCAATTGTTTAGAATATTTTGTAGATTTATTCAAATGGAACACTCTTAATTAACTGGAGAAAATGGTTGAATCTTAGAAATTCTGACCATACATAATAAATCAGGATCATAAAAAATTAATTCAATTCAAATTGTAAAATAGCATGAAATCTTAGTATTTTGAATCTTAGTATCTTAGTATCCCATCTTGAAACACTGATATTTTTCTCGTGGACCACACACATATGTACATATGCATATATATACATATATGTACTAAAAATGCCTGAAATGCTATTGATGTAAATCACAGTGCCTAAGTAAAAGAAAAGACCTTAAGAAGTTGACCTTTGGGGCTGAAGCAATAGAACAGTGAGTAGGGCATTTGCCTTGCATGCAGCCAACCCGGGTTCAATTCCCAGCATCCCATATGGTCCCCAGAACACCACCAGGAGTGAATCCTGAGTGCAAAGCCAGGAGTAATTCCTGTGCATCGCTAGGTGTGACCTAAAAAGCAAAAAGAAAAAAGTTGACCTTTGTGTATCTATATATGGTATTAGTCTCATATATGCGTTAATATTTGAGGTATTGCTGTAATGATACATATAGCAGAAAGTCATATTTATATTTCACCAGCAGTGTACATCTCTCTGTTATCTACACTTAATCTCTCTGTTATCTACACTGCTTATTTTCTTCTCTTTTCCTTTTCCCCCACTTTTCTTGTTTTTCTTTTTGTATTGATGTGACATTGGTTGGGGATCTAAATGTTTATGTAATTCAAATATACAATGTTCCCATACCTTGCCTACCACCAAAGTTCTAGTAGCTGCCCCGTACTGTCCATTGGTTCCATCCATTGTTTTGGCCGCACCCTCTTGGTAACCTCAGTTCTGTGGTTAGTGTCTAAGTCTTTGTTTTTATTAGATACTTGTTTTGCAGCTCAATATACTACATATAAGCAAGATAATCTGTTTTTTTTTCTGCTTGTGAATTATTTTGCTCAATATTTCTATCTTTTCTTACAATTGAGTAGTTCTTCATTGCATGTATGTGTATACAAACAGATATATCTTTAACAACTCATTTGTAACGAAGTAGTTGATTTATTTTCAGACACTACTGCCATAAATTAGCACCACAATAAGCATAGGTGGCCACCTGTAGTCTTGGGAAGTGTCTACAAGTGGAATTTTGGGGTCACATAAAAGTTCTACTTTGAATTATTTTAGAAATCTCCATAGTGTTGTCCATAAAGGCTGGCCCAGTTCATGTTTCCACCAGCAAGGAATCAGGATTCCTTTTTCACTCCATACCCTCTAGCACTTACTATTTCTAGATTTTTAAATGAAGCTATTCTGATATTATGTCATATCTCATTGTGACTTTGATTTACTTTTCTCGTGCATGTTTTCATGTAATTGGTCTTCTGGATGTCTTCTTTGGAGAAGTATCTGTTCAGTTTGTCTCGCCATTTTTTATGAAGGTATTTATCTGGCTTGGGTGGGGTGGGGCATCTGGGTTTGACCCCCTCCCTATGGTGCCGGAGATTGGAGGAGGCAGACAGAGGATTTTGTTTCTGGGTCTTGTTGAACCTAGAGTTCAAGGTCACAAAGTTCTGCTTACCTGGTTTTGTGGGGCTTCACTCGTGCGTGTGGTTCAGCCCAAGTGTCTGGAAAGTGGCCAGGTGCGTGGCAGTGGCTGAATAGTAGATCACCGGCCAACCCCACTACATCCACTACCCAGCTACTGCCACACTCCAGGATGCTCTCCAGACCACGCGGCCACAAACACACCATAAGACACTTAATACCCATTTCCCATAATTCTCACACTATATTTGATACGGTTCAAATATGATGTGAACCATGGGAACACCTCTAAGGGTGATTGGAGGCTGCCCTAAAAGCTTCCATCCCTCTCGGAGAGCCTGGCAAGCTACCGGGAGTACTCTGCCCACCCGGCAGAGCTAGCAAGCTACCCGTGTCTTATTCAATATGCCAAAAACAGTAACAATAATGGGCCTCTTCCACCTGACACCGAAAGAGCCCCCAATAAGGCAGTATTAAGAAAGATGAGCAAGAAGAGTCTGGAAAAATCTCAGGGATGAACTAGACTGCCAAGATGAAGAAAGACTAAAAGGACTGTCTGTATTTTCAACGCACATACACTGGCATCAAAAGCATCCATTGAGAACCTGATGGTGCAAGTGCAGAAGACCAAGTACAACGTCATTGGTGTGACCAAAATGAGAAGACATCAATCACATCGCTCCATTTTCGACACTAGAGAAGAATTTCATCTCGAAACATGTGACAACAAAGGTGTCGGTGGCGTTCGTGTCCTGTCAACACAAACTTGGCCATGAGCATTGATTCATTCGATGGCCTAACAACCCAAATTGGATGATTATGCTTGAATAGAAGTAGCTCACTGCCGGCAGTTTCTATCTTTGCAGTCTACACACCAACATCCAATTATGATGAAGAAGAAATTTAGAAGTTCTACATGGAAAGTTCTATAAAGAAGACCACACCTTCTGCAAGATCATTGTTGGTGATTTTAATGCCAAGATCGGATCGTGAAGGTCGCCCAAAGAACTCCACATTGGGATCCGTAGCCTAGAATGGAACAATCAGGGTGAGAGACTGTCTGAGTTCATCATGTTGACCAAGACCATCCACGATAACTTACAGTTCCAGAAGGCCGAATAAAAACGCTGGACGTGGGAGTCTCCCAGAGGACAGTTCCACAGTGAAATTGACCACATCAGGTTTTGCCTGACCAATGTCGCTGTTGTCCTAAAATTCCAAACGGGTTCGGACCACCATCTCCTTCCTGCAAAATTCTATTTCACAGAGCGGGGAGAAAGGTCTGCAAAGTTTAAGTTTAAGAAGGGAACTCCCAGAATGACCACCAACTGGGCTCTTTGGAACTATTGCGGCAATGTGGGACGATGTCATCCTTGATAACATCAACAAGAAATATGATCGACTGGTTCAGCAGCTCCATGTCTGCATAAAGAATGCCTAGAGTGAGAAAGTCACAAACGGACGCCTGTCTTTGGAAACTTTCGAGCTCATTCGTCAAAGTGTTTTGGCGTGAGCCTTGGCAACCACAAGCTAACGCCCGAGCTCATAAAGCTGTGCAGAGAAGCGATAAAGGAAGATCTCAACGAGAGAAGAGCAGCAGTATTGGCTGATGTCGCAGAAGTCGGGAAAAGTTTTCGCAATGCTGGCCTGTCCTTTGCCAACTACAATACCAAGATGACTGCCTTCCGACGTCCTGATGGATCTATCACATCTTCCAGAAGGACAATGGAGGGGATTACTCATGACTTCTACTCAGATCTCTTTGACAGCCATGTCCACCTGCCCACATACCAAATTCAGCAGATAGATATGTCATTCCCATAGTCCTCCCTTTTGAAATCCGACATGCCATTTTGTCAGTAAAGATGCATACATCCCCCGGTCCACACAAAGTCAGACCCGAACACCTGAAAAATCTGCTGCCAGTACTCATCAATACACTGGCTAGGCTCTTCACACACAACCTCTCCATATGCAACGTTCCATCCCAGTGGAAAACCAGCAGGACCATTAAGTTGTACAAGGGAGACATCCACGATATTGGCAACTATCGCCCGATCTGCATACTGTCTGTCATCTACAAGTTGTTCACTCATGTCATCCTGAATAGAATAGGCAGAACACTGGATGAAGGACAACCATGCGAGCAAGCCGGGTTCCAAACAAGATTCAGCACAATCGACCATATTCACACGGTGACCAAACTCAATGAAGTTTCACAAGAGTTCAAGATGCCGCTCTGTCTAACGTTCATTGACTTAAAGAAGGCCTTTGATTCTGTTGAGACTGAAACAGTCATCTAAACCCTCGCTGAACAGGGCGTTCAAATTCAATACATCAAGATCCTCTGAGAGCTGTATTTAGGATTCACCACCAGGATCTCACCATTCTACAAGGAAGTGATCATTGACGTAAAGAGAGGGGTTCGGCAGGGTAATACCATTTCATTGAAACTCTTCAGTGCCACCCTTGAGAACATCATGAGATGACTGGAATGAGAAGGAATGGGAGTGAAGATAGATGGTCATCAACTACACCACCTCCGCTTTGCTGATGATATGGTTCTCATAATGCCAACATTAGCCAAGCGGTGCAAATGCTGGCCAACTTCGACCGCGAGTGTGGAAAAGTCAGATTGCAGTTGAATCTCAACAAGACGATGCTCATGAAAAACGAACTAGTCTCTGAAGCTCCATTTGCTCTCAATGGAACAAACATCTCTGAATGCAGCAGCTATGTGTACCTGGGTCGAGAACTCAACATGAGGAATGACTTGGCGCCAGAACTGCTCAGTAGGAAAAGAACAGAGCATCGAAGAAGTGGTTAAGAGGACGAAGGATCTCCAGCTACAGGCACATCTTTCCGATTCCACAATTATATTTGTTCATTATTTTTGCTTGGTTTTCCCTTGCTAATGGACAATGAAGACACCTCTGGAATCAATATCTTGCCTATGTTTTTTTATATATTCTACGGATTCACTTCTAGCATCTAAATTTTGTATACATTTTGAGTGAACTTTGGTACATGCTGAGATAGTGCTTCAGTGGCTAACCAACACCACTTGTGGAAAAGATTCTCTTTCCTCCATTTTATGCTTTCTTTTGGTGGGGCCGGGGCTGGGCCACACACCAAAGGGTGCTAAGGGTTTCCTCCTGGCTCTGCACTCAGGAATTATTCCTGGTGGGGATCAGGAGACCATATGGAGTGCTGGGGATCTAACCTGGGTCAGCTGTATGCAAGGCAAACACTCTACTCTCTTCTACTATCTCTCTGGTCTACATTTTATCCTCTTAACTCCTTTGATGACCTACTTCTGTGCTTTTCAATTGTTACATTGGTCCACATGTCCTTTTTATTCTAGTAATACACTGTTTTGATAACTAAGGGTTTTAAGCCAGAGGCCATGATGCTTCCAGTTTTCATTTTCTTTATTGCTTTGGATATTTGGGATATTTTGTTTCACCAAAAAATTCAGTAGCAATTGCTCAACAGTAGCCCTATTCTAATGACTGTGGAATGGAATTTCTTTTTGGTTTTGGTTTGCATTTTTTATATTGACATTTACATCATTAACATCTCCTGGTGGTTCTAATGCAGTGGCTTACTATGAAAAAAAGATGCACTTATTAGCAGTAGTTCATATTTTTGCAATAAGAATCATAAAAGGGAGTGAAGGCAATCATTTTCATTCAGTATGAAATTTTCATAAATATCCAAGTCTGTTCCAGCCACCAAGATACTTGTCATGCTGGTCACCAACTCAGGTTTTATCCCCTGCACCACAACAAACCCTCTAGCACCACTGGGAGTAATCCCTGAGCACTGAGGCAGGAATAAGCCTTGAGCTCTGCCAAGTGTGGCCCTTAAGATAAAACAAAATGAAAAATATTTATTTCTCATGTATTGTCTGAAGCTGACATTTTTCGGTTATTTTCTTATTACAAAACCCTGTAAGAATGCAAATGCAAGTTCAAATCTGTCATAGGCAACATTTGCTTTTGTCCATTCATTTATGCTGTAAATACATGTATGCTTTAGAAAATATGATTCTTATTAATGTAACATTGCTTATACTGTTCATAATCTTTCCTGTCAGATTATTTCCCAATGCATTTTTAATTGGATCCCTGTGAAGATACACAGCTACAAAGTCACTCATGATTGCGTCTCAGTGATACAATGTTTGAACACCGTCCCTTCACCAGTGTGCATTTCCTACCACCAATGTCCCCGGAACTCATTCCTTAATTTCAGCTGTCGTTATTACTTTTTATAATGCCCCAGTACCTTTACCTACACCTAATTCTGCATTTGTGTATGTGTGCCATAATATCACAGAGGTAGAAGTGGCAATCCAATCCATACCACACTATATACATTTAGGCACTTTCTCATTTTCAGTACACATGGACTTGATCATTCCAAACAGAGGATCAAGAAAGATGAAAGGTAGTGATAATTATATTATTGTTCATTGAGATTTATTAAAAATTCATTGATAGTGCCAGTCACTTGTTATTTATGTATCTTATTTTGTTACAGATTCAAAAATTAGTATTTTTTGTTTTATTTTCAAATACTGTTTTTTAAATTTTTATTGAATCACCATGTGAAAAGTTACAAAGTTTTCAGGTTTACGTCTCAGTTATACAGTATTCAAACACCCACCCCTTCACCAGTGCCCATATTCCACCACCAAAACCCCCAGTGTACCCCCCGCCCCCGCGCTCTCACCCCCAACTGTATAACTGATGAATTTCACTTCATTTTCTCTTTACCTTGATTACGTTCCATATTTCAAAACAAAACTCACTATTGTTGTTGGAGTTTCCCCCAAGAAAGACAGCCCTACTACCAAGGAAGCATTTGATAATTAGTTTTCCATTGCTGAGAATAAAGAGATATGTAGCCCCACTACTCCAAGTACATAAATCTTCTTTTTTTTTCCTTTTTCCTTTTCCCTTTTATTCCCCCTCATCCCCCTTCCCACGCCTCATAGTATGGTGGACGCCATGCCGTGTTTCTCCCTGAAAATGGGAAACAACCGGGAAAGAGGGATATTTCCTCTTCTTGGCTGGCGTGGGGCTGTTGCTTAGTTCACAGTCCAGAGAAATAGCTGCTACTTTAATAACCTTCAATATTTCAACAAAAACTCACTGTTATTATTTGGATTTCCCCCCCAAGTCAGACCTGTTAAAAAGGAATAGTTTCACATTGCTGACAATTATAGATGCTAAGTCGTGCGGTTTTGGATTTCTGTATAAAGTCCAGGGAAAATTCTGCTAGAAATTGCATAGCTCAGCTCACAGTCCCAGTGCATTGCTGTAAGAAGTCTCTGGAATCAAAGATTTTAGGCACAGAGGGTCCGTTTCACTCTCAGCAGCTTCAAATTTATCTGGGCCGAAGGTGTGCTGGTTACACGCACTTCCCATGATTCCCTAGGAGCCCCGAGTGTAAAAATCGTATACCTCTGGGTTAGGAGTCTTAGAAGATGCCTCCTGTCATGTGGACGTTGCCGCCGCCACCACTTTCTGTGCAGGAAGACAGGGTGGGGAGGAAAGATCCACCCCTGGGCAGCACGGGGTTGTAGCCCAGTTCACAGTCCCAGTGCATTGCTATAAGAAACTGCGCTGGATGCCCGAATGTGTTAGGTCTCTGGAATCAAAGTCTTTAGGCCCAGAGGGTCCTAAAATACTCTTTTTGATTTAGGCTCTATGATTTACAAAGTTCTTCATAGTTGTGGTTCAGGCACACAGTTTCTCAACACCTATCCCATCACCAGTGTCAACTTCCCTCTATTTGTGTCCCAATTTACCCTCTTCCACCTCAAGCTACCTCCTTGACAGGTACATTTTGAAGTTTGGTTTTGTTTGGATCTCATACTTTGAGTTTTGTTGGTTTTATGGTTCAGATAGAGAGTTAAGTAACCCTTCCCCACCAATGTGTCTGAAGCTCCTGTTCCCTGACAGGAGCTATTATTTTCCAGTCAACTCTTGGTTCTTTCCCCCTATAATTCCTTCCCTTCCCTATCCTGAGTACTATACACCAGGTTCCAGAATAATCGAGGTATCTGTACATTTGATGCCTTGCTTCTCCCTTGCCTTCTTATTCTTTATACCACAGATATGTGAGTTCATGTAACATTTATCATTCTCTTCTGTATCTGACGTTTATCTTTCTCTTTTGTTTTCTTCACTCAAATTAATATCCTCTACTGCCATCTACATTGTAGCACATTGCATTATTTCATCATTTCTTGCAGCTGCATAGTATTCCACTGTGTATATATACACCACAATTTCATTATTCCCTCATCTGTTGTTGAACACCGAGATTGATTCCATAACGCAGCTATAGTGTGAAGTGCTGCAATAAATAGTGGTGGGTATATGTCCATTTTACTAAATGTTTTCTGTCCTGGGCATAGATATCCAGAAGTGTGATTGCTGGCTTATATATCAAGACTATTTGTAAAATAAATCCTTTAAATTTAAGATGTACTTTCAAGTTTAAAACTAAACCCTGAACCAAGGCTCATTCCTAAACTTTTTTAAAAAATGATTTAGCTTTTTTTAAAAATTTATTTATTTTTATTGAATCACCATGTGGAAAGTTACAAAGCTTTCAGTCTTAAGTCTTAGTTACACAATGCTCAAACACCCATCCCTTCAGCAGTGCACATATTCCATCACCAAAAACCACAGTAAACCTCCCACACCCCTACCTCCCCCAGCCCCCCACCCCGCCAGTGTAGATGATAAATTTCACTTTATTTTCTCTTTACTTTGGTTACATTCAATATTTCAACAAAAACCTCACTATTATTGTTTGGAGTTCCCCCCTGCCAAAGTCAGACCTGCTGGAAAGGAAGCATTTGATAATTTGTTTTTCATTGCTGAGAATGAAGACATATGAAGTAGGGTGGCCACAATAGTGGCCATGAGGTTTTGGATTTCTGGCAGTAATCATTCCTAAACTTTTTTGGGGGTGGAGAAGTTGGGCTACACCTAACTGTTCTATGGGATTAATTGCTCCTGGCAGTGCTCTGGAAACCATTCCTAGTATCCAGTATCAAACTGTCAGCTACATGCCAAAGCACCTTTCTTGTGGTACTGTCCCTCAGGTCCAATTGTCCATTATTCATTTGAATATTTACTGCTCCTAAGTGTGATTAGAGGCCGCCCTAATAGCCTCCATCCCTCTTGGAGAGCCCGGCAAGCTACCGAGAGTATCCTGCCTGCTCAGCAGAGCCAGGCAAGCTACCTGTGGTGTACTCGATAGGTCAGAAACAGTTACAACAATGGGTCTCATTCCCCTGACACTGAAAGAGCCCCCAATATGGTAGCGTTAAGGATGAGCAAGGACAGGCTGATAAAATCTCAGAGACAAACTAGAGTGTAAAAACAAAGGAGGCCTAAAATGATTGTCTGGACTTTCAACACACATATGCTGGCACTGGAAGCATCCATTGAGGACCTGATGGTGCAAGTGCAAAAGATCAAGTACTCAAGTACGACATCATAGGTCTGATCGAGACAAGAAAGCATTGATCACATCACACCATTTTCGACACTGGAGAACTCGAAACATGTGACAATAGAGGCATCAGAGGCGTCTGTGTCCTTGTCAACATGAACTTGGCTGTGAACATTAATTCATTCGAATGCCTAACAACCCTAATTGGATGATTATGCTTGAATAGATGTGGCTCACTTTCGTCCACATCTATCTTTGTCATCTATGGTCCAACATCCAACTACAATGAAGAAGAAATTGAGAAATTCTACATGGAGCTGGAGAAGTTCTATAAAGAAGTTCTATAAATAAGACCACACCTTCTACAAGACCGGTGTCGGTGATTTCAGTGTCAAGATAGGACCGAGAAGGTCACTTGAAGAACTCCGAATCGGGACCCATGCCCTAGAATGGAACGAACAAGGTGAGAGGCTTTCTGAGTTAATCATGTCGACCAAGATCATCCATGGAAACTCACAGTTCCAGAAGGCCAAGTCTAAACGTTGGACATGGGAGTCTTTGTGGATAGTTCCACAACTAAATTGACCACATCATGTTCAATCAACAGTTTTGCCTGACTGATGTCACTGTAGTCCCAAAATTCCAGTGGGATCGGACCATTGTCTCCTTCATGCAAAATTGTGCTTCATAGAGCAGGGAGGAAGGACTGCAAAGTTTAAGTTTAAGAAGAGAACTCCCAGAATAACTACCAACTGGGAGCTCTTTGGCACTATTGTGGCAACATGGGAAGATGCTGTGGTTGACAACGTCGATGAGGATACTATCAACTGGTTCAGCACCTCCATGACTGCACGAAGAATGCCAAGAGTGGGAAAGCCACAAATAGATGCCTGTCTTTGGAAACTCTCAAGCTCATTTGCCAACGTAGTTTGGCACGAGCTAATGTCTGAGCTCGCAAAGTTGTGCAGAGAAGTGGTAAAGGAAGACCTCAAAGAGAGAAGAGCAGCAGTGTTGGCCAATGCAAACAGAAGCCGGGAAAAGTATTCGAAACACTCACTGTTCTTCACCAATCAAAAGACCAAAATGACTGCCTTCTGATGTCCTGATGGATCTATCACATCTTCCAGAATGGCAAAGGAGAGGATTATTCACAACTTCTATTAGGATCTCTTAGACAGCCATGTGCACCTGTCCATATACCAAATTCTACAGAATGGGTATGTCTCTCCCAAAGTCCTCCCTTCTGAAATCCAACATGCCATTTCCTCAGTAAAGATGCGTACAGCACCCGGTCCAGACAAGATCAGACTCGAATACTTGAAGAATCTGCCACCAGTACTCATCAATACACTGGCTCGGCTCTTTACACGCTACCTGTCCATATGCAAGGTTCCGTCCCAGTGGAAAACCAGCAGGACCATTCTGTTGTACAAGAAGGGAGACATCCACAACATCAGCAACTATAGCCCAATCTGCCTGTTGTCTGTTGTCTACATGTTCTTCACTCGAGTCATCCTGAATAGGATAAAATACTAGATGAAGGACAACCATGCGAGCAAGCCAGGTTCTGAAAAGGATTCAGCAGGATCTACCATATCTACACTGTGACTAAGCTCACTGAAGTTTCAGAAGAGTTCAAGATGCCGCTCTGTCTAACATTCATCGACTTAAGGAAGGCCTTTGATTCTGTTGAGACAGAAGCAGTCATTGAAGCACTTGCCAAACAGGGCATTCAAACTCAGTACATCAAGATCCTCCATAAGCTCCATAATATAATCCATATATTATGGATTCACCACTAGGATCTCCCCATTCTACAAGGAAGTGATCATCTACGTAAAGAGAGGGGTTCGGCAGGGTGATACCATTTCACCAAAACTCTTCAGTGCCACCCTCAAGAACATCATGCGATGACTGGAATGGGAAGAATGGGAGTGAAGATAAACGGTTGGCAACTACACCACCTCTGCTTCACTGATGATATCATTCTAATAACACCAAACATTACTCAAGCTGCACAAATGCTGGCCAACTTCGACCGAGAGTGTGGATAGGTCGGACTACAGCTCAATCTCACCAAGACAATCTCACCAAGACAATGTTCGTGAAAAACACACTAGTCCCTGACATTCCATTTGCTCTCAATAGAATGAACATCTCCGAATGCAGCAGCTGTGTGTACCTGGGTTGAGAACTCAACATGAGGAACGAATTGGCGCCAGAACTGCACTGGAGGAAGAGAGCAGCATGGAATGTCTTCAAGTATGTCGAAGAAGTGGCTAAGAGGATGAAGAAACTCCAGCTCTGGGCACATCTTTTCGACTCCACCATTCTTTCTGCAATTACGTACGTCTCAGAGACCTGGGCCTTACAAAAACAGGACGAGAACGCAATTAAGATATCCCAAAGAGGAATAAAAAGAGCTCTGCTTGGAATATCACATTTCACTCAAGTGAGAGAAGGAATCCAGAGTTCCGACCTCTGTTGACAATGAAGAATCAGGGACACTGTCTCACTTGCCAGGGCATAGAAATCAAATGATGATTCAGAGATGACTGGACTAGAGCTGTTACCGACTGGATTCCATGAGACGTCAAAAGACTGTGTGACCGCCTACCTACAAGATGGTCAAATTTCTTCCTCAAAACCCTGAACAAACTATTTGAGGCTCTTCGTGTACGAAGAATATATATATATATATTCTTCATATATATATATGTATGTATACACACATACATACATCTTGGAGAACCGGCAAGCTACCACACACTTGTGTTGAGACTCACATATGAGTGAACATATTCCTGGATACATCATAAGACACTCCCTACCCATTTTCCATAATTAACACACCATACTTGATAGGGTTCAGACAGTAGGAAACAAATCATAGAGGGATATATGTATATGCATATATAAATACATATATGTATATATATGCCTCTCAGAGAGCCTGGTAACCTACCAAGAGTATCCCACCTGCACGGAAAAGCCTGGCAAGTTACCTGTGGCATATTCGATATGCCAAAAACAGTAACAATAGTTCTTATTCCCCTAACCCTGAAAGAGCCTAAAAAGAGGCTGCTAAAATCTCAGGGCTGGGAGGAATAGAGATGTTATTTGGTGCTCGCTCAAGTTAATCGATGAACAGTGGGATGACAGTGATACAGTGATTTACTGCTCCTACTTATTACATTCCATAGTCTGAAGTGTTGGAAATAGAAGTAGTACAGTACCAAAGATGTCACTTCATAAGTGTTTTTTTAACATTGCAGAAACCTGTTTCACCTAGTAAAAGAAAATCTATTTTCCAATCAAAGTATTGTCTGATCAAACTTAGATTAACTCAAACAATAGGCAGCATTCTTGTCTTCTTTTGGTGGAAAGCTTTTTTAGGGTCACACTCAGAAATGACCAGGGGTTAGTCCTGGTTCTGCACTCAGGAATTACTCCTGGCAGTGCTCTGGAGACAATATGGGATGCCAGGGATGGAAACCGGGTTGGCCGCATGCAAGGCAAAAGCCTACCCTCTGTATTACCGTTTTGGGCTGCACTCTTCTCTTCTTAATCTTGGCATATTCATTATTTTGTTTTGTGCTGCTCACATAGAATTTGCTATTTGCCTACAGTGGTAAAATGCATATTTTTACAGATCCCCAATTACTTACTGTTTTACTTATTTGGGTTTTTTTGGGGGGTGGGGGTTCACATCTGGCTGTGCTTAGTACTTGTTACTTATTCGTGGCTCTGAGCTCAGAGATCACTTCTTGGGAACCATCTGGTGTGCTGGGGATCAAAGATGAGTTGTCATCATGGAAGGCAAGCACTCTAGCTGCTCTACTATCACTTCAGTCCCATTGTTTGTTTTTTGTTTTAGAACCAAAACAGTATTTCATTCAATATAACATATTATATATACAGGGCGACTAGCATATGTAAGGTAAGAAAGTACAAAGAGTACTATCTTTGGGGAGCCAGACTCTGAAAACAACCAGAGTGCCCAAGAACAGATAAATGGATAAATTAACTATGGCACATCTAAACAATGGAATATTATGCAGTAGTTAGGAAAAATGAAGTCATGAAATTTGCTCATAAATCGATGGACATGGAAGCTATCATGCCGAGTGAAATGATAGAAGGGTGAAATGACAGAAGGAGAGCGACAGATATAGGATGACTGCATTCATTTTTGATATATAAAATATATAGTAGAAGACCAATATCCATGGCTAGTTAAAACCGGGGTTAGGAGAACTTGTCAATGGTTGAATCTAGCCACAAGTGTGTGTGAGGCAGAAGGTAGGTAAGATAGAGAAGAGACAAGTATGACAATAATAACTGGGAATGGTCTTGCTGAAAAAAATCTGAGGGTTAAAATTAGGTAAAGGGTTATTCTTGATAACCTTTCAGCATCAGTATTACAAACCACAATGTCCAAATTTAGGGGAGAGAGAGAGAGAGAGAGAGAGAGAGAGAGAGAGAGAGAGAGAGGGAGAGAGAGAAGAAAAACACCTTCCATAGAGGCAGGCAGGAAGTGGGGGTGGGGATGATGGGAGGGAACCTGGGGACACTGGTGCTGGGAAATGTACATTGGTGGAGGGGTGGGTGTTGGAACACTGTATGACTGAAATCCAATCATGAACAGCTTTGTAAGGGTCTATCTCACAGTAATTCAATAAAAAATTAAACAAAATAGAAATTAAACTAACAGTAAAATCCTATTATTAAGTTGACTAGAGTTAGGTAAAAACCAAAGAAAGTTAATGTGGAAAAAGTTTTTTTAACAAAGACCATTCATTTAGGGTCCCAGATCCAACTTGCACCATTCTGAACATGTTGTAAATTTCAAATCAGAAAGAGAGACTATATATTAAGGAATATTTGATTGTTACTCAAATATTTTCCCAGACAGGTCATCTTAAATTACACTAGATATAAAATGTTCTGGCAGCATAGAGTGAGATTTGTTTTTCTCTTTAAAAGTATAAGGATGGTCCTCTGGTGTCAAAGTTCCTAAGAGTAGGGTAGAGAAAGCATTTAAGGCTGTTGGTAACCATGCTGTGAAGAGAATTTTATGCCTTAGTGATGTCAAAAGCTACTCCATAAATCAGTAACTTACCCAATGTTAAAAGGTAAGAAATTATTCTGAAATAGAGAGAACTTTTTTCCTGCAATAAAGACGCTACTTTATCACCAGCTTGCATTATTCTCTCCTTGGCTTCCCAGCTCACCAAAAAAATCTATTTTGCTAGATGAGAACAGAAGTCTAGGGCTTTTTGTTGGTGTTATCTTCAGTAACGAGAGAAAAAACAGAGTGTGATTGTTACTGCCATTTCTCTTTAGGTGATACCTGGCAACCCGCGGTTTCAGTGAGAAACTACAAAGCATTATCATTTCATAGCAGAAATTTAAATACTGAGAAGCTAAGGAATATGTACAACTTTCACATCAATTCTCTGCTGAGGTTGAAAAAGCACTTGACGAATGATTCTGTGTTTTCAAGTAGAGCATATTGGTATCATCTCATTTTTGGAAAATTGGAAAAAAAGTCTCCCAATAAACTCTGGTATTCTATTAACTTTTAGATTCAGAGAAAATCTGGCTATCTGCATAGACAGACCGGAGACATCTAGGCCTGCCATGTGCAGAAAGACTTGGTAATCATGAATCAAGAACGTAGTCTGTGCCATTTGAAACTAAATGTAGCTAGGTGGACCTAAACCTTTGTGAACTGAGCATATTTACCATTGTCCTTTTGTCTATTCCCTTTGTTACTCCTGCATGAAATACCCTCTTTCCCCAACCCGTTGGATTAATATATGTGAAGTTCAAATACAACTGCTTCCACAAGCACTCTGCAATTGCTCAGTCTTCAGAGTCCCTCAATCTCTAATGTCACCTTAATTTGATTTGTTGTCTGTATCTCATTTGACACTAGCATATTTGTTTTCTTTCTATATATGTCTCCATTCCTAACTGGATATTAAGTTATCTAAATATAGTACCACTCAAAACATCTTTAAAAATGGTTCCCTTATGTTTTTCAGCATGTCAAGTGAGAAGAAATTTATTACCACCTCATGGAGTAACCCTAAAGAAGGGCAACTATAATTGTTAACCACACTGACGCCACCTCACACATAATCTTCCTTAGATCAAACAAAATTTGTGTTTTGATATACTCCTTCTATTGGCGACCATTTCTACTTGACCTCTGGGATGACATAGAATGCATCTCTTGCATGGCACACTCCTATTCTGAGTATCAGCTCTGACATCCCATCTGATAGTCTCCTATCTCTTGCCAAACATTTGCTCTTAACAATTACTTATATGTCTTAATTTTCTCACTTTTCACCTTCATCTTGTGGCTTTCCATTTAAGATTTCAAATACTTCTAAATGTGTCAGTGTGTGTGGTGACATAACTATGCTTGATATTCTAATTAATTATTAATTAATTCATAAATATTTCATTCAACCAATATTTATTCTATTGTCAAGTGTTTGGTATCGTAATATATATTGTGGTAAGTGAGAGAAAGAAGGTGTCCCTTTCCATAAGAAACTTATAAAATATGAGTAAATAAATATTTGAACAAATAATTTGAGTAAATAAATATTGTGCAAATCACTAGGTAATAGCAGTATTTGTTTTCTATTTAGCATGATAAGTTAGAGGCTTAAATCATCCATTTATTTTACAATTTCTGTGAATCAGGAATCTGGGCACAACTTATCTGGGTCATCTGCTTTCATAATGTTACAACCAAGGTGATGACTGTGGCTAAAATTTCACTTGGAAGCTCAACTGGGGAAATATCTACTTTTAGAAACTTTCAGGTTGCTGACAGAAGTAACTTATCTGCCATTAGACAAAAGACTTGTGGTAGCAACAAGAATATTGACTCTGTCTATTGGCTTTGTTGCAGATAGGCTAGCTTACGGAATCGTGGGCACATAATCATCCATATCCTATCGCCTTTATTACAGTCTAGTGGTTAGAAGCAAGATGTAGGCCACATCCCATTCAGAGAGAAGATTATATAAATGTATAATCACCAGGTGCTAAGGGTCAAAGGAATTATCTTAAAAATTTACAGATAGAAGCAAAATGAAATAGTGTTGTAAATGAACAGTTCAGATTTCAATTAAAGTAAAAATCTCTCAATGAGGAGGAAGAGTCACAAAATTTTTAGTGTGTAGTTCTTGTTGTCTTAACCAGATCACAAACTTATACAAGCAGGACCAAGATAGGAATCATGTCAGATGTACCACAGAACTTCTCATGAGTGTTTGATAACAATTTATTTTACATTATATGAACCATATGTTCCTCAGTGTATCATCAAAATTATAACCATGCACTAGACCCTCAAAACAATTGTACATCATAAGTTACTTTAGGTTCGAGGGTTTCAATAATTTTCCAGGAATGGCATGAGCTACAGCAGTATAAATTCCTTCATCTAATCCAGCATCTGTCTGTGGGAAGCTTAGCTGCTCTCTGTTCCTGACTATGTGAACTGATAATGCAAGTAGAGGCACAATTCCTACCCAGAAAAATGCTATCTGAGAAATCCAGCAAGATCCAGCATGACATAAAAATCTACGAAGTTAGAAAAGCAGCTTTGACAAGAGGTACACTTAAGGAAGACAACAGTTAAATAGAGACTGCAGAACCAGCGAAGCGTATGAGGAACTGATACAGGAGTATAGCGTAGCATTGCACTTTAGCACTGTCATCCCATTGCTCATCGATTTTATCAAGCGGGCACCAGTAATGTCTCCATTGTGAGACTTGTTGTTACTTTTTTGGCATATCAAATACGCCACGGGTAGCTTGCCAGGCTCTGCCATGCGGGCAGGATACTCTCGGTAGCTTGCCGGGCTCTCCGAGAGGATCTAAGGAATCAAACCCGGGTCGACAAACGCCCTACCCACTGTGCTATTGCTCCAGTTCAGGGAGTATAGTGTAGAGTCTCAAAAACATTTTTAAGTAACTCAAGGGGTCAGATTCATAATGCAGCAGGTATGGCACTTGCCTTACACACAGCTGACCCAGGTTCAGCCCAGGCTCCACATATGATCCCTAAGTCCCACCAGGAGCATCCCTGAACTCAGAGGCAGGAGTGATCCCTGAACATTGCTGGGTGTGACTCACAAACTAAAACTACTAGCTCAAATATAAATTCCAGGCAAGTCCAAAATTTGCACCCCAATTAATTATTATAATAGACAAATTTTGTAGACCCATTCAAAATTTTTTCAATGTGCAATAAAATTTATAGGGCTATTTTTATTTTATTTTATTTTTTTAATTTTATTTTTTATTTTTTTTAATTTAATAGTTTATTTTTAATTAGTGAGTCAACGTGAGGGTACAGTTACAGATTTATACATTTTTGTGCTCATGTTTCTCCCTTACAAAGTTTGATAACCCATCCCTTCACCAGTGCCCATTCTCTACCAAAAGTAAACCCAACATCCCTCTCCCCCCTCCCCAGTCCTGTCTCCCCCCACCCCACACTGCCACTATGGCAGGGTATTCCCTTTTGTTCTCTCTTTCTGATTAGGTGTTGTGGTTTGCAATAAAGGTGTTGAGTGGCCATTGTGTTCAGTCTCTAGTCTATATTGGGCCAGCATCATCTTTCCCCCACATGACCTCCAATTACATTTTACTTGGTGTTCCCTTCTCTGAGTTGCCCAGAATGAGAGACCAGCCTCCAAGCCATGGAGACAACCTCCTGGTACTTATTTCTACTATTCTTGGGTGTTAGTCTTATAGTCTGTTATTCTATAGTCCACAGATGAGTGCAATCTTCCTATGTCTGTCTCTCTCTTTCTGACTCATTTCACTTAGCATAATACTTTCCATGCTGATCCACTTATATGCAAACGTCATGACCTCATTCTTTCTAACAGCTGCATAGTATTCCATTGTATAGATGTACCAGAGTTTCTTCAACCAGTCATCTGTTCTAGGGCACTCGGGTTTTTTCCAGATTCTGGCTATTGTAAAAAGTGCTGTGATGAACATATAAGTGCAGTCATTTCGACTATACTTTTTGGCTTTTCTGGGATATATTCCCAGCAGTGGTATTGCTGGGTCAAATGGGAGCTCAACCTCTAGTTTTTTGAGAATCGTCCATATTGTTTTCCAAAAGGGCTGAACTAGCCGACATTCCCACCAGCAGTGTAGAAGGGTCCCTTTCTCCCCACATCCTCTCCAACAGCGGTTGCTTTTGTTCTTTTGGATGTGTGCTAGCCTCTGTGGTGTGAGGTGGTATCTCATGGTTGTTTTGATCTGCATCTCTCTGACGACTAGTGATGTAGAGCACTTTTTCATGTGCCTTTTGGCCATTCGTATCTCTTCCTTGGTAAAGTTTCTGTTCATTTCTTCGCCCCAATTTTTGATGGGGTTGGATGTTTTCTTCTTGTAGAGTTCAACCAGTGCTTCATATACCCTTGATATCAACCCCTTATCTGATGGGTATTGTGTAAATATCCTTTCCCATTCTGTAGATAGTCTTTGTATTCTGGTCGCTGTATCTTTTGTGGTGCAAAAGCTTTTTAGTTTAATGTAGTCCCATTTGTTGATCTCTGTTTTGACTAGATTGCTTAGTTCCGTGTCATCTTTGAAGATACCTTTATCTTCAATATCCTGGAGGGTTTTGCCTACCTTGTCTTCAATGTACCTTATGGTTTGTGGTCTGATGTTGAGGTCTTTAATCCATTTTGATCTGACTTTTGTGCATTGTGTCAGGTCGAGTTCTAAGCCCATTTTTTTGCATGTGGTTGTCCAGTTGTGCCAGCACCATTTGTTAAAGAGACTTTCTATAGGGCTATTTTTAATAAAAGTTTCAAAACTAGGAGAATAACACGTCAGGATCCAAGATGAAATTTGTGACAGTTACCTGTTTCCATCACACTTCCACATTTGAATATTGTGGATATCAATAAAGAACCAGAATTTAAATTTCCCAGGGTATTAAATGGCCCACCAATCAGCTTAGTACATGGAAACTAATTTCATCCCTTCTTGTGGGAACGCTGAGGCATGCCCTAAGTCAGTAAATATATTGGTAGGTGCCAAAGGATCAAATGAATCTCATGCTCTTGTATTCTCATTAGAAAATTGTACACAAAATATTTTCCAAAGGAGTCAATATTTGCAGACAGCAACATTAAATGGCATCAATGTTGCTTATGAGAACCCAAACAACTTGCATATTATAATGTAGGATAATAATGTTCTCCTGAACGCAAGCTCACGGCTGATTCTTGGTGTTGCAGTCGATTACTATGTAAGTTCCCCATAAGTTTTCCCTTTGTAGTTGGACCCAGAGCAGAGGAGAGAAGAAGGAAAAAGCTCTTAGATACACAGAGCAGCTGAATCAAATCTGATGATAGATGTCACAGCCTTCCTTCACATGAGACTCTGCAAATAAAATACAGATCGGTGTTTTGTTAAATCAATGAGGAAATAACAAATATAGTTTAATTCCCAGTGTGAAACAAGAGGATCTTAGGAGTCTCCACTGCACACCCATACATATATTGGATTCAGCTATCAAATGTTATCTTCCACCCCTGGTGAATAAGTATCTATCATGGAAAATTTAGGGACAGGACTTAAATATAGAGACTGAGTTCACTGATTTCATAAAAATTCCTTTAATGCTGACATAATGAAAACAATGTGCATTTCAAGGTGGCTGTACATTCAAGAGTGCAAGATTGCAACCAGTTTGTTCTGCCACACCAGTGTTTTTTCTAAAGACTTTTTATAAAGAAGATGAAGCAATACCTAAATAAGATGAAGTCTTTAAAGATGATTAATCCCTTCAATTACCTTATATGAAACGTTTTTAACAAGAAAAAATTCCAGAATCAGCTTCAGATCCAAAGGTGACACACTTCAGACCTGAGGGTAGAAAGGGACAGATATTGGCTAGCAGCCAAATTAAGAAACCAAGGGCAATGGTATTCACTTAATGAGAGGTCACTTAATCCAATCTCCTAACTAGAGTTAGTGTGAGCAGAGAAAAGCCCAGGGAGATCATAAAACATGTTAACACTGGAATAAATAATTGGAAAATTCCTAAGACCCTCTAGGGTCCAACTTCAAGGTTATATTCAAGGAGAATCAGTGTTCTCCATCTGCATTCTGCACTTCCTCAAACAGAGGTAAGCAGAGAGTGAAAGGCAACAGAATCCCGAGTAGGGACAGAAGAGAGTGGAAGCCAGGCCCACTGATGGCTGAGGATAAAGCACTGCAATATCTTTTTTATGTGTCTTATGTTTGGTTTTTTATTAATTTTTAAAATTTTATTGAATCACTGTGAGATAGTTACAAGTTTTCGTGTTTGGGTTACAATCTCACAATGATCAAACACCCATCCCTCCACCAGTGCACATTCCCCACCACCAATATCCCGGCTATAAGCCCCCCTTTCCCACCCTCCCCCTGCCTCTGAGGCAGACAATATTCCCCATACTCTCTCTCTACTTTTGGGCATTATATCTTGCAACACAGACACTGAGAGGTCATCATGTTTGGTCTATTATCTACTTTCAGCATGCATCTCCCATCCCAACTGGTTCCTCCAGCCATCATTTTCTTAGTGATCCCTTCTCTATTCCATCTTCCTTCTCCCCTCCGCTCATGAAACAGTCTTCCAGCTATGGGGCAATCCCCCTAGCTCTTGTATCTACGGTTATTGGGTGTCAGCCTCATGGGCACTGCAATATCATAAGCAAAGGAGCATAGGATTGGTCTGTGATAGACTACCAGAAAAATGAATGCTCCATTCAGCATCCTTTATTATTATATCACTCAGTCCAGCAACAAAACTAAGGGATGATATGTTATTTTTGTAACAACACAGAAATATTTTTAATAACCAAATGATTCAGGACCAGAATGATAGTACAGCAGGTAGGGCATTTAGCTTTGCATGTGGCCAACTCAGTTCAATCACTGGCAAACCATCTCATGCCCTAACGCGCAAGGAGTTATCCCTGAGTGCAAACCCAGGAATAATCTCTGAGCTCAGATGCTGTGGCCTGAAAAAACAACAACAACAAATCCTGAATAATTTCTGGCTCTGAGAAAAATTAAATGGCTACAATTCTCATCCATTTATTGCATTAAAATATAAAAGACATAATTTTTCTATAGTTCTGAAAGAAAGGCTGGTGAGTTTCTTTTAGGGGTTTTTCCAGAATGGCTTAAGTTTCCATGTAACCTAGATGCTTCCTACACTCTAGAGTTTACACTTTGACACAGGGTTATTGTGGTGGAGAGGAGGCATGGCAATGATAAAACTCTTTTTTTTACTTAGCTTTCATTATTTTCTATTACTTTTTAATTTTATTGCTTCTATAGCACTGTAGCACTGTCGTCCCGTTGCTCATCAATTTGCTCGAGTGGGCACCAGTAATGTCTCCATTGTGAGACTTTTTGTTACTGTTTTTGTCATATCGAATACACCATGGGTAGCTTGCCAGGCTCTGCCATTCGGGTGGGATACTCTTGGTAGCTTGCTAGGCTCTCCGATAAGGATGGAGAAATCGAACCTGGGCTAGCTCCATGCAAGGCAAATGCCCTACCCACTGTGGTACCGCTCCAGTCATTGCTTTTATAACATCAGTAATGTTCCAAGTGTCTATGTGGGACCAAAGTTAAATGGACATTTCCTGAGACACAGGTGTATCAAGACAGGGCATTAAATGTGTCTTTGACTCCAGAGCTATAATATTGACAAATAAATGTAATTCCCTGAAATAGATAAAAGTGCATGAAAATCTTTCATGCTGGGTTCCTTTAAGACATGAAATTAATTTTATGGGGCTGTAGTACAGCGGGTAGGGTGTTTGCCTTGCAAGTGGCCGACATGGGTTTGATTCCCAGTATCCCATATGGTCCTCTGAGAACCGCCAGGTGTAATTCCTGCCTGCAGAACCAGGAGTAGCCCCTGTGTATTGCCAGCTGTGACCCATAAAGCAAAAAAAAAGAAATTAATTTTATGGTTATCTAAAAGGAAAATAACTTCATATCATAAGCTCATTTTTTATCATACACATTTACAAAGTTGTTCATGATTGGGTTTCAGTCATATGATCTTACATCACCCATCCCTTCACCAGTTTACATTTCCCACCACCATTGGGTCATTTTTAGATAATAAAAATAATATTGAGGGAGGATGTGAACAAAACTGATACTGACAAGGATAAACCTTATATAAGTGGTGGTTGACACAACCAATGGATCATCAGGGATTCATAAGCAAGGAGGTCTCTAATTTCAACATAGGCTAGGAAGTTCCCAAATAGTGTCCAAAAGGCACTTGGATCCTCCAGGGTATCAAAGTTAGTCTAAGATGCATAAGATATAAATGTATAAAGCAATTTGCCTTGGGTCATTTGTTACATGAAGAGCCATGATGGGAAGTAGAGGCCAATGTCTTAGAAACCAGTGATCTTCACACTGACAAGACAACGCTGTCTTCTATGAAAATTTAAGAGTGAGAACAAGAACACAAGAGACAGATGAGACTTTTGGGGAAAGTATATAGCCGTAAAAGTAAAAGGAACACTAAGAACTGTGTTTTCTTGAGCGTGGAAAAGATAATCACACAAAAAAGAATGAGCAGAAGGAGAAGTGAACCTCTGGGGAAAGAGGGCTGTGAGTGCCATCTCTGACATGATCTGACTCTCTGGAGTCAAGGGCTGGGAGGGTGAAGGGAAGAGACCATCTGCTCCACCCTCAAAACATCTGTTCTAAAATAAGACTGATGGCATGTGTCATGTCAGGAGGATCTTGTGAAAGAAACTGCTGAGCCGTACATGATCTGAACTAATGGAGAAGTCCCCAAGGTTCGGAGACCTAGATTCTAATCCCAATTCAACTGCCAATTTACTGTGGAACACTGAGAAACTGCTTAACCCTGTTCTGTCTCAAGTCTTCCACTGACAACGGGGCAGTCAAACAATATCGCATTCTTGTATTCTTGATAGCTGCAATATTCCTACTACGTTCCAACCCCATTGCTCCCTTTCTGGTTCAAAGAGATCACTCTGTTTCATTCCAAATAAGAGACACCTAAATAATTTTGTTCTTTTTAGCTCACAGAGAAAACATAACATATCTTACCTCAGGAGAAATGACCCCCACCTTGTCTGTGACACATACTAAATATTACCTGGTAAGATATAGAGACAGAGTCCATATTGGGCAATATATAGATTAAATAGTCATCCAGTTCTTCCAGTCACAAATCTCCTCAGAAACAGTAAAAAATGTACCATCACTTCCCCTGGAATCTACATGCTATAAGGTTATACTTCTACTGAGATTGGATGTATTTTTAATGAATTCATAATAAAGTTAAGTCAAATGAATTGACTGAACATTTATTTGCTATGTTCAGTTTCAGGCAGGCACTGGCAATCTTACAAAAGGGAAATATCTCATCATTACCATTTCTAGAACAAAGGAAGGAATTAAAGGAACATTAAATTGTTTCACATCTTGCCTCGGATGGTCATAAATATCCCACTTGTCAGTATGGAGCAGATAAATTTATCTAAAGCAAAGGATAATTTTTATATCAGTCGCTACTTACTCATGGGGCAGATGGTAAAAACAGAAAAACAATCTTGAGTAAACCCTGTGATTTTTGTTTGTTTTACCTATAACCACGAAATACTAAATTGGATCAGGTGGTCCCCTTGGAGTGTATCTTTCAAAAGGAGCGGTCACAATATCCAAAATGTTAACCTTAGATTCATCTCTCCCTGTTAACTGTTGCTCTCTGAAGGAAAGAACTTTTAAAATGCAAATATTCCCGAGAGGAACAAGACATTGAATTAAGAGCATTTTAGAGTGAATTTCTCTGTTGGATGGCTTTGCCACTCAGGTAAAGCCCAGGGGAACACAATTTGAGTGTGCGGGACTTAGAAGTGAGCCTGAGCATAAACTGAAAGGGAGAGGATGTGCTTAGAGGAATTCAACAAAGCCCCAAATAGAGCTTCATTTCTTTGCCAGGTTGCTTGAAATTAGTCTTGGGAAGCTTGATAAGGTGATGGTGCTATTGGGAATTATGACAGGAAGAAGGCAGAATTCCTGAGGGTGAGTTTTACTTCAAACCCACTAGCATTAAATAGGATTAGGATACTTTAGTATTCTTGAGCAGCACTGTCCAATCGAAACACAAAGTTAGTCACAGAAGATATTTTAAATTTTCTGGTAGCCATGTTTTTATAAGGGAAAGCAGGGCCCAGAAAGATATTACATGGAGGCATTAAGGTGCTTGTCTTGCATGTAGCCAACCCCTGTTTGATCCTTGAGTGCCTGTCAGAGGTGATGCTTGAGTGCAGAACTGGATCAGGAATAAGCTCTGAGCACCACTGGGTATGGCACCAAAATCAAAAACAAGATAAAATAAAATCAATGTGGAGAATAAACCCACAGCAGATTATTATTCAATCACAAGAAAAAAGACAATCCTGTCATTTGCTGCAGTGTACATGGATCTTGAGGGCATTTTGCTAAGCTAAAAATGTCAGAGGAAGAAAAATACTACATGGCATCACTATGTGGAATTTAAGTAATTCAGAGTCATGGAAACAGAGTAGAAAAGTGGTTGCTAAGGGCTGGGGGAAATAGACATTGGTAAGAAGGCACAAAGTTTTAGTAAGATTGAAGGATCTAATGTGAAACATGATAACTATAGTTGATAACATGGTATTGTATAATTGGATGGATTTTTAACTAATTGTAATTCAAATTTAACTTAGTAGGTCAGTTTTACTATCTACATTGTAGGTGTTCAAAGGCCACATGGAGAGAACACATGAACTACTGTATTGAATAGTGTGTGCCTAATGTGTGAGAAATGATGAGGGAGTGAATGTGTACATCCTAGGGTATGTGTGATCATGGTGAGGATTGCTGAGTTCATGCTACCTTTTTTCAGGATAACCCAGTATATTTGCATGCTTGGCCAGCCACAGGACACATTATGTTTGGAAGCTAAAAGTTGGTCCTTGCAAAAGATAGTGTAGATTCTCATAACAACAGCCTTACTGCTTGTAAAAATAATACCAATGCAAATAAGATCTAGCACAGATTCAATCCACAGTGCCTTGCTCAGTGCCTTTGCAAAGGAAACATATAGCTAATCATTATTAAATGAACAACTAACTACTTTGGTGACATTTGTCTAATAGACAGTTTTTCATGTTCTTTACACCACGAGACTTGTTCATACTGGACATCACTTATTTATTCTATGACAATGAGTTCAGGACCACTGTTTCCTCTGTCTATTTCCTGCTTCCCAAACACTATTTCCCTCTGTCTATTTCCTACTTCCCAAACACCCTCCTCATTTGTGAAGACAAAGCAAAGCAACTAAAACATAACCCCCAAAACAAACCTTTAAATCATAACAACAGATTGGTGGTTATCAAAGAGTAAGGGAATGGAAAGAAGGGGGTATAATAAGTAAAGGGCCTAATTTTATTTTATTTTTTTTTAATTTATTTATTTTTAATTAGAGAATCACCGTGAGGGTACAGTTACAGATTTATACACTTTTGTGCTTATACTTCCCTCATACAAAGTTTGGGAACCCATCCCTTCACCAGTGCCCATTCTCCACCACCCGTAAACCCAGTGTCCCTCCCACCCTCCCCAATCCCATCTCCACCCCACCCCACCCTGCCACTGTGGCAAGGCATTCCCTTCTGTTTTCTCTCTCTAATTAGCTGTTGTGGTTTGCAATAAAGGTGTTGAGTGGCCGCTGTGCTCAGTCTCTAGCCCTCATTCAGCCCGCAACTCCCTTCCCCCACATGGCCTTCGACTACAATGTAGTTGGTGATCGCTTCTCTGAGTTGACCTTTCCCCGGAACGTGAGGCCAGCCTCGAAGCCATGGAGTCAACCTCCTGGTACTTATTTCTACAGTTCTTGGGTGTTAGTCTCCCACTCTGTTATTCTATATACCATAGATGAGTGCAATCTTTCTATGTCTGTCTCTCTCTTTCTGACTCATTTCACTCAGCATGAAACTTTTCATGCCCATCCACTTGACTACAAAATTCTTGACCTCCTTTTTTCTAACAGCTGCATAGTATTCCATTGTATAGATGTACCAAAGTTTCCTCAACCAGTCATCCGTTCTGGGGCATTCGGGTTTTTTCCAGATTCTGGCTATTGTAAACAGTGCTGCGATGAACATACATGTGCAGATGTTGTTTCGATTGTACTTTTTTGCCTCTCTGGGATATATTCCCAGCAGTGGTATTGCTGGGTCAAATGGGAATTCAATATCTAATTTTTTGAGAGTCGTCCAAATTGTTTTCCAGAAGGGCTGAACCAGTCGGCATTCCCACCAGCAGTGAAGAAGGGTCCCTTTCTCCCCACATCCTCTCCAACAGCGGTTGCTTTTGTTCTTTTGGATGTGTGCTAGTCTCTGTGGTGTGAGGTGGTATCTCAAAGTTGTTTTGATCTGCATCTCTCTGATGATTAGTTATGCAGAGCACTTTTTCATGTGCCTTTTGGCCATTCGTATTTCTTCCTTGGTAAAGTTTCTGTTCATTTCTTCGCCCCATTTTTTGATGGGGTTGGATGTTTTCTTCTTGTAGAGTTCAACCAGTGCTTTATATACCATTGATATCAACCCCTTATCTGATGGGTATTGTGTAAATATCCTTTCCCATTCTGTGGATAGTCTTTGGATTCTGGTCACTGTATCTCTTGCGGTGCAGAAGCTTTTTAGTTTAATGTAGTCCCATTTGTTGATCTCTGTTTTTACTAGATTGCTTAGTTCCGTGTCACCTTTGAAGATACCTTTATCTTCAATATCGTGGAGGGTTTCGCCGACCTTGTCTTCAATGTACCTTATGGTTTGTGGTCTAATGTTGAGGTCTTTAATCCATTTTGATCTGACTTTTGTGCATGGTGTCAGGTCAAGGTCTAAACCCATTTTTTGCATGTGGTTGTCCAGTTGTGCCAGCACCATTTGTTAAAGAGGCTTTCCTTGCTCCACTTCACATCTCTTGCTCTAAAGGGCCTAATTTTAAAGTGCAGAACAGAAACTAGACTTTCGTTAAGTATGTATCAATACAGATGTTGAAGCACAATGTTGTACATTTCACACACATATATGTGTAAACCACTGTTATTTCAGTTAAAATTAAATGAAATAAACACCCACAGTAACAGTGAGATGCCATACAATTCTCTTGTGTAAACTAGACACTGAGAACCTGATAAATGAAGGCAAAAGGGACCACTGAAGGGAGATCAAGGAAGGATACAGAATGGGGATGCAAGTGGTGGAAAGGTCAAATACTGCCTGAATCACCATCTGACCCTCAGCCAGCACTGATAGAATAAATTTCATGCATGTCTTGTACAATTTTTTATGCTTCAAGTATGGGGTATAACAAAATAGAACTGTTCTCACTAGGATGGCTACAATTGAAGACTTGAAAATGGTAAGTGTGGGTGAGAATTTGAAGAAACCTGACCATTTATATATTGCTGGGAAAGTAAAATGATCTGACTGCAGTAAGAAAAACAATATGGTAGTTTCTTAATAAACTATTCATAGAATTGCTATGTGATACAGTGATTCAAATCTGATATATTCAAGAAAAAGGGAAAGAAACCAAACTTAAACTCATATGTTCTCAAAGATTCCGTTCACAAACAGCTGATGGTTGAAATAATTCAAATATACTTCAAGATATTAGTAAATAAACAAAATATATTCTAACCAACAACAGAACATTATTTGGCTCCAAAAGCGAAGAAGTGCTGAGCATATAGTTGTAATCATATGGGTGAATATGAAAAACGTTATACTAAGTAAGTTATTCATAAGATGACACATTTTATATGATTCCATTTGCATCAAATATCCACATATTAAGCAAACTCACAAATACAGAAAGCGGCTGAGAACTTACTAATAACTTGGGATGATGAAAATTAGAAGTAGCTGCTTAATGGGATTGGGTTTTCTTTTTGGAATACTAAAAATATCCTGCAATTAGATAGTAACTATAGTCACACATCGTGAGTCTACTAAATCCTACCAAATTTGGTACTTTTAAATGACAGATTTTGTATAAAATGGTAGTTTTTACATTATGTGTATTCTATCACGATTTCAAATATCAACAATTATAAAGGGTGGCATTAATTCTTATCCAAAATAGATGTAATTTGCAGCTGGAGCAACAGTCCAGTAGGTTGAGTGCTTGGTTTGCAATTGGCCAGCAAATGTTTGATCCCCGGCATCCCATAATGTCCCCTGTATGCTCCAGGAGTAATTCCTGATGAAGAGCCAAGAGTAACCTTGAGTATTGGTGGGTGTTGTCCAAAATTAAACAATTGCCATAATAAGGAAATCTTTGCTGTTTATTTCCCATTTTATTTAATTCACTCATATATACCATTAGAATGTACATTATTTTCAATGAACTTTTACTTTAATAGTGCCATCTATGTGTCAAGAACTCCATGCCAGGCACATCTTAAACATTTTATTAATGTAGCAGGTAACAATTTTAACGTCAGAAATAACAACACTATTGCTTAAGTAAATCTTTTTAGCAGAAAATATTATTTAGAAGTACTAACAGTCAAAGGCTTGAGATCAGACCAGAAACTATAAATTAGATTGAAGAAAATAAAGGTAGAATGCTCCAAGATTTTGCATTCAAAATTTTTTAATGAGATGATGTCATTGGCAAAGGCAACAGAATAATTAAATGGGATTACATCAATTTAAAGACTTTCTAAAAAACAAAAGAAGCATGGATAAAACTAAAAGAAACCTCCCTGAATAGGAGAAAATATTCACACTCAACGTATCAGAAAAAGGTTTGATACCAGGATCTATAAAATACTACCACAAACAACAACAACAAAATAATTTTTTAAAAAACCCTATCAAAAATGGAGAGAGGAAATGAATAGGCACAGATGACCAATCATCATATGAAAAAAATGCTCCTCATCACTTATTATTAGGAAAATTCAAATCAAGGTGACAGTGAAATATCACCTCACACCAGTGAAAATGACACATGCTGAAATTAGTGGGAACTATCTGTATTGCTGGGGAATTGGCAAAAAATACAAAAGGAACTCTCTTCCACTGCTGGTGGGAATGTTGTCAAACATGTATGAAAAAGAGTATGTATGGAAAACAGTATGGATATTCCTCAGTAAACTAAGAATTGAACTATCATATGATCCAGTAATTATACTTCTGGATATTTACAACAATGACACAAACATGTATCTTCAAAAAGATATATGTCTGTTCATTGCAATGCTTAATAGCACTGTAGCACTGTCGTCTCGTTGTTCATTGATTTGCTCAAGTGGGCACCAGTAACATCTCCATTGTGAGACTTGTTACTGTTTTTGGCATATCAAATATGCCACGAGTAGCTTCCTAGGCTCTGCCATGCGGGAGGGATACTCTCGGTAGCTTGCCAGGTTCTTTGAGAGGGGTGGAGGAATCGAACCCGGGTTGGTCGTGTGCAAGGCAAACACCCTACCTGCTGCGCTATCGCTCTTGGAGCTCCACATATATGGATACTATGCAGCTGTAAGGAATGATGAGATCATTCAATTTGCTGCAACACGGATTGAACACGTCATGAAGTAAGCCAAAATAAGGATAAGCACAGGGTGATCTCGCTTATCTGTGCTATACAGAAAAATGGGATGAGGGAATAAAATATGTCAAAGAACAGATGCTTAGGTGAACCTTGACTCTAGATAATAGAGAGAAGGACAGAGAAGGAAAGAAATTGAGGAGGAAAGAAGAGGCAGATAGGAAGGAACTGCAAGGGGTGTGGGGCCAGGAGCCAGGATCTCAGGATTATAGATAACTTAGAGGACTAATATAGAGATATATCAAACCATGGAGACAACAACACTAAAAAACAAGAGATCCAAACTACAACCACCAAACTTAACAATGCACCTCTCAAGGAGTCAAACAGGGGTTGTGCGATGGAATCTGGGGTAGAGGAAAGCTGACACTCATGGTAAGATTGGTGATGGAATATTGTTTGTTTAACACACAATTATGAATAATCTTGTAAATCACTATGCTTTAACAAAAGTTAAAATAAACAAAATAAGAACAAAAACATTAAATATATGTTGAAAAGTAATAAAAGTGAAAGACCAGCAACATATCTCAAATTTAGAAATCCTTGTTTTCAGTTTAGACAGACTCAGCCATTACTTAAGTGAAGTTGTGAGGACTTACTGTTGCCCTGTGCAGGAAGACATACATGGTACAAATACACCTGAAGTCAGTTATAAGGGTGAATTCAAAGTCATAAAGGCATCAAAACAAACATAAATTCCCATCTTTAAATGCAAAGGACCAAGGTATTGAATATATTTCAGCCTAGTGAAAGAAACAAGATGGACAAGATCATTATCTTAATTCCTTACTAAAAATTTTAGTCTTCTTATAGAATACACTGAAATCCCTCTTATATACCACAGATAGGATATTGAGGTCATCGTCACAGAGCAGTTTGGTGATGGCAAGTCAATGTTTCACCAAGAATGTTTCCAGAACTGCCAGTAATTGAATATCACTGTAACTATTCCAAGGTTTGTTGTGCCAAATTCCATGCTATGTACTCTGTAGAGAGGATCACATGGTATTTGGAGACCCATATGTCATGTTCTGGCTCCAAATATTCTACTTTTCTGCTATTGTGTAATTCAAGATCTTACAGACAAGAAGAAAAAAATTGAGCTGTCTCAACTTCCATCTACTAATCCTGATGGAGAGGAGTTTGATTTATATGTTAACAGATCAAGGCATAAATATTTCTTATGTCTCATACATGAGGAAGAAGGAAGGAAGGAAGGAAGGAAGGAAGGAAGGAAGGAAGGAAGGAAGGAAGGAAGGAAGGAAGGAAGGAAGGAAGGAAGGAAGGGAGGGAGGGAGGGAGGGAGGGAGGGAGGGAGGAAGGAAGGAAGGAAGGAAGGAAGGGAGGGAGGGAGGGAGGGAGGGACACAGAGAGAGAGAGAAAGAAAGAAAGAAAGAAAGAAAGAAAGAAAGAAAGAAAGAAAGAAAGAAAGAAAGAAAGAAAGAAAGAAAGAAAGAAAGAAAGAAAGAAAGAAAGAAGAGAGAGAGAGAGAGAGAGAGAGAGAGAGAGAGAGAAAGAAAGAAAGAAAGAAAGAAAGAAAGAAAGAAAGAAAGAAAGAAAGAAAGAAAGAAAGAAAGAAAGAAAGGAAGAAAGGAAGGAAGGAAGGAAGGAAGGAAGGAAGGAAGGAAGGAAGGAAGGAAGGAAGGAAGGAAGGAAGGAAGGAAGAAAGAAAGAAAGAAAGAAAGAAAGAAAGAAAGAAAGAAAGAAAGAAAGAAAGAAAGAAAGAAAGAAAGAAAGAAAGAAAGAAAGAAAGAAAGAAAGAAAGAAAGAAAGAAAGAAAGAAAGAAAGAAGGAGGGAAAGAAAGAAGGAAGGAAAGAAAGAAAGAAAAAAGAAAGAAAAAGGAAGGAAGGAAAGACTTAAGAAAGAACAAGTAAGAAAATCAGCACCTTCAGTTTCTGGGAGAAATGAGGCTGACCTGCTAAAAAAGCCAAAATTACATAAAAGATTCAAGAGTAGGATGCCCCATATATGAGAGCTTCTGCTCGGGATGGAAACTTGTGATAAGTCTCTCCATTATCATTCTAATTGATCATTTATAAGCTCAGTTATGAAAGTAACACAAGAAGTCAAATAGAAAGCAATAGTATTTAAGCACACATGGAGCTACTGAAAAAAGGACAAGTGAACTGACGAACTGGCAGAGTCAAGGCTGTTTAACTTACAGAAATCTTTTCCAATTTCCTTTCTCTGTGTCTTCACACAGGTTTGGTGGAAGTGCCTGGTATTTGCCATCTCAGCTTGTCAGTCAACCTTTGCTCATATCTTTGCTTCTGAGATACTCATGTGTACACAAAATTGTCAACCCAAATAACAAATCCAAAATATTATGATTCCACATATCATTCCTAAACTACTACCTTGCCTTGGTGGCATTACGGAATCTATAATGGGCGTTCATGTCCACTGTCTTATTGAATATTTGACAAAAATAATTTGAAATTTTTCATCATACATTTTTCTGATGTATGTATGCTCACTTGAGTATTTTCTAGAAAAATGTATTCTCTATTTTGGGGATGCCATTTATCACTGTCAGAACTCAACTTTTGCAGTACCTTTCAAATGTCCATCCTTACAGAAAAGGCAAAATTTAAATTATCATCAACCTCCAATTGAGTTTCCTGTTGGAGACAATAAAATCTTTTATTAATGAACTTGGTATTTAAGAGAAACAACAGACATTGTAGTTTGGTATACTGAACTGAGTGGAGAGAGAGAGCCCTTTGGGGAAATAAAAAATAGAACTTGTATTTGTCTGGCTGATACTCATGCCTTCATGCCAGCAGTTAGAAATCTATGTGCAGAGCACCTGGTTAGCTAGCTAACCTCTGACTCTGACAGTAAGTCTGTCTAATGGCACCTGTGTAAACAAAAACCTGGTACTTATTGTTTTCTGAACAGCACTCAATATTACCGTAGACATCCCCCTTTCTCTCTCAGGCAAATAAGTCACTTCGGGACTTAAACACTTGGAGCTAAATTTGAAAGGGAAAGAAGAGGGGGCTTCTTCTACTGCTATGATATAACAGGGGGTACAAAGGAGAGATCGT
Organism: Sorex araneus; assembly: GCF_027595985.1. Lineage (NCBI taxonomy): Eukaryota > Metazoa > Chordata > Mammalia > Eulipotyphla > Soricidae > Sorex > Sorex araneus. The sequence continues at coordinate 64,431,120 of NC_073313.1, forward strand.
TTTTCAATAAGTATATTGTTTATCAGAAAACCTGAGTACTGAAACAAAACTGAAGGGAAAAGCACATTTATCAGAATGGGCAGGGGGGAAGATTTATTCAAACATTAAAGCTCTCAGGTTACCACTGTTTTCATTTGAGATATTCGTATTTTAATACCTCTGCATTCCAGCTTCTCATCTTACTGGATGTGAAGCTAAGTTTCTACCCTGTGCTCATGATTATGCTGTCAGCTAAATGATCAATCATGCTATCGCCAATTTCACATTGAGACTTCACGGCAGGGTGAAACCAGAGAACAAAATGGCTGTGGGGGAAGAATTTGTTTAAATACAGCTAGTTTGGGGGACTAGCAAAATGCAAAAAAATGATGGAAAACATATGAAGTGTAAATGCATCTGTCTTTAAGGCAGATCCATTTCAAAGCTTTCCACAGCACGAAAGTCATTGTGTGATGCATCTGACTGTTTAGACTAGTAAAATACTGTAATCGGGTTGCCACTAAATGCCAATATTTCAGTCCATCAGCTGTGGGCACTGATTTGTATTTACTGCATGTCTCTAAACCATATGAATACGCTGAAGGTTACTTATGAAATGAATCTCAATTTTATATTTACAACCAGAAAAAAAATGTTTTACGAAAACTCAACAGCCACAAATCCCAGACAGGAGAAAAAAAGGCAATCAGAATGAACCTCTGCCATAATTTCAATTAACTGTGGCTAGAGCTGCTTGTGCAGATGTGGAATCCCACAGGAGCCAGGAGAGAAAAGGAGCTCTGTGGTGAAGCACCCAGACAATGGTTCGGAAGCAAGAGATTCAAGAAGAGAGCAAGCAGACAAACCCGAGTTCTGACTCCGAATTTAACCTCTTCCACTTAACTTCAGCAATCAAGCAATGCCTACTTTTTTAATAATGATATTATATTGAAATTCAAGTTTTGAATGACTGCTCTCTAAAGAGTCTACTGATGGAAATGATCTACTATTACAAGGGCAGATCACGCTTGCTTAAAATCAATCATTTTAACTCTGCCTTTGTAATACATTCATGGTACAAACAACCCTTTCTTCATGCAAGGTCTGCCATTAATTCTAATCTTATAGTGCTCTCTACTGGTGATAAATTATGTGAAACCTCATTAGATATGGAAAAGCCTAATTAACTTCACATCTTAGGCTCCCATTACCATTCAGGTCCAGCTTGGCACCTCCCAGTTCACTGCACTAGCTGAATGGAATCAAGGTGCACCAAGAATCTCCCTCAGTAAGGAGGGAGAAAGGTCCCACCACATTGCTCTTTGAATCAACCTATCAGAAACACCCGAAAGAAAGTGGTCCCTTCTTCAGAATAGAATCCCTAGAGAGTTGGCTACATGGTGAGGAGAGCAAAAAAATGCAAAATTAAGAAGCAATCATTAGATTGATTGGAATGTTGGCTTTAGGGTATAATAGCCTTGTGACTGTAAGTCACTTTACCATTTGGCTTTCTTCTGCAATGCTAAGGATGGAATCAAGGCCACACACCTAGGACTCACGTGTCCTACTGCTAAACTACATCCCTGGCCCCTCATTTTACCTTCTTGTGCTTTCATTTTCTCATAGATTAAATAGCAATAATTTCCACCTACTTATTTTACTGGATGTTGTATCAAATGAGTTCATAAGTATGATGACACCTCATAAAATTTATTACAGTGAAACAAACATTATTTTCTTTAGAATTGTGAGCTTTGAACATTTTGTAGTTACTTAACAGGAATACATTTTTTAAATACTCTTACATGGAACCTTAGTATGTGGAACTGGTTTTGTTAGTCGGAGCCTATTACATACATTCAAAGTTAGAGCTATTTACTTCTTCTGACCTAATAACAAAAACAGATCTCTGGCTATACATAAAGTTTTGAAATATGAGGTATTGTTGTTAACTGCACTGACATTTTTAATCAATGTCTAATTTGTTTCTGTACATCCTTTGGTTGCATTGAACTGAAAAATGATGATTCATAAAAAATCAATTGTATATAAATGACAATGATATTTTAGAACAAATTTTGCCTCAAATAGCTCAGAATATTCCTTAAGTAAAATGAACTAGGATGTTTAATCCAGGGAGTGGTAATAATAATCTGTATTGCTCATACCGTTCCCTGTACTTGAAGTATATTAACTAATTTAATGCTCCTAAGAAGCCAATGAAGCAGTTGTTACTAAAATCCCACTTTTTCACTGATAGGACAGTGAGACAAAGGAAATGAAGAAATGTATTCAAAGTGACACAAGCTCTTTGGTGCTTGAAGTATGTGCTGTTGACCATGACAACTGCGGTACATGACATTGTCTTCTCTAGAGATAACACTTTATTGGAAGCTAAGTCACCAACGATATTTAACAACTATCAGAAATCCTGAACAGGACTTTGCTAAATTTGGGGCCAAATAATGAATAAAATTCTCAGCTAGCTGAAATCTTCATTATTTGGCAACTCTGCTTGCGTAGTATAGCTTGTTCTGACAGCTTCCCTTTAAGGATGTGAGATACTGCAATGGCTAGTCAGGTAGTCAGGTAGTCCCTACAAACTTCAGAATGGCCAAATTCATTTGGCTTCTCATAATGACTCAGCTAGGGCTTTATTTTATTTCTTAAACCATAGCCATATGTCTTAAAATATTACAGCACACATTGCCTGAGTAGGCTCCTTCTGCTTATTCAAATTCAGCACTAAAAGACAAAGCATTATTTCATCTCCCATGGGATATCCATTGCTCAAACCCCCTCATTCTTGTTCCACAGCTGCCTCTTTTGCATCTGGAGCAAGAAAGAGCATACCTGAGCCTCACCTGACATTTTGTTGAACCCAACATACACGCACTGGAAAAGTGATCTCACATGTACTATTTGGCATTGACAGAAATGTCTCACCTTGACATTTTGGCCCCTCTTCATCTCATTTTAAACTCCTCTTAATGAACAACATATACAAAAATTTAAATAAATAAACACAGAGAGCATGAGTTGTAGTGCAAAGTCTGCAGAAAATATGTTGTGCAGACAGCATGAGTTAAATGTGCTGGTGGGCTCTGAGCTGCCTCATCACTGTTGCTGCCTGATTTCCCCCTTCTGTGCCTAAGGAGCTTCCAAAGAATCAAATATGGCCACTTTGGAAAGTCGACTCTCTCCTCGCTACTTCTGATTATTTAGAAAATATGCTTAAGCCCTACTGTACAGTTTTGGCAAAAAAAAAAAATCCGTATGTGAAACATGGAGGTACATGCCATATTTTAGTACTGATTAAAAAGTACTTGGTTGGTTTAGCAGCATTAGGAGGTATTATAATTTGGCATGCCTATAAAATTTCACATTTGGCACATTTACAGAAATGAAAATGCAGCAAAATAGAGAAATGATGGGGAAATGTATTGTCAGATAATAAAATAATTCATCATAATTAAGCTTTATCTCACTTCTTCATATTTTTATCTCAACAGTTTGTACATTACATCAGAACACCAACTTAAAAATCCATTCAATTCCAAATTTTTGTCTACATAGAATCAATGTTTCTCACCTGTTCTATGTGAATAATGATAAACAAGTGACAGATTTTATTAAAACTCATACCCATCTTGAGACAAGTATTACTTATGAGTATCACAATCTGACTTTTGGTACATCTAAAAAGAGGGATTGATATAAAATAATATTCCTAATCACTAAATCAACCCAGAAGTAGAAAAAGATAGTTGATACTAAACTAGTAATTAAATGCTTAAAAAGTGGAATTATATAGGACTTTGTTCAATATTAATAAAACACACCAAAACTACCCGTTATTTAATACTTTTGTTCATTTTGATATCTCAAAGCATTATAAACCCAAATCAAATTCTGAAGATTGCCATCAAACAGAAAAATCTTGGGTGAATGTCTAGCTTGAACTTCTTCAATCTACTCAAGCAAAGAGAGACGGAAAGACTGTAGTAGGCCTGAACAGAGCAAGGGTCGCTGATTCAACTCTAGGGCATTTGTTAGAGAAGTAGACAGTCCAGTGTTCCACAATTAAACACTCTGACAAAAGCCTTGGTGGCTGAAACAGTCAGTATGTAGGTTTAAGAACCTAGCCAAATAGAGAGGTATTCAAACCAACCTAGTTCTAGTAGGGAACTCGGAAGTAGAACATGAGAAGAGGCACAGAAAGTAGATAAAGATGATCATTGTGAGATTGTAACCCAGACATGAAAGCTTGTAATTGTCTCACGGTGATTCAATAAAATAAAATTAAAAAAAAAAAGATGGAGAATGGCAGAAAGGCTGTGATTTGGTTCATGCATTGGGGAACGATAAAGACACCAAGCATTCTAGATATTCAGAATCAGTGGAAATGAGGCTGATTCCAGAATTCAGCAGCAAGACTCACATTGGAGGGACTTTTAGACTGGAAATCCCATAGGTATTTACAAACAGTAGTTCCCTCCAAAATGTTCATCATCAGGACATTAGTTTATACACTCATTCACACACGTATACATGCATATATGAATATGATTTGGAGGCTTCCCAAATTGTTTTATATTTTCACTGGAGTTTTTTTTTAATTTTTATTACAGGTTAGGTAATATGGTTACAATTGTGTTAATGTTTACGGCATGGTATAAAGTTTGTTGTCAAAATTACTACACCCCCCCACCACCAAAGTAGCAGGACCCTCTATTGCTCTCCTTCTGTTTTAGGTTTTCATTCCCACTATTGAAACTGAAAGAGTCGACAGAGATAGGACTTCTCAGAAAAACTTTGACCTGTTCTTTTCAGGGGGATAGCATTAGCACTCAGAAAACAAGTAGAAGGAATGACCCAAACATGAGGTGGGAATAAGGAGAAAGCAAGGACATATTTCCTCTGCTGTCTTTGGCCCTTGTATTGGTAAGCTTCCCTTGTTTGGAACAGCCTGAACTTCTGCCAATACCTTTGGCACATCTCTTGTTGGTAATTTTAATGCAAGTACTTTTCATTTTACTCTACTTTTCAGCCACCGATCCACCAGGCTTACATTTAAGTTCAAAAAAAACACATGTCAAAAAATAAAAATAAATAAAAACAATACTGTCCTTGAAATCCAGATGTATGTGTAGAAGTTTACAATCGACAACGAGGAGACTAAATTGATACAGGGAGATATGGTGACTTCCATATCCAGCTTTGTCAGTCATTTGGCATCAAACTATGCACCAGCTGTGAGTGTTTGGATCTTGATAACTCATAGGATGCTGGAAAGCTGACAAGGAACTGCTGGAAGGTATTTTGAACCTCTTAATGTCTGCTCTGCCCCTTGATTTTTGTATTTTGTTCCTCATGCGAATGTACAATATATAAAGAAATATTGTATACAGTTTAGACTATGCTTCTGCAAGGCCTTTGAGATAACCTCATTAACTTCCAAAATGAATATGGTCATCCTTTATACTCTGTCAGCTTGTTTTCCCTTAAATGGCTCAAGTAACTAATCATAGTAATATATGTACCATAAAAAGGAGAAAGAAGTAAATGAGCTTACCAACAGAGTTTCTCAAAGACCTGATCTTCTGCTCCAGAAGTAAGTGAATTCCCCAGTGGATTTCAACATAAAATTGGCCTGCTAAAGGGTTACGGGTGATATGACCTCAAAGAGGACTTATGAGCTACCATTCCACATAGAGAAGCACTTTGCCCTTGTTTATTAGTGCTTAGGAGAAAATAAAATACTCCTTTTAATTTTGCCTTAATTGCATTTTTGTGAAAGAAAAAATTATTTAAGTTTGCGGGACTACTTTTTCTTCCTTATTATTTATTCATATACATATTAAATCTCATAAACTCAAGTTGCCAAATTCTAACCTGCTGATGAGGGTGAATCTTTATGCTTTCCATCTGTTCAATTGAGTCAACAAGATGCTCAAGCCTTGGCCTGAGTTTCCACTATCAAAGCCAGTGGGGGCTGCACATACCAATTGTCCATGCACTTTCCCTTCTTCACAACCAGTAGGGAATGAGAACGAGGGTAATGTTTTAGGCACAACAAAATACGGATGATCAACACATAAATTCTTCTCCGCGACTCAAATGGAACTTGTTAATCAGAAGCAAGCCTTTCATCTAAATAAGAAACTGAACACATTTTTATTTCATTTTCAACTGGTAATGTGATTTTACCAGGATTCCAAGTAGGAAGTGAAAGTAGGGAGAGGCAAAGGTGTTTTCTCAAATGAACTTTTATCAGGCCTTGGGCTTCTCACTCAGGGAAAATTAATTAATTAATTTACAGGCAGCGTGATGCCAGTAATGCGGTATCACTGTATTGCTGTCATCCCATTGCTCATCAATTTGCTCGAGCGGGCACCATTAACGTCTCCATTGTGAGACTTGTTACTATTTTTGGCATATTGAACAGGCCAAGGGTATCTTGACAGGCTCTGCCGTGTGGGCAAGAGCTTGACAGGTAGCTTGCCAGGCTCTCCGAGAGGGGTGGAGAAATTGAACCACGGTCAGCCGAGTGCAAGGCAAACGCCCTACCCACTGTGCTATCGCTCCAGCCCACCAGTAATGCTAACAGGAAATATAAAAAGAGGAAATCACGTTATGTCTTGGGCTCAGACGATTTGCATTAGGTAAAAAAAATCATTTCCCGAATGGTCTGTCATCCAAAGCACAGTTTTTAAATCATAAAACCAAGTCACAGATGCAAAGGTCACCCAACATAAAATTATGAGCATAACTGGTGGGGGGAGTCCTTTATGTGTCAAGAACAGGAAGAGATTTTGTGTTTCTCTACAAAAATTTATAGTCAGCAGCTGAAGGCAGAAAAAAGCAATAAATCATAACAATTAAATCCAAAGTAACTTGCTGTTTCCATTCAAGGTCACAGAATTTGATACAAAAGCCACAGCACAATATAAGACAGCAAATAACATGCAGCGCAAACAAATGTATATACACTTGAGTTTTATATTTATTTTTGCCTATGAGTCCTATTAACATCACTTATTAAACAAGAATCGAAAAAAGACCCTTTCCTCCCTACCTGCTATCCATTGACCAAGGTGAGTAGGCCTATCACCAGTTCAGTAGGTGTTGAAGTCTGGGCTCATTTCAGTGATGTCTTTTCGATCCCCTCTCCTGATGCTACTTGCTGTTGTTCACAGTCATATGAACTCTGGTTGTCCATTGATCTCTCACAACTCTGGGCAGATTGAAGTACTTTTCATATGATATCTCAAACATTTTTCACAAAAGCATCTCAAGATGGAGATAGGTATGGATCCCTTTATAGATGACACCCAGAGAGCAGGTCTACACGCCCTCCTTTGGGAGGTCACATACACACGCAGAGCAGGTGGTCTCAGCCACTATTTGAACTTTGATCTCGGCTCTGTCTGAGCTCAAACTTTCACTCCCAAGATTGTCCTGGGCTTATTGAACACCCGCGCAGCGGGTCTCTCCCTGGACCCTGGGAGCACATGACCTCTGAGTTTATAAGTCCTGAGGGAAATGACTTCTCTCTGTGTGGTTCAGCATATTGATTATATGAATTCTTTGATCACCTCTCAAGAGCCAGAGAAATTGAGCCACTAGGTATTTCTGTATTGTTATATCTATATTATGAACTCTGATTTTAGCCAGATGTCTCTTTGCCCCCAGGGACATTTTTGTTCTCACAGAGAGTTAATGAAAATCTCCCCACCCTTTCCTCTAGCCCTTTCCTCTACGTCATCCTCACAGAAAGAGAAGGGGTTCTTCAGGTGGTTGGATAGGGTAGGAGTCACTGTGAAGTCAGAGTGACTCTCTTACTCTGGAGCTACTCAGAAATCTGGGAGCTCTTCCTCCTTTCCTGTGGAAACCAGACTAAGCAGTGATTTTCTTCTTGATTCCTGGAAGAAGTTGAAGCCGAATATCCTCTCACTGCCCTATCCATGACAAGTAGTGTAATAGTCAATTTAATATGTCAACTTAGCCAAGTCATGATACCCAGATGTTTGGTCAAATATTGTTAGATATTTCTATGCAGGTAGGGCATTTGCCTTGCATGTGGCTGACCCAAGTTCGATTTCGATTCCTCCGTCCCTCTCCAAGAACCCAGCAAGCTACTGAGAGTGTCCCGCCCACATGGCAGAGCCTGGCAAGCTACCCATGGCATATTTGATATGCCAAAAACAGTAACAACAAGTCTCACAATGGAGACGTTACTGGTGCCTGCTCGAGCAAATCAATGAGCAATGGGATGACAGTGAGACAGTGATATAACGTATGTACATAGAGCTTGAGTTTGTACATGAGTGGAGCCATAGCACTGCCAGTAGGGCATTTGCCTTGCACGATTCCTCCGTCCCTCTCGGAGAGCCCAGCAAGCTACCGAGAGTATCCCGCCCACACGGCAGAGCCTGGCAAGCTACCCGTGGTGTATTTGATATACCAAAAACAGTAACAACAAGTCTCACAATGGAGATGTTACTGGTGCCCACTCGAGCAAATTGATGAACAACGGGAAGAGAGTGCTACAGTGCTCTCTGAAAGTATGTCATTAGAGACTGAATAAAGTGGAATATCATTTATAAAGTGGATGGTACTCGCTTAATGCCTTATGAGTAAAGGCCTAATACTCAAAAAGAACAAATCAGAGATTTGAAATGCCAGCATTTCCTTTCTCTATGATCTCTTGAACTACACAACAGATTTTGAACTTGTGAAAGCTTTCAAAATTATATTAGCCAATTCCTTAAAACAAATCTCTTGATATAGATTTAGAGATATAGGTATGGATATATAGAAATGTATTTATTTATATTTACCTATTGAGATATTTATGCATATTTATCTAGGTATAGCTCCATCTTCAATTGGCTCATCTCAATAATCTTGACTAATATAAGTTAGTTTGCATTTATAGGTTATGCAGGTTTGGTAATATGTAAAAACAGCTTTTTTTCTTATGGTTGTTCCATTTTGGGGGAAAATCAGTTGTAAGAAACCGGTTGTCTATAAACTTCCCTAAACATATCCCGATTAATTTTATGTATCACTGAATACTTTGTACATAGACATCCAATAAATACTAGTTGATTGAGTTTGTGTTATACACATGACTTATATTCATTTGCAATGCCTCATGGCACATGAAATTCTGAAAAGCTGAATTTACATATCTTTCAAAAAAGGGGGTGAAGTGACTGAACTTAAGGAAATCCTGGCCTTAGAGCTTCATAACATATGGAGAGGATTACAGAGCTGAATAGAAGTTGGCAGTTAGTCAACCCTCTTCTTGAGGGTTGAGAGCAAGGTGTATTTTTTTCTATTGCTGTGTAACAAATTACCATAAATTTGGTGGCTTAAAATAACAATCATTTTTAGTTCACTGTTCTGTAGGTCAGATCTATGGGCAGGTTCATCTGAATTCTCTTGTCTTTCTCTTCCACAAGATATCAACTACTAAAATATCAGGATAATCTGGACATAATGCTAGGTTAATGATGGTTGGGGGGATCGCTCAGAATGGTAGTTACGAGCTGAAATTAGACTATGGACCAAACATGATGATCGCTTAGTATCTATACTGCAATCCATAATATCCAAAAGGAGAGAAAGAGATAGTAAGAGGGAATGTGTCTGCCATAGAAACAGGGGGGTGGGAAGGAGTGGTGGTGGCAGGAGGGATACTGGGAACATTGATGGTGGAGAATGGGCACTGGTAGAGGGATGAGTACTTGAACATTGAACATTGTTTGACATAAACATAATCACGAAACTCTGTAAGTCTGTAACTGTATTTCACAGTGATTCATTAAAATAAAAAAAATTAAAAATAAGGGAAGCATCTGCTTTCAAGTTCATTCAAGTTGTGGGCAGAATTGGGTTCCTTGCATCTGTAGCACTAAAGTCTTATTTCCATCGCTGGTTGTTGACCATAGCCTAGTACCTAGAAATCATTTTCTGATCATTCTATGTAGTCCTCTCTATTCAAATCAGCAATATTGGACTGAGTCTTTTCTCCTTTTTTATATCTCTATGACTTTCTTTTCTCCTACCAGATGGAGAAAATCTAAAAGTCTCACAAGATTAGATGCAATCAACCTCCATAATTTCCTTATTTTAAAAAATAAAGGCTCGTAACTAAATTACATCTGCAAAAATTCTTTTTGCCATCTAACAATATAATCGTGTGGGTGCTAACAAATTCACAAATTTAGAGATCTGCATTATTAAATGGTTCATGCTTCAGGGAGCATCCTATCTAACAAGAAAAGCGTGCAAAGAGTAATGCAGAATGCACACCTTATATAAACAAAAAGAGGGTTGGACAAGATTATTAGCAAAGGAAAATTAATTTCAAGGAGAGCCATCTTCCTTGCAGGGGAGACTGGAGTGGGTGTCTTATTATGCAGATGGCTTCAATGGTGCTTATTTAAGAACTCCAGATTATTTGGCTCAAGTTTTTTTTAATTTGCCTTTGCTTTCCAATATTTCGGAATTTTGAAAGTTCAGCTTCACACTTTTACAATTGTATTAGCATCAGGGAATCCAGCACCAAAATTCTAGAACCATTCAACTCATGAAAAGTTCCTCTACTCATCTCTTCCATCTATCTCCTGCTTTCTTCTGCTAACCACCATTAATATTTTAGTCTTAGGTTTAATTTTGATTTTTTTGCAAGTTTGTTTGTTTGGGTTATTTAGGTTCTACATATAAGTGTAGCTATACAGTAAAAAATCTTTAGATTTTTTATTATTTTACTTAGTTTCATCATAAAATCTGTTCATTTTCCCCAAAAGTCACAATTTTATCTTTCTTTTATAATAAGGAGAGTGACATTCCACTGAATTTATATATAACAAACTTTGCTTTACCTTTTCTAGAGAAGAGTCATAGTTTACAATATTATGGAGTTTATTATTTTATACTTGCAGAGTCACTACATGAATACCTCCACCAGTGTTTCAAGATCCCTCTACAATTATCCCACTGTCTCTTTCCCACACTCCACCTCCTCAGTTTCCAGTTCTATTGACAATATTTCAGGATTTATTTTCGCTGGGGATTGTATAATCCTTTTCTTTGCTTCTTTATACTCTGCATGAGGAAGATCATCTGCTATTATTCTTTGACTTTATGTTTCACTTAACTTAACATGACACCCTCCAATTGCATCCAAGCTGCAGCAAACTGGAAAAAAGTTTCATCTTTTCTCAAAGGTGAATAGCATTTCATTATATATATATACATATATATGTATAGCTTTATCTACTCATCGGTTGTTGGGACTTGAGTTATTCCAGATGTTGCCTATTATAAATAGTACTGCAATCAACATAGTTGTGCATATTTCTTTGCAATTTAGTGCTTTTGTGTTCTTGGAGTAGATTTCCAGGAGTAGAGTTGCAGGGTCATGTGAAAGTTTTATTTGTAATTTTTTGAGATGTCTCCAAACCATTTTCCAGAGACGTTTAATCATGCACTAGCCCCACCAAGAGTAAATGAGAGTTCTTTTTCACCAGATCCATGTCAACAATTATTTTTTCATAAGACTATTTTCTGATTTGGTATTTGCATTTCCCTGATAATCAGTGATGAACAATTTTATGTGCCTATTGGACATCTTTATATCTTCTTTGAGGAAATATCTGGTCATCTTCTCTCTCCATTTTTTACGTTATTTGGGATTTTTGTTGCACTTTGATATTAATTTACATCTCATATATTACCCCGTCATCCGATGTTTCTCCTGATCAGTGTGATGTCTTTATTTCAGGTCTCACATTTTTCCCAGTGCAATATATTTTTAGTCTTATGTAGTACACCTGCTTGTTTCTGGTTTTTTTTAATTTACCTCTCTTTGACAATAAGGTCATATCACTGAAGACTCCTCTTGGAGGATCTGCCTATATTTTCCTCAATGTACTTTATGGATGTTGAGTTGATATTGAGACACTTAATTCACTTTGATTTGCCCTTAGTATGTGGTGTGAAATAAGATTTTAAATTGATTTGTGCATGTGGATAACCATTCTTTCCAGCACCATTTTTTGAAGAGGCTTTTCTTATTCAACTTCATATGCCTAGGCTTTTTTTCATAACTTAACTGTCCATACAATTTGAGATTTTACATCAAGGCTCTCAATTCTATTCCATTGATCTGACAGACTATCTCTATTCTAGTACCATGCAGTTTCAATCACTGTAGCTTTGTAATAAAGATGTATAGGAACCTAATGCTTCTCATCTTCCTTTTCCTCAGAAATGCTTTGGTATTGGGGGATTTTTTTACATGCAGATTTCTGGCTCCTATTTTTAGATTCTAATTAGGAATTGTACCAATGTATAGCAATGAACTTAAACACAAGTTTTGTGGTATTCTTTAGTCACTGAAAGCCCTCCAAAACAGTGCTACATTTAGGAGCATTTTTCCCACTGGCAAGACCTCTATTCCCTTAATAAAGACTAAAATATTTACTTTACCACAGTCAGTGCCCAAGCCACGTCATTGTTATTTCTACTCCGGTTTATAATAAGAAAACCAAACAATCCTACTTATCAATAATCTATTGAATAAAAGCAAAAGATTTCATAGCAGCGCTTTTTACCAAGACAAAGTCTTTGTATATGTTGAAAGCAACTTTAGAATATATTCAACTATAGAACCTGCACTGTCAAATTGTGTTGCAAAAGAGAAATTCAGGTTTTCCGTTTCAGTCAGTGCTCCAGGCTCCCTGACCATCAGACAAGTATTTAGTCTTAATTTCTATCCTGTCAGAATGATTCTCTACCAACTTCAACTAAAATCCCTCCAGCAGTTCCTCACCTGCCCCAGATTTGAAGCTAAATTAGGGATGAATATCAGTACTTTTCAGCTATGAACAGAACTGTCACAAATAAAGTAGCTTTCACAATCACCAAATCTTACCCACAGACGTTGCAGCAAATGAGAGTAACGATGATCTTTGTGTTCCAGTTTAAAACATAAAGAGTGACAACAACAGAAATTCAACCACAAAGGTGTGGGAGGTGGAGGGTATTTAAGATAGAGGAGGGTCCATTATGACAACATTAGTTGGAAAAGATCACTCTGGACAAGAACTGAGTGTTGAAAGTAGATAAAGAGATATACATGATAAACCTTTCAGCATCTGTATTGCAAACCATAATGCTGAAAATGAGAGAGAAAGAGAGAGGAGAAGTGCTTGCCATAGACGCAGGCAGGGGTGGGCGGTGGTTTGGAGGCATAGGAGGGAAACTGGAGGCACTGGTGCTGGGAAATTACACTGGTGGAAGGATGGGTTTTGAAACATTGTATGACTGAAACCCAATCCTGAAAAGTTTTTAATGCTCTATCTCATGATGATTCGATTTTAAAAAATAATAAATAAATAAATAAATAAATAAATAAATAGCTTCTTAAAAAATAAAAAAAGATTATTTCAAATTGTGCCACCTTCCCTCAAGGGTGCTCTATCCTTCATGTGACCTTATTGGCACAGACATGGCAACTCCAGATTAATTAAGGATTTTAAAAAAAATCCTTATCCTTGGTTTACAATGCTTCAGAATTTGGGGTATACAGAGTCACAGCTCCACAACAGGCATACATACAAATGGAAGACAAAATATGAGTGAGCTTTACAAAATCTTTTATCTAGGACTTCTCAAAGTTTGGTTTAGAAGCAAAATATTCACCAAACTTGTTAAAATGCAGGTGCTGGAATTATGCCCTCTAAGGAGTCAGGGTTGTGTCAAGAGTGGGGTTGGGGTAGGAAACTGGGGACATTGCTGGAGGGAAGGTCACACGGGTAAGGTTTGTCTGGCTTTGGAACACTGAGTGCCTGAAACAGCTATATTATGAACTTTGTAAATCACAGTGTTAAAATTTTAAAAATGAAAAACTAAATGAAGATGCTATCCTGGATAGATAGTACAGAAGTTAATTGTGCTGGCCTGGCATGCAGCTGAGCCCAGTTTGATCTCCAATACCATACATGGTCCCTTGAACACCACCAGGAGTGATCCCTGAGCACAGAGCCAGGAGTAAGCCCTGAGCCATATTGGGTGTGACCCACCACAACAGGAAATGAGATAAAATGCAGATGCTATACAGCCTATCTAGGATAAGGCCTGAGATCCTTCATTTCAACATTATTCCAGGAAAAATCAATGTGGCTGGTTGTGAGAAGGAGTCTAATCTATGCCCAAAATACCACTTTTTCCTACAAAGCATTGTTTTATTATAGCAGATGGACATGTCATTTGCCATCATACATGTTCCTTAACTGTCTTACCCTGGTCCTGGTCCTGGTCCTTACCTTGCCTTCCTTTGCATTGTACGTAATCTTTAAGGCCCCTCTTCTTAGGAGTTCACAAGCCCCAGAGCTATCAGGGTCTCCTCTGTGGATGTAGAAAGCACTCGGGTTTGAAAGTGCATTGAGCCATCTCTGGGCCTATGGCAGACCATTAATTGCGCAACATTCCCCACATTTACTTATCTATCATAACTTCAAATGGATGTTGTCTGCAGCTTTATGGGGGGTTAGATGATGGGAAACGCCTATACCCTACAAAAATTGGTTTTGTCCTTTGAGTCTATAGACTCCTGTCCTGTCTCAAAATATTGTCGACAGTTCATATCCAAACCTCCGCCCAAGGAAACACTTGTCTGCGTGTCCCAGTACTCAGAAGAAAGGCAGTGAACATGCTCTTGTCTTTTCTTTAGGATCACACTTCCTAGATGTGAAAATTAAAAACCTTCCAAAGTTTTTCTCCTAAGTGGCAGGGATCAAACTCAGGCCTCATGCCTGCAAGGCAAGTGCTCTTCCATTGAGCTATATTTTCTGCCTAAAACACTTTTTTCAATACGTAAGCTATCCAGCAAATACTTAGGGAACATACTTTTCCAGCACTTTTCAATTTCAAGGGTTTCCTGTCACTTTAATCTATTAAAACTGTTCCCCTATGCTTGGAGGGCCTGCTCAGGATGGGATATGCGTGCTGAGATTAGACTATAGACCGAATGATGGTCACTCAATACCTTTATTGCAAACCACAACACTCGTAAGGAGAGAGAGAGAGCAAAAGGGAATGCCTTGCCACAGAGGTGGGGTGGGGTGGGGGGATGGGGTGGTGGTGGTGGTGGGAGGGACACTGGGATCATTGGTGGTGGAGAATGGGCACTGGTGGAGGGATGGGTACTTGATCATTGTATGGCTGAAAAGTAAGCATGAAAGTTTATAAGTCTGTAACTGTACCTCACTGGTGATTCATTTAAAATAGAGTTTAAAAACTGCTCCCCTAAATTTTGGCATTTTGTCACCTGAGAACCATCTCTCATAGATGCACCAGAAGCAGCTTTTGTCACATCCTCTCATGTTTGTTTCAGAACTCTTTTCTGACTGAAAGGAAAGATATCTGTATAGGAACCACTCACATAATCTCATCCTCTACTGTTGCATTCTTTCCAAAAGCCAGGACATCATAAACTCTCTACAGCTCCTTAGAGGGGAGTTTGATAGAGGTTCCTGCCGTCAGTTATAGGATACACATTTAGGCAGACCTGGCTCTAGAATACATTGAATAAAACTCCTGTTTTCATCAATAAAGGACTGCAAAAGGCTTTTAAAAGACTAGTGTCTTTTGCTTGGGGCAGAGGGGAGAGGGTGACCTAGGGGCCACATCCAGTGGCTGCTGCTCAAAACCTACTTCTGGCTTTGTTCTCACGAGTGACCTCTGGCTGTACTTGGGGACCATATATGGTGTTGGGACTGAATTGGATTTTATGCACGTAAGATAAGTACCTTAAGCACTGTTCTCACTCTCTTTCTCTTACTCACTCTCTCTCTACCCCCCAAAGAATGGCAGAATGGCTCCTTTCCCAACTATTTAATCTTATCATAAAAGATCTATAAGTAAGTAATGGTTATACTGCCATTATTACTCTTGCTAATCAGAGCTCACAGACATTTAGATCAATGAAAACCTAGGTTCCTGTCATGGGACTGTAATCAATCCATAGCGTGGGGTTTTCTAAAGAGCTTACCTCACTAAAGCCTCACTGACATTAATCGTAAGGAGTATGGTGCATGTGAATGAGGGCGTGAGTTCAAGTATTTAGCAGAGAATTACTGGGAAGAAAGGTTAGCTAGTATCCTCTTTATGCCTCTGATTCTGTAACTTAAAACAACCACGTAGGTCTCTATTGCTAGAAATAAATTAGCCTCTACCACATCTGAGTTCAAATGTCCTGATAGCTATATATCAAAATAACATACATAGAACATTGCCTAGTACATAGTTAATGCTATGTAAATGTTAACCATTGGTTACTCTATTTCAAATATTGTTACAAGTAATAACCATAGCAGGGAGTATCTTGAGAACAGAGTATCATGTGATATTACATTAAACTTAGCTTCCTGGACTGTTTTGAGAATTTGAACCCGGATAAATCACTGATCTATTGAGATGCATGCATTGTAGTTCAGGAGTCCCATCCTTTCCCCTGGAGAATTACCTGTAAGGTTTTGAAAATTGCAGTTGTCAAAGTGCCCCAATTGGTTACTGGATGAGAATAATCAAGGGGTAGCCAACACATACTTATTTGTAATGAGAGATATAGATTAATCTAATGCATGCCATGTTTAGAGGAGCAATGCCATCCTTAGAAAATCTCTCATGGTCTTAGAAAAATTTCTGGATCTATTGCTTCATTAAAAATTCACCCAGATCCATATTCATTTAATGAACACAAAATATTTCTTTTTATTTAATTTTTAATTTATTTATTAGTGAGTCACAGTGGGGGTACAGTTACAGATTTATACATTTTCATGCTCATGTTTCCTTCATACAAAGTTCGAGAACCCATCCCTTCACCAGTGACCATTCTCCACCACCAATAAACCCAGCATCCCTCCCCCCAAAATCCCATCTCCCCCTGCCCCCCCCACCTCGCCACTGTGGCAGGGTTTTCCCTTTTGTTCTCTCTCTCTAATTAGGTGTTGTGATTTGTAATAAAGGTGGTGAGTGGCCATTGTATTCAGTCTCTAGTCTACATTCAGCACGCTTCACCCTTCTCCCATGTGGCCTCCAACCACATTTTATTTGGTGTTCCCTTCTCTATCTGAGCTGCCTTTTTTCCCAGAATGTGAAGCCAGCTTCCAAGCCATGGAGTCAACCTCCTGGTACTTACTTCTACTATTCTTGGGTGTTAGTCTCCTACTCTGTTATTCTATATTCCACAGATGAGAGCAATCTTTCTATGTCTGTCTCTCTCTTTCTGACTCATTTCACTTAGCATGATACTTTCCATGCCAATCCACTTATATGCAAAGATCATGACCTCATTTTTTCTAACAGCTGCATAGTATTCCATTGTATACATGTACCAAAGTTTCTTCAACCAGTCATCTGTTCTAGGGCACTTGGTTTTTTTTCCAGATTCTGGTTATTGTAAATAACGCTGCGATGAACATATGAGTGCAGATGTCATTTCGACTATACTTTTTTGCTTTTCTGGGATATATTCCCAGCAGTGGTATTGCTGGGTCAAATGGGAGCTCAATTTCTAATTTTTTGAGAATTGTCCATATTGTTTTCCAAAAGGGCTGAACCAGTTGGCATTCCCACCAGCAGTGTAGAAGGGTCCCTTTCTCCCCACATCCTCTCCAACAGTGGTTGCTTTTGTTCTTTTGGATGTGTGCTAGTCTCTGTGGTGTGAGGTGGTATCTCATGGTTGTTTTGATCTGCATCTCCTTGATGATTAGTGATGTGGAGCACTTTTTCATGTGAACACAAAATATTTCTAAGCATTTTATAGGGGTGTAGGGAATAGTTGGGTGAGGTATAGGAAATTTTGAGCTACAATGGATGATACAAATACCTAAAATCATTTAACTTCAAGCAAGAAAGCTTAGGTAGGAATTCATCCTAGAGCCCACCGCCACTCTCGTGGCCATGAGACATTATATTGTATCCATAACACTGTAGCACTCTCATCCTGTTGTTCATCAATTTGCTCAAGCAGGCACCAGTAACGTCACCATTGTGAGACTTGTTGTTACTGTTTTGGGCATATCGAATATGCCACGGGTAGCTTGCCAGGCTCGGCTGTGTGGGCGGGATACTCTCGGTAGCTTGCTGGGCTCACCAAGAGGGATGGAGGAATCGAACTTTGGTCGGTTGCATGCAAGGCAAATGCCCTATTTGCTGTGCTATTGCTCCAGCCTGTATCCATAATAAGTAATACAAAACACACTGTCTAGCATTGCATTTTCGGCAGGTATGAATGGTGGTGGGACTGGTCTTGAAATATTGAAGGTAACTAAAGTACAGAGAGTATTGTGCAAATTGTCTGTCACACAGGCAAGGGGACGTGTGGAATGAGGTGGGGGGATACTGGGGATTTTGGTGATGGAAAATGTACACTGGTGAAGGGATGGGTATTTGATGACTGTATGATCAAATCTCAAACATGAAAGCTGTTACTGTATCTCACGGTGAATCAATAAAAGAAAGAAAGCTTAGGTAGGAATTCAAAAATAGTGATGAAAGAGTATTACAGTGAAATAAAGATAGTTATATCTTAGGATAGAACAAGAAAAACCAATAGAGTTTAAACATACTACAAATGTCAGTCGGCAAACACTTCAAAAAATGTTTTGTGATCTCCAAAATATGTAAGACATGATGTAGACACGCATAAAGCACTTGCATGTATCACATCATTCTAAACATACTAAAGTTTCATGCTTTCTTCAATTCCATTTCCTTTATATACATGCTTCCACTATAACCATCACCCCAATTGTTACAACTGAGGAAAGTAAGGTATATGGAAATTACTTGTCAAAGATTTCACAACTGAAAAGTGCTGGCATCCAAATTGAAACAGATTTTGGAGACATGCCAGAAGCCATGCTCTTAACTACTATTTTACACTGAATGCCATACTAATAGGACTTTTCAAAGGAAATAAGAAGCAACATGAAACCAAGTTTCCTCCAAGCCCTACTAATAATCATGTTTATATTCCTAACACATCATCGATGACATTCAGAAACTAGTTTATGTCCAGAAATGTAAAATTATATGATATTTATGAAGATGTTGGAGGACTTTTTGTCTATGTTTTAACTTCCTTTGCTGTCTGAGGGAACGCCCAGGCAATTCTCTAGTGACATTCAGCCCAGACAATGCAATGTTCTGGTCTGGCAAGGCAAGGCAACTCAATGGCATGGCAGAGGCAAACTCGAGGTGTTTCTATGCTAAAAATGCACTCTGGTTCTTTAAACAATTTCCCTGACTCCTTCATACCTTGATTTCTTACCTGCAAAATAAGGTCAACATAATAATGTGCAAAGCTGAATAGCACACATGACCCGACATCGGAATTATACACATGGGTGCACTTTAAATTCTTATTTCTCTCTAGAAAGATGTGTTTCCACATCACATGAAGCTATTTTACTGCTTTCACTTTTGCATTAATGATAGCCATGTTACTACATGCACTATCTGACGTATATGAATTGCAAACTGATTGTAAATTAATCATGGAAGTTCTTCAGCGTTATCACCAGCTGTCACAGTGAAGATTAAGTGGTCTATAATGGTGATTGCTCAGTAAATTGATTGATAGCAAGGTAACTCATCAACCTGGTCTTTTATTAACATAGCACACACTTTATAAAATCTGGATTGCTGATAAAAGAACAATAAAAATCACTTTGGTGACAGAACACATTGGAAGTACTTGAACTGATAACTGTATCATGTTCTTGTCTGCTTCTTCAGGATTAAAAGCATTTAGGCAGTAATTGGGAAAATGGACGAACATAAAGCTGTTAGGTGGGAACTTTTGCCCTGAGAAATCTGTCAAAAGTTCTTGGTGTTCCAATGCCAACCAGAGTTCTCCAGGGAAAACAAGAGGTGAGTTGCTAAAGTGGTTGTACCAACTGGCACATGTATTCTCAGTATGTGCTTGGACAGGTAGAAAAGGAGACAATTCGAGTAGAGTTTGTGATTTCTTCTGCTTTCTCCGTTATTTGCAGTGAAAAAGAAATATTGTGGTTGTCAAAGCACAACCTTTTATTTTCTGTCCTGGACCTATGTACTGAAGTATGAGCAGAATGGTCAGAAAAGGATTTTTCTGGTTAACTGAACATTTGAGAGTGTTGAAAACACTCTGTTGCCAAGCATGAATTTTTACGCCTGTCTCAGATGAATTGAAAAAGAAATCTGATTTGTGAACATCCATATATGCCATACATCAATGGGTCCTCAATTCTTCAAGAGTGAAAATGAAATATGTATGGCCCAAAACACACTGAATATAAATTCATTTTAATTTAGTTTTTGTTTTTGTTTTGGGTAACACAGTTTGCAACACAGTATATGTCTTAGGAGTAATTACTCACGTCTAAATTCATTTCAATTTGATGAAATTTAATTTATTTTAATTTGCAAAGTCAAGCAAAATATTGTCTTATCTCTGGTAAGCCATTGTCCTTTTCCTTTTCCAGTGTTGTGGCCAGAAGAGAAAATGTGAAGGAGAAATGATTCCAGGAAAATCCCACAAATTTTTGACTTAATAAAGTCCCATGCTAACTTCACTTTCAGTATCTAGAGAGATATCTACCCAAGTATGTCAGAAGTACCTCCAACTAATATTTTGTTCCACCAGTACATCCATGTCAAAAATATTTTCTCAATCACTTGCTCTTCTTACTGTATTAAATTTTTGGGTTGATTAAAGGGAGATATTATAGCTACATATAGGAAAGTAAACTGTTGAACAAAAATAGTGTGAAAACTGTCTGAAAACAGCCTCAGAAAATCAAAAGAATAGCAGCCACTCTGAAGACATCTTAGAGACGGAGGTAAGAGAGGTAAGAGAGCTCAGAGCCCACTTAGGGAAGGTTGCACTAAATTTTAAAAAGAAGCTCCCCTCATAAATCCAACATTCAGCCAAGGCCAGGAGATAGAAGAGAAGAGGGAGTTAGAGAAAATCCTGAGATTTTTAAGGAAACTGCTTAACAATGAAAAGGGAGTTCCTAAAGACAGAGAGGAAGGGCTGGGAAGAGAGAGAGGAAGGAAAAGGTGGGCCAGAGTGGAAGAGCTGACAGAAGAGGTTCGGGTTCCAAAATGAGTTATGACTTTGAGGTCCCTGAGAGTAGGGTGGTACCTAGCTTCCCAGTATCTATAACAATACTCACTGGCATGGCACTTCATCAGACACAATTAAATGCTGTACATCTGACACTGGAGGAAAATTTCAAGTCCTAATCTGTAGTGTTTGGTGATTTCACAATGTAAATATTCCAATCATACCTTATTTAAATTACCAACATTATGTCACTCAAGGCAAAGGTGGGAAGAAATGTGTATGCCCAATCAGTGCTTGCTGGGAGGCATGAGTTGGCTCCAACTCGATACTATCATGTGTCACACCTAACTTCACAAAACGACTTGAAATCTGTGTAGGGAAGTCAGCAGGAGAAATATCTTTTTCTCCAGTTAATAAACGATTATTTGTAGAATTAATCATGCTCATCAAATCAAAGCAGATCCTGGTTGTACCTATGGTTTGTGACAACTAAACTCACAGAGAAATGGACAATGTCTTTGTTTTGATATATATATACATATTTTCTCTTCTGTCAGGAAGAGAAGGGCAGGATCCTACAGTGCCTTGTCTCTGTACTCTTTGTGTTTTCATTCCTGAGTGCTGATGGATGGTGATACACCCCATCCTAGGTTTTTACCCTAAAAGAAATTGAAACTTAGTCTTCCAGTTTTTCCCATCCAGAATTCTCTAGTATTAAAACTGCTGTCTTACTAGACTGCATGGCAACGTGTTACAATGATTCCTGGGACTCTAATGCAGGCTAGCAGAAACCACAGATCAATTTTATTAAAGCCAAGACCAGAAGAGTAAGTAAGGGCACTGTCAGACATCATATCGCTGGATATCAAGGGAAAGCTGAGAGCGGAAGCTTATGGAGGGAGAAAGCCTGGAAAAAGGCTTCTGTACCAATAGGCTAAGATGGCGCTGGATAACAAGTTGAAAGTGTCCTGATAAAGGTGTATTTTATACCTTTCCACCCAAGATAGAATTCTCAAAGCAGAGTAATTCCTGGAGCCTAAAGCAGAAGATGAGCCAGAGTGGGAGTGGCAGGGAAAGTTTTATATCTACTTCCACACTACAAAAATATACATTGAGATCATACAAATCAGCATACCTTTGGAACTTCTTATACTCCACTTTCAACTTCTTCTTTGTTTAATTTTTCATCGAATACCTGTAATGGTCTACCGACTATTACAAAGTTGTTAATAATTTGGTTTAGGTCAAAAATGATAAACACCCATCCCTCCACCAGTGTATGCTTCCCACCACCAATGTCATCAGTTTTCCTCCCAACATCCCCCAACAACCCCTTCCCCATCCTGCCTCTATGATGGATACTTTTCTCCTTTCTCTCTCTCCTTTTGCGGATTATTTTTTGCAATACAGGTACTAAGAGGTCATTGTGTTTGTTCAGGCCATTCAGTTTTTGTATTGGAAAGGAAAAAGCTGGAGTAGTTTTTTTAACTAGGTGGCGTTTTGAGGGTGTGGATGTGACTGCCAAGGCTTCTGGAAGTACAGGGAGGTGGGACGATGTAGCCCATCCTGACCTTTAGAAAGCCTTGAGATTCCAGACACAAAACCCGCATATGTGAATTTTAGCAAACTATCTTGGTGTGATTTTATCCTGAGGTAGTGGAGCATGGCGGCGATTTTTGGTTTTTTCTGTGTACGATAGAAAAAAAATGGTTTTCAGACACTTTCACAAAGAAGCTTCTCAGAGGCTAAGCTCTGCTATGGGGAGAAGAGCAGAGTCCTCTGCAGCTGTCCACAGTGGCTCTGCTCGAGCTCTCTTGGCCAAAGTGGTGAGAAGGGGGTGTGTACTTTCCTTCATTTCTTAGCTTATCCCACTGCTTCCTGCTGGCATTCAGGCATCAGGTTGTTTTCTGCCGAAGCAGACATTCAATTAAATCATTGTATTCTATCTTGCACTCCTCTGCTGGTCTGGCACCAGTCCCGTGTGCACATTCTGCCCATTCTTTTTCTAAAGTGTGTCATCGACTTGGAATCTTGTGAGGCTGGTCAACACTCTGGGTTGTGACCCAGCGGTCTAAGTAAATACCCAATCTTTTCTGTACATTGAAGAAAGTCACGGTGTACTGCCTTAGTGCTCCTGTCTCCTCATTGGCCTGGCAGTGATTTTGGATTGTGAAAGCAAGTGGCTGCCGGGTGCTCTGCTTGAGTGGGCACCAGGCTGACTCACCCCACTCTGATTTACCCCGGTCGGGTCAGCCGTCAGTTTTGACTGGATCTGAGATTAACTGTGACTTTGGATGTCTTTCGAGACTTATTTATGGGTTTCTGAAGTGAGGCAGATAAATGAGTTTGTATAGCTGAGCCAGAGACGGCTTGTGGGTATGGCTCTCAGCTACCTGACTTTTTACTTTTTAGTTTCTCTGGAAGCTTGGTCCTGAGTTGTTGGGGTCTGGCCAGAGGCACAGTTGCAATTGGGGGTAAAAGGAAGCCTGAAGGCACCATCAGGTTGATGACGCTCTTGCCCTGAGGGTGCAAGTTGACCTGGGGCAACACCACACCACTACTGTCAACTTGTTTTCTCTTCTTCTCATTAGACAATGTAAAGCCCTTTATTCTTTTTACAAAGCAAAAACAATTTCAGGAGAATTAAAACAGAACCATAACGGAAGGGAAATATTGAAAAAAATTCATATCTCAAAATATTAGAATACTTTTACACTGGTCTCCCTTACCAAAGGGACACTTAGCTATACTACAATATCAAAATTAAGAAATTGATATAAGCTCAACAACATCAACCATAATACATATAAATTTAATGGTACAAACACTGTCCAATTGCAAATGTACAAAAAGGCACAAGCAATTGACTAAAGAGAAATTATTACTGAAAATATGCACATGAAAATATATTCAATATAAGCCACAGATAAATGGACATTAAAACACTGAGATATAAAACCTGCATTTTATAATTTCTAACATAAATACATTGACAAAACTCATTGACAATGTAGATAGTTGATTACTAGTGGGATGTAAAATGGCACAGTCACTCTAGAAAAGGTATATGGCAGTTTCTTATGAAAGTAGTTATTCTTTACCACACATCCCAGCAATTGCACTCTGGGACATTTATCTCAGATAAAAGTAAACTTATGTGCACACAAAAGTTTACACTTAAATGCTCATGAAGCTTTATTCATAATAATTGAAAACTGGAAGCAATCAAAGTGTCCTTGATACACACTCAAGTATATATATAATGGAATACTATTTAGCAATACAAAGGAATTAGATATTGATCCATGTATTAGTTTGAATGAATCTCAAGTGCATCATTCTGAGTGGGAAAAAAAAGACAATTTTGAAATATTACATATTGTACGATTGCGTTTTTATAACATCTTTGAAATGAGAAAACCATAAATATGGAGAAGAGAGTAATGATTACCAAAGGACAGGGACTTATGAGTGTGACATATGGGTGTAAAGACATAGAACAAGGGAGTTACTCTGCAGTGATAAAAAAAACAGTTCTATATCCTGATTGTGGTGGTGATTACACAAGTTGATATGCAGTTGACCGAGAGCTAAACACACACCACACACACACACACATACACACAAGTGCATATAAAAACTGGTGATATCTGAGTAAGGTCTGTAGTCCAGTTAACAATATGATAGAGAAGCATGACAATTTATTGGTTTTTATAGTGCAGTAAAGTTAAAATGATATGCCATTATTGAGAGACTTGGGTGAAGGGTTTATGGAACTATAGTACTTCACCAATATCCTTTATGTTTATCATTATTTCAAATAAGGAACAAAACTAAATACTAACTGGAAGACATACCAAATTAGACATTATTTTACACTGCAGTGGAGGGCAAATTGTTGCAACATTAGACCATGTATTCTGAAGTTCCTGCTTTTTAATCTTTTAGGTCTCTATCTTTGAGAGTCAATCCAAAGTGCCTTCAAAATGAATGTACAAGAATATCCATAGAACAACTCCACTTGACTAAAAAACCTATATTACAATAGAATTATGGCAAAGCAGAATAAATCTTACCCATAGGTTGTATATCATGGCACCAATAAAAGGTGGTTTTAAGTAATATTTGGTACATATGAAAAGCACAATCTGAATTTACAACCTTATATACACTATAATATTAATTTTAAAAATTGATAAGTAAAATTTCAGGCTGGAGTGATAGATAGCACATCAGGTAGGGTGTTTTCCCTATACGCGGCTGACCTGGGTTCAATTCCTCTGCCCCTCTCAGAGAGCCCGGAAATCTACCGAGAGTATGCCACCCTCATGGCAGAGTCTGGCAAGCTCCCTGTGGTGTATTCAATATGCCAAAAACAGTAACATCAAGTCTCACAATGGAGACGTTACTGGCGCCTGCTCGAGCAAATCGATGAGCAAAGGGATGATAGTGACAGTGATACAGTGATAGGTAAAATTTAGAAGAAAGATCATAATATTCACAAGAGTTAATTCGGGAATGATAGAATTTACGAACTTCTCTTTAAACTTGATTAAAATTCACAAATATTACACTACAAACATGCATTATCATAAAAAAGGTTTTTATGTATTTATGAGTGTGTGTGTAGTTCATGCACTCTTGTTAAAATATAGATTCTTATTTAGGAGAGATAGAGAAGGGTCTGCGATCCTAAATTTTTATTAAATACCACACTATGCTCATACTACAGGCAAATTGGGTGTGTGGTGACTGACATACTTGGCAGTGCTCAGGGCTAACTTCTGCCTCTGAGCTCAGGGATCATTCCTTGCATGTACGGGGGACCACATGAGTTGCTGGAGATTTAACTTGGGTTAGCCATGTGCTAAAGAAGCACTCTACCCACTGAACTGTAGCTCTGACCCCTACAAGCCCATTTTTGGAAATCAGGAGTCTAATTTGTTCAAGGCCAAAGTGATTGCCAAATAGTTCTTCTGAGCACAAGGTAAGTGTTGCACCATTTATAATCATTTTTACTTCAGAAAATTTATATCGTAGAGTCTTTGCTGCAAACATGTATCCACCTAAGATTCTTATTTATCAGTTCCCATGAACAATTATAGAACGATTTAGAAAAGTTCTCATATTCTCAAAACTGACAAAGGCCAGAGGCTGTCTCAACCAATGAGAACCAACACAAAATAAATTGTGTGGAGTATCTAGTGATTCAGGTTGGAAAGTCAACACTCACCTTTCTGCCAGTATGAATTTACCAGCACCAGTGTCCCAGTTTCCTCCCACCCCTCCCCCACAGCAGGCACTTTTCCTCCCTCTCTCCTTTCCCTCTCCCTCCCTTCCTCTCCCTCTTCCTGAGTCTCCTCCCACCTTTTCTCTAGGAATATACCCTGGAGGCCCAAAAAGACACAGCAGAAACATCATCTGCATTTCTACGTTCATTGTAGCACTATTTACAATAGCCAAAATCTTGAAACTATACAAGTGCCCAAGAACAGATAGCTGGATAAGGAAATGATGTTACATCTGCACAATGGAATACTATGCAGCTGTTAGGAAGAATGAAATCCTGAAATTTGCTTACAAATGGATTGACATGGAGAGTATCATGTTGAGTGAAAAGAGTCAGAAGGGGAGGGATATATAGAATGATTGCACTAATTTGTGCTACACTATATTTTCATCCATGTTATGAGGACTTTATTGTCAGTCCTCACAAAATATCAGTGTATCACTGTATCACTGTCATCCCATTGCTCATAGATTTGCTTGAGCAGGCACCAGTAACATCTCCATTGTGAGACTTGTTACTGTTTTTGGCATATTGAATACGCCACAGGTAGCTTGCCAGGCTCTGGCATGCTGTCAGGATACTATTGATAGCTTGCCGGGCTCTCCGAGAGGGACGGAGAAATCAAACCCGGGTCGGCCACATGCAAGGCAAACACCCTACCCGCTGTGCTATTGCTCCAGGTAATAAAAGATGGGTATCTTTTATTATCTTTTATAATCATAGATGGGTAAGGTTAAGTTTTCTAGCATCGCCCAGCAGCTGTTGGCATAGTCTATTTCCTATTAAAGCCCTCTTTCCCACACTGCCTCTGTGAGATAAATGACCATATATAAGTTCTATACAAATCTTATACTCCCATACACCTAAAATCAAAAACAAAATTCAAACGCATACAGTATTGTACGGAAAATATAAATAACAAACTTGCCAATGGCAATTATATTTAATATATAAAGAGCTAATTCTAACTGATAAAAAAAACACCTTGACCCTAAAGGAAAGAGACATCCAGAACAGGTACAGAATTTCACAAAAGGGGAAACACGTGTCCACGTGTGGGTGAATGCACAGATGCACCTATGCAGATGTATATGTGTGTACACACACATACATGTGAACACATATGTAATATTTAGAATAATGGCATAAACTGGCCAATAATTAACAATTACATGTTAACAGATGATTATTTATTCATGGCTTTACTCTTACTGTGTTTTTCTAAGCTAACCATGTTGGCTCCAGATAACGTTGCTCTCAATATAATTGTTTATATCATATTACATTGTTCTTTTCAAGTTCACATTTACAATTGACAAGTTTCTCTGGGATAACATTCATTTATTAGTTTGTTTATGTATTCATCCATCAGGTTTAATATTTATTGGATGTCTACTAATGTAGATGTCACTGTCACTGTCACTGTCATCCCATTGCTCATTGATTTGCTCAAGCGGGAACCAGTACCGTCTCCATTATGAGACTTGTTACTGTTTTTGGCATATCAAATACACCACGAGTAGCTCGCCAGGCACTGCCGTGCAGGCGAGATATTCTCGGTAGCTTGCCAGGCTCTCCGAGAGGGGCGGAGGAATCGAACCTGGGTCGGCCACATGCAAGGCAAATGCCCTGCCACTGAGCTATCACTCCAGCCCTATGTAGATGTAAAAAAATAAAATATAGGCATAAGTTCATTTTTTGTTCTTGCTTTGTTTAGGGGGGTGTATACCCACAGGTGTTCTGTGGCTCTCTCTGGGTTGGTTACATATAAGCCAAACACCTTAAACTCTGTTTCAGTTTTCTGACACTGGGCATGGACCTCATATACATAAAACTAGAATAGGAGACAACCCTTAAGCAAATTAGGCAACTAATTAATCATTAAAGTTATTACATATAGTTCCCTGTACTCTCAGTATTCCTTTCTCTCTGTATAAGCAATTTCAAATGAGTTCAATTCACTGAATTTAGTGTGTGGGTGATATTTTATGTAATAATAGAGCAAGGTGTGGATACTGTTTCTGGTTA
Organism: Sorex araneus; assembly: GCF_027595985.1. Lineage (NCBI taxonomy): Eukaryota > Metazoa > Chordata > Mammalia > Eulipotyphla > Soricidae > Sorex > Sorex araneus. The sequence continues at coordinate 64,459,553 of NC_073313.1, forward strand.
GTTTTTAAATTGAAATTTGCATTGATATAACTATAAATGTCCATGCAGTCAAAATAAATGATAGAGAAACTGCATGTATCTTTGGCTTTATTTCTGCTAGTGATAATATTTTATAGAACAATAATATAGTATGACAACCAGAATATTGATATTGAAACAATCCATCTATATTACCACTTTACTTCCACTCACCTATGTGCATACATGTGGGTGTGAATATTTTTATTTCTTTCTGTGTAACTGTATTACCTTGTAGGTTCATGTGATAATTATCAGCACAGACAACATACAGAAGAGCTCCATTATCACAAGAAACCTTTCCAAATACAGCCTACTTTCTCCTCTCTACCGCCACCTTATTACTAACCTCTGGAAGCCACTAATCTGTTCTCCAGGATACACAAACGAACAAAAAGATATAATAAACCATGATTGACACCACAGAAATATATGTAATCATGAAACAAGATACACATACAACATATAAGCATGTAAAATATGCTCAACATCACTAGCCATTGTATAAATGCCTATTAAAACTACAAAGGGAAGTGACTAATCACCTATCAGAACATCAAAAATAAAAATAGTAGAAACGCCAACTTATTGCAAGAATGCAAAGAAGCTTGATCTTTATCCATTGATGGTACAAGGTAATATTTTATAGACACCCTGGATAAAATATTGGAAGTTTCTTACAAAATTATAGATGTTCTTATCATATATCCTAGCAGTTGCACTTCTGCTTATAGGAAAAAGAAGTGAGAGTTTAACTACACACAAAAGCTTATTCATAACATTTATACCCTCTTTATTTTGAATGGCGCAAAACAAAAATCACTGAGACATTTTTCAACAGGTGAATGGATAAACATCTGAGATATATCTATATCCTCTGCTGGTTGCTTCATGTGTGAGGCTCATCTGAGTCTCTTGCCCTAGCGCCTGGCTGTCTTCCCCAGGGCCTCCTCGGAGGGGATGGGCTCCAGCTTCCCTCCCCACCCCAAGCAGAGCTCCCAGCGGCCGAAGACCTCTGGAGCCTAGCCACAGCCATGCTCAAGACCCCTCTCCACACGTTCGGACGAGCCTCATGCATGAAGGAACTGGCAGAGGAACCCAGGTGTGTGGGACCCAGCTCTGAGACCTCCAAGGCTGCTCGGATCGGGACTGGGCCTCCTCCGCCCAGATTTCCCATCTCCCAGTAGCTAGGCGGTCACACCCAGAGACTGCCCCCGGCGCTGTGTAATCCTGTCAGCATCCAGAGACGTAAAAGCCAGCTTTGCAGCTGAGCAATATCTTATAGCCTACTTCTCCCTCTGGGAGAACCTGGCAAACTACCAGGAGTTTCCTGCCCACATGGGAGAGCCTGGCAAGGTCCCCGTGGTGTATTAATATGCCAAAACCAGTAACAAGCTGGGTCTCATTCCTCTGACCCTGAAAGAGCCTCCAGTAAGGCATCGTTGGATGGACTAGTACAGAAAGCCTTCAAAAATCTCTGGGCTTGGACGAATGGAGACGTTACTGAGACCGCTTGAGAAATTCGACGATCAACAGGATGATGATGATGATGATGATGATGATGATGATGATGATGATGATGATGATGATGATGATCAACGTTTTATCTGATGTGTTGAATGTAAATACTTTTTCCCATTGAGTTAGCTGTCTTTGAGTTTTAGCTCATGTTTCTTTTGCCATGCAGATTACGTAGTGTCATTTGTTTATTTTTGTTTATGTTTCCTTTGCCAGAGCAGTATTATGCCACTAAAGATGCCTTTGAGATCAAGATCTTGAAGGGTTCTCCCTATATATTCCTCAAAGTACTTGATTGCTCTGATCAGACCTCAAAATCTTTTATCCATTTTGAATCAACTTTTGTGTAAAGTCTAAGATATGGATCTAGGTTTAATTTTTTTATTAATGCACTATATTTTACAAAGGTATTTATAGTTAAGTTTTAGACATACAATATTGTATCACTGATCCCACCATCAGTACCAACCTCTCTCCACGAATGTTCTCAGGTTCCCTCCCATAGCTGCCCCCCACCGCCAGCCTGTCCTTTTGACATGCACCTTCTAAGCTTAGTTGTTAAAGTTCAGGTCTCTTAATTTCAGTGCTATTGGCTCTGTGGGTTGGATGTTTGGCTCTATCATTCCTTAACCACACTTTTGTACCTGAGTCCTCTGTCCTGGTCCCTGGGGTTTCTCATCTGTCTCTTCTCCTCTCCCTTTCCAATCTTTCTTTCCATCTGCACATCAACACTTATTATTAGTTAAGACAAAAATGAGATATCATCTTAAACCAATGATAATGGCATATATCAAAAATTCTGAGAACAATCTATTGGTGGGAATGTGGTGAAAGGGAACCCTTGTCCACTGCTGGTGGGAATGTTGTCTGGTCCAAGCCCTATGGAAAACAATATGGAGGGTACTCTGTAAACTTAGAATTGAGCTCTTATATGACCCAACAATTTTGCTTTGGGGTTTGTATAAGTGTAAAAAATATAAGGGCATGTGCGTGAGGGAGGGTGGAATGATGTGTGTGTTGTGTTCGCGGGCTCTAAGGGCATCACTCTTTCTCTCACCGCTCGTGTTCAGTGCTCTCGAGACACTGTGTATGGACCGGATCAAGATGGCTCCTCCTTGTGCTCTGCTTCTGTGTGTGCCACTGTGCTCTCTTCTGTCTGTTTCTCTATCTCTGACTCTGTCTCCTCTGGTCTCTTCCAACCTCTCTTTGTTTCTGTCGTCTCTCCTCTGAAATCTTCCAATCTCTCTTCTTCTTATCTCTTTCTCCAGAGCCCTTCTGCTCCAGTCTCTGGAGCCCTACTCGCTCTCACATCTGACTCTTACTCTGATTCTCACTTGCTTTGTGCTCTTTCTTTCCCCTGCTTCTAGCTCCGATGGACTCCCTGGTTCTCTTTCACCTTGTGCTCTGCTTCTGTGTCTTCCCCACTTCCCTTACAGTCTTAGTTTATACAGCAATCACATAGAGTGGTGACACAAAGGTGGGTTGAACATTAACAAATAAACAAAGAGGGGTAAGACCACTCCTCCAGGAGATTAACAAAATCTCATCTAAGGATATTACTCCAGATTAGTAGGAGATCTGCTCAAGGGTGGGATCCAAACAAAGGTGTGTCGCTTTCTTCCTTCCTCAGCTAGTAATACACTTAATTAGTTGTAGTAAATCTACTTCTAATATTTCTAGCAATGTCATTCTGCATGAGCACAGTAAGAGATATATAAGAGTTAAAGTTTGGTTCTTCCTAAGGACATTCACTATATATTCCAGACCACAGTCCTCAGGCCGGGTTAGTCTTCCTAACTCCAGCAGGGTCCTAGACTAGTCATTACTTTTGGATCATGACAGCATTTGTCTTTGGCCATACTCTCTACTTATAGTTGAGTATTGTGGCACTTTGGCCAGGCCCATTTAAATGCCGGGGTAGCTTACAGCTTGCCCTGGGTCAATTCAGTCCCTCATCAGGACCCTGATTTGGGGGTGTTAGGAATTAAGGGCAACTGAATCGAGAAATCAGATGCCCAGGAGTAAATATTATTCGAAGTCAATCAACTCCCAAGTTATAAGAGCATAATATTAACTGTCTTCCTGTGTCCATACAGAAAGGACATTGCTTTAAGGTAAACTAAGGTCCCTGTGGAAAGGGTGAAAGGACATACCCAATGTTATCCTATAATATGGAGGATGGAAAAATATTCATTCACAAGAGTGTATGTGAAGGGACAGGTGTTGTAACATTGCGTGACTGAAACCTAATCATTAACAATTTTGTAACTGTCTATTTCACAGTGATTCAATAAAAATGTTAAAGTATAAAAAAGAACGTATGAACACCATTATGCATTTCAGTACTCAGTACAATAGCTAAGATTTTGAATGAACCTTGGTGTCTCATGACAAATAAGTGCATCATGAAGTGTGGAATATATACACAATGGAATACTACACAGCTCTAAGTAATGATGAAAACAGACTTGATGGTTTTACACATGGTTATACAGTTTTATGGAGGATATTCTTGATGGAGCACTACTCTTCTTTAAAGAAAATAATGAGAGCATGTCTTTGGGGACAAAATGATAAAAGTTGAGGTGATTATTCTCAGTTAATTAAATCAGAAAGTGAAGATAATTACCATATTGTTTCACTCACATATGGAATCCTAATAGCTAAAGCAGTGAACATTCAAAAGACAACTATGCTAAAACTATGACTCAAAAACTTGAATACATGCCTAGTATGCATGATGCCTTCAATTCAACCCTAACAGCACACGTACATTAAGCACTACTGTACCCTTGTGGTCACTGAACACTGCCTAGCACAAGCCCAGCAATGCTGGCCCAACCACCAAACCATCAAACCTGCACCATCCAATAGAGGGCCCAATGTTCCCAGTATAGCCCTATAAAAATAAACTAACTCCTAGAGTCAGAATTTACTGAATAGAATGGGAAGAGACGTGAGGATCTGGGTAGAGGGTTCTTAGCTGACAGGATGGCACTAGAACTGTGAAGGTTACCTCCCCCCACCCCTGCCGCCAAATTCTATAGTATTGAAAACCAGTGATAAATTGAAATTTTAAATCTGGGGTTGGGGGACAGGAGTCAAAGGGCTAAATAAAGCATAGGCTTTATATGGGGGGCCCTGAGTTCTGCTCCTGAACCACATGTTCCCCTAGTACTGAAGGGTGTGGTCCCCAAGGCACCATGCCAGAAGTAACCCCCAGAGCATCCCTGGATGTGTCCCCCTAACAAAGCCAAAGCAAAACAAAATAGAAACAAAGACAGTGAAAGTGAAGAACAAAGAACTCATTGAAAGTATCCATCAATTCAATTACAGCAAGGCAACCTGAAAGCAAAATCCCTACAGCTTGGCTTCAATCTTTTTCCATGGGTGCAGTGCCACAACGGAATATTACACAGCAGTAAGGGATGATTAAAGCATGCATGGCTGCAACAAGGATGGAACTGGAAGGCATCGTGTTAAACGAAGTAAGCCAGAAAATAAGGATAAATAGAGAATAATATCATTAATATGTGGTATTTAGAATAACTGTATGGAATAATGCAATATTTTAAAACAGAGATGCCCAGATAAACCATGGTTCCAGAGTATAGGGCAGAGAATGAAAGAAAGAGTGGAAGGGAAGGGGGCAAAAGAGACAGATGAGTAGGAATGGGGTACAGGTCAGGAGATCTAGGTACACTGGTCATGTTAAGGAATGATAGAGACAAATATGATTCTTACAGAGTCAACAACACTGAAATCAAGAGACCCCAACTTTAACTACAGAACATATAAAGGTGCCTTCAAGAAGGCAGGATGGTGGTGGGGGCGGGATATGGGAGAGAACCTAGGAACATTGGTGGAGGGAGGTTGACCCTTCTGGTGGGATCAGAGCTGCAATACTGAATATCTAAAACTCAACTGTGATCATCCATTTATAAGTAAATTTTATGATTCTTTTCTTCTGAAGGCTGCGTAGTATGCCATTGTATAGATATACCATCGTTACTTTATCTAGTTGGATATGAAAAAAACATAGTATTAGACTAATACCTAAAAACAGTAGAAACAAGGGCCTGATTGGAAGCTTGACTCAAGTGGTTGGGGGACAGGGAATTAGGAAGGAAAAGGGACCAGTATAACAATGAAATTTGGGAATGATAACTCTGAATACGAACTATGTGCTGACTGTTCACAATAGACAAAATCTGGAAACAACCAGTGCCTGAGAACAGACGACTGGTTAAAGAAACTTTGGTACATCTACACAATGGAATACCATGAAGCTGTAAGGAGAGATGAAGTCATAAAATTTGCATATAAGTGGATAAACATGGAGAGTATCATGCTAAGTGAAATGAGTCAGAAAGACAGGGAAAGATATAGAAGGACTGCACTGATTTGTGGAGTATGAATTAACATAACATGAGACTGACATCCAAGGACAGTAGATATAAGGGTCAGGAAGATTGATCCATAGTTGGAAGCCTACCTCATGACTGGGCAGAGAAAATGACAGCTAGAATAGAGAAGGGATCACTAAGAAAATGATGGTTGGAGGAATTGGTCGGGATGGGAGAGGTGTGCCAGAAGTAGATAAAAGACTAACCTCTCAGTATCTGCATTGCAAACCATTAATGCCCAAAGGTAGAGAGAAAGTATGGGGAATATTATCTGCCATGGAGACAGTGGTAGGGTGGGAAAAGTGGGGGCATGCTGGGGATATTGGTGGTGAGGAATGTGCACTGGTGGAGGGATGGGTGTTTGATCATTGTGTGATTGTAACTCAAACATGAAAGCTTGTAATTATATCTCATGGTGAATCAATTAAAATTTTTAAAAAATTATTTGCTGAAAGTAGGGAAGTAAACAAACATGATAACCTTTCAGTATCTGTATTGCAAACCATGATGCCCAAGAGGAGAGAGAGAAAGAGAGACAGAAAGAAGTAAAGTGCCAGCCATAGAGTCAGACTGGGGTAGTGGGAGGGAAACTTCAGACATTGGTGGTGGGAAATTTACACTGGTATACGGATGAGTGTTGGAACATTGTATGAGTGAAACAACTTCATGAACAACTTTTAACCGTGCATTTCATGGTAATTCAATAAAAAGTTTTAAAAACTCAATTATGCATAACTTTGAAAATTACAATATTTTAATAAAACTTTTATTTTTAATTTTATTAAATCACCATGAGATAGTTACAAGCTTTCATGTTTGGGTTACAATCACACAATGATTAAACACCCATCCCTCCACCAATGCACATTCCCCACCACCAATATAATAAACATTTTTAAATGTAAAATAAATTAAATCAATATATATATGAGGAGTTCAAAATTAAAAAAAAAAACAAAAATAAAGTAGATCAAGAAACACTTCAGGGGCTGGAGCAATAGCACAGCGGGTAGGGCGTTTGCCTTGCACGCGGCCGACCCAGGTTCGATTCCCAGCATCCCATATGGTCCCCTGAGCACCGCCAGGAGTAATTCCTGAGTACAGAGCCAGGAATGACCCCTGTGCATCGCCAGGTGTGACCCAAAAAGAAAAAAAAAAGAAACACTTCAAACATCTTGCTGGCATCAACCTGGAGCTTTATTGGCATGCAAAATGTTATATATATGTATACATATATATACATATACATATACATATATATATATATGCTTGGTCCCAGTGTTTAGTTGCTGAATGATGGTGTGATGATGATGAGAATGACAAAGGTAATAACACTGCTAACATTTATTATGTGCCAAGAACTAATATGAGTAGTTTATACAAATCCTCAAGACAATCCTAAAAAGTGGTTGTATAGAGCTGTGTATTTGCAATGATTTTCACGATTTTTTTCTGTGTGCTTTGTGATACCAATATTCTCTGAAATGTATGAAAGGTCTCTATTGAGGATGAGTCCAATAATCATGGAAGTTTAATGTGGTATTTTCTCCTCACTCCTCTGAATCATTAAAAAAGACCTTTGGTTTTGCTGCTTTCGCATACATGTTAATCTAGACTCTGCTTCTGTCACTGCTGTCACCGCCCCCTCCCACTCCTCCTCTGCTTTCTCCTTCTTCTCCTGCTCCTTTTTCTCATCCTCCTTTTCCTTCTTCAGTTTTTGGACCACGCCCAGCTGTGCTCAATGCTTTTCTGGCTCTGTGTTCAGCGATCGTTCTTGGTGGGACTCAGGAGACCACATGTAGTGTAAGGGATAGTGCGATGCAAGCACCCTGCCCATAATACTATCACTCTGCCCCTAGGCCTCCTCTTTTTGGATCTCAATTTCAAGGTGCTAGTTAGTTCTAGGTGTTACAGAACAAATTTTAGGCATGGAGCCCAACTTTGGAAACTGGGTACTCAGATATAACTTTGGAATTGTCTATTTTGTATAAGTAATAACTACAATACCACCAGCTTCTCCTTCCATCCATCATTCTCAAGTTATTAAAATTGTATTTCATAGCTTTTGTCTTTCTTTTTCTCAAACCCTTTTATCTCCACATGAAATTAAGCTTCTGAAATAAATTTCTTATATTTACTTTGTTGTCATAATTACCTTGGAGATTGGCTGGGGTTCTCCAGAGAGACAGAAACAAGAGGCAATAGATACATTGTGGTTTATAATATGAATTGACTCATGATATTATGGATACCAAGAAGTTCCACAGTACACCCTCTGAAAACTGAAGAAACAGAAAAATTGGTGTTATAATTAAATCATATCAAAATATCTAAGCACTTTTGTGGAATGGGTGGTACTTACTGCTCTAAGTCCTAAAGTCTAAAAAGCTAAAACCAGACACTACAAGCTTGAGAGCGAGAAAAAAGATGAATATCCCAGCTCTGGGGAGAGAAAAAGGGTTTTAATTTCTCTGCATTTTTGGAGCCCTCCAAGGATTGGAGAATGCCCATTCATAGTGTGAGGCTGTATTTTATTGTTGTTGTTCAATCTACTGATTCAATGATTTCTCCAACAAGTACCCTCACAGATGTATCCAGAAATGATATTTTAAAGATATTTAGGAAACTCTTAGCCTAACTAGCTAATACATAAAATTAACCATTATACTTCCTGGTCACCAATTCAAAGTAACTTGGGTTCTATAACTCCACTACCCAGCCTCCGCCATGCTCCAGGCTGCTGAACACTTGGGCAGAGTGTCACACATGAGTGAAGCCTCGCAGAACCAGGTAAAGCAGAACTTTGTGACGTTGGACTCCAGACTCAACAGAACCTGGAAAGAGAGATCCTCTGCCTGCTTCTCCCAATCCCCAGAAATCCATGGGTCAAACCCAGAAACCCACCCTACTGGAGCCAGATAAATACCTCATCGGCTGACCTCCACTACCTCCACTACTCAGCCACCACCACGCTCCAGGCCGCTTTCCGGACCACACGGCCGCAAAGTTGCCACACTACAAATCATAAGACACTTAAGAGCTACTTTCCATAATTACTGCGCCATATTTGATGGGGTTCAAATATGGTGTGAACCCCATGGTAACACCTTTAAGGGTGATTAGAGGCCACCCTAAAAGCCTCCATCCCTCTCCGAGAGCCCGGCAAGTTACCGAGAGTATCCAGCCCGCATGGCAGAGCCTGGCAAGCTACCCATGGCATATTTGATATGCAAAAAACAGTAACAACAATAAGCCTCATTCCCCTGACAGTGAAAGAGCCCCCAATACAGCGATACCATTGGGCTACACTAGCACGCGACAGGGATGAATGGAGATGTTACTGGCGCCCACTCGGGCAAATCAAAGATCAACGGGATGACAAGTGATACAAGCAGGTTCTATAAGCCAATCTTTCTCTGAAACTACTCCCATAAGGCCACTAGCCTTGGTGCAAAATAAGTGACATACTTTGTAATACTTAACCTGGCAACCTCCCTGCTGCATTTGATTCTTCTGATTGCTCTTCCAGAAACGCTCTCCTAAGTCCCATGGTCATACATGCTATCACATTTAGCCAGAGAAACTGTACAACAGAAGGCATTTGCCTTGCGTATACTGACCTGGGTTTGAACCCTGAGCCCCATCAGGAGTGATCCCTGAGCTCAGAGCCAAGAGGAACCCATGAGTACTGCCTGTTGTGGACCCAAAATTTTTCAAGTCATATTTCTCTTTGCTTTATACCTCTCTCTTTCTCACTCTCTGACTCCTCTTTCTAATTTCCTTTTTGTTGTTGGCATATCTTCCTCTGTCTTTCTCTTAGGTTCTGGATTTCTGCTTCCAGACTTAGTACATTTCTCTCCCATGCTTCCCATCCCCTCTTGGTGGTCCCATATTTTTCCAAGGCTTCAACTATATTTCTACATTAGTGATTCCAAATCCTTGTGTGAAGTCAAATATCACCCGTACTATCCAAATGGTAGCCTGTAGCTGTCTAAGGTTATTTGAATATAAATTAAAATGACACTCTGACAGAGGGTGTGATGTTGGCATGTTTTTTGCAAGAAACCCTGCCATTATCAATATCATAAATCACAGTGTCTAAAATAAAAATATATAGCAAAAAATTAAAATGCATTGAAATTTAAAGTTCGGTTTTATAGTCACACTAGCCACATTTCACTAACCTGTGAATGACTGGATGACTATGTCTGGATGACCGGACAGAGCAATTATCAAAGCATTCCCATCCCTGTGAACAGTGCTATTAAACAGTGTTGCGCTAGACCCTGTAGGCACGTCCCTTGTCAGGAAGCCAGGCCAGAGACTGAACAGAATCAGAAGTCAGAAAAGGCAAATGAGCCAAAATGTCACTAACTCTGTGATCAAAAGACTTTGCAGTCAAGGGTACCACCTGCATTCCTTTCCAGAGTTGAAACTGATTTCAGCGTGTAAAGTTTCATGAGCTCACAAGTTAAGAAAATCAGGAAAACTGAGCCACAGTGGGGAATTCCTGACATTTTTCTGTTCATGTGCTTCAACTAAATAGCACTGCAGCACTTTCATCCCTTTGTTCATCGATTTGCTTGAGCAGGCACCAATAACGTCTCCATTGTGAGACTTGTTACTGTTTTTGGCATATCGAATATGCCACGGGTAGCTTGCCAGGCTCTGCCGTGCGGGATACTCTTGGTAGCTTGCTGGGCTCTCCTAGAGGGATGGAGGAATTGAACCCAGGTTGGCCGCATGCAAGGCAAATGCCCTACTCGCTGTGCTATCGCTCCAGTTCAACTAAATATGTATTTTTAATTTTTTGGACACTGTGGTTTACAAGCTACCATTAGTTTGAAAATAAGGGAATGTTTAAAAAAAACTATTTCCTTACCACAGAAAAGGGATCCCTGAGCAATAATACATTGGATAGCGTGTTTGTCTGGCACATTACCAACCCAAGGTTTTGGGTTTAGTTTGATTTGAGCCATACCAGGCTTACTCCTGGCCCTGCACTCAGGGATCCCTCCTGGAACATCTCTTATATGACCAGAGATCATATAAATTCCTAGGGATTAAATATGGGTTAGTGCTTGCAAGACAAGCGCCCTATGCATTGTACTATAGCTCCGACACCCCAAGCCGAATTTGATCCCCAGCAGCATACATGGTCTCCTGAGCCTACCAGGAGTGATCCCTGAGAGCATAGCCAGGAGTAAACCTTGAGCACTGCAGAGTGCCAACCTCCTCCACCACATTTTTCTCCATTCTGGAGTCAAGATCATCTAAATCCAAGCCCCTACTCTGGAACACTTTGTTGTTTTTTTTTCTTTTTGGGTCACACTCAGAGATACTCAGGGGTGACTCCTGGCTGTGCACTCAGGAATCACTCCTGAGGTGCTCGCGGAACTATATGGGATGCCTTGGATCGAACCTGGGTCGGCCCTGTGCAAGGCAAACGTCCTCTCCACTGGACTATCGCTCCAGCCCCACTCTGGGACACTTTGGTACACACTAATACATCTCCGCAAATATGTAAAATGAGAATACTAATAGACTCACCCTCACAGGGTTGCTATGTAGATTGCTAAGTGAGATGATTCATGCAATGTGCCTGCCATTCATGTTAAACCTATTACTGCTCCAAAGCAACATATTACTTCATTAGTACATGATTCCCAGGAAGAATTTCTAGAAAGAACACCTGGATTTGTAATAATTATTGAAAAGTTCCTTGCATTAGGAACCAGGAATGCTACAGATCTGTGCTATTCTCCTGTCTGCCTACTCTCTTCTAATTATCAGGACACATTTACTCATCCATCCGTTGGTGACATTTACGTTCTTTCCACATCTTGGTTATTGTTAACAGTGTCATACTAACATGGAAGTGCTGGGTCATGTACAGAATTGCATTTATTTTGAGTAAGTATACTGAGGTGGGTTTGCTGAATCATAGGGAAAGTCTATTTTTTATTCTGTCAGGATCTCTGTGTTTTCCATATAGGCTGCATCTCACATCCCACCCACAATCTGCAGTGATTCCAGTTTCTTGACATCCTTGCCAGCCCTTGTTATCTTTGTGGAGCTGCTTGGACAGTGTGAAACTATTCCACCTTTGAAAAGAAGGAAGGTAAAAATATGCAACAATATTAAGGACATTATGCTCAATGAAAAGAGCTCATCACAGGAATATTAGATTCTGCATGATTCCACTTATATGAAGTATCTAAAATAGTCATGTTCCTACAGTCAAAGATGGAAATGGTGTTTGTCAGGACCTAAGGGAAGATAGAAAGTAGTTATCAATCAATGAACATAAAGTTTAAATCAAGCAAATAAATAAGTCATCGAGAATTTCTATACAATACCATAGCTATAGCAACAATACTGCAGTGTGCTCTTAAAATCCGTAATAGGGTACATCTCACGTCAAGTATTCTTTAAAAAATGAAATAAAATCACTTTATTAAAGGCATATGATTTTCCTCTAGGTGTTTTCCTAAATGAATCATTGGTAGTATAGTTCCCATATAAGACAGGGTAAGATACAGCAGTCATCACTGTCATCACTGTCATTCTGTTGTTCATTGATTTGCTCGAGTGGGCACCAGTAATGTCTGCATTCATCCCAGCCCTGAGATTTTAGCAGCATCTCCTTACTCATCTTTCCCAACGATTGGAAGCTCTTTCAGCGTAAAGGGAGTAAGAACTGTTATTGTTACTGTATTTGGCATATCGAATACACCACAGGGAGCTTGCCAGACTCTTCCGTGTGAGATACAGCAGTAACCAGCAAATTCTGCTATGAATATAGCATCTAGTGAATCCAGAAATTTTGAACTGACCAAATTAAATATATCCTCATTGCTCCTGTATACTTACCTCTCTTATCTATAAAGTTCTTACTCTATATTCAGTTATACTGGCCCACTTACAAGTGCATCTGAAGACTCACATTCTCTCTTGACACTCGGTCTTCTAATACAGAAACACATAACATAGGGTGACTGTTATACAACAGGCATGAAGAAAAAAATCTCATCAACTCATTAGTGAATAAAAATTCATATTATATTGGGACTGATATGTCCAGACTTCTTTCTGTAGAGATTCATAGATAAATTCACCTATGACAGTACCTATACCTTTAAGAGTCTAGTCCTGAAATAGATGTTCTTTTATGGGGTGGGGAGACTCCAAGTGATGCTCAGGGAGCCCAAGGGATATACTTGTGATTTCTGGTCAATAAGACCAGTAGATCAATGCAAGGGCCCAAGGTTGTGGTATCATTCATGCCTTGTGATGCCAAGGATTATCCAGGACACCCCAGTGGTGTTGTGGGCCTCCACAACACTTTGTGCCATGTAGAAGCCTCCAGGTCTGCACCTGACAATGGCTGGGGGACCCTGTGGTTCCAGGCACACATCCTAATCACTAAGCATACACCTTAAGTACTCTTCCACCCCATCATCATAATACCCCATTATAATAGATTTTTAAATTGAGAAGGGAAAAGCAAATACAAATGCAATATATCATCAAAGTAGTATATCAGCGAAGTTTGTGGGGTCTCTTGGAGTATTTTTCATCTGATTATATATTTCCAGGAGAGAGAGTGACTGGCCATGAAAGGGGATTGAGGGGTGCATGCTGACCCCAGAACATGTCCTCTTCATTTTGATCATTTACGTGTGCTTAACTGGATTTGTGTTGTGTGAAGTTGGAGGACAGTCCAATAAGACATTTGCTGGTCACTCCCCCATATACCTGCCTATGGTTATGCTCATGTCCTGCTTCTTTTCACCACATATCTAATAGTGCCTGTTTGAACACCAAGAGGCACATGGTGTAAGTTTGTAGATATTTAAGGACTCATACTCATACAGTTTCCTTGACAATTTAACCCCAACCCAAGAGCAACTCTCTTTCTAGATAAGCAGTAGTGTTGAAACTGCAACTTAGACGTCAGTCAGATTGGTTCCTTGGAGGATGTAGCCTGATGAAAGTTTCCACTAGTGAAAAAAACGTATTCATTTTCATTTCAGTTTCCAGGACCGACTTAGTGGTCAAAGGCCAGAAAGTCAAAGTGGACAATTGGCTGTTGAAACTTTTACAATAGTGAATGCCAAAAAAAGGCAAATCAGTGCAAGTCAGGATCCTAAAGACAGTAACATTATATTGAGAAAACCTTCGCTGAGAATCTCTTGGGATCAGTGCAGAAACATGCCAGTGATTTCACGGTAATCATTTTGGCTGGTCTCATGAGCATTTTCTAAACTATTTTTACACGTTCTAGAAATCTGAAAAGTTACAAGTGGGAATCTCAGTGCAATGGTTAGATATATTAAAAGAAATGATCCCTCCATTAAAAGGTCTCTCTTTATGAGTATGGCCTGTCTACACTGCCATCTAGGGAACTGAGGACCGCCCCTATCCCTTTATTCCAAAGTAAAAAAAATGTTCTCAATAAAGTCATATCTCTCTTAGCAGCATCTCTGGCAACCAGCAAAAATTCTGATTGTCTTTTCCTCTGGCTCGCCAGCAATTTAAGTCACTAAACTGGAAGGAGAAAATTAGCACAGGTGGGGATGACTGATAAGTTAAAGTGGAAGGATTTTTTTAATTGAATCACTGTGAGATACAGTTACAAAGCTTTCATGACTGAGTTTCAGTCATAAAATGATAGAACAACCATTCCTCCTAGTGCGCATTTTCCACTAATGTCCCCAGAATCCCTCCCGCCACTCCTACCCTATCCCACCCCCTGCTCTGTGGCAGGCACCTTCCTTCTTACTCTCTCTACTTTGGGGCATCATGGTTTGCAATACAGATACTGAGAGGCCATCATGTTTGGTCCTTTACCTATTTTCAGCATCTCCCATCCCGAGTAATCCCTCCAACCATCATTAACTTAGTGGTTCCTTCTCCATGCCAACTACCTTCTCCCCTAGCACATGAGACAGGCTTCAAATCATGGAGCAATCCTCCTGGCCCTTATCACTATTGTCCTTGGGTGTTGGTCTCATATTATGTTATTTCATATTCCACACATAAGCGCACTTATTCTATGTCTGTCCTCCTCTTTCTGACTCATTTAACTTACCATGACACTCTCCATGTCCATCCAAAAGTGGAAGGAATATTAAGCTGAGTAAAGTTCTCCCAGTGCTCTGGTGTTGTCAAACAGGAGTTGGCAACACGCAAGGCAAGAGCATAAACCACTGTACTATATTGTTGGAGTCAGTCTCTAGATATTCTGCTGGTACTTACAAGCTACCACTCCTTCTGCTAATCAAATAACAATGCCTAAAGTTCTGAATTTACCTGTATCTATATGTTTCTATATCTATCTATATATATATTACATGGATTGCACCAGAAATATAATTCATAAAAATATACTTCAAATATTTATATATTATAAAATATATAGTGTATGCATTGAATATTTATGTTGTTACAAACTATATTTTGAAACATTCATAATATGTGCTCATAAAAATAAAGTTATGCATTTTACAATAGACAAATGGAGACACATGCTTTATATGTGAGGGTTTTAAACAGAAAACTTAAAAGTCATATTTTACTGAAATTATCATAACAAAAATGTTATCCTATTTTAACTAAATTTTAAGATCAACTCATATTTTTGTAAAATCAATGGTTGTGTTTTTTAGCTTTGTGAAAACATTAATTCAAAAATATGCAAACACACCTTAGATAATTGCAGTACTACATGCAAGAGCCAGGATATAATGATAACCCAAATATAGTATAGCAGATAAATTGATAAAGAATGTTTATTGTATATGCTATGCAATAAAATGCTATGCAGCTCTAGGATAAGGGAAACTCCTGCAGTTTTTACAATTTGGATGGAACTGGAGGGCATCAAGTTAAATGAAATAAATCAGAGGGAGAAGGACAAATGCCAGATGATCTGACTCGTCTGTGGCATGCAGAAAAACTAAACAAATAAAAAGCACAGTAGTAAATGAGGACAGATTGTGAGTACCAAATAGTGGGAAAAGGAGGAAGTGCTGGAAAGAAGAGGTAGATATAATAACCTTTTATGTGGTGGCAGATTGAGTATATGTCTCAGTAGTAGAGCATATGCCTTGCATTTGTGAGGCCCTGGGTTCAATCCCTGGCACAGACAAAAAATAAGAAGAAATTTTAAAAGGAAGAATGGCAATGATGCAGGGTTCAGGGGCACTTTGGTGGCAGTGAAGGTCAGTACCTTTGATAATCAAAATCATTGGTGGTGAAATGAGGTCACAGGGTAGTAGAATTGGAATTAGGAATATTGTATGTCTGAACCCCTATTACAACAACTATGTAAATTGTGGTGTTTAAGTCAGGATAGCAGATACATGTCAAAAGTAGATAATGGACCAAACATTATGACCTCTCAGTGTCTGTGCTGCAAGCCATAATGGTCAAAAGTAGAGAGAGAGTATGGGGAATATTGTCTGCCATGGAGGCAGGGGGAGAGTGGGAAAGGGAGGGATATACCGAGGATATTGGTGGTGGAGAATGTGCACTGGTGGAGGGATGGGTGTTTGATCTTTGTGTGATTGTAACCCAAACATAAAAGCTTGTAACTATCTCACGGTAATTCAATAATTTTTTTTAAAAAATAAAAATTAAAAAAATTAAAATAAAAATAAATTTGGAGGGAAAACAACAAAAGCATTCAAACTCACACTATTGCATTCATGGATCTAAACAATAATAATAATGTACCACTTCGGAGGTTTTCTGTTTCTTCAACTTTCTGAACAAGCCTGAAAAAAATTGGGAGTGGATTCTTAAAGGTTTGGAAAATCTCAATAGTAAACCATTTTGGGCCTTGCCTTTTGTTTGGGGGTAGACAATTGATTAACATATTTATTTTCCTGATGATATTAAAATACCTATTCAAAAGATACCTATTCAGCAGCCCTACTTCCTCTTGATTCAATTTCTTTTAGATTTTCCCATTTCTTCTAGATTTTCCAGGTTTATGGCATAATATTTTTTAAGTTATCCCTGTGAGCCTTTGAATTTCTGCATCAGTGGTGATATCTTCACTTTCATTTATAATTCAATTTACTAGATTTTCTTTCTTTATGAGTTTTGCTAATGGTTTGTCAATTTTGTTAATTTTTTCAGAGAACCAACTCCTGGTTTTGTTGATCTTGTTAATTTTTTTAGTTTCCATTTCATTAATTTCTGTTCTAAATTTTATTATCCCCTTCCTTATGTTTGTTTTGGGTTCCTTTTTTGTCTTTTTTAGCTGCTTAGGCTGTGTTGCTAGGTTATTTATGTGGGGTGAATCTTGCTTCCTAATGAATATTTGCATTGCTTTGAAAACCATTTTTGATGTGTGCCATATATTTTGATAGCCCCAAATCTTCTTTCCTGTTTGTTTCCAGATACCGTCTGATTCCCTCTATGAGTTCCTCCTGATCTAATGGTTGTTCAGTAGTTAGTTGTTTAATTTCCAAGTGGGTCCTCATTCACTGCTGATGAGAATATTGACTGGTCCAGCCATTTTGGAAAACAATATGGACACTTCTAAAAACACTGGGAATTGAACTTCCATAGTACCCAGCAATTTCATTTCTAGGCATCTACATCAAAGGACCTCCCAAATATTCATCAATAAAACATTTGCACTCCTATATTCATGGCATGGCTGTTCACAATAGCCAAAGTCCTAGAAACAATGCAAGTATACAAGAACAGGTGACTGGATTAAGAAACATTTATATATACACAATGGAATACTACTAGACTTTGAGAAAAGATGAAATCATGTCATTTGCTGCTACATGAATTGATCTGGAGAATATCATGCTGAGTGAAAATAATCAGAAAGAGAATGATTCAGCCCATATACAATATATAAAGAAACATCGAAGGGGAATAACAAATTTCCAAGGCAACAAAAACTAAGAACTGCTCTATAGTATTAAGGAAGTGAGGGTAGAATGTAGAGAGGATAATATGGGAGGTGAACCCAAGAACAGATGACTGGTTAAAGAAGCTTTGGTACATCTACGCAATGGAATACTATACAGCTATTAGAAAAGATAAAGTCATGAAATTTGCATACAAGTGAATCAACATGGAAGTATCATGTTAAGTGGAATGACTCAGAAAGAGAGGGACAGACATAGAAAGATCACACTCATCTGTGGAATATAAAGTAACAGAATGTCAGAATAACACCAAAAATAGTAGAGATAAGGACCAGGAGGTTTACTCCATGACTTGGAAGCTGGCTTCACATGCTGGAGGGAAAGGCAGCTCAGATAGAGAAGGGAAAACCAAGTAAAGGATTCTGGAGGACCCTCACAGGTTGGGACATGCGTGCCGAATGTAAACTATAGATCAAACACAATGGTCACTCAATGCCTCTATTGCAAACTACAACACCCAAAAGGAAAGAGAGAACAAAAGGAAATGCCCTGCCACAGAGGCAGGGTGGTGGGTTGGGTGGGGGTGGTGGGAGGGATACTGGATCATTGGTGGTGGAGAATGGACACTGGTAGAGGGATGGCTACTCAATCATTGTATGACTGAAATGCAAGCACAAAAGTTTGTAAGTATGTAACTGTACCCCATGGTGATTCACTAATGAAATAAAATAAAAAAAAACGTTAATCTATAAAAAAGATGGGGGATGAACACTGGGACAATGGTGGGGGAAGCAGACACTCCTATGAAGGATGTGTACTGAAATGCTTTATGCATAAAACCCTAACATTAACAACTTCATAAGTCATATGGTACATAAAACTAAAAACAGTCAATATATTGTTTGCCTAAGACTCAACTATAGATAACTTTATAAATTACAGTTATCCAAATAATTTTGGAATTTAATAAATAAAATTAAAATAATAGCAAATTTAAAATCTAAATTCAACTAAGTCCAAAAGAGATCACTGCCAGAATATAAAAGTCACCTTGTGTATCACATCCAAATTTCCATCACACTCTGAAGGATGACACTATTTGTCAATTGGGCAGAAACTGTTTTCTTTTAAACAGTTGATTATTTTATTTGTGCATTTTTAAAAACATATTTGTGCATTTTCAAATCCTTTAGCATAGTTTACCATGATGTTGTCCTTCTATATATCCCATAACTATGTATTTGCTTAGGACTTCGTTTTATTTTTCACTAAGAATAATAGTTTTAAGGTTCATCTATGCTTTACATGGCTGCAGTTAATTCATTTTGTATTGATGTATGATATTCCATAATTTTTTGCTTATATATCTTACTGATCATTTGGTATCCTTCCAGTTTTTTGCAATTTGAAATTGTGTTACTATGTATGACTATACTGCAAGGGATGTAGGGAACAGACATAGAAATAGAATTTCTGAACCAGCCGGCATTCCCACCAACAGTGAAGGAGATTCCCTTTCTCCCTACATCCACACCACCAGTGGCTTTTGTTCTTTTGGATGTGATGAAGGGATTGGTACTCAATCATTGTATGACTGAAACATAAGCATGAAAGTTTGTAAGTCTGTAAATGTGCTTCATGGTGATTCAATTAAAAAAGAAATTTTGATAGAAAAAATACACTTTCTGAGTTATTTAAAAGCATCAAATTGCGGGGCTGGAGCAGTAGCACAGCGGGTAAGGCGTTTGCCTTGCAAGTGGCCGACCTGGGTTTGATTCCCAGCATCCCATATGGTCCCCTGAGCGCTGCCAGGGGTGATTCCTGAGTTCAGAGTCAGGAGTAACCCCTGTGCATTGCCAAGTGTGACCCAAAAGTAAAAAAAAAAACATAAAAGCACCAAATTGGGGCCACCTTGATAGTAGAGCAGATAGGGCATTTGACTTGCACTCATCTGATCTAAATTTAATCCCTGGCACCTGAATTGATCCCCTGAGCCCAAAAAGAGAGACCCCTGAGTGTAGAACCATGAGTAAGCCCTAAACAACACTGAGTGTCGCCCCAAAACTAAAATAAATACATAAATACATTTTTAAATATCAAATTATTATCTAAAGTAGTCATATTTGTCGTTGCTTTCACTAAAAAGGCTGTTACCTTTTGTTTTATTGAGAATCAGGATATCTCACAGTCTGGCACATTCCTGGCCTTCTGAGTTAGCCATAAGTGTATGCTTTTCCCAAACTTACTATTATATGTTCCCAAATGTTCCTATTCTGCTTTTGGTTATATTCTTGCTTTCTTCAACTGTCAATACAGTTTCTTGGAGCTCTGAGTTTATAGAATTGCCACTGGTTGTTTTCCAGCAAAGGTTCAGGGGATAGGGTTCCCTCATAGAATGAGTTTGGAGTCAGACAAATAATAAAAGGGTCACTGGATAGGTCTTTTCTAGGGATCTACCAGATGGATAAAATAGTGACAATTTTCTGGGGTGGGATTTTATAAAGGAGATATAAAACTGATGTGTTTCTTAAAAAGAACAAGAACAACCAGTGCTGGCGTAGATGTGGGAAGAAATGGATTCTTTCGTTGTTGGTGGGAATGCCGACTGGTCCAGCCTTTTTGGAAAACAATATGGACATTCCTCCAAAAACTAGAAATTGAGCTTCTATATTATCCAGCAATACAACTTCTGGAAATATATCCCGAGTATGCAAAAAAGCATTGTAGAAATGACATATGCAACTGTATGTTCATTGCAGCACTGTTCACAATAGCCAGAATCTGGAAACAACCCAAGTGCCTGAGAACAGACAACTGGTTAAAGAAATTTTGGTACATCTGCACAATGGAACACTATGTAGCTCTTAGGAGAGATGATAATTGTCATGAAATTTGCTTTTAAGTGGATGGTCATGGAGAGTATCATGCTAAGTGAGATGAGTCAGAGAGAGAGGGACAGACATAGAAAGATTGCACTCATTTGTGTAATATAAAATAACATAACGTGAGACTGACACCCAAGGACAGTAAACACAAGGGCTGGGAATATTGCCCCATAATTGGTAGCCTGTCTCATGATCTGGGAAAGAAGTCAGCTGGAATAGAGAAAGGATCACTTAGTCAATGATGGTAGGAGGGATCATCAGGGATGGGAGATGTGTGCTGAAAGTAGATAAAGGATCAAACGTGATAGCCTCACAGTATCTGTATTGCAAACCATAATGCCCAAAAGTAGAGAGAGTATGGGGAGAAATTGTCTGCCATAGAGGAATGGTGAGGGGTGGGATGGGAGGATACTGTGGACAGTGGTGGTAGAAAATGTGCTCTGGTGGAGGGATGGGTGTTCAATCATTATATGACTGAAACCCAAGCATGAAAGCTTTGCAACTGTATCTCATGGTGGTTCAATAAAAAATAAAAAAATAAATAAAAAATCTGATGTTTTCCTAAAGTGGCTGCAAGGCTAATGGTTTCCACAGCCTCTAAAAAGTCATAAAGCTACTTAGTTTTGAAGACATTGTGATCAGTACGGAGGTGGTGGGGACAGTTTAAACCCAACAGTCTATCTTGCTTGGAAAAACACTCATAAAATTGTTTGTCTTTCATTAATTTTCAGAGTTCTAAAAGTTTTTATTTTTATGTTTTTCTGGTCTTTTTATTGCTTTTATGAAGGGGTTATATTTATGAAGTTCCTCACGCTCATTATGGACTTCTTTAATTCTACTGTGTAATTCTAATAAGCAGTTCTTTTCAGCACAGTATTTTCTGTGATTCATAATCTGCTGCAATTTTTTATGAAGGAATGTTGAATTTCATCAAATAATTTAACTTATTGGGATGATCATGATTTTTCTCCTATGATTTGCTGATGCAATAAAATACATTAGTTTTCTAAGGGTACTTTCTTCATATTCCTATTGTATATATGTTCATATACATATGTATATCACTTGTATCACTTGTAATGTCATCCTGTTGATCTTTGATTTGCTCGAGCAAGCACCAGTAACTACTTCATTCATCCCTGTCGCATCCGAGTGTAGCCCAATGATATCTGCTCACTTCATGAACAGGAAGAGCCTCAAACCGTTCATTCAGGGTTTTCACGAAGAAGTCTGACCATCTCTATGGTGGACAGCCACGCGGTCTTTTCATGCCCCGTGGAATTCAGTTGGTAATAGCTCTGGTCCAGCAGTCATCTCTTAATCACTATTTTGTCCGGCCCATCTCATTTTTGACACCTTGGCAAATGAGACAGCGTCCCTGATTCTTGATTGTTGACGGAGGTCCGAGCTCCAGATTCCTTCTCTCACTTGAGTGAAACGTGATATTCCAAGCATAGCTTTTTCGATTCCTCTTTGGGATACTTGAATAGTGTTCTCTATATTTTTATCGGGTCCAGGTCTCTGAGACGTATGTTAGTGCATGAAGAACAGTGGAGTCGAAAAGATGTGCCAGGAGCCAGAGATTCTTCATCCTCTTAACCACTTCTTCGGCGCTCTTGAAGGCGTTCCACACTGTTCTCTTCCTCCTGCACAGTTCTGGCACCAAGTCATTCCTCATGTTGAGTTCTCAACCCAGGTACACATAGCTGCTGCATTCAGATAATAGAGAGTAATATATATTACACTATTATAGTTACTGGAATCCAGAGTTTCTTCTCAAATGAATTATCACATGGAAATGTTTAAGGAAATTAACAGTAGTTTAATATTTTTAATAAATATTCTTATTGATTTTTATATTATATAATATATATACCTCTCGGAGAGCCTGGCAAGCTACCGAGAGTATCCTGCCCGTACAGGCAGAGCCTGGCAAGCCCCCTGTGGTGTATTCAATATGCCCAAAACAGTAACAATAGGTCTCATTCCCCTGACCCTGAAAGAGCCTCCAATCGTTGGGAAAGAGAAGGAGAGGCTGCTGAAATCTCAGGGCTGGGAGGAACAGAGACGTTACTGATGCCCACTCAAGTAAATTGATGAACAATGGGATGACAGTGATACAGTGATACATATACATATGTATATATATAATATATCCACTTTACTGCAATGATTTATTCTATTTATTTATTGCTAAATCCATTTTGCTAGTATTGGTGGGGGTGCACTTTTTAAATGAATAAAATTGTCCTGTAATTTTTATTCTTTTGTTTTGTTTTTTTTTTGGCCTACACCCAGTAGGGCTCCGGGCATACTCCTGGCTCTGCACCCAGGGATCACTCCTTGGTGAGCTTAGGGGACCCAATTAGGTGCCAGGGATCAAACCTAGGTCAGTCATGTGCAAGACAAGCATGCTACCCGTTGTACTATTACTCTGACTCCATTTTTCCTTTAATGATTTTGTCTGGTACTGTGAGAGTATACCAACCTCATGAAACAAGCAAGAGACTTTTAATCATTTTCTTTAATCTACTAGATTTTGTGCAAAATTTGATTTTTTGTGGGGAAAAACAAACTTTCTTGCTCTGGTAGAACCTACCAGTGAAGCCATATGGGCCTGGAGTTTCATTATGGGAACAGTCATGGTTAGTAATTTAATTCTTTGGTTATTAACTCTTCTCAATTGACTGTTGGTATGTTACTTTCCAGGAGTTAATATATTTTCTCTAATTTTTCTCTTTGGCATTCAATTGTATATAATTATTATTTAATATCCAGGGCACCTTCTTCAATACTACTGATAAATATTTTACAGATCAGAATAAAGGAATATATGATGTATTCTTACTTGTAAAAATCTTTCATGTTAACATTTGGATATCTTCTAAATATTTATTATTTTAAAATTTCTAATAATTGTTCCTATGTCTGATGAAATGTTTTTAGAGTTACTGGAATCCAGAGCTTCTTCTCAAATAACGTATCACATGGAAATGTTTAAGTAAATTAACAGTAGTCTAATATTTTTAATAAATATTCTTATTTATATTTTACCAATTATTATTTTTTCATTTATTTATTTTTTTAAATTAGTGAGTCACCGTGAGGGCACAGTTACAAATTTACCTATTTTCGTGCTTGTGTTTCCCTCATACAATGTTTGAGAACCCATCCCTCCACCAGTGTCCATTCTCCACCACCAATGAACCCAGTATCCCTTCCATCCTCCAATCCCGTACCCCCCCCGCCACCCCGCCTCTGTGGCAGGGTATTCAATTTTGTTCTCTCTCTCTCCTTTTGTGTGTTGTGGTTTGTGATAGGGGTATTGAGTGGCTATCGTGCTCAGTCTCTAGTCTACTTTCAGCACGCATCTCTCTTCCCGCAAGGGATCTACAACCACATTTTACTTGGTGCTCCCTTCTCAATCCGGGCTGCCTTTCCCCCAGCATGTGAGACCAGCTTCCAAGCCATGGAGCCAACCTCCTGGTATTATATACTACTATTCTTGGGTGTTAGTCTCCTATTCTGTTATTTTATATTCCACAGATGAGTGCAATCTTTCTATGTCTGTCCCTCTCTTTCTGACTCACTTCACTTAGCATGATACTTTCCATGTTGATCCACTTTTGTGCAAAGCTCATGACTTCATCTTTTCTAACAGCTGCGTAGTATTCCATTGTATAGATGTACCCGCGGGTAGGGCGTTTGCCTTGCACGCGGCCGACCCGGGTTCAAATCCCAGCATCCCATATGGTCCCCTGAGCACCACCAGGAGTAATTCCTGAGTTTCTTTAACCAGTCATCTGTTCTCAGGCACTCGGGTTTTTTCCAGATTCTTGCTATTGTAAGCAGTGAAGCTAAAGGTATCTTCAAAGATGATACGCAACTGACCAACCAAGTGGAAACAGAGATAAACAAATGGGAATATATTAAACTAAGAAGCCTCTGCACCACAAAAGATACAGTGACCAAAATACAAAAACAATCTACAGAATAGGAAAGGATATTCACCCAATACCCATCCGATAAGGGGTTGATATCAAGAGTATATAAAGCACTGGTTGAACTCTACAAGAAGAAAACATCCAACCCCATCAGAAAATGGGGTGAAGAAATCAACAGAAACTTTCCCAAGGATGAGATACGAATGGCCAAAAGGCACATGAAAAAGTGCTCTGCATCACTAATCATCAGGGAGATGCAGATCAAAACTATGAGATACCACCTCACTCAACAGAGAATGGCACACATCCAAAAGAGCAAAAGCAACAGGTGTTGGAGAGGATGTGGGGAGAAAGGGACCCTTCTACATTGCTGGTGGGAATGCCGACTGGTTCAGCCCCTTTGGAAAACAATATGGATGCTTCTCAAAAATTAGAAATTGAGCTTCCTTTTGATCCAGCAATACCACTTCTGGGAATATATCCCAGAGAAGCAAAAAAGTATAGTCGAAATGACATCTGCACTTATATGTTCATCCCAATCATTATGTTTAATGCAATTATCAGGCCTTCTTTCTAATTTTTCACACCCCTTTACAAACTGTATTCTAGCCATCCTTCTCTAATCACCAGCCTGTAAACATACCTTTGGTCACTGTTTATGCCATTCCCTTTTACTGAAAGTCTTTCCCTCATATAACGCCATCTGTCACTGTCCTAACCAAGCCCGTGCAGGAAATTACTCGCCCTGAAATTAAAACGCCACACTTCGCCCTACACTCCCTCTCTCTTCAACAATGGACAATGGATACAATATTCTCTCTAACTTTCGGAATGGAGCAACACTGGGAGGGAGAATGAGGGATAAAAATTAACACAAGTAGGGGCTGGAGTGATAGCACAGTGGGTAGACATTTGCCTTGCACGTGGATGACCTGGGTTTGATTCCCAGCATCCCATATGGTCCCCTGTGCACCAACAGGAGTAATTCCTGAGTGCATGAGCCAGGAGTAACCCCTATGCATTGCCAGGTGTGACCCAAAAACCAAAATAAATGAACACAAGTAAATGGAGATCTGGGAGATGTCCTTAGTCTTGGAGTAGAACTGTAGCGACATCTAACTTCTCTTGTTCACATCCTATCTGTTCTTCTATGGAGATCTCAAGACAGTCTTCCCCAGTCTACACTGCTTCACTGTGATACTGACTTAAGAACTTGAAGGTAGCACTTGTTTGTTTCTCAGACTACCTGAGCATCTTGCTCTTTCAAAAAGTACTGATGCACAAGCAATATAAACATCTGTTTCAAGGATCTCTGCTGGAATTGCAGCTTCACACAGCCAAATTGCCTAGGCTTCTATCAAGGAAATGGCTATTTATTTTATACAACCATCTGGGCTCTAACTAGGATGTTTTGTCATTTGCGGTCTCTTTTTTCTGGCTTTTTCTTTTAAGGATAAAATTTGATGGCTTCATAAGCAATTTCTTCTGTCAATAATGCATATATGTATCTATAGATAACTTTATATAGATACATATATATAATCATCAAACTTCAAACCTAAGAGTGAACATTCCCTCAATTCTTTATAATGTCATTGTGATGATAAATATTTTGGCCTAGCGTCCTCTCTTCACTTCCCTTTCTACAATTGCTATTATTTGGATCTGCAACATTCATACTTTGGTGAAAAACAAGTTAATAAACTCCACAGGGCCCAAATGCAGTTGCCTGAGGACTTTTTGCCGCTCTGTTTCTTTCTGAAAGAGGCAGACTCTTTGAAGACTCAAATATGCTACCAAAAGGGATTCTCTCTTATGTTCCTACCTCCTGACAGTATGCCAAGAAAATTGTTTATGTTATCACTTTCCTAAACAGTCAGTCATCTCAAACATTAGGAACTTTCCTATAATTCCTATGGTGAGTCCTCAGGACGAAAATCACAGGTGACTCGTGGTCTAGAGGGTGTAATTTCAGTGATACCAGAATAGGGGAGGTTGGGAGCAAGGGGTATATTGAAAACATTGTGTTTTGTAATTTGCTTTTCCTCCCTTCCTTTACTCGAAGTGAACTTACTCAGAATTATGGGTTTTCTAAAGTCGTTTAAGTATCTAATTTGAAAAGAGAGACATGATGCTCTCATTGAAAACCATTTATCTTCCACCTGGATTGGAGCCATAAAGTAGTATGAGTGTCAAAGACATGTAAGCAGAAGCCGGCCTCACATGCTCGGGGAAAAGGCAGCTCAAATATAGAAGGGACCACCAAGAAAAGGGTGCTAGGAGGGTCCATTCGGGATGGGAGATACAGACTGAAAGTAGACTATAGACGAAACATGATGGCCACTTAATACCTTTACTGTAAACCACAACACCCAAAAGGAGAGAGAGAACAAAAGGGAATGCCCTGCCACATAGGGGGTGAGTTGGGGGGAACAGGGTGGGGGGAGGGATGCTGAGACCATTGGTGGTGGAGAATGGGCACTGGTGGAGTGATGGGCACTCGACCATTGTATGATTGAAACAAAAGCACCAAAGTTTGTAAGTCTGTAACTGTACCTCACGGTGATTCACTAATATTTTTTAAAAGACATGTAAGCAGCCCCAACTAATGTTACAGAATTCATAATCCAAAGCTTATAGACTTCATTCATAGAAGAGTACTTTACCCACACACTATTTACTCTTAAATTACATACAATTATATCTGGTTTTCCAGCCCACTGCAGATTAGAATCAGCCAATTAGAATGGAGAGAGGAAATGCCAAGAGAGAGTTAGAACTATTATCTGTAGAAGACACAAAACTGAAAATTCACACCAGTTCTAGAATATTTAAAATTAGCCAAAAAGCACTTTATACCTCCATACCAGTGAGAGCACACTATGTTACAACACAGTGCAATCAATGATGTTCAGAATAAAAGTTTGGAGTCCTCAAGAGGATGCAATATGTTCATGATTCTCTCTGTAGGAGAACAGAAAATATGTAAGATATTTCAGGAATTTTCATCCACAAGGATTACCATTTTAAAATGTGAGGTTCATCAACACAGAAAACTGGATTATAAAATCATTTCTTAACTGTTCTTCTTTCAATCTCTCAACCCAATCCCCAACAACCTACCTTAATCATAACATCCTTCAACTACTATGAGATTAATTTTTGCAAACTATTAGTTGTGAACAAATTATTTTCACATTTACAAATTCCCAATGTTTATTCTCCACCAAGAAAAAAGTAAAAGTTTCAAACTTATTACTTAAAGACCATCCACAGTACAGTCCAAATATATCTCTCTTATTTCCTTCATTGTTGTGTTGTGTTTGTTTAGGGGTTTGGGGCCACACCCAATAATGCCCAGTGCTTAGTGCTGACTGCACTCAGTAATCACTCCTGGTGGGCCCGGGGGACTATATGGTGTACTGAGGATCAAACCTGGCCAGTCGCATGAAAGGCAAGCACCCTACAAATGTACTATTGCTCCAGCACCAAAATGTATTTAGTTTTATCACCACCTCTTCCTAAGAAACCACCCTGGGACTCCACGCCAGGCTGTTTTCATTCAGGGTGCCCCAGAGGGTGGCGGGTGAAAACCTGCTCCACCCCAAGGGACCCAGCCCCGGCAGCTGACCTCCACTACCCAACCGCTGCCACGCTCCAGGACACTTTACAGACACATTATAAGACACTTCCTACCCATTTTCTATAATTACCACACCATATTTGATGGAGTTTAGACAGTAGTCAACAAATCATAGAGAGTAATATATATATATATATATATATATGTACATATGTACATCAAATACACACATACACATACACACACACACACACACACACATATATATATATATATATATATATATATATATATATATATATACCTCTCAGAGAGCCTGGCAAACTACCAAGAGTATCCCGCCCACACGGGCAGAGCCTAGCAAGCTACCCGTGTCGTATTCGATATGCCAAAAACAGTAACGATAGGTCTCATTCTCCTGACCCTGAAAGAGCCTCCAATCGTTGGGAAATATGAGTAAGGAGAGGCTGCTAAAATCTCAGGGCTGGGAGGAATAGAGGTTACTGGTACCCGTTAGAGTAAATCGACGAACAATGGAATGACAGTAATACAGTGATACAGTGAATACATTCTATAAAGAAATCCTATATACAACCCAAATTAGATGCGAATTTTTCTGCCTCACAAAAATTTTACTTTAATTATTTTACTAATGAATGCTTAATTTTACTTAATCTGTTCATTCATGCATTCAGTAATTCTTACATGAAACAATAGTCTTAGATTCAGTATTTCTTACAACCACTATTAAATTTCTTACATTCTATAATGTTAACTGACTTTTGCTATATGCCATACACAAGGCATAATACTTGAATAAGTTTTCAAGCACGGAAATAACTGATCATCATGGAGGTCTGATAAGTTATTAAAGTATCATTAGAATGATATCCCTCATGTGTGCTGTGTGTCGTAAAGAAAAACAGCCAAGTAGCAACAAATGTCCAAAGGCAACATAATGGAAGAATTGACCCACACAACTGAGTTTCAGGGACAGGGTTGGAGTGTTGGGGTCCTTAGGAGGTACACTGGTGATGGGTGTGGTGTTGGAATTTTGTGCATGAGAAACTGTACTATAGCACTGCACTGTCATCCCGTTGTTCATCGATTTGCTCGAGCATGCACCAGTAACTTCTCCATTGCATACAGAATATGCCACGGGTAGCTTGCCAGGCTCTTTCATGTGGGTGGGATACTCTCAGTAGCTTGCTGGGCTCTCCAAGAGGGACAGAGGAATTGAACCCGGGTCGGCCAAGTGTACGGCAAATGTTCTACCCTCTGTGCTATCACTCCAGCCCAGCATGAGAAACTATTATTAATAAATAGCATTGTAAACCACAGAATCACAATAAACTTTTTAATATAAAGATAGCTAAGATAAAGTTTAGTATAGATCACCAAGGAGAATTTTAATTAATATGAAAAAGTTCATACATCACATAATGCAGAGTTAAGTCAAGTGGTAAAAGTAAATAGTCCTTCAGAATGCCAGGGTCTTTTCAGGGGCCTTTACTACCCTCCAATAATGTACAGAGGCCAGCTGATTCAGTTATCTCCACAGTGGAGCGGGCATAATCACAGCATCTTAGATAGTTCCTTTCCTGAAATACCTGAGGTAAACTCATGTGTGCTGTAGTTCTAAGCACTGAAGCTAGCATTTTTGCCTCAGGCCAGCATAGACCACCACATTCTCATTACTCTTTTAACCACGTAAGCCCCAAACTTGTTCCTAACCTCCTATAAAAAGCCAATTGGCTTAATAAAAGTATCAGGACTACCCAGAAACATAGCTTTGCTTTTATATTGCTCACTGTCACTGTCATCCCATTGCTTATCGAATTGCTCGAGCGGGCAATTCAGTAATGTCTCCACTGTAAGACTTGTTGTTACTGTTTTTGGCATATCAAATACATCACAGGTAGCTTGTCAGGCTCTGCTGTGTGGGCTAGATACTCTCGGTAGCTTGCTGGGCTCTCTGAGAGGGGCGAATGAGTTGAACCTGGGTCGTTGCTCTGATATTACAGCAAATAATTGTTCTTTATCCCAAGTCCCACAAATTCTAAGGGATCTCTTTTTTCTATTAGGTTAACTAGAGTCTTGATTTATTCCAAGATCAAATGACTTCTAGAGATCTGAGGTCTCTAAGAGCTGCTATTTGAAGTGAGTCTTGGGGTGAGGTGAGGGGTTTCCCAGTTCACTGCATCCTCCTTTTAGATTGGGCATAAAGTCATGAAAATGAGATCGTGAACAGCTCAATCTGCTCAGAGACTCTGAGTTTATCTTCCTTGATGTAGTCACACTCCAAGGCAAACTGACATAGTAATCTGAACAATTGTGTGACATAACACCCAAATGATATCCACAGAAATATAGCCTGGTGTCAAAGAGCTATAGATATAGAAAAATTTGCTGTGGGAATAAGGTGAATATGTAATATTAGGAAAAGAAACCTAAATCCGGATTCAGAAAAAGAGGACTATTATCCCTTCTTGGCTAATCATTTTATATATCTATATATATAGATATAGATATATCAGATTTGTACATACTCATCAAAATATCTCTTCTTCCGGTGTATTTAATGTACACCAGAATTATATGCTAAATTAGCTAAAATATGCATGCTGTCAACTATTTAGAACGCAGTGTTCAAAGAGCATCCAGTTACATGTATCTTCCCTATTTTATTTGGTCTGAACACACAACAATAGATATTTATCCATATGTGAGATTCAGATCTATTTCTACCAGGACCAGGAAAGCAAAGAAGTCTTGGTCTCAATAATGTTCATAATGGTATCTGCTAGCATTGCCCAATATTTTACTGTCTATATTACTTTATAACGTCAGTGTTTTTCAGATTAACACACATATCACATATTATGTAGCATTTTTTAGATAATCCATATTAATGATATTTTTTCATTCTATGGGATTATTCCGCTGTTTTCTCACTTCAGTTATTGTTACTGAAATGTATTTTGCTACTACTATTCTCATTTTGATTATCTATCATTTTTTCTGTGTGCTCTTAAGATTTTCTCTTAGATGTTCTGTAAATTCATAGTAATATCTTTAGAAGAGGTTGAATTTATTCTTTTTGGATTAATTTTTATTTTATTGATCTGAGGATTGGCTTTTTTAGCAATTATAGAAAATTCTAAGCAGTTTTTCATAGTCCTTTTTTCTCTATTAGTTTCAAACAGTAACATCAATTACAGTAGATATCTTATAATTTGGATTGGAGCGATAGCACTGCGAGTAGGGCGTTTGCCTTGCACGCCCTGACTCAGGTTTGATTCCTCCCTCCCTCTCAGAGAGCCCGGCAAGCTACCTAGAGTATCCTGCCCTCACGGCAGAGCCTGGCCAGCTACCCGTGGCATATTCTATATGCCAAAAACAGTAACAACAAGTCTCACAATAGAGACATTATTGGTGCCTGCTCGAGCAAATCGATTAACACGGGACAACAGTGATATAGCGATACACGGATCTTAGTTTTCCATATCTCCTGATTGTGTTTTCATCATCCCTATCTACTTCTCTTTCTGAACTATCTTCTGGGAGATTTGTTCAGGTGTATCTTCTAATTCATGGATCTTTTCTTATAGCTATATCTAATCTTTGACTAATATAATCATCAAATATTGAATTTTAATTATTCTATTTTAGAGATACAAATTACATAGGATTCTTTTAAAATGTATAATTCCCTTATATTATTTTCAAGTTTTATTTTTATTTTCCTAAACACTGCATATTCATAACAATACTTAAAAAACTTTGTTTTGCTTTTTATTTTTCCCCACTGGTTTTTACTTATTATTAGTTATTATTATTAGTTATTAGTTATTATTAGTTATTATTATTATTACTTATTATTACATTATTAGTTTTGTGTTATGATTTTCTTGGAAGATTTTTTTTTACTTTTTGGGTCACACCGGGCAATCTCAGGGGTTACTCCTGGCTCTGCACTCAGGAATTACTCCTGCTGTGCTCAGGGAACCATATGAGATGCCAGGGATCAAACACGGGTTGGCCCAAGCAAGGCTGTACTATTACTCTAACCACTTTCTTGAAAGATCTTGAGTCATTTGCTCACAATGAGATGACAGTTTTTCTTAAAAATGTATCTATGGGATTCATTTGACACCTTTCTCCATAGAGAATTTGTATAAGACAATACCTTGTCTTGAAGTGCAACCAAATTGGAATCAAATTAAATTTTCTACTTAAGATGTTTTAAGCCTCACAACCAAAATTGTGAAACTTTTGGTTGTGAAAACTCACATGGGACCTGGGAGAGTAAAATTTTTCATTGGGATTTTTTGTATCTCCTTACAGAGTTAGAATGACTTTATTTTAGATTTTTATCTCTTCACTAAATATAAGTAAAATGAAGTTATAGGCATACCTCAGAGATATATAACAGTTTCTATTCCAAACCACAAAAATGTGAATATCACAACAAAGGAAGTAATACAATGCTTTCATCTCTCCGATCATATAAAAATTATGTTTTATACTATTCCATAATGTGTATTATATATAAAAACAATTTGCATAATTTTATTAAGTGTAACACGAGATATGAAGTGGATATATTCTAACAGGAAAATTTGATGCAGGACTGTCACAACCATTCAATTTGTTTAAAAAAAAAGACAAAATTTTGAGGTGCAATAAAGTGAAGAATAATAAAACTGTATGATTGTATGATGGTTTTTGTTTAAAATACTGTGTATGACATGATCCCACCTTATAAGGCATTTATATTTCTCCATTGTTCAAATGCATATAAGATACGTTTCAAATTATTCATCTAAAGTTCACATTGATATATTGAAATATAAGATGTTTAATTTTTCAGTTTATATATTATTCATTTTAGTCACCATGATTTTACAATATTGCCTATGATAGAGTTTATGCATAAAACATTCCAACACCACATCCCCCACCAAAGTGTATGTTTCCCCCTACTTTAGCAGAGTCTAGGAGGAACCTAGCACATTGAAAATACATATGAAGGGGAAGCTCTTATGTCTCTCCCAAGGCTCAAGTTTCGAGAAAAACTCAACATTATGGTCCACCAGTGTCCATCTCCAATTCCATTCTAATTTGAAACAGCACATCTTTCTGAATTCCCAGGTAACTCTAGTCAAGGCAGATGAAAGGAAAATGAAGAGGCAATAGACCAAGTGGGGTTAGGGGTCCCCTACTTCTGCCTCATCCTGTACTCATCTGCCCCCTCCCCCCTGTCCTCAGGGAAAGTCTGAATCCAAGAGTTAGAGAATTTATGAACATTCCAAAGCCCAAGACTCAAAAGGAAGCTAAATGAAAGGGAATAGAAATAGTCAACATCCTTGGCTATAACTTCCAGTCAAGGTCTTGCACGTGCAGTCACTTGAAATCACTGTATTCACTGCTCCTCCTCTTAGTCCAGGAAGGAGAGTTGCAATGTAGAGGCACCAAGCAACGGACACCCCCACTAACTTTGCCACTGTTGAACCTTTAAGATGGAAATCTGGATGAGCCTGGGTTTCTTGTAGACTGATGTGTGTTGTTGGTATGTCAGAAAGCTATTTCTTTTACTTACCTGGAGTTGTTTCTGAATTAAATAACATGAGGAAGTAGCAGAAGGGGTTGAGGGATGAGAGGGCAAGGGAGCCGCCAGAGCATGGGGGTGGAGGGGAAGGAGAGGAAGGCTGGAGTCAGAGACAGGATGGGGGTAAGGCACTTGTCAGGCTTGCAGCTGACCCTGGTTCAACCCCTGCATGGCATACACCCCCCCACCCTGCCGAATTCCACTAGAAGTGATCCTTGAAAACAGAGGCAGGAGTGATCCCTGAGCACTGCTGAATGTGGCCAAGAAACCAAAGAGTTAGAGGAATATAGTACAGGATTACTGGGTTTTTCTACTTGTCCTTAGTGTCAGGCTCCTCTAAAGCAGTTCTCTGCTCCACTGGAGGTGTAACTAAGGCAGAGCGATGTCCCACAGACCACGAGAGGAGAAGAGAGCAACAGGATGTGAATGGATTGCTCCAAGTCCTTGACTGTATGCATCTCCATATACTGATGCTGAAAATATCATCCCCACAATGCACCTCTGTTAACTGTAGCACTGTAGCACTGTCATCCATCCTGTTGGTCATCAATTTGCTCAATCAGGCACCAGTAACATCTCCAACGTCTCCATTGTGAGACTTATTGTTACTGTTTTTGGCATATCGAATACGCCACGGGTAACTTGCCAGGCTCTGCCGTGAGGGCATGATACTCTCAGTAGCTTGCCGGGCTCTCTGAGAGGAATGGAGGGAGGAATCGAACCCGGGTCAGCTGCGTGCAAGGCAAACGCCCTACCCGATGTGCTATTGCTCGAGGCCTGTTAACAGACCAGTGTAAACACCACGGTCAAGCATGTTAGCACTGCTTAACAAAAATACCCCTGGCCATGATGGATATAATACTCATGCAGCCCTACTAAGCTTTTCCCCTAGATGCCATAATATGATAAATCCATAAAAGGAGGACTAGGCCTATAAAATAGGCTCTTCACCAGAGGGAATATCTTGTCTCTCTGTTCTGCAGACCAGAAGTTCAAAATCGAGATTCAGACAGGACCCTTTTAGCACCCATATTTTTAGGAATCCTCTATGCTCATTCCAGTCTCAGCTTTCAGCTCACAATGATCCCCCGTTTTTAAGTGTCCATTCCATCATCTCTTGGCCATCTCAGAACAGCAGCCATGCTGGGGCAGGTACCACCCTACATGACTATGAGCTCGTGCTAACTACCTGCTGCTTCCGCAACCCAATTTCTAAAGCAGGTTCCATTCTGAGCTCCTGGGGCGATAGAATTTCAACAGAGCTCCTGGTAGGGAGACAAGATTCAACTTCTAACAATGATTTAGGCTACATTCGTGCACCCAAATCCCAAAGGTGCCTGCTTGAAATGTCCAACATATGTAACACCAGCAGTGGTTCTCAACCAGGAGTGATTCCCCCCAACACACCCACATACACATACACACGTGCACTCATGCATGCAGACACACACACAGTCAGCCCACACCAAAAGGGACTTGAAAATGTCTGGAGACGTTTTGCAGCCCCTTCAGCTGGAGTGAGGAAGAAAGAGAAACTGAAATCTAGT
Organism: Sorex araneus; assembly: GCF_027595985.1. NCBI lineage: Eukaryota > Metazoa > Chordata > Mammalia > Eulipotyphla > Soricidae > Sorex > Sorex araneus. The sequence continues at coordinate 64,494,965 of NC_073313.1, forward strand.
GGGGAAGGAGGAGGCAGAGGAGCTGCTAAATATCTGAGCTGCCAGGACAGTCTGCACAAGGAAAAAGCATCTAGAACCAAATACCCACTGTGCCTGAGTGAGACACCTGTGCTACAGAGCTGTCTTCTTTCCCCCACCTCCACAACGTGCTCCTCAAGGCCCTTCCTCTCCTCTCCCTCTCCCCTCTCTTCTCCTTGTCTCACCTCTCCTCTGCCTTCCCACTGTTTCTCTATCTCTCTCCCCTCTCCTGGTTTACCTCTCTCCTCTCCTTGTCTATCTCATTTGTCTCCCCATCTCCCTCTATCCCCTCTCTTATTGCCCCGGCTTTTCTGTTTCCCTCCTCTCTCTTCTTTCTCTTCTCTCTTCTCTTTGTCTGTCTCTCCTTTCTCCCCTCTGTCTCCTCTCCACTCTCCCTCTCTTTCTATCCTCTGCCCTCCGCCTGTTTCCTTTCTCTGCCCTCTTCCAAGCCCCGGCTGGCCCTTTGACTTCAAGCCCCATTGGCTCCCCTCCCCTTCACACTACACACTTGCCAATGCGAGGCCAGGTCTTCCAACTGATTATTTCAAAGGTTTCGTCCTCTGCCACACTGCTGGGCTCCTGCCGCGCCAACAGATGAAGTTGTGAGAGCGGCTGGCCTCCCCGCATCTAATCCTGAGCCTCAACAGCAGCAGGGAAGGTGGCAAATGTTCAATAGCAGTTGTTGGCAAAGAAGCACAGCAGTGGCCAGCCCCACTGATACCACTGCCTGTGCAAACGCCGCTTTAGCGAATTTCTCCTACGTGGTCAGATTTGCAACCAGGACAAAGCCCTGTGGCCCTGGGCAGCTTCCGTGGACAGGGAAACACAGAGCTCCTTTCTCATTGTTTTCTGGTTACTTTTCTTGGATGACTGTGATCTCTTTTTGAATTCCACTTGTTAATATGAGTAGGTTTATCCGGTAGGTGAAGTGCAATGAGGGGGGTGAATTTTGGTGGCAGAGGATTTCCACATGAGTGTGGCTTTAAGTAAAGCACAATGTTTTCTACAGTGATTTGGTGCTAGTCAGCAAACCATACTAAACGATGTGCCGGTTTTCAAGGTGGCATTAATTAATGATTGGGTAAACTTGCAAACGATCAACTCCTGATTAAATAACATTCTAAGTAGATACACGTGATTTCTTTTGCCCACCTCTAGAGCATACAGACTTCTATTCTTTTAATATTGTTATGTGGGTCTATTAAATAGCTGTGTTGCAAAATTTGATAATTCATCGTATAAGTTCAGGAACATCCAAGAGTGAAATAATCCTGCATTTAATTAGAAGGTGGAAGTGACTTTTCTCAAAACGTCACACTTGAGCACTGCTTAGCAATTGTTTTCAATAGATTTTGGATTGCACAGACAACGGGACTTTCCCGGAAAACAGGAACATAGATCTAAGACATTCTTGTTTTCCCACAGAGCCCTGCAGTGGGAGAGATGCATTCTACCTTGCTCACATCCGGAGTTCGATGCGGGCATTTGAACAATTCTTGTGTCTGTTTCCAGTACAAATGCTCCTTCCCCAGAATCCTCTTCGACTTCCCTTTGCCCATAGCTCCCTCGTGTGATCTGTCACTACAATTGTCACAAAACTATCAGTGGAAAAATCCAGCTCTCTCAAGCTTTTGAAACACCAGGCCTCCATTTTAAAGCACTCCTGAGATATTTGACTAGATTCTCATCTCAGATAGCATGAGATACATTTGAACAGGGATTTGTTTAGGAAATCTTATTCTGCTGTGCAGCTTGCTTTTGTGTGTCCCCTATCCATGGGAGACTCGGAGCTCTCCACTGTCCGAGTCATCTGCGTGTGAAACGCTGGTTAGGAAAGAGATGATGCCCCTGATTCCATCTTTCTCTCTTTTGCTTCTGCAACTTAATATTTACATTATCATTTATGAGCTATTTATATCATACAGAATAAAATGCCATCCATGGCCTTACCACCCAGATTCAAAAGACATTAATATTTTGCTGTGTGCACCTATGTGTAGTCTGCATTTTTCAAAAGAAATAAAATGTTAGCAGGGCCGGAGCAATAGTACAGCAGGTAGGGTGTTTGCCTTATAATCGGCTGACCCAAGTTCAATCCCCACAGACCCATATGGTCCCTCAATCACCGCCAGGAGTAATTCTTGAGTGCAGATCCAGGAGTAAATAGCCCCTGAGCATTGCTGGGTGTGACCCCCCAAAAAAGCAAAAATAACAACAACAACAAACCATTCGAATACACAACAGTTAAGTGCTGCTTACAGAAAGTGTGGAACTGTGCATTCTTCGAATGACATTCACCATCAATAAACGTTTTTAAAAAGAAAGAAACTGTTAATTTGCATTTGAAGCACCTCCCACTTCTTTTCCTGCTTTGCCTCCACAGAGTAACAACTCTACCAATATGTATCTTCCCCTTGAATGCTCTTATTATGGTCCCTATATGCAATAGTCCTCCAGAATATACCGTTTTGTCCTGCTTCTTTTTTTTTTCCAACTTAATGATCCTTTCTTTATTCCAGCTCCCTTATCCCTCAGCTCATGAGACAGGTTTCCAACTATGGGGCAATATTCCTGGCCCTTGTGTCTACTGTCCTTGGGTATCTATCTCATATTATCTTGTTTTATTTTTTTTTAATTTATTTATTTTTAATTAGAGAATCACCGTGAGGGTACAGTTACAGATTTATACACTTTTGTGCTTATACTTCCCTCATACAAAGTTTGGGAACCCATCCCTTCACCAGTGCCCATTCTCCACCACCCGTAAACCCAGTGTCCCTCCCACCCTCCCCAATCCCATCTCCCCCCCACCCCACCCTGCCACTGTGGCAAGGCATTCCCTTCTGTTTTCTCTCTCTAATTAGCTGTTGTGGTTTGCAATAAAGGTGTTGAGTGGCCGCTGTGCTCAGTCTCTAGCCCTCATTCAGCCCGCAACTCCCTTCCCCCACATGGCCTTCGACTACAATGTAGTTGGTGATCGCTTCTCTGAGTTGACCTTTCCCCGGAACGTGAGGCCAGCCTCGAAGCCATGGAGTCAACCTCCTGGTACTTATTTCTACAGTTCTTGGGTGTTAGTCTCCCACTCTGTTATTCTATATACCATAGATGAGTGCAATCTTTCTATGTCTGTCTCTCTCTTTCTGACTCATTTCACTCAGCATGAAACTTTTCATGCCCATCCACTTGACTACAAAATTCTTGACCTCCTTTTTTCTAACAGCTGCATAGTATTCCATTGTATAGATGTACCAAAGCAATCTAGTAAAAACAGAGATCAACAAATGGGACTACATTAAACTAAAAAGCTTCTGCACCGCAAGAGATACAGTGACCAGAATACAAAGACTATCCACAGAATGGGAAAGGACACAATACCCATCAGATAAGGGGTTGATATCAATGGTATATAAAGCACTGGTTGAACTCTACAAGAAGAAAACATCCAACCCCATCAAAAAATGGGGCGAAGAAATGAACAGAAACTTTACCAAGGAAGAAATACGAATGGCCAAAAGGCACATGAAAAAGTGCTCTGCATCACTAATCATCAGAGAGATGCAGATCAAAACAACTTTGAGATACCACCTCACACCACAGAGACTAGCACACATCCAAAAGAACAAAAGCAACCGCTGTTGGAGAGGATGTGGGGAGAAAGGGACCCTTCTTCACTGCTGGTGGGAATGCCGACTGGTTCAGCCCTTCTGGAAAACAATTTGGACGGCTCTCAAAAAATTAGATATTGAATTCCCATTTGACCCAGCAATACCACTGCTGGGAATATATCCCAGAGAGGCAAAAAAGTACAATCGAAACAACATCTGCACATGTATGTTCATCGCAGCACTGTTTACAATAGCCAGAATCTGGAAAAAACCCGAATGCCCCAGAACGGATGACTGGTTGAGGAAACTTTGGTACATCTATACAATGGAATACTATGCAGCTGTCCTGCTTCTTTTTATTTTGTACAGCCAACATCAAACCAAGGGAACATCTGGAACATCTGGAAGCCAGGGAGACAGCTCGAAGGGTAGATTGTAACTCTTTTGCAGACTGAAGCCTCAGGATAGATCCCTGAGACTGTATGCTCCTCTGAGCACTGCCAGAAAAGACTCCTGAGCCACAGGCTGGGAGTTGCCCCAGAGCATCATCCCAAACTAACCAGTTTTGTCTTTGCATCCCAGTGAACCTTTCACAAGTCTGAACGCAAAGACAACCAGTATAGCATCTTTTCTGTGGAGCATAGAAGAAGGTGAATACAACCTAACATCCCTCCATAGAATAACAAATAACTAAAACCGGGGAGTAGTCTAGAGCTGTTAAAAGAACTAGATCTACATATATCAATACAAATGCATAGAAAAATATATGAAGACAGGATCATACCTTTTATTTATGGATATCACTTACCAGTAACTAATTTTTCTCATGCTAAGACTTTATTTTTAATTTTTATTAGAGAATTACTGTGATGTACAGTTACAAACTTATGAACTTTTGTGTTTGCATTTCACTCATACAGTGATCGTTTACCCATCCCTCCACCAGTGCCCATTCACCTCCACCAATGATCCCAGTATCCCTCTCACCACCCCCACCTCATCTCCCACCACTCCACTCTGCCTCTGTGGCAGGGCATTCCCTTTTGTTCTCTCTCCTTTTGAGTGTTGTAGTTTGCAATAGAGTTATTGAGTGGCCAATATGTTCGGTCTATAGTCTACTTTCAGCTCGCATCTTCCAAACCGACTGGGTCTTCCCGACATCCTCTATTTGGTGTTCTCTTCTCTATCTGAGCTGCCTTTTTCCCTGCATGTGAGGTCAGTTTCCAAGCCGTGGGGCAGACCTCCTAATCTTTATCTCTACAACTCTTGGGTGTTAGTTTCCCACTCTGTTATTTTATATTCCACAGATGAGTGCAATATTTCTATGTCTGTCCCTCTCTTTCTGACTCATTTCACTTAGCATGATACTTTCCATGTAGATCCACTTATATACAAATTTCATGACTTCATCTTTTCTAACAGCTGCATAGTATTCCATTGTGTAGATGTACCAAAAATTTTTTTAACCAGTCATCTGTTTTGGGGCACTCTGTTTTTTTCCAGATTTTGGCTATTGTAAACAGTGCTGCAATGAACATAGAAATGCAGATGTCATTTCTACTATAGCTTTTTGCCTCTCCAGGATATATTGCCAGGAATGGTATTGCTCGGTCAAATGGGAGCTCAAAGCTCTTCATGATTGGGTTTCAGTCATTCAATGTTTATTTACAAAGCTCTTCATGATTGGGTTTCAGTCATACAATGTTCCGACACCCATCCCTCTACCACTGTAATTTCCCAAAACCAGTGCCCCCAAGTTCCCTCCCACTCCTCTAAGTGCCCCCATCCCTGCCTGCTTCTATGGCAGCACCTCTTTTCTCTCTCTCTTTCTTTCTCTCTCAGTTTAGGCATTATGGTTCATAACACAGAAGCTGAAAGGTGGTCATCTATATCCCTTTACCTACTTTCAACACTCAGTTCCTGTCTAGAGTGTTCATTTCCAACTTGAAATAATGGGCCCTTCACTATCTCAACCATCTTCCACCCTCCACACCCTTGTGGTAATTTCCAGCCATTGACATTAATGAATGACATATGGGGAGGCAAACTTCTTGATGAGAGTTATAGCATGGAAGAAGCACAATCCTGTGCTACATTGGCTATCCAGAAGATGGGGACAGGGTTGCTTGACACTTAATGCCCTGAATTCAGAGACCCTGAGAAACCCACTTAGGACAGCATTTTTCAATGAATAATAACTCCTCCCAGCACCCATGGCAGGGCATGGAGAAACACTGGATCAAATGCCTTTGGGAGGCACCTTCCTGAGACCTGTACTTACTTTATTATTAAATTGGGTGTTTTCCCATGAATAATAGAGATTAGGGCCAGGAGGATAACTCCATGGCTTGGAAGCTAGCCTCATATGCTGGGGAAAAGGAAGCTGAGATAGACAAGGGACAACTAAGTGAATGATGTTTGGAGGGCTCGCTTGGGATGAGAGATGCATGCTGAAAGTAGACTGGAACGAACATGATGGCTACTTGGTACCCATATTGCAAACCATAACACCTAAAAGGAGAGGGAGAGAGAGAGAGGAGAGAGAGAGAGTAAAAGGGAATGTTCCTGCCAAAGAGACAGGAGGGTGATGGGATGAGTCAGGAGGGATACTGGGGACATTGGTGGTGGAGAATGGGCACTGGTGGAGGGATGGGTACTCAATTATTGTATGACTGAAACGTAATCACGAAAGTTTGTGAGTCTGTAACTGTATCTCACAGTGATTCATTAAAATAAATAAATTGGGTGTTTTAAACTGCATGGACTTTGCCCCCATGAACATGAATATTCTTGTGGCACATGAGGAATGGAGACGATGAAATCACGGGAAAATAAACAAGGTAAAGGAGGAGCAGAAATTGCTCCAATTCTGTTGTCATCACTCCCATGACATGCAACAAATTCCTGTCACTCAAGCCCTGTGGTTTTCTGAAAGAAACTTCCACATATTTTATTTTATATGGAGTCACTGTGAGCTACAGATACAGTGTTCCAACACCCATCCCTCCACCAATGGACATTTCCCACCCCCTGTAACCCCACCCCCGACCCCCAGGCTTCCTGTGTGGTAGGCACTTTACCTCTCTCTGTGTATCTCTTTCTCTGCCTCTGTCTGTCTGCCTGTCTCTGTCTCTCTCTCTCTCCTTTTGGGCATTATGTTTTGCAATACAGATACTGAATGGTTTGCAATACAGATACTGAGAGGTTATCACGTCTGTTCCTTTCTCTACTTTCAGCATGCAGTCCTTATCCAGAGTGAGCATTTCCTACTATCACTGTCATAATGGTCCCTTCTCTATCCCCACTGCCTCTCCCCCAGCAACTGAGGCAGGTGTCCAATCATGGACCAATCTTCCTGGCCCATGCTTCTACTGTCCTTAGCTATTAGTCTCATATTATGTGTTTTTATGTCTGACAAATGAGTGGAATCATTCTATGTCTATCCCTCTCTTTATGGCTCGAAGAAACTTCTACTTTGACTCATAACTTGTTAGAGGCAGGACAATGGGCAATGCACATTATGTCTCACCCCGTGTTCTATTTTTTCCAATACAGTTCATTCCCTAAACCAGCGTTCTTCCATCTTTTCGCCTGCATATCCGTCCCAGACTGGTGCTTAGAAACAAGGTGTTAGACAGTGGCTTCCAAGCTTCCTGTGGGCCAGCATTAGTCTATGGGCTAGTGGTTAGAGACCACTGATCTGAACTGTGAGCATTACAGTAATAAACAAAAGGTACTACCTCCACATTCCACAGTCTCCTACTAAAAATAGCATTCAAAGAGAAGAGTTTTTGTTGTATGTCTTTTCTGAAATGCTTGATTGTTCTGTCACCAAAATTGCTGATTTGGCTGCATACTGGAGTGGGAGTCTTGTACTAAAATTCTGCTTTCTGAGCCAGAGATAGTACCATAGCTAAGGTGCTTGCATTGCATGCACCCAACTGGGATTTGATCTCCAGCACCCCACATGGTCACCCAAGACCCCCAGAAGCGATTCTTGAGCACAGAGCCAGGAGTAAGCTCTGAGCACAGCCAGCTGGGGCCCAAAAACCAAAACCAAAAAACCAAATATCTCCTTTCTTCTATACTGCAATACCCAAGTCAGTCTGTGCATTTGCCCAAACAGAGGATAAACGGGGATGATAAAAGTCAAACAGAAAATAGCTCTCAACAATTCCCTCAAAATTTTCAGAGGTTCTCTTTGATGTCAAGCAAGACAGCAGAATTTTTGGAATCACAACCCTAGAATTTTCAGTGAGGATAGGTAGCTCAGATTCCAGTGTGGATACACAATGGCAGGACAGGGGGCAGGATTTGGGCTACTCCGAGTCGTGCTTGGAACTTACTCCTGACTCTGTGCTCAGGACTCATTCCAGGGGCGCTCAGGGGACAATCTATGGTTCTGGGGATTTAACTGGAGTCAGCCATGGACTCTTCAAGTGTCCAAAGTTCTAAACTATCTCCATATATTTAAAACTATCTCCATATATTTATATCTCCATATATTTAAAATAACATATTAAAATAACATATACTGTCCTTGGGGGACAGTAGACACAATGGCCAGGAATATTGCCCAATAGTTGAAAGCCTGCCTCATGAGCTGGGGGAGAAGTTAGCTGGAATACAGAAGGGATCACTAAGTCAATGATGGTTGGAGGAATCCTTTGGGATGGGAGATGTGTGCTGAAAGTAGATAAATGACCAAACGTGATAACCTCACAGAATCTGTACTGCAAACCAGAAAGCCCAAAAGTAGAGAGAGAGAGAGTATGAGGGAATTTGTCTGCCATGGAGGCAGAGGGAGGGTTGCAAAGGGAGGTTATACTGGGAACATTGGCGGTGGAGAATGTACACTAGTGAAGGAATGGGTGTTTGATCATTGTATGATTGAAATTCAAATATGAAAGCTTGTAACTGTATCTCATGGTCAGTCAATAAAAAAATTGCCTGGGAAGCTGCTGAGAGGCGCAGTACGTGGAGCTCTGATTCTACATATATGTAAAGCTTTGTGTGACACCATTGGTAGACTCAGGTTAAAATGGGAAAATAGTGACTTTCCCTCTGATCAAAGACATTTTAGTGAGGGTTTGGTCACCAACAGGGTACTTGTGGGTTGGAGAGATAGTTTAGAACTTTGGACACTTGAAGAGTCCATGGCTGACTCCAGTTAAATCCCCAGAACCATAGATTGTCCCCTGAGCGCCCCTGGAATGAGTCCTGAGCACAGAGTCAGGAGTAAGTTCCAAGCACGACTCGGAGTAGCCCAAATCCTGCCCCCTGTCCTGCCATTGTGTATCCACACTGGAATCTGAGCTACCTATCCTCACTGAAAATTCTAGGGTTGTGATTCCAAAAATTCTGCTGTCTTGCTTGACATCAAAGAGAACCTCTGAAAATTTTGAGGGAATTGTTGAGAGCTATTTTCTGTTTGACTTTTATCATCCCCGTTTATCCTCTGTTTGGGCAAATGCACAGACTGACTTGGGTATTGCAGTATAGGAGAAAGGAGATATTTGGTTTTGGTTTTGGTTTTTGGGCCCCAGCTGGCTGTGCTCAGAGCTTACTCCTGGCTCTGTGCTCAAGAATCGCTTCTGGGGGTCTTGGGTGACCATGTGGGGTGCTGGAGATCAAATCCCAGTTGGGTGCATGCAATGCAAGCACCTTAGCTATGGTACTATCTCTGGCTCAGAAAGCAGAATTTTAGTACAAGACTCCCACTCCAGTATTTTATATATGTTATTTAAAATAAATATGTTATATAAAATAACATACATGTTATTTCATAAATATAAATAACATATTTATGTTATTTATCATAACATAATATGTTATTATATCACATAATAGCATAAAATTTACATATTTATGTTAACAATAAACATTATATGTTATTTTATCTTCCACAAATGAGTGCAGTCCTTCTATGTCTGTCCCTATCTTTCTGACTCATTTCACTTAGCATGATACTCTGCATGTCCATCCACTTATAAGCAAATTTCATTACTTCATCTCTCTTAATAGATGCATAGTATTCCATTGTGTAGATGTACCAAAGTTTCTTTCACCAGCCATCTGTTCTCAGGCATTCAGGTTGTTTCCAAATTCTGGCGATTGTGAACAGTGCTGCAATGAACATACAGGTGTAGATGTCATTTCTACTGTGGCTTTTTTTTTTTCTGCATCTCCAGGATATGTTCCCAGGAGCGGTACTGCTGGCTCAATTTCTAGTTTTTGGAAGAATGTACATATTGTTTTCCCAAAAGACTGGAACAGTCGGCATTCCCACCAACAGTTAAAGACCGTCCCTTTCTCCCCAGGCCACTTCGACGCATTTGCTTAGCATTCAGCATCCTCTGACCCTCCTCCACATACCTACCTGCAGGCCACGTGATGGAAACACTAAAAACTCATCTTTCCTGCTCCACAGTGGGGGTTCCAGGATCTGAATTTCAATAGGCCACAGAGATGCACAAGAATTAGAAGATGGGAGTGAGGCAAAGGCCTGAGTATCACTGGGCAGCTCTGCCCTTTGTGGCAGCCACAGTGCTGAAAGGGTCTGAGCAGCACCATCACCCCATTTCAGGAGGCTCCCCTGATCCCTTAAGTCCTTCCAAGGTTTTCATCTCTGCTGAACCCTGACTGAGAAGCCCTGCACAGCTTTCCCACCCTTCCACCAAATATTGCTTTAAGAAAATTGATGGGTGAACTCCCAGGTTCTTCGCAGAGCCAGAATGAGCCCTTGGGTGGCGCTTTGTCTAAGGTCCTTTTCTCATTTCAGAAATAAACTGCATATTTGAAGGCTGCTTTTGCTTTTCCTGTTACAACGATAAAATTACAAGTTACAAAATTGAAAGAATCCTCTCCTGTTCCAATTCATCTGTTGGAACAGGAAAAGCATTTTTCTAAAACTTGTTTCTCCTCCGGTTAACCATTTGGGGGATGAAGATCAGACTGTAGTCATTTCCAGATAGGATTTGCACCAGAATATGCAAAGAGCGTCAGTAACTAGAGGCGTGTGGGCCCAGCTCCTGACTTTTGGAATGTGGCTTTCTCAAGATGCATCCGTGGACCACGGAACCCGAATTTCTAAAATCCTCCCAGCACACTTTATTGTGCCAGCACATTTGAAAACAAATGTTTGGATCATCAGGAAAAATTACACCTGCACTAATATTCCTTCAATTTCCCCCAAAGAGTTGGTTTATCCATTGATTAAACTGTGACTTGACAGTTTGGTGCTATTTTTCTATAGGGTAAGTAGAGAAAAAGTCAATTAAAAGCCACGATGTCTTTTGTAAACATAAAATAAAAAGATGCTTAATATGTCACTCTCAATGTTGCTCCCATAATATTTCATGTAATAAATTTTATATTACTTTATTAATATAAATACAAAAATACAACCAGGCCAGGGAGATGTTCCTGGAGCACATGCTTTGTTTTTTTTTTTAATTTATTTTTTTAATAAGTGAATCAACATGAGGGTACAGTTACAGATTTATACATTTTTGTGCTCATGTTTCCCCCATACAAAGTTTGAGAACCCATCCCTTCACCAGTGCCCATTCTCCACCACTGGTAAACCCAACATCCCTCCCCAATCCCATCTCCCCCCACCCCACCCTGCCACTGTGGTAGGGCATTTCCTTTTGTTCTCTCTCTCTCATTAGGTGTTGTGGTTCACAATAGAGATGTTGAGTGGCCACTGTGTTCAGTCTCTAGACCACATTCAGCCCGCATCACCCTTCCCCCGCATGGCCTCCGACCTCATTATACTTGGTGATCCCTTCTCTGAGTTGCCCTCTCCCCAGAATGTGAGGCCAGCTTCCTAGCCCTGGAGTCAACCTCCTGGTATTTATTTCTACTATTCTTCTATTCTTGGGTGTTAGTCTCCTACTCTGTTATTCTATATTCCACAGATGAGTGCAATCTATCGTCCCCTAAAGCACCACTAGGATCCCCCACCCCAGAAAACAGGAATAATGAATCAAACAATAGAGGCAGTGTATTTTCCCTTTCTGCTGTGTGTCAGAAAGTTCAAAATTAAATCATATGCTATATTTAGTAGCACTACAGCACTGTAGCACTGTCGTCCTGTTGTTCATTGATTTGCTCAAGCGGGCACCAGTAACATCTTCATTGTTGTTGGATATCATTGGTTTGTCCTTTTCCCCTTGCCACTAGGAGCTTACGTTTATCAGTCACACCCATCAAAGTGCTCCGGAGTCACTCCCATTCCTTTGTTTATCGGTAACCACTTCTACCAGTTTATCTGCTCTTCCCTTAATATGACTGCTAATTTGTAAGGTCAGAACTTCTTAGGACACTGAATATTATAACATTGCCTTTCTCTCCTCTTTATGCCTTTTGAATAATTTACTTTAAAGCTATGTCTTTTTTGTATAGACACAAGAAGACAATATTATGTTTTTGTAATTTGGGACTTAATTGGCCTCGAATATTATGAATATTATTCCCTCCTGGGCATCTGCTTTCTCCACTTAAGCCTCAGTTGCCCTCAGTTCTTAGCACCCCAAAGTAGGGTCCCCGACGTGGGATGGGAAGGATCCAGGGCAAGCGGTGAGTTATGTGCTACCCTGGCATCGAGATGGGCCTGGCCAAAGTGCCTAATTCTTAACTATAAGTTAAGAGCTTGATCATAGACAAATGCTGTCATGATCCAATAGTAATTATGAGACCGGGACCCTGCTAGGGATAGGAAAGACTGTTCTGGCCTGAGCACTGTAGTCTGAGATTGAGATGGCCCCAGGAGAGCAATTCTATAAGCTTTAATGCATCTCTTATTGTGTCCATACAAAATGATTAATATTATGAAATCTTATATATTTGCTGGCTGAGGAGAAGAGAAACACATGCATGGGACTCTGCCCTTGGGTGGGTCCTCCTGCTGAAAGAGAATTAAGTCCTAGGAGAAGCATCCCCTGGGGGAAAGGAACCTTACCCTATTGCTGACCACACCTATGTATAGGCCTCAACCCCCTCATGCAGTGGAGATTTAACTAGGCTGTAAGAGTGGGTTGGGGGCCAGATCCACGGGGGCCAGAGCCACAGATCGAGAGAGAGGAGTTCCAGAGAAGAGCAGAGAAGGAGAATGAAGTAGCATGCGGGAGGAAGAAGCAGGAGGAGAATCAGAGGAGAATGGAGATGAGATTGGAATAAACTGAGAGTGAGACCAACAATCTTGGCTCCGTTCCGTCCCTTCCCTCGCCCGCACTTTTCTTTTTATTTTTGTGTTTTACACAATTGTGAAACTTGTTACTGTTTTTGGCATATCGAATATGCCATGGGTAGCTTGCCAGGCTCTGCCGTGGCTATATCTAGTAAAAACAAAAATTATTCTAGATTACAGGTATAGATATCACATTTCCTCTAGATGATTATCTCCTTCCTTCTCAAAAATGTGTCCTTTTAAATTTATTTTCATTATTTCATTTTGATTCTTTTAATATTATAAACAGCTTTGAATACAGACAGGATATCATTTTTAAGGTAATTAATTGCCTTTCTTTGGCTTTGGTCGCTTCAAGATGATTGACACAATTGATTATTCTTAACAACAATTATATTCAGCATATGAAGGTCTCAGAGGATTAGGCCAACATAGGCAGTCTTTATATTATTTTATATTATTTATTATTTTATTATATATTATTTTATATTATTTATTCAGATTACATTATATATTTTTATATATAATGGACAATATATATAAAAAATAAAATTGCAAATCCCCTTTCACTGCAAGACTTCTCTCTCCTATGCTAAATAAACCTCCTTAAGCAAATTAGTGTATGGTCGCCCAGATTTTCTTTTTTTAAACATATAATAACAAACACGTTTCCAACTATGATTGTATTTTACATATTTTTCCACAACTTGCTGTTTCTCTTACAATACACAGTTTATATTTCCCGCCCATGTCAATATTTATGAATCTGTCATTATTTTCAACAGATATATACAAGCCATTTATAGATGTGTCCATTTATTTTAGCAATCCTCTACTGAACAAAAAGCTCTTTTAGTCAACAACATAGTGCTTCCACTTGGGAATTCTGGGCGGGGGGAAGTTCAAAGTTCCTTTCTACAAACACTACCACTTACTATTCAGTCTCTAGCTCCTGGTAACATTGCTAAATCTCTGAGGCTTATAGTCCATCAGTAAGGAATTCTCTAATCCTAATGAATTTGAGAGAGAAAAAAATATGGCAAAAATTGGAAATACTTTAAACCAAGCACACACTGCCAACCTATTTAAATGAGCATTTTATTTTCACGAGCTTGATTCTCATATATGAGCCTTTAGAGCAAATATGTACCACCCATACAGCCAGATCAAGATGCTTAGCAAGGATTTTCTTTTACCATCAAGTCGATACACAAGTTTTTAAGACAGCGATCACGTAGTTTTCATTTCCACAGCAAACAAAGCCTACTCTTTGATTAATAAATCAAAAAGGAAAGAGAATTATGAGGCTTGCCTCTTACCGGCATCCCCTAGAAATCTAGCTATCTGTAGAAATCTAGCCCTGATCCAAAGCAGGAACTCTTGAAAGAAAACAAGAGGCACAGTTCACACTCACTAGAGACTGGAAGCTTTTTGTAATCACAAGCTTGGTTCATGTTACCCTAAAAATAATGAACTCTTTTGATAAATGTTTATAGAGAAAGTTTTATATGGCTAAGCATCTCATCGACCAATGAGCTATTTTTCTCTGAGGAGTAACAAAATAAATAAAGAAACAGATGCGAATGTCTGATTCTGTTTGTCAGGGAATTACTTGATGTAACCACAAGTATTTTGCTAAGCGTTTTATCTCCATGTGTGGGGTTGAGAACCGGGGTAAAGAGGAATCAGGCATGAGTGTCACATTCATCCCTTAGGTCTCCTGACTGCTGTGCACTCACATGCATTCATTCCCGCATCAATCATTTAACAAATGCTCACTGCCAGGACACATCACTAAACTGAAGCCCTTTCAGAGGATTTATTCAAGAGAACTGCTTTAAATGACTACCAACTCTGACGTGATTAAGACATTAAGTTAATGCTACTTTTTTAAATCCCTCAAACGTCTGAGTTTGGGAAGTGATAACCCACCTCCTTATTCCAGAAGCGAAAAAAAATTGTGGATATTCTCACCAGCAAAATGCTCAGACACACAAAATTTTTCGGGGACCAAATTTAATAAAACGGCATTTATTTCAATAGAAGCAATTCATCAAATGATACCAAGATACCAACAAAAGACATTTGGTGGTCATACTTTGGTATAACTTTTCTTATAAATTTATTTAGAAACTAAAAAGAAATGCATGGTTAGATCTCACTTGCTATTTTTCAAATCAGAAAATAAAGTCACCTTATAAAAGACCAGAAAGAAATATATTCTAAGAATGTTCCTCTACTGCCATCTTGTGGATTTGGGGTGAAAAATTTTGTAAAAAGCTTTGCTTTAAACATGTGCTACACCTACTCCATCTTTGTTCCACACCCACACTTCCCTTTTAAAAATCATAGTAAAGTATGCTGCTTTCAGCATGAAACCACTAAAAATATTTCAGTGTGCATTTCTCAAGAACAGAATAATGTTTAACTCCAACACGCGCACACCTAAACATCATCACCATACGTGCAGTAGCATCCAGCATCCGTTCCATAGTAAAATTTAATCTATTGTTCCCCAAATATTCTTTATTGCTTCTGTTTTTCAGTCCCTGATCCGCTCAGGATTCCATAGGAGCATTTGATTGTTTGTATCCCTTTAGTCTCCTTCAGTTCAGAACAATCCTCCCAACTCCCTCTGAAAAGTTGCGACATCAAATCCTCTGAAAAGTCCAGACCTGCAGGATGCTGAACTTTGTAAAATCACCTGTTTTCTCATAATGAGATTCAGGTTAAATATTTATAGCAAGTATGCCACAGAAGTCATTTAAGTCATCATGAACTTCTCATACTTGTCATACGGGAGGAACATAATGTCAGCTAAGACCAGTATTGATGTTGTCAAGTTTACGTACTTACTTAAAGTAGTAACCACTGGGATTTTCCAGTGTAAAAGCATATTTTCCCCTTAATTAAACTATTCTAATGTGGGGCTTGTTTCCAACAACATTTACCCAGTCATATTTACACCAAATAATCATCTTTATATAAACTAATGTGGGCGTTACAAAACAGTTTTCTGTGTGTATAGTTCCTTCCACATTTAGTAGCTGACACTTTTCTGTTAGAGTTAAAGCCAAAGCAGAGGGGCAGTCTCAGGCCGGGGCCAATACCGGCTCGCACTCCGACGAGGTTCAACCCGGGTGGCCATGCTCTTACACGGCCGCTTTGCTGCTGAACAACCAAGATCCAGAGCCAGCTAAATTACTTCTGGTCCCAGCAAGTGCTTGCAGCCATGTCTCCAGACTGTAAACTAAGCATTTGCCCCATGCCGGCTAAGGAGGGAAATATCCTTCTTCCTTGGTTTTTCTTCCCTCTATGGGAAGAAGCGGCGTGGCGTTTGCCATATTATGGGACATTTAAACAGCTATGAACTTGGTTGCGCGGGAAGGAGGAAAAAAAAATGTGTTTTGAACTTGAAACAGCGGGATGCTTGGGCAGTCTCTGGCCGGGGCGATACCATCTCGCACTCCGCCGAGATTCGACCCGGGTGGCCAAGCTTTTGCACTGCCACTTTGCTGCTGAACGACCAAGATCCAGAGCCAGCTACACTACTTCTGGTCCCAGCAAGTGCTTGCAGCCATGTCTCCAGACTGTAAACTAAGCTTTTGCTCAATGCTGCCCCAGGAAGGGAAATGATGCAATTTCCAACATAATTCTCCCTGGGCTTAACTACTAAAATACAGAAATCCTAGACCACGTGGCCACTACCGTGGCCACGTGACTTTATATCTCTTCATTCTCATCAGTGGAAAACTAATTATCAAATGCTTCCTTGTCAGTAGGGCCATATTTTGGGGTGATAAACTCCAACAAGAATAGTGAGTTCTGTGTTGAAACTCAAACAACAATAGTGAGTTTTGTGTTGAAATATGGAATGTAATCAAGGTAAAGAGAAAATGATGTGAAATTTATCAGTTATGCAGGTGGGGTGGGGTTGGGGGCTTGGGGGTGGGAGGTATACTGGGTTTTCTTTTTGGTGGTGGAATATGGGCACTGGTGAAAGGACGGGTGTTTGAGCATTGTATAACTATGACATAAACCTGAGAACTTTGTAACTTTCCACATGGTGATTCAATAAAATAAATAAAAAAATAACAAAAATAAAAAAATTAAGAGAAAAAAAAAGTCAAAGCAGAACTTGACTCTTTATATATCCCCTTTGCAGTTATTTCAAGGATTACATGGATTCATGGATGTTTACCTCAATGTAATATAGACTATTACTATTATTATATTAGTAATGATATAATCACAGGGGAATTGGGCCTCCATGGGCGTCTGGCCCCCACTCATGACTTTCTCAGCCTTTATGGTTTATACAAGCATTTTTCCTTACACGGAAATAAACCTCAAGATCCCAGCCCTCTCTTGGAGAGCCTGGCAAGCTACTGAGAGTATCCCGCCTGCACGGCAGAGCCTGGCAAGCTGTCTGTGGCGAACACAACATGACAGAAACAGTAACAACAACGGTCCTCATTACCCTGACCCTGAAAGAGCCCCCAATATGCCATTGGGCTACAGTAGCACGCGACAGGGATAAATGGAGACGTTACTGGCGCCTGCTAGAGCAAATTGATAAACAACGGGATGATAGTGATACAGTGATACTATCATTGTTATTGATAGCCAAATAATTCTGCTCTTAACTAGTTAGCATTCCTTCAAGTTGCCTCAAGTATCCTCAATACATGCCCCGATAATTCTGTGACCATTTTCTTCTGTTCTGGTGCAGCAAGATACCTAGGATCACTGTGTACTTCGACTTTCCCTGAAATCAGCTATTTTCCCACACACCCACACTCAGCTTGGTGGAATCTGAGGTGTAGGAGCAGTGACATCGTTTCACTTCTAGGTGGTTTCACTTCTACTAGAAAACTATTCTCTTGACCTGGAGAGAAAGATGAATGGTTTGGAGCATATGCTTTCCATGCAGGAGGCCAGGATTCACTCCCTGGCGTTCCATGGTTCCCTGAGCACTGACAGAAGCAACCATTAAGCCAGGAGTGGCTCCTAAGCACTGCTGGGTTGCAGGCCCTAAAACAAACAAAAATGAGTGTTGATCAGAGATAAAGGTCAATAATCATGCACACACACATATACACCTGTATGCACTTCTTAATCATTAATTCCAACTTTATGATATAGTAGCTTGCAGCAGACCATTCTTCTAACAAGAAAAACTAGAAAATACTGGTTTAAAATTTTCTATCGTGAAAAAAGTCAAAATATTAACAAAATCAGCCTGAACTTGAGAGACTCAATGCAGAAAGAAGGGAATTCATTAAAGTGAGACTTACTTTTTACATGCTGCTTTTCTCTCGGGATATTTCTCAGGGAATAAGAGAAGAAGGGCAGCTTTAGGTCACTCTGGAGCTGGGAAAACTAAAAATGCAGTTGTCAGTTTGATGACTCCATTGTCCGAGAGAGATAGTGGGGACACAGGATAGACTTCAATACTTGGGACAGATTTCTTCCTAGGCACATTGAATTTTAAACTCTACAGAGGATGAGAGTAAGAAGTCAGACACAAAACATCAGCTGAACAGAGCAAGTTGTGACTGACAGGTTCACAGTGCTCAGGGGAGAACATTGGTGTCTCACCTGCCAATAAGAAGAACCCCTAGCAAGAAGACCATAATTCAGTTGGAACTCTTAGAGGGCTGCAACCTAAAAGTAGGGTTGGACCAGAGGTAAACAAGGGCATACAAAGTGTCTGGTTGAATTAAAGTGACTGAGTGATCTGCTACCTGAATGGTTACTGCATAGTATTTTAAAAAATGTATAGAGGCTGCAGTGAACATAAGAATATAGATGTCTTTTCTGTATCACCGCTGAATTTCCTGGTACCTTATTTCTACCTATTCCCTGCATATAATCATTTCTCTTAGTTTCTGGTTTATTCTCCCTGTGTGCTAATGTCAGCTTATACAGATATTCCTTCTAAAACTGCATAGTACTCCATCAATCAGTCCCTTCATGAATGATCAGGATATTTTTAACATTTTGCTATTAAAATTATTCAAATACATATTTCATACTTTTCATATTCAGGATGATAAATTTGTAGAATTGCAGTTGCCTTATCAATCTAAAATATTGTTAAATCTCCTTTTGTAGGAGTCATTATAATTTTACACTACCACTAGTAAAGTTTGAAGGTTACTGTTTTTGGACTGTTGTCTACAGAATGTGTTTCCAAGCTTGCTAAAACTCCTTTATTCTTGCTGGTAAGCTAATCATTTTGTTTAATTCTTAACTGAGAAAACTGAAGAAATCGGAACTGCCACAATGTCCCATTGCCACAGTCTTTGTGTCTACACTTCTCCGCTTTCTTTGCTATTACTATGAATGTTTTCTTCATTCCTATTTTCATTCATGTATTAGATAGTTTCTTTCTCTTGTACTGGAGAAGATAACTGCAAGCATTTTATACTTCTCTTTTACACTGCCAGTGTTTTTCCTCTGTTGGATTGTTTGCTTCAACATACAAATATACTATTGCTTCTCCCATAAGAAAGGTAAGTAGACACTTCTTGGAGTGGATACTCTTGAACAACATAGGTGAGAAATGGAGGTTAAAAAATACCTTCTATTCTTAGTGACTAATTATTCAATTTATTTATTAGGTGGCTTTTCCCCTTTAGTAAATCAACTGGTCACTTGACACAACTGACTAAAAAAATAAGTTATAGAAAATTTAAAGTTGTAGCTTGGGGAAGGTCATTTCCCTCACTGCAAAAAGACACTGTGGCCTACATAAAAGCGAAAATGACCAAGGCTCATAAGGCTATATTTAGCCTTCCATTGTCTAATACATTATCTGTAAAGGCACACAGGTGTCAGTCAGTGAAAAACCTTTTCTTCCCAGTCTTGGTGCTCAATTAAAACAAAGTAGACAATATTTGGAGGCTATGCTGGCTTTCCTAGTAGATGCTAGTCTATATGACCTATTTTTATTTGTCCTTTCCTATTTTGTAAACATTTATTTTTAAATAATTATGGGTTGGAGGGGAGTTTCAAAATAGAACAGAAGGATTCCCACATTTCCTTCACCCAGTTTGCTCCAAACTTATGTTACATGTAATAGTTATAGAACAGTATCAAAACCATGAAACTATCTTTGGTACAATGCCTATATATAATTATGTATATTTTTGTAAATTTGGGGGACACATTTGGCTGTGTTCAAGATATAATCCTAGCTTTGTGCTTAGGAAATTCCTGGCAGGGCTCAGTAGAACATATGTGCTGGTGAGATAGAACCCAGGTTCTCTGTTTAAGGCAAGCTCCTTGCACAATGTACTACTTTCCAAGTCCAAATAATTTTGTTATTTTAGCTCATGTGTAGGTTCACTGCTATCATTACTACAGTCCAGATACAAAACTAAGCCATCATAAAAAAAATATCTTGGCAGAGATGGTTCCAGACCCCACAACAGATTGAGTCATCCAGGGCACCCTGAAGTAAGTCGAGAGGAGCCCAGCATCCACCCAAACAGAGCCCCAGCAGCCAAAACCTCCACACTCCACAATCACAGCCATGCTCACACCTGGACCATGCTGCTTGGGATGAGCCTCATCCAGAAATTAATCTGTTGAAAAACTCAGGTATGCAGGGTTTGTGACTGAAATCTCCAGGCTCTCATGGAGTCTGGGATGGGCTACCCCCCCATCTGCCTGTTCGTCCAGAAGCCTGCCAGTCACACACATGAACTACCTCCAGTGCCAAATAATCTCATTAACTGGCCATGATCCAGAGACCCATATAAATCTCAAAATTGTGCCAAGCTGAATTGTCGGGGGCACCCATATAAATCTCAAAATTGTGCCAAAGCTGAATTGTCTGGGGCACCTAAAGTCACCATCCAGTTAAAAATTTAACTCCTACTCCATCACCCCATTCAAAAATTTTAAATTCCTGAAGAAAATGTGACCATGCAACATCTCAAACTCTACATCACTTATAAACTAGGAGTATCAAATCACATTGAATGGGATAGTAAGTAGAAAGCAATCAATCTTGATCAACAACATATAAATAAACAATACTTAACCTTTTAAAACATATTAGTAATATCTTAAACATGAGTTTAAGGGCTCCATGATGAGATACAATAATTTTCACACACTTTCTTTTAAGAAAACATTTTTGATCATTTTATATAATTATTTATAACAAGCAATATGAAATAAATTATTCAGGGCCTGCTATAGGGGCAGCTTGAGGGTGGCTGGGAAAATTGGAAATAGTATTGGTGGGAAGGTGCAGTGCTGGTGGGATTGGTGCTGGAATATTGAATGTAACAAATAATCTTACACAACTTTATTAAAAATAAATAAACTATCTTCTTAGTGCTGCTTCTTTATAGTCATACACATATCCTTTTCTCTACCTAGTGTACTTTTAATTTTTAAGTAATATATTGTCTCATATGGTATTTTAGTACTGTTGCACACATATATCTAAAAATTCCAAGAACAGATGTCCATAATTTTATGACCAAACAGCTCACCAAAGCTCTGTTTTGAGTCTGGCCTCAGAGTTAATGGTTTGTTTTACTGCCATAAAAAGAACTTAAAATACACCCGAGCCTTTCTAAGGATATTTAACAGTCAAATATATTTTAGTTAACTTATTCTATTTTTGTCCTGGTTTGAAACAAGGATTTTGAAAAAAAATACCCTTAGTAAGCGATTGTTTAAAATACCTTCTCCAATGACCTAGTTACATGTGCAATAAGACAATGCAATCTGGAGCCAGAGCTATGAGGAATAACATTAGATCACTTTCTTTCTCCAATGTGCAAAGAAGTAAAAGTTATATGTCATAAATGTTTAATATGCTACTACAGTGGAAGTACTAGGTTATCTCCCAATATTTACCATTTTCCTTCTGCTATTCTTCCATCCTTCCCTTTTTGTCATCCTCTATTATTTCCATCCAAAGTAATGCCCCCAAAGACTTTTAAGTCTAATATATCTGAATAATCTCTCCTAGCTATCACAATTTTTGAAGAACTGAATATATGATATACTTTTATACTAAAAATATTACCCAACACTGCATAGTTCTGTAATCGGCACTTTTCTGCTCTGCACGTGAACATTTTCCCATGTCACCAAGCACTGCATTATTCTTAAGGGTAAAGAGAATTCTGACAAAAGAACAGATTGAGCTAACATGGGTACACCTTATGGTTAAAGTATATATGAATGCTGAATAAAATCTAATACCCAAATTAATAAATGTTAATATATAGAATAACACAGCGGGCAGGGCGTTTGCCTTGCATATGGCCGACCCGGGTTCGATTCCTCTGTCCCTCTCAGAGAGCAAGATACCAAGAGTATCCCGCCCACATGGCATAGCCTGGCAAGCTACCCGTGGCATAATCAATATTCCAAAAACAATAACAAGTCTCACAATGGAGACGTTCCTGGTGCCCACTCAAGCAAATCGATGAACAATGGGAGGACAGTGCTACAGTGCAACTACAAATTCAAAATCATCAAATTCAACATATAGAATAAACTGAAAGCAAAGTAAATTTCATAGTTCTGAAGGGAAGAAATTCTTGATTCGGATGATTATATCAGGGTGATCCTGTAAGCATACCTGCATTCGGAGAAACCCCTCAGTCCTGGGTAACCAGAACACTGGTCATGCTCAGAACAGTGAGATGGAAGTTGTGTAGGCATGCCAAGCTAAATATGGGCTCTATAAAGTGAGAATCTAATGCTCTTGATTCTCTTCTCCGTATTTCATGATTCTCTTTAATTTCCTTTTAAATGAAAATGTAAATGAAAAGACAAATAGGTATTTATAAGTCTTTTCTCTTATATGATTTAAGATACTCTAGTATTATGTCCAATTATAGCTATAATATTTTGACAGTATTACCTTGTTCACAGCAGAACCTGGCAACCTACCCGTGGCATGTTCGATATGCCAAAAAACAGTAACAACAGTGGGCCTCATTCACCTGACACCGAAAGATCCCCCAATATGGCAGCTTAAGAAGGATGAGCTAGGAGAGGCTGATAAAATCTCAGGAACGAACTAGACTGCCAAGACAAAAAAGAATGAAAATGACTGTCTGTACTTCCCACACACGTACGCTGGCATTAAAAGCATCCATCAAGGACCTGATGATGCCAGTGCAGAAGATCAAGTATGACATCATTGGTCTGAGCAAAACGAGAAGGAATCGATCAACTCACACCATTTTCAACACTGGAGAAGAGTTGTTCCTCAAAACATGTGACAACAGACGGATTGGTGGTATCAGTGTCCTTGTCAGCACGAACTTGGCCATGAGCATTGATTCATTCGAATGGCTAACAACCCGAATCAGTCGATTACACTTAAATAGATGTGGCTCACTGCCGGCAGTTTCTATCTTCATCATCCACGCACCAACATCCAACTCTGATGAAGAAGAAATTGAGAAATTCTACATGGAACTGGAGAAGTTGTATAAAGAAGACTACACCTTCTACAAGATCATTGTCGGTGATTTTAATGCCAGATAGGACTGAGAAGGTTGCCTGAAGAATTCCACATTGGGACCCATGGCCTAGAATGAACAGGGTGAGAGACTGAGTTGATCATGTCGACAAAGACCATCCATGGTAACTCACAGTTCCAGAAGGCCGAATCTAAGTGTTGGACATGGGAGTCTCCCCGTGGACAGTTCCACAACAAAATTGACCACATCATATTCAATCGAAGGTTTTACCTCAGCGATGTCGCTGTTGTCCCAA
Source organism: Sorex araneus (assembly GCF_027595985.1). Lineage (NCBI taxonomy): Eukaryota > Metazoa > Chordata > Mammalia > Eulipotyphla > Soricidae > Sorex > Sorex araneus. The sequence goes on from NC_073313.1 coordinate 64,518,545, forward strand.
AATTCCAAATGAGATCAAACCACCATCTCCTTCGTGAAAAATTCTCCTTCACAGAGCGTGAAGAAAGAACTGCAAAGTTTAAGTTTAAGAAGAGAACTCCCAGAATGACCACCAACTGGGAGCGCTTTGGCACTATTGAGGCAATGTGGAAAGATGCTGTTGTTGACTACATCAATGAGGAATATGACCAACTGGTTCAGGACCTCCATGACTGTGTGAAGAATGGTGAGAGTGGGAAAGCCACAGACGCCTGTCTTCGGGAACTATCAAGCTCATTTGCCAACGTGGTTTGGCACAAGCCTCAGGCAAACAGAAGCTAAGGTCTGAGCTCACAAAGCTGTGCAGAGACGCGATAAAGGAAGATCTCAAAGAGAGAAGAGCAGAAGTGTTGGCCGATGCGGCAGAAGCTGAGAAAAGTATTTGCAACGCTCAGCTGTCCTTCACCAACTACAAGACCAAGATGACTGCCCTCTGACGTTCTGATAGATCTTTTTCATCTTCCAGAAAGGCAATGGAGAAGATTTTTCATGAATTCTACTCAGATCTCTTTGACAGCCATGTCCACCTACTCACAAACCAAATTCCACAGGATGGATATGTCATTCCCAACGTCCTACCTTCCGAAATCCTACACAACATTTCATCAGTAAAGACACATAAGGACCCGGCCCAGACAAGATCAGACCCGAACATCTGAAGAATCTGCTGCCAGTACTCCTCAATACACTGGCATGGCTCTTCACATGCTACCTGTCCATATTCAAGGTTCTGTCCCAATGGAAAACCAGCAGGACCGTTCTGTTGTACAAGAAGGGAGACATCCACGACATCAGCAACTATCGCCCAATCTGCGTGTTGTCCGTTGTCTATAAGTTGTTCACTCGAGTCATCCTGAATAGAATAGGCCAAACACTAGATGAAGGACTATCATGCTAGCAAGCCAGTTTCAGAAAAAGATTCAGCACAATCGACCATATCCACACAGTGGCCAAGCTCATTGAAGTTTCGCGAGAGTTCAAGATGCTGCTCTGTCCAATGTTCATTGATTTAAAGAAGGCCTTTGATTCTGTTGAGACTGAAGTGGTTATCGAAGCCCTAGCCAAACAGGGTGTTCAAACTCAGTACATCAAGATCCTCCTTGAGCTGTATTACGGATTCACCATGAGGATCTCACCATTCTACAAGGAAGTGATCATCGACTAAAAGAGAGGGGTTCAGCAGGATGACACCATTTCACCGAAATTCTACACTGCCACCCTTGAGAATGTCATGCAACAACTGGAATGGGAAGGAATGGGAGTGAAGATAGATGGTCAGCAACTACACCACCTCCGCTTCATTGATGACATCCTTCTAATAACACCAAACAGTAGCCAAGAGGCACAAATGCTGGCAGACTTCAACCGTGAGTGTGGAAAGGTCAGACTTCAGCTGAATCTCACCAAAACAGTGTTCATGAAAAACGGACTAGTCCCTGACTTTCCATTTGCTCTCAATGGAACGAACATTTCCAAATGCAGCAGCTATGTGTACCTGGGTCGAAAGTTCAGCATGAAGAATGACTTGGGGCCAGAACTGCGCCAATAAGAGAGCAGCATAGAATGCCTTCAAGAGCATTGAAGAAGTGGTTAAGAGGACAAGAACCTCTGGCTCCGAGCACATCTTTTTGACTTTACCATTCTTCCTGCACTAACATACGCCTCAAAGACCTGGGCCCTACGAAAATAGGATGAGAATGCTGTTTGGGTATCCCAAAGAGGAATCAAAAGAGCTATGCTTGGAGTATCACATTTGACTCAAGTGAGAGAAGGAATCCAGAGTTCCGACCTCTGTCAATGATCAAGAATCAGGGACGCTGTCTCGTTGCCAAGGCATCCAAAATCAGATGGGCCAGACACGTGATGCAATTTAGAGACGACTGCTGGACTAGAGCTGTTATGGACTGGATTCCACCGGACGTGAAAAGACCACGTGGCTGCCCACCTACGAGATGGTCAGAATACTTCGTCAAGACTCTGAGTTTGAGGCTCTTGTTCTTGGAGCGAGCAGATAACATTGGGCTACACTAGCACATGACAGGGATGAATAAACACATTACTGGTGCCCGCTTGAGCAAATCGAAGATCAACGGATGACAAGTGATACAAGTGATGCCTTGTTCTTGGTCTTAAAGGAAATGCTTCGCAATCTTTTGTGTTCATTTTACTTTATTATATAAAATGATGCCCCGTTGTATTTATAGTTTTATAAGACTTCTGTAAAACTTAAATGGATTCATATTATTTGTCTTAATTTGCATTATTTCATAAAAGTATGTACGTTTTCTCTTTTGGTCTACTATTTTATCCTTTTATCCTTTGAATAAGACTACTTGGGACTTGTTTGATTTGGTACATGCACACTTGCAGGATTTTTTAATCTAATTCCTTATGTTAAAGTGGCCTCTAACATTTTTTCTAGCACTATCTTCTGATTTTGTATCTGTATAACAGATCTCTAAAATTTATGGGCATAATTTCTCTTAATATACTTTTTAGCACAATTTATATGGGTGGGGTTACTTGTTCTGAAAATTTTAGTTATATTAACCGAAATCTTAAAAATACGATCTGAGGCTCTCCGCCTAGATGAGATCCAGAGCAGCCATGCACGACACAGCCACTCTGCTCCTTAAAGACTATGATCCAGGAGGTCTACTAACCCATTTTGGCACCCAGAGACTTATAGAAATTCATCTAGACTGTGAGCTGAGCTACGACCCCATGCCGCCCGGGGAGGGAGAAGGACTTTCTCTCCCAATGCTTTCTTTCTACGGGGAAGATGGCAGCAGCAGCAGCAGTAGCACCCACGTGACATCTGCCGTTCTCCAGAACTCACAACCCAAAGGTACGAGAACGCAAGTAGTGATGTGGCATGCAAGAGAACATGGGATGGGGGGTGTTACCGGCATGCTCTCCGCCCAGATGAGATCCGGAGCAGCCGAGCATGACCTGGCCCATTTTGGCACCCAGAGACTTACAGAAATGCATCTAGTGTGTAAAGTGAACTAAAATAACAGAAATCAAAAACTGTGTGGCCGCATTATCTTCATTCTCAGCAATGGAAAACAAACTATCAAATGATGCCTTTTCATACCTCAACAGAATCAACAAGATAGACATTGTACCAGCTATCTTTTCAGACCATGATGCTCTGAAGATAAAAGTTAATCATGGACAGATGCAGAAAACCAAATCAAACACCTGGAAATTAAATAGCTCGATGTTGAACAATGAGTTTGTCAGGGAGGAAATCAAGGAAGAAATCAAAAGGTACCTGGAAACAAATGAGAATGAAGGCATGAGCTACCAGAACCTGTGAGACGCAGCTAAAGCCATATTAAGGGGAAATTTTATAGCTCTGCAAGCATATCTCAGTAAGGAAGAAAGGGCCCACATAAATAACTTGACTTCACAGTTCAAGACCTTAGAAAAGGACCAACAAAAGGAGCCCAAACCAGGCAGAAGGAGAGAGATAATAAAACTTAGAGCAGAAATTAATGACATGGAAACACAAAAGACAATCCGAAAGATCAATGAAACCAAGAGCTGGTTCTTCGAGAAAATAAACAAGATTGATAAACCACTAGCAAGACTCACAAAGAAAGAGAGAGAGAGAACCCTTATAAGCTGAATCAGAAATGAAAAGGGGGACATCACAACAGAAACCAATGAAATTCAAAAGATCATCAGAGACTACTTCAAAAATCTGTATGCCACGAAACAAGAGAACCTAGAAGAAATGGATAAATTCCTTGACTCCTATAATCTCCCAAGGCTTAACCAAGAAGACCTGGAGTACCTGAATAGTCCAATTAACATCAAGGAAATTGAAATGGTAATCAAGTCTTCCCAAAAACAAAAGCCCAGGTCCAGACGGATTCACTAGCGAGTTCTTCCAAACATTTAAAGAGGACCTAGTGCCAGTCCTTCTCAAGCTTTTCCAGGAAATTGAAGAAACAGAAACCCTCCCAAACAGTTTCTATGAGGCTCATATCTCCCTAATACCAAAAGCAAACAAAGACACCACAAAAAACAAAACTACAGGCCAATATCCCTGATGAACACAGATGTGAAGATTCTCAACAAAATATTAGCAAATTGAATTCAACAACTCATCAAAAAGATCATACACCACGACCAAGTGGGATTCATCCCAGGGATGCAAGGATGGTATAACATCCAGAAATCAAACAACATAATCCATAATATCAACAAAAGAAGAGATAAAAACCATATAATCATATCAATATATACAGAGAAAGCATTTGACAAGATCCAGCACCCGTTTATGATGAAAACGCTAGCCAAAATGGATATAGAAGGGACCTTCCTCAATATAGTCAAAGCCGTTTATCACAAGCCTACGGCAAGCATCATCCTCAATGGGGAAAAACTAAGGGCCTTCCCTCTGAGAACAGAGACGAGACAAGGATGCCCACTCTCTCCACTTCTGTTCAATATAGTACTGGAAGTACTTGCAATAGCGATTAGGCAAGAAAAAGATATTAAGGGTATTCAGGTAGGAAAGGAAGAGATCAAGCTCTCACTATTCGCAGATGATATGATACTATACCTAGAGAACCCTAAAACCTCTACCAAGAAACTCCTAGAAACAATAGACTCGTATAGTAAAGTTGCAGGCTATAGAATCAATACCAAAAAGTCCATGGCTTTCCTATATGCAAATAATGAGAGAGAAGAAAGTTACACAAGAAAAACAATCCCGTTCAAAATTGCGATTCAAAAAATCAAGTACCTCGGAATCAGCTTAACAAAGGAGGTAAAGAACTTGTATAATGAAAACTATAAAACGCTACTTCAGGAAATAAAAGAGGACACGAGGAAAAGGAAAGACATCCCCTGCTCATGGTTTGGAAGAATTAATATTGTCAAGATGGCAATACTCCCCAAAGCATTGTACAAATTCAATGCGATCCCTATAGGGATTCCCTTGACATTCTTCAAAGAAATGGAGCAAGCGCTCCTGAAATTCATATGGAACAATAAGCCCCCACGAATAGCTAAATAAATTCTTGGGAAAAAGAAAATGGGAGGAATCAACCTCCCCAACTTCCAACTCTACTACAAACCGGTAGTCATTAAAACAGCATGGTACTGGAACAAAGGCAGAGCTGCAGACCAATGGAACAGGGTTGAATACTCTGACACACACCCCCAAATACATGATCATCTAATCTTTGATAAGGAAGCAAAAATGTGAATTGGAGAAAGGAAAACATGTTTAACAATTTGTGCTGGCAAAACTGGACAGCTACATGCAAAAAATGGACTTAGACCTCCACCTATCACCCTGTACAAAAGTCAGATCAAAATGGATTAAAGACCTCAACATCAGACCAGAATCCCTAAGGTACATTGAGGACAAGGTTGGCAAAACCCTCCACAACATTGAAGCCAAAGATATCTTCAAAGCTGACTAGCCACTTGCCAAGCAAGTGAAAACAGAGATAAATAAATGGGACTATCTCAAACTAAGAAGCTTCTGCACCTCAAAAGAAACAGTGACCAAAATACAAAGACAATCTACAGAATGGAAAAGGATATGTACACAGTACCCATCCGATAATGGGTTGATAACAAGAATATACAATGCACTGGTTGAACTCCACAAGAAGAAAACTGCCAACCCAAGCAAAAAATGGGGTGATGAAATGAACAGAAACTTTCCCAAAGAAGAAATCCGAATGTCTGAGAGGCACTTGCGAAAATGTTCCACATCACTAATCATCAGGGAGATGCAGATCAAAACAACCATGAGATATCATCTCACACCACAGAGACTGGCCCACATACCAAAAAACAAAAGCAACCGGTGTTGGCGTGGATGTGGGGAGAAAGGGACTCTCCTTCACTGCTGGTGGGAATGCTGACTGGTTCAGCCCTCTTGGAAGACAATATGGAAGATTCTCAAAAAGTTAGAAATTGAGCTTCCATTTGACCCAGCAATACCACTCCTGGGAATATATCCCGGAGAGGCAAAAAGGTATAGTAGAGATGACATCTGAATTTCTATGTTCATTGCCGCTCTGTTTACAATAGCCACAATATGGAAAAAAACAGAGTGCCCGAAAACAGATGACTGGTTAAAGAAACTCTGGTATATCTAACAATGGAATACTATGTAGCTATCAGAAAACATGAAGTCATGAAATTTGCATATAAGTGGATCAACATGGAAAGTATCATGCTGAGTGAAATGAGTCAGAAAGAAAGAGACAGACATAGAAAGATTGCACTCATATGTGGAATATAAAGTAGCTGTGAGGTACAAGCTTACAATGTTGCAATTTCTGGCAGATATTTCTCTGGACTTAGTTACTAAAATACTAAAATACAGAAATGCAAACCTGTGCGGTGGCTAGTGTGGCCTCTCGACCTCATATCTCTTCATTCTCAGCAATGGAAAACAAATTATCAAATGCTTTCTTTTCAGCAGGTCGACTTTAGGGGGGAGAAATTCCAAATCAATAATAGTGAGTTTTTGTTGAAATATTGAATGTAATCAAAGTAAAGTGAAAGTAAAGTAAAATTTACCAGTTACTCATGCGGGGTGGGGCGCTGAGGAGGTGGGGGAAGGGGGAGGTATACTGTGATTCTTGGTGGTGGAATATGTGCACTGGTGAAGGGATGGGTGTTCGAGCATTGTTTAACTGAGACTTAAACCTGAAAGCTTTGTAACTTTCCACATGGTGATTCAATAAAACAATAAATTTTACAAAATGATGCCTTTTCAGCAGGTTTGATTGTTGGGGGAAAATTCCAAATAATAATAGTTCCCTGTTGAAATATTGAATGTATCCAAAGTATAGATAGAATAAAGTGAAGATCATTAGCCCCTCAGGTTTGTGGGGGGTGTGGGAGGGGGGTATATTGGGGTTCTTGGTGGGGGAACAGGTGCACTGGTGAAGGGATGGGGGTTTGATCATTATATGACTGAGACTTAAATCTGAAAGCTTTGTAACTTTGATTCAATAAAATGATTCAATAAACTAAAATGATTAATGATTCAATAAACTAAAAAAAATTTTTAAATGAAATAAAAAATAAAAATAGGATCTGATCTGAAGTATAATGAAGTGAAAGCATGGTACAAATTGAATACCTTAGCTCAAATGCCCTGCTGTATATAGACCATGGACTCCTATATCTTCTTCATATAGTGATTGTATCCAAAGTTCTTTTATAGATTTTTGTTATTTTAATGAATTATCATAAGATACATTTGCAGACTTACAGACTTTCATGATTGTGTTTCAGTCAAACAATGTTCAAGTATCCATCCCTCAACTGGTGCCTATTCCCCACCACCAATGTTCCCAATATCATTCCCCCCACCCACACCTCTTCCTACCTCCTGCCTCTGTGGCAGACACAGTCCTTCTTTCCCTCTTATGCTCTCTGTCCTTTTGGGTGTTATGGTTTGCAATAGCGGTAACAAGCAGCTCTCATATTTGGTTCATAGTCTACTTTCAACACGCATCCACTATCCTGAGTGATCCTTCCAACCATCATTTATTTAGTGCTCTTCTCTCCATCCCAGCTACCTTTTCTCCCAGCGCATGAGATTGGTTATCAAGCTGTGAGACAATCCTCCTGACCCTTATTTTAACTGTCCTTAGGTGTTAGTCTCCTATCATGTTACTTTATATTCCACAAGTGAGTGCAGTCCTTTTATGTCTGTCCTTCTCTTTGTGACTCATTTCACTTAGTATAATACTCTCCATGTTGATACACTTATATGTAAATTTCATGACTTTATTTTTTCTAACAGCTGCATAGTATTCCATTGTGTAGATATACCAAAGTTTCTTTAATCAGTCATCTGTTCTAGGGCACTCAGGTATTTTCTGGATTCTAGGTATTGTAAATAGTGCTTCAATAAACATACAAGTGCATATATCATTTCTACTGTACTTTTTTGCATCTCCAGGGTATATTCCCAGAAGTTTTATTGCTGGGTCAAATGGAGCTCGATTTCTAGATTTTTGAGAAACGTCCAGACTGTTTTCCAAAAAGGCTGAACCAGTCGGCATTCCCAACAGCAGTGGAGTGTCCCTTTCTCCCCGCATCCATGCCAATACTGTGTTTTTTTTTTTGGATGTGTGGTAGTCTCTTTTGTTGTTATGAAACTTTTAATTATATTAACCTAAATTTTAAAAATAGGGTATGATCAGAAGTTGTTGATCTCATAGTTGTTTTGATATGCATCTCTCTAATGATTAGTGATGAAGAGCATTTTTTCATGTGTTATTTGGCCATTCAATTCTTCTTTGAGAAAGTTTCTGTTCATTTCATCGCCCCATTTTCTAATGGGATTGGATGTTTTCTTCTTGCAGAGTTCAACCAGTGCCTTGTATATCCTTGATCACGAATCACAAATCACGAAATCCCATTGATCGTCGAATTGCTCGAGCAGTCTCAGTAACTTCTCCATTCGTCCTATCCCTGAGATTTTAGAAGCCTCTCTCTACTAGGCCTTCCCAACAATGCCGCATTAAAGGCTCTTTCAGGGTCAGGGGAATTAGATCCAGCTTGTTACTGACTTTGGCATATGGATACACCATGGGAAGCTTGCGAGGCTGTCCCATGTGGGCAGGAAACTCTCAGTAGCTTGCTAGTTTCTCCAAGAGGGAGAAGTAGGTTACAAAATATCGCTTCTGGGAGCTTGCTTTTAAATCCCTGGATGTTGGCCATTGATGAGATTACACACACCTGGGTTCCTCTGCCGGTACCCTCATGCGCAAGGCCCATCTGAATGTGTGGAGAGGGGCCTTGAGCATGGCTATGGCTAGGTTCCGGTGGTCTTCGACCACCAGGAGCTCTGCTCGGGGCGGGGGGGTTAGCTGGAGCCCATCCCCTCTGAGAGTCCCCGGGGGAGACAGCCAGGCGTGCAGTCAAGAGACTCTCTGATAATAATATCCTTGATATTAACCCCTTATCAGAAGGGTATTGGATGAATATCCTTTCCCGTTCTGTAGACTGTTTTTGTATTTTGGTCACTGTTTCTTTTGAGGTACAGAAATTTATTAGCTTAAGATAGTCCCAGTTGTTTATCTGTTTCCACTTGTTTGGTCAATAGTATTTCGTCCTTGAATATACCTTTAGCTTCAATGTCATAGAGGCTTTTGCCTAGCTTTTCTTATGGATTCTGGTCTAATGTTGAAATCTATTATCCATTTTGATCTGGCTTATGTGCATGGTATTAGAGGTCTGAACCCATTTTTTTTTGCATATGGTTGTCCAGTTTTGCCAGAACCATTTAGTAAAGAGATTTTCTATGTTCCACTTCACATCTCTTGCTCCCTTATCAAAGATTATATGTTCATCCAACTTCAAACTGTGCTACAAAGCGGTAATAATTAAAACAGCATGGTATTGGAACAAAAACAGACCCACTGACCAGTGGAATAGGATTGAGAATACTTACACATAGCCTCAATATATGAGCATATAATCTTTTATAGATTTTTAATTATTAAGGTTGACTTCAAGTTCCATTAGCATCTCTGTCACTTTTTTGGTCATTAATGGTGGTGGTCGGGGGAGTTGACTATGACAAGTTGCCATATTTGACAATGATAGGACTGGCTTTATTGCCATGAATCTTGCACCTGGGTTTGGTTTTAATGTTCTGCCATCTTGAAATTCTTGATTTTTGATGTAGAGACTCGTGTTTTTGTTTTGTACTAAGTTCCAGCCATTATATAACCAGTTCTTCGATTCATATCTTTCTGTTTTTGATTTGTTCAATGTATTTAAAGGCCTTGATTTAAAGGTTGTTCATAATGTAATTGTTTCAGGCATCTAGTGCTCCAGTACTAATCCCACCACCAGTGCGATCTCTCCTCCACCAATGTCCCAGTTACCCACCTACCCCCAAGCCTGCCCTCTTAGCAGGCACAAATTTACTTCATATTTCTTGTTATAAAAATGACAAATGGAATTATCAAAAAAGATAGTCAATTATTGTTCAAACATTGTTTTATTACATAATTCTTTGGGAAAAATTTGTGGTCATTTTTTCATTTAGCTTTCCCCAAGTGCATATCTCAATATTTAGAACAGCAGTATCAGATTCTTGGAGATTAGCTGTTTTTTTTATTTTTTTTATTGAATCACCGTGAGAACAGTTACAAAGCTTTCAGGCTTTAGTCTGAGTCATACAATAATGAAACACCCATCCCTTCACCAGTGCACATGTTTCACCACCAAGAACCCCAGTATACCCCCCATCCCACCCCCCCCTGCATGTTTGGCAGATGATTTTCACTTGACTCTCTCTTTACTTTGATTATACTCAGTGTTTGGATAGAAAACTCACTATTATTATTTGGAATTTTCCCCCAACAATCAGACCTGCTGAAAACGCATCATTTGACAATTTGTTTTCTATTGCTGGTAATGAAGAATATATGATTTTGGATTTCTGGTACTTTAGTAATTAAGTCCAGAGTGATTTCTGCCAGGAGTCACTGGGTTCTGAAATTGGTTTGTGTGCCTCTGGGATCACGGCCATTCAGGAGCAGAGGAACCATTTGTGGGCGGCCGCTCGGTGTCTCATCTGGGCGGGGAGCAGCGCCGGTACCGCCCCTCCATCCCTAGATTCCCCACGCACCCTGTCACTGCAAACTCGTACCTCCATTCAATGGGGTCTGAATGATGGCAGTCGCCATGCCACTGCCACCAGAAGGAAAGGCCAAGGAACAAAATCCTTTCCCCTCCCGGGGTGGCACGGAGCCATAGCTTAGTTCACAGTTTAGAGGCATTTCTGCAAGAAGCTGCTGGGTTCTGAAATTGGTTTGTGTTCCTCTGGAATCATGGCCCTTCAGGAGCAGAGGAGCTATCTGTGGAAAGCTGCTCAGGGTCTCGTCTGGGTGGGGAACAGTGCCAGTACTGCCCAGGAGATTAGTTTTAAAAGCAACTACTTTCAGATACAAAGAACAGGATGGTGACTACCAGAGATGAATATATTGAGTTTGGGTAAAATGGTGAAGAGGGTCAGAAGGCACAATATTCCAGTTATAGAAGAGGTAAATAAATGTGTGACATGGGGACCTCAGGTAATAATGTACTGCATATTGAAAAACTGAAAGTTGCTAAAAGAATCTCTTGAAAGTTCACACCACAACTTTGTATGGTGACGAATTGTAGCTAGACTTATTGGGATGATCATTTTACAGTTTATACAAATATCTACCCAACATATTGTATAACTGAAGTTAATATGGTACTATAGGTAACTTACCCACAATTTTTCAAAAGAAACCATTTGTTTATTGAACTATGATTATCACTTTTTTACTGAGCTATGATGAACATTTGATGTACAGTTTGATATTTTTTCCAGTATTTTGATTCACCTTGAAAGGGTCAATTTATTACAACCAAAGTGAAGACTACCACGAAACATCTTGTCTTTAATTAGTCAATATATATTTTATTTTTATGTACCTTCAAGATGTCAGAACACTAACCTAGGGTCCTGGGATGCATAACTAGACAAAATACAGAAAATCTTCACCCTAGCAGAGATTATATTCTGGCAGAGGAAGATATATATTAAATAACAAGCATCATCAGTATCTAAATGATACAGCATGGTGTCATACGGTAAATACTATAGGAAAATATAGCAGGGTCATGTTGAAATTAGAGGGCAGGTCTTTGTTGTCTGCTAAAGGTCAGCCTATAGAATTGAGTTTGCTAATTGGGGGGTGGGGTAATTATAGGGTGCCTAGAGACTCCTAGATATATCTAGGACTCCTTTTATATCGAGGTAGAACTTTCCTCCTGCGCTCCACACCCATATATCTATCTACTTGTCATCTGAATTTTCATTACCCACAGGAATATTCAAACATTACAAACTTCAAGTCATTCCAAAATGACCTATCTTCCCCTACCAAATGGCCATTGTTATCATTGGCATCTCAACAAATAGTGCAATGACTTTTCCAATTGGCCCATTACCTGAAACCTGAAATCCATGCTATTCTTCCAACCCTCCTCCACTTATTACCACACGCACACTGATCAAGTCCGACTGAGACTATATATTAAATAGACTTAAAGTCTATTTATTTATATCTAGATAAGTAGTTCCATTTTCCTAGAGCAGGATGCCATATTTTTCACCTATTATAAATTCAAAAAGCTCCTAATTGGTATAAAACAACATAACATGAGACTGACACCCAAGGGCAGTTGATATAAGGGTCAGGAAGATTGTTCCATAGCTGAAAGCCTGCCTCATGAGCGGAGGGGAGAAGGCAGCTGGAATAGAGAAGGGATCACTAAGAATATGATGGCTGGAAGAATCATTCAGGATGGGAGATGTGTGCTGAAAGTAGATAATAGACCAAATATGATAACTTCTTAGTATCTGTGTTGCAAATCATAATGCCCAAAAGTAGAGAGACAATGAGACTTAAGCCTGAAAGCTTTGTAACTTTCCACATGGTGATTCAATAAAATAAATAAATAAATTTTCAAAAAAGATAAGGGAATAGATGACAGCTGAACTTCAAAATAAAAAGAACATATATATCATACAAAAAAAGTAGAGAGAGAGTATAGGGAATATTGTTTGCCATGGAGGCAGGTAGAGGGTGGGAAAGGGGGTATACCGAGGATATTGGTGGTGGGGAATGTGCACCAGTAGAGGGATGGGTGTTTGATCATTGTGTGATTGTAACCCAAACATGAAAGCTTGTAACTATCTCATGATGATTCAATAATTTTTTTTAAAAAGCTCCTAACTGATTCCCTGACTCTAGTGTTACTCAACTCCAATTCATCACTTGACAAAGTGATCTCTAAGAATATAGATGTAAACATATCACTTATTTCCTCCAAATCCTTCAGTTTTTCCATTCTGATCACAGACTACAACATGACTCTTTATTGTGGGCTATAAAGTTCTCTAAACTAACACCTAGGTAAAAGTTACTATTATCCTGAACTACTCCTGTGCTCCAAATACTCCAAATATGTGTGTGTACAAGGGCCTTCATTCATGAAGCACTCCTAATACCAAATAGTGATTTCATGAAAATTCCTGTTAATCCATTTTACCTTTCAAGATCTGTCTATTTCTGAAATCTGATCTACACTGCTCCTCAGATCTGCACTCTTGTTACGGAACCCTCTCATCACTTCTTTACCTGGATTCTTTCCTAGTGAGATTGTGCTCTGCATTAAAGACAGGACAGCTGTCTCGTTCATGACCAAGAACACAAATATTTTCTTTAAAAATATATAGCCAAAATGACATCTGCGGGGCTGGAGCAATAGCACAGCGGGTAGGGCGTTTGCCTTGCACGCAGCCGACCCGGGTTCAAATCCCAGCATCCCATATGGTCCCCTGAGCACGGCCAGGGGTGATTCCTGAGTGCAGAGCCAGGAGTAACCCCTGTGCATCGCCAGGTGTGACCCAAAAAGCAAAAAAAAAAAAGAGTAAAAAAAAATGACATCTGCACATGTATGTTAATCGCAGCACTATTTATGTTAGCCAAAATCTGGTAAAAAACCCGAATGCCCAAGAACAGATGACTGGCTAAAGAAACTTTGGTACATCTACACAATGGAATACTATGCAGCTGTCAGAAAAGATGAAGTCATGAACTTTGCATACAAGTGGATCAACATGGAAAGTATCAAGCTAAGTGAAATGAGTCAGAAAGAGAGGGACAGACATAGAAGAATTGCACTTATCTGCGGAATATAAAACAACAGAATGGAGGCCTAGCACCCAAGAATAACAGAAATAAGTACCAGATTTGCTCCATGGCTTGAAGACCAGCCTCACATGCTGGGGGAAAGGGCAGCTAAGATAGAGGAGGGAATACCAAGCAAAAATGTGGTGGAGGACCCGTTCGGGATGGGAGAGGCGTGCACAGAGCAGACTATAGACCAAACACATTGGCCACCCAAGACCTCCATTACTAACCACAATGCCCAAAGGGAGAGAGGGAACAGAGGGGAATGTTCTGCCAATAAGGTGGAGTGGGGAGGGGAATGGGGTGGGAGGGGGTGGGATAGGGTGGGAGGGATGATGGGGTTAACAGTGGAGAACGGGTACTGGTGGAGGGATAGATACTCAAGCTGTATATGACCAAAACACAAGCACGAGAATATGTAAACCTGTATCTGTACCCCCATGGTGATTCATTAATAAAAAATTTTTTAAAAAATAATAAATGATCATATAAAAAAGCAAACAAAGTAACAGATAGCAATAGCATTCAGTTCTGCAAAGTAAGATTATGGGCAAACTTTTTCTTTTTTACATATCCCCAACTACCAAATTTCCTGTCTTAAACTTTATGGTGAAAAAATGCAATAAATTATAAAATTAAAACATGAAACTTACAAGAATATATTTTAATTTTTGTACTTAAAATAATAAATGAACTGTCATTTAGAGTTATATATACTCCCTGAACTTCCCACAACTTTTCTGGAAAGTGAGTGACATAAAATCTTCCTTTTTAAGCACCAACAGTAGTATATGCTGATAACCCAAATGACAAAATACACATTGCTCTTCAGGGCCTGAATTGCCACATAGCTTTTAAAATTTCACAGAGATAATTGAATAAGAAGAATCTAGACTCTGGTTTGATGCTCAAACAAAAACAAACTTTATTTTAAACTTAAATAAACTTTAAATTTTAAACTGAGGATTATAGGAACTAAATTTTATGTTTTTAAGACTCCATTGAGTACTGAGAAGTCTTTTTCTTTGAAACGTTTGCATTCCCCTCAAGGGTAGATCAATTCTACAAGAGAAAAAAGTAAATATGAGTTACACAACTTCCATCACACTTTGTTACAAAAGGATATGACTATAACGAACTCCATATATTAAATGTATTGTAACATGTATTTTCAGTCTGCCAGTATATAATTTTATGTAACGATGAGGCATATTAACAAAACATACCATATATAATGACCATTTCTGAAAAAAAATAAATGTTTATGAACTAATAAATGGTTCACAGAAATCAAGTTTTGTTAGTCTAATTAAAACACCATATACATGTTCATATATACATATGCATACATGTACTGTATCAAATTTGTGCAAAGTTAGTGTTTTAGTGTGCATAACATTATGATTATATACTCATAATTTGTATAAATAATTTATCATACACATATAAAGCTTTGTATAATTATGCCTTTTTTATATGGATATAAGATACTTTAAATTCACCAAGTCTAAATCTCTCATTTTGTAACTTGAATTGAAGCTTAGGAAAATTCAAGTACTTGGTCAAACAACACTGTAAATAATGGCAGAACTACAGTCTCCTGATGGCAAATTAAACGAACTGCTATTCAACTCACCTGCTTCTAACTAAGGCAAGAAATGAACACCTCAGATTTGCGTAATGCCCTGGAATTTTCATACACCATATTGTTTAAGCTACATTAAAACCTCAGCTTATATAAAGGAGCTGACAGTTTGTTACTTGCCCATGGAAATACCGCAAGTTAATGACCTGAGTCGCCTGATTCCCAACCCAGGATTTTTCTCTGAAGTGTACATCTTTTCTCAGCAATCATTTTATTTTCTCTTGTCCTATTCACTATTATTTTGGGAGGAGAAGACTCAGGTCAATGCTATATAATATATATAATTATATTATGGAATGGCAGAGCCTGGCAAGCTACCTGTGGCGTATTCGATATGCCAAAATCAGTAACAACAAGTCTCACAATGGAGACTTACTGGTTACTGGTGCCCACTTGAGCAAATCTAAGAACAAGGGACGATAGTGCTACAATGCTATAATTATATTATGAACATATCATATAATTCTATATATCATAATTATACTATATATAATTAAAATCTACTTTTCTAATCCTAGTGATAATACCATTTCAGAAACTGATCCTTCTGTGGTCCATGATCCAGATATTTGTGGGAGAAAAAAAATAAGCATCGTTAAATCAAGTTGATGATAAAAATATCAAATATTTGACTGTGAATTACCTTCGAACTCTTGTCTCCTTCCATTGTCCCCTCCATCACCATCTTTCCTTACATACTTATGAATAAACCACTTTGCCTTGTTTCGTTTTTTCTTCAAACCCTTCAAAATTATACTGCTCTTCCTTCGCAGTGAATTGGCCCATTTTCTGTAATATTAAAAGTTCAAAGTGAGACCTTTTGAAGAGTAGTAGACAACATTGGGAATGATTACAGGGAAAAAGTTATCTGATAATGTAACTATATATTGACACCTTAGTGTTTACTGTATTTAATATATCTGAAATATTAAATTACTGTATTTAATATTCCTGATTCATTCAGTTACCACTGTATCTATTATTATTATTATTCTATTTAGTGTTATTAGATCATTTTCTATTCCATAATGGAAATACTGTATTACCTCCCTCTGTCGACATCGAAGTTACCCACCCTTCAAAATCCAACTTATATTTCTTGCCTAAGAAACTTTCACTTCAAACCATAGGGAATTTTTTTCTCCACTTAATTTCAAAACTAATTAGTAGTAGTTTACATTGTATTAGCATAGGTAATTTTCAAAGCACTTTCATATTACATTTGGTATGCAATCCTCTACTTGCACTTGAGCGGACAACAGGTGGAGAAGATCACTTAGGAGTTGACAGGCCGATGAACTTGTCTAGGTATTATACAAACATTATCTCCTTTAATTCTCATAACCCTAGAGCACAGATACTGTGTTTTCTATATTGAAAATGACAAAATTTGGACTGACAAAGTTAAGAACTTACACCAGGTCACACACAGCAGCTGGTAAGTGAAATGCTAATATCTGAACTTTTAACATTCTGACTCTCAAATACAGACTCATTCCATTAGACCACAATGAATCATTAGCTAATAACGCCTAATAATGACAAATATGACAGCTTCTGTTTATGCATTTCTTCCCTATTGATACTGATTTTTTAATTAAAAATTTAATATACATATCAAATGATAGCTTTTACCAAAAATTCTTTGGAACTGAACTTATTAAAATTATTAAAATGAAGGCATAGAACATAAAAAGAACGTGCCTTTTACTCTTTTGTTACTCTTTATAATTGAATAAATGTTTATTTTTAGTGTAAGCAACAGCACAGTGGGTAGGGCGTTTGCCTTGCACATGGCCAAACTGGGTTCAATTCCTCTGTCCCTTTCAGAGAGCCAGGCAAGCTACTGAGAGTATCCCGCCCGCACAGCAGAGCCTGGCAAGCTACTTGTGGCATATTCTATATGCCAAAACATTAACAACAAGTCTCACAATGGAGACGTTACTGGTGCCTGCTCGAGCAAATCGATGAACAGTGAGATGACAGTGCTACAGTGCAGGGCTATGACAGCCTTCCTATGTGCCAAGGTTGTATATAACCACTGCAGGTGCATAATCTTACTTAATCTTCATGATGACTTGATGAGGCTGGTACTACTTTTATTACTATCAATTTTTTTATATTGGAAACTGAGGCACCAAGAAGGAAAATCACTTTGCCTAAGGTCAGTAGTCTGTTTAGTATTGGAGCTAGGATTTAAATACAGACCTGCCTATAGTTCAGTCTCTCACCCACTTAATATGTCTCTCACTATCCCTCTGCAAGCTCGGCAATAATTTTGGACAATGGTTTTACCTTTTAGTTATATATTCTCCAAATATCCTAGTATTCAATAGGAACTCAGAAAATTATTAGTTGGATTTTTATATCAACTAGAGAACTAAAGATAAACCAAAGAAAGTAATATATGGAAGAATGAAGAATCAAGCAAGATCTAATACATTTGCATATAAGATTATGACAGTGTACTGACAGATAGGACATCCCTATCCTCAGTTAACTGCTAGGAAGTACACAAAACAAGATGCTGGTGCCTGGATAATATTGCTCCCTATACAATGCAACCAGGTTTTGAGCATGTGTAGTCCAGAGATAGATAGGTATGCATTTGAAATGATGGCTTTGAAGTGATGATTGACTCACTTTACTTCACTAAAACTACATTACTGGGTTGTCACTGAGCTCCACTATGTAAGACAGATGTGGAATAAACATCTTCTCAATTAATTATAAAAAATGTCCCAGGAATATATGAAATAACAGGTAAAGATTAAAATATGTATGATTTACCTATGGTCAATTTATGATGCTGTGCTTATTAGTAACCATGGTCTCAAACTACATAGTTCTCAGTCCATTGGTGCAAGATGTATTTCAGAATGAAAAAAACAAATGGATTTTAGAAAGGCAATTAGTATATAATCCTATGGGATCTGAGTCAGCTGCTCATGATCAACTGCATAGTAGTAGTTACAACAAAATACATGGATATTCATTCTAAGTTTAAATGATGATTATAAAATGGCTAATATCAGGCCAGGTTATGTTTTGTTGCCAAATGAGTTTTAAAACAAAAACTTTTAGGTTTGTAAGACTTTTTGAATTTCAGACTTATAAACAACAAATCTCTTTTTCGTTTTTCTAACATTCTGGGGCTGGAGCGATAGCACAGAGGGTAGGGCGTTTGCCTTGCACGCGGCCGACCTGGTTCAATTCCCAGCATCCCATATGGTCCCCTGAGCACCTCCAGGGGTAATTCCTGAGTGCAGAGCCAGGAGTGTTCCCTGTGCATCATCAGGTGTGACCCAAAAAGGAAAAAAAAATAAAACCAATATTGTGATGCCTTTATTTCTTATTTTAAACAATTTCAATGTTTTCTTTATCCATCAATTTTATTTTAAAGCTAATTGTGTGCATTTCATCTTAGTAAAGAAAAAACATAGGCAGAACCCTTCATGACACTGAATCTGGAGGTATCATCAATGATTCAATGTCACTAACAGAAAAATGAAGCAATTAAATTGTATCAAATTAAAAAACTTTCGCACTGCAAAAGAAATAATAATGAAAAAACTAACACTGACACTCCAAAGACTTGGAAAAAGTAGTTGCCCACCACTAATCTGAGAAAGGGTTAATACCCAAGATATATAATGTACTTGTAAAATTTAACAAGAAAAATAACAATCAAACCCATAAAAAAGGGGGAGAAGAGATAAATGGAAATTTCTCAAGAAAACATACTTCTTGCCAATAGATATATGAAAAAATGCTCTGCATCAGTTGTCATCAAATAAATGCAAGTCAAATCAATGAAATATCAACTCACATCAGTGAAACTGACACATATTGTTTTGAAAAAATAAAAGGAACCATCATCTACTGCTGGTGGGAATGTGTACTGGTTCAACCTTTCTGAAAAAAGCAATATGGGAATTTCTCATAAAAACTAAGAATAGATTCAGAAATACCATTTCTTGGTATAACCCATGGGTCCCAAATCTCTATTCCAGAAAGGGCATTTGGCTCCTATACTCATTGGAGCATTATCAATAGACAAAATGTGGAAACAATCCAAGTTTCCAAGAACAGATGACTCACGAAAGAAATGGTCCATATATACAATGGCTATAAGAAAAGATAAAATCATACAATTTTCTGCTATGTGAATGGATTCGACATATCATCCAGAGAAAAGTTAAGTTATAAGGAGAGGGACATATAAAAGCATGATCTTTCTCATGTAGAATATGAAGAAACATAATATGAATAACAATTGACCAAACCCCCTCTCCCTGTGGGACCAATCGTTGTCATGAGTGACCCAGCATGACCAAGCAGGACCCCCAACACTGCCAGTGAACCAGCAAAACCCAACTAAATGAGCAGATTCTTGTGTCTTCCCACAGGTCAGAGCAGCAGAAGGTATGGTGTCCCCTTAGCAGGTGCCAGGTAATCAACCCCTCCATATGCCAGAAGGTCCAAATCTTGGCCAGATCTTGTACTCTCATCAGAGCAGTCTGGCTACCTTTACCACAGAGGTCAATAGTGTATTAGCTCTTACTCCAATCAACATCTATCAGAACCCCACAAAAACATATTTTCGGAGCAAGAAACAAAAGAACCCTAATCAACAGAGTAGCAGTAAGTTTAGTCCAAAAAAAGGTTATTTGAATGAGCACAAGGCTCCATACAATAATTACACTGAAACACCAAAGTGGAAGGGAGTATCTTTCATGGGGAAAGAAAAGACCACCAGCCAACAAATTCCCCATTGTCCTCTCCTGGCATTGGTGAGGGAGATACTGATGGTGTGTTGGAAAGAATTACTTCAAGACTATAAAAGTAACCAGAGCAGGACCCTAACACAGGAAATGGACAAAGATAGGAGCTCTGATAATTCAACCAGGAACATCCACCTATATAATCTCTGAAAAAGGAAAATGCTGAGGATGTTTAATGAGCTCAAAGAAACAATGGATCAGACAGCTAATAAAACACAGGAGAGGATATGAGAGCATAAATGAGAAAACTACAAGCAGAAATGTTAGAATTTTAAAAAATGGTAGGTGAAATGAAAAACTCAGTGGAAAGCCTCAATAATAAAATTAACAGCACATGAGGACAAAGTCAGTGAGTTCCAAGATGAGATGCAAAAAAAAAACCTTCAGACAATGGCAGAAGATGGAAAATAACCCAAAATAAACAGTGGACAATTAATTTTTCAAGAGGAACAACATAAGAATCATCAGAGTCCCAGAGGGATAGGAAAGCAACCCCAATGAAGAAGTAATAGTCAAAGACATCATTGCTGAAAGCTCCCAGAGTTGTAGAGTACCCTCATTCAGATACCAGCTAGAAAGATGCAAATAAGACTACAAAGTATATCCTACCCAAAAGGATGAGAAACAGAGATAAAGATACAATACTGAAAACAGCAAGATCAAGTAAGGAAATTACATAGAAAGAAGCGTCTTTAACATTTACAATAGATCTATTGAATGAGACCCTCCTGGCCCAAAGACAATGGTAGGATACAGTAAAAAAAAAAAAAAACAAACTCAATGAAATGAATGCCTCAACCAATAATACTTTACCCAGTTAGACTTTTGTTCAGAGATGATGGAACAATGCAAAACTTCACAGATAAACAATAGCTCAGAAACTTCATAGACTTGAAACTAAATTTAAAACAACAGAAGGGGATACTTTAAGACAAGACAAACCCTACAAACACACCAAACTTCTACATAAAGATGGCAGAAAACCCGGTCAAAATATTCTCCCTCAATGTCAATGGTCTAAATGTACCAATAAAGAGACACAGAGTGGCAAAATGGTTCTAAAAATTGAATCCAATATTCTGCTATCTGCAAGATACACATTTGAATAGTCTGAGTAAACAGACTCAAAGTCAAAGTTTGGAAAACAATCCTTCGAGCAAACACTTCCTCAAAAAAGTTGGAGTGGCCATACTAATATCAGAAGACACAAACTTCAGGCTCAAAGAGGTTATAAGAGACAGAGTCATGTCTTAATAATCAAGGTATGTGTACATCAGGAAGAAATAACGCTCCTAAACACATACCCACCCAATGAGGGACCAGAGAAATACTTAAAACAACTGCTAATAGATTTCAAAGAGAAAACTTATAAAAACACAATAGAAACTTCAATACCACTCTACCACTCTTGATAGATTGACCAGAATAAAACTCAGACAGAAAATTCTGGCTTTGAGGGAAGAACTGGAAGACAGGGGGTGAGCAGATATAATAAAGGGCTTTTCATATCCTGAAAGCTGAATATGCATTCTTATCCAATGCACATGGAATATTCTCCAAGAGAGACCACATGCTGGGCCACAGAACATACCACCATAAAATCAAGAAGATAGAAATTAAATCAATCATCTTCTCACATCATGATGCACTAAAACAGAGGTTAATCACAAACAGAATCAGAGAATTAAATAAAAATCCTGGAAATTAAAAAGCTCACTTACTGAATAATCAGTGGGTAAGAGGAAATCAAACAGGAACTCAAAAGATTCCTGGAAACAAATATGAATGAAGAGACACGAGCTATCAGAACTTGTTGGACTCAGTGAAAGTAGTAGTAAGAGGAAAGTTTATAACACTATAAGCATTTACCAGAGACAAAGAAAGAGCCCACATAATAACTTGAATTCACAGCTTAAGATCTTGATAAATGACCAACAAAAGTAGCCCAAGCCAGGCAGAAGGAAGGAAAAACTAAAACTTAAAGAAGAAATTAACAAATTAGAATCCCAAAAATAAATCCAAAAGGTCGATAAAACCAAAATCCGGTTCTTTGAAAAAAATAAGATTGATAAACCACAAGCAAAACTCACAAAGAAAAAAAGAAAACCCTAATAAACCCAATCAGAAATGAAAGGGGGCCTTTCCACTGCTGCACAAGCATGATTCCAGAGGCCAACTTTGGGCACCAGCAGCTCACAGAAATGTCTCTAGATTGTGAATTTAGCCACTGCCCCATGGGGCGCCAGGGGTAAAGGGTTTTTCTCTCTCGGCTTTTCCATATTATGAGCACCACAAAAGGTAAGTAAAAGGGGCTGGAGCAATAGCACAGCGGGTAGGGCGTTTGCCTTGCACGCGGCCGACCCGGGTTCGATTCCCAGCATCCCATATGGTCCCCTGAGCACCGCTGGGAGTAATTCCTGAGTGTAAAGCCAGGAGTAACCCCTGTGCATCGCCGGGTATGACCCAAAAAGCAAAAAAAAAAAAGGTAAGTAAAAGCTTTCAGTGATGCAATTTCAGACAGAAATTTCCCTGGACTTTGTTACTAAAATACAGAAATCCAAAACCACGTGGCCGTGACAGTGGCCGGACGACCTCATATCTCTTAATTGTCAGAAATGTAAAACATTATCAGATGATTCCTTTTCAACAGGTCTGACTTTGGGGGGAAACTCCAAACAATAATAGTGAGTTTTTGTTGAAATATTGAAGGTAATCAAAGTAAAGTGAAATCTATCAGCTACACAGGCGGGGGTGAGGGGTGGGGGGAGGTATACTGGGGCTCCTGGTGGTGGAAAATGTACACTGCTGATGGGATGGGTGTTGAGCATTGTATAATGGAGAGTTAAGACTGAAAGCTCTGTAACTTTCCACATGGTGATTCAATTAAAAAAAGAAAAGGAAAAAAAATAAATGAAAGGGGGTCAACACAACAGACACCACAATAATTCAAAGT
Source organism: Sorex araneus (assembly GCF_027595985.1). Lineage (NCBI taxonomy): Eukaryota > Metazoa > Chordata > Mammalia > Eulipotyphla > Soricidae > Sorex > Sorex araneus. Next base: position 64,541,707 of record NC_073313.1, read on the forward strand.
ATCATCAGAGATTACTTTGAAAATCTTTATGCCATGAAACTAGAGAACCAAGAAGAAATGGATAAATTCCTGGACTCCTATAATTCCCCACACACAAGGCTGAACCTAGATGATCTGGAATACCTGAATAGACCTGTAACTATCAAGGAAATTGAAATGGCAGTCAAAAGTCTACCCTAAAAGAAAAGCCCAGGGGCTGGAGCGATAGCACAGTGGGTAGGGTGCTTGCCTTGCACGCGGCTGACCCGGGTTCTATTCCCAGCATCCCATATGGTCCCCTGAGCACCACCAGGAATAATTCCTGAATGCAGAGCCAGGAGTAAGCCCTGTGCATTGCCGATGTGGCCCAAAAGCAAAAAAAAAAGAAAAGAAAAGAAAAGAAAAGAAAAGAAAAGAAAAGAAAAGAAAAGAAAAGAAAAGAAAACGAAAGGAAAGGAAAGGAAAGAAAAGAAAAGAAAAGAAAAGAAAAGAAAAGAAAAGAAAAGAAAAGAAAAGAAAAGAAAAGAAAAGAAAGGAAAGGAAAGGAAAGGAAAGGAAAGGAAAAGAAAAGAAAAGAAAAGAAAAGAAAAGAAAAGAAAAGAAAAGAAAAGAAAAGAAAAGAAAAGAAAAGAAAAGAAAAGAAAAGAAAAGAAAAGAAAAGCCCAGGCCCAGATGGATTCATTAGGGAGTGTTTTCAGACATTTAAAGAGGAGCCACTGCCAATCCTCTTCAGGCTCTTCCAGGAAACTGAAGAAACAGAAACACTCCCAAATAGTCTCGATGAAGCAAACATCATCCTGATAACAAAAGGAGAGATATGACCAAAAAGGAGAATTACAGCACAAAGTCTTTGATGAACACAGACTCAAAGATACTTAATAAAATACTAGCCAATACAATCCAACCAATTTATCAAAAGACCACACACAATTACCAAGTGAGAGTCATCCTGTGGATAAAGGATGGTTTAACGCATGCAAATAAATCAACATAATACATGAAGAGAAAAAATAAAAATTTTATGATAATATCAATAGATGCAGAGAAGGCATTTGACAAAATCCAGCACTCATTTAAAAAAATTATTAGTGAATCACCATGAGGTACAGTTATAGACTTACTAACATTCATGCTTGCATTTCAGTCATACAATGGTCGAGTGTCCATCCCTCCACCAGTGCCCATTTTCCACCACCAATGGTCCCCCCACCCAACCCAGCTTCTATGACAAGGCATTCCCTTTTGCTCTCTCTCTCCTTTTGGGTGCTGTGGTTTGCAGTAGAGGTATTAGGTGGCCATAATATTCGGTCTATAGTCTACTTTCAGCCCACATCTCCCATCTTGAACGTGCCCTCCTATCACCCTTTACTTAGTGGTCCCTTCTCTATTTGAGCTGTCTTTTCCCCCATCATGTGAGGCCAGCTTCTAAGCTGTGGAAGAATCCTCCTGGTACTTCTCTCTACTGTTCCTGGGTGTTAGTCTCCCATTCTGTTACTTTATATTCCACAAATGAGTACAATCTTTCTATGTCTATCCCTCTCTTTCTGACTCATTTCGCTTAATGATCAATATGGAATACTTTCCATATTGATTCACCTATATGCAAATTTCATGACTTCATCTTTTCTAACAGCTGCATAGTATTCCATTGTGTGGATGTACCAAAGTTTCTTTAAACAGTCATCTGTTCTCAGGCACTCGGGTTTTTTCAAGATTCTGGCTATTATAAACAGTCCAGCACCCATTAGTGATTTAAAAAAAACCTTGACTAAATGGAAATTGAAGGAAATTTATACATTAAATACAGTAAAAACCATTTACCACAAATCCACAGCAAGCATTATACTCAATGGGGAAAACTAAAAGTTTTCCCTCTAAGAACAGGTACAATACAAAGTTGCCCAGTCTCACCACTTCTATTCAATACATTACTAAAAGTAACTTGCAATAGTATTTACGCAAGAAAAAAGATACCAAGGGCATCCAGACAGGAAAGGGAAAAGCCAAGTTGTCACTATTTGTGGATAATATAGTATTATATTGAGAAAATCCTAAGGACTTAAAAGAAAAGTTCCTAGAAGGACTGGATTTGTCAAGTAAAGTGAGAGGCTACAAAATTAATATGCAAAGTCCATGGCTTTTCCATATACAAATAATTAAAAGAGAAGAAAGAGATATTTAAAAAACAATCCTTTACAATTGTGCTTCAGGAAAACAGGTACCTCAGAATCAGAGGAGAAAGACCTATACAAGAAAACTAATAAACACTACTTCAGTAAATAAAAGAGGACATTAAAAATGGAAACACATCCCCTGATCCTGCATTGGGAGGATTAACATCATTATAATGGCAATATTCCCCAAAGCATTGTAGAGATCAATGTAGTCCCTATAAGAATATACATGATATTTCCCAAAGAAATAGATTTTACAATGTCATATGGAACAATAACCCCCAGGAATAGCTAAGACATCCTTGAGAAAAGAATATGGGATGCATCACTTTTCCCAACTTCAAACTGTATTGTGAAGAGGTATTATTTAAAACCGCATACTGAAATAAATACAGACCCCAAGTCAATGGAATAGAGTGGAATATCCTGAACAACCTCTCAGGTATATTATCAGTTAATCTCCAATAAGCACTGTAGCACTGTCATCCCATTGTTCATCGATTTGCTCGAGCGGGCACCAGGAACGTCTCCATTGTGAGACTTGTTGTTACTGTTTTTGACATATAGAATATGCCACGGGTAGCTTGCCAGGCTCTGCTGTGTGCGTGGGATACTCTTGGTAGCTTGCTGGGCTCTTTGAGAGGGATGGAGGAACCGAATCTGGGTTGACTATGTGCAAGGCAAATGGCCTACCCTCTATGCTAAAGGAGCAAAAAATGTGAAGTGGAGCAAGGAATCTCTTCACCAAGTGGTGCTGAGAAAATTTGTCAGTTCTATGCAAAATTAAGAACTCAGACCTCTTTCTAATGCCATGCACAAAGTCAAATCAAAATGAATTAAATATCTTAATATCAGACCTGAATCCATAAATTACATAGAGAAACATATAGACAGAGCTCTACATGACACCGAAGCTAATGGAATCTTCAAAAATGGAACACCACTAGCCAAGCAAGAGGAAACAAAGATAAACAAACAGGACTATATTCATCTAAGAAACTTCTGCACTTCAAAGGAAACAATGAGTAGAATATAAAGACAGCCCATGGAATGAAAAAATTATTGACCCAACATTAATCTGATAAGGAATTAATATGTAAGGCACTGGTAGAACTTTACAATAAATAAACACTCAACCCCATCAAAAAATGGGAGAATAGATAACTAAAAGCTTCCTCAAAGAATAAATGCAAATGGCCAAAAGACACGTGAAAAAATGCTCTACATCACAATCATCAGAGAGATGCAAATCTAAGCAACAACAAAATATTATCTCATATCAGAGACTAGCAAATATTCAAAAGAAGATCCAGTGCTGGTGTGGATGTGGGGAGAAAGGGACTCTCATTCCCGACGTGGTAATGTCCAACAGTTCAGCCTTTTTTGAAAGCACTATGGACAGTCCTCAGAAAGCTATAAATTGAGCCACCATACCACTCCTTGAATATGCCCCATGGACTCAAAAACATAATGCAGAAAAGGCATCTGCACTCCTATGATCATTGCAGCACTAGTCACAATTGCCAGAATCTGGAAACAACCGAAATGGCCAAGCACAGTGAGCAGATAAAGAAACTATGGTACACCTACAGGATAGAATACTATGAAGCAATTATGAAAAATGAAGTCATGAAATTTGCTTTTATCTGCATGGACATGGAAAGTATTATGCTGAGTGAAATGTGTCAGAGGGAGAGGGGCGGACATAGAATGATCTCACTCATTTGTGGGATATAAAAATCACCAGTATGGTAATTATACCCAAAGACAATAGAAATAAGGGCTAGAAAGACTGGTCCATGGAATGAAGCTTGCCACATATGGCGGTGGAGAGAGCAGTTAGGACAAAGAAGGGACCACTATGACAATCACTGTATCACTGTCACTGTCATCTCATTGCTCATCGATTTGCTAGAGCGGGTACCAAAAATGTCTCCATTGTGAGACTTGTTACTGTTTTTGGCATATCGAATACCTATGGGTAGCTTGCCAGGCTTTGCCATGCAGGCAATATACTCTCGGTAGCTTACCGGGCTCTAAGAGAGGGGTAGAGGAATCGAACCTGGATCTGCCACGTGCAAGGCAAACACCCTACCCATTGTGCTATCGCTCCAGGACCTTAGGCTGGAGCGATAGCACACGGCTGACCCGGGTTCTAATCCCAGCATTCCATATGGTCCCCTGAGCACCGCCAGGAGTAATTCCTGAGTGCAGACCTAGGAGTAACCCCTGTGCATCGATGGGTGTGACCCAAAAAGCAGAAAAAAAAAAAGAGCACCATGACAATGACAGTGGAAATCATCAGACTGGACAAGAACTGGGTGAGGAAAGGAAGTATAGTGATATGCGTGATACCCCTTCAGGAACAGTATTGCAAATCACAGCCTAAAAGGAAAAGTGTTTTTAAAAAGAAGAAAAGTGCCTGCCATAGAAGCAGGCTGGGGAAGCAGGACAAAGAGAATCTGGGAACAGTGATGGCAGGAAATGTACACTAGTGAAGGGATGGGTGTTGGAACATTTTATGACTGAAAATCAGGAACGACTTAGTAACTGTATCTCAAAGTGATTCAATAAAAAATTAAAAATTAAAATAAATGGTCAATGGCAAAAGAGTTCGAGAACTTGTCTACAAAACTGAGTTTACTGAATTAAAGTTAAATGTGGTCATAAGAATAGGGGATAGAGAAAAGGGGAAAAAGAGACATTCTTGTGGAAAGTGTGGTGTTGGACCATTGAATGCACGAAACCCTACAACTAACAAGCAGTATTGCAAATTTTGGTTCCTAAAGTTAAAAATTAAGGAAAAAAATCAGTGATATAAAATCAATAATAGGAAGAAAGGATGATTACATATTATATCATGTAGCTTACAATACAAGTGCAGAAAGATTCTGAGAAAAGGGGAAATATTCAGATCTGCAATAGTTGCAGAATACTAATTGAAGAGTTGCAGTGACTGAAATATGAAGGTCAAAAATATTTAAACAAGAGAATGAAGAGGGGAAATCCCCAAATCTGGGAACAATATAGGCAAAAGAGAAGAGCTGAATAAAGGATAAGCCAAGTAGTGCTATAACAAGAAATACAAAAATATTAGTAAAATAATATTGGAGCTATAGTATAAGTTCAACATGGATGACCTTGATAGCCACTGCCATTTGAATGAACTTAAAGTAATAAAATCCCACTTTGTTTTGTTTTGAGCATTTTGTTTTGCAGGCACATTTCATGTTGAGCCTAGTTCCTTGCTCAGGGGTTTCTCCTAATAGTTTTTGGAGGACCATCAGATGCTGGGTATCAAACCCTGGACACCAACATGCAAAGGATGTGCATTAGCTTTTTTGAGGTACCTTCCTGCACCTCACTGTGTTTTTATTCAGTTATTTTCTTCCTATTTCCTATAGCAGCAAAAGCAAGAATCACAGAACACATATTGAAATTTTTGCTCTATCAAACAAAAGGTCAAACATCCCTGTACTTCTCTGGTTTTGAAGGCCAAACAAGACAATGTGAACTACATAAACTGGATTGGGAAACATCCTAATTGGATAGCTTCCTTATTAGAATGTGTATCCTTTGAGATCACAGAGTATGAAACAATTCACCAGTATTTCATAGCACCTAACACTTGGCGTGGAATCCAAATATTCCTGAATGCACACAAAGTTCTTAAATGATACAGTGAAATGAAATAGTACTATTTGAGGACAAAAAGTCCAACAGGACATTACAGGATGAAATAATCATCTTGAGGGTAGGAGTGAAAGTATATGTCCAAATTGACCTTGGACGGCATCCTTACTCAGACTCTCATTAACTAGGGGAACAGCCATACATTCTTATCACAGTGCCAAGGAAACTTCTCCAGAACATCCAACCCCTAGTCCTCTTTCAAACCCCATTTTGTAGTTGTAGTCTTCACCATGGTTGTATTTCCTGTAACTTTTGAAGCAGACAGCTCATGATAATGCCCCTCTTCAGTTCCCAATCATGCCTTTACCATGGAAGCTACCCAGATCTCTGTTAACAATTGAATATTTATATGTTGAAAATTCATATGTTGAAAGCTCAACTCCCGGGTGTGACTATATTTTGAGATGAGGCCTCTGAGGAAGAAATTAAAGTTAAATGAGGTCATAAGAGTAGGATTTGAATCTGATAAACTTAGTGTTATTATAAAATGAGACATCACAGATCTTGATCTTTCTCTCCTCCATCTTTAATGAACAAACGACTATGCAAACACATAGTTAGAAGGTGGCCATCTTCAAGGAAGCAAGAAAGAAAGATCTGACTAGAAACCAAATAAGAAACCAATCATACCTTGACTGTGGATATCTAGCCTTCAAATTTGTAAGAAAAGAAATGTCTGTGATTTATACCACTAAATCTATGGTATCTTGTTATAGCAGCCCTAGAAGACAAACCTTTGGTTCTCTTTTTTTTCATCTCCTACAACCAATTGGGGCTGGAGCGATAGCACAGCGGAGCGGTAGGGCGTTTGCCTTTCATGCAGCCAACCCGTGTTCGATTCCTCTGCCCCTCTTGGCAAGCCTGGCAAGCTAACCGAGAGTATCGCGCCAGCACAGCAGAGCCTGGCAAGCTACCCATGGTGTGTTGGATATGCCAAAAAAAAAAAACAGTAACAATGAGTCTCACAATGAGAGAAGTTACTGGTGCCCACTCAAACAAATCGATGAGCAATGGGATGACAGTGACAGTGACAGTGACAACCAATTGCCCGGGATAAGCATTAAAAAACGAGACTAAGCAGAGTTAGTAAAATGGGAGAAGAGGCAAATCCAAGTTCACTTTAAAAAAAAAAAACAAACTGCCAGGAAACTGCAAATAGACTACATACTGATGATGAAGGAATGAAAAACATCTAGATGAATCCAAGAATCAAGATGAATTCTGGGGCCTGGAGCAATAGTACAGAGGGTAGAGTGTTTGCATTGCATGCGGCCAACCTGGGTTCAATTCCCAGCATCACATATGGTCCCCTGAGCACCACCAGGAGTAATTCTTGAATGCAAATCCAGGAGTAATCCATGTGCATCACCAGGTATGACCCAAAAAGATAAAAATGGATGAATTCTGGGAGACTAAAGAAATCTCTGACAGAAATGGATAGGTGCAAAAGGGAGATGATTTGGGAGGAAAGTCTGATAAGTTCAGTTTTGTGCATACTGTTTTGAAGGTGCTATCAGAATATTTAATTAAGGAAGGCATAGTTCAAACGAAGGAACAGATGGATTGGTCATTCATAAGAAAGATCCAGATCATTATAGTGATATAAATTATAAATTAAGACTCATTAATTATCTAACTTTAGACTATCATCTCATGAGAAAAACAATATCAGAATTTAAGTTTACTATAAAACTGATAGTAAACCTGAACTAGAATTATTTTTAAGAAGTTCCTTCCCAGTGGGGCTTGGAGGTTAAGTTCTCCTGCTAAGTGGTACTTGGATCAAACTGAGAGCCTCGAGCCTGTGTTCTATCTATCCCTTGGCCCCACAGATCTTTTTATGTGTTTCTTTTTTCTGCTAAGTACCTGTAATATTTTCTAATAGATGAGTGTAAGGCTTGAAAACCCGCCACCGGAAAGCTTACTGACATGAATAAGAAAATTAAGGTCAATAATAATATGCAAGGAAGGGAATTTTCAAAAAGGATGTATTCAACTGAATTAAGAGACAAAAAGATTATAAGCGGGATGGGAATTGACAAAAAAGTCCACTGCATTTTTGTAATGAAGTAATTAGTTACTTGGCAACAAACTGTTCTTTTTAGCAGTACCTACTATTCCAAAATTCTCTAAATACTACTCTGAGTGTTCTTGCTATGGGAATGGCTCAGACATATAATCTATGTGTAATGATGTTCTCCTATTAGTTCAGTAATTAAGTTTCCTTTAACAGGGTCCAAGAAGAATGAGCTTTATGTGAATTTCAAATTTATAATGACTCATGTGAGAGCAGCATTCCAGTTTGCTCATATCCTAATTTGATTTGATTTTATCAAAGTTCTAAGACTCTTGTTATTTTTTAAAATTTATATAATTTCCTTTCTCTTAATTATATGCATATATCAGAATTTCAATATTTCAAGCATTTCAGAAGTTAAATAAGTACTGAATAAGATTTTCAAAATATGTTCACTAACTACATTGTACACTAAAATTAAACACACATGAACATGAGGGATTTGAACATGTAAATTCCTATGTATTTTTTAAATACAATGGGTTATGATGTTTAGGCAATTTTTGACACATTTATTTCCAATACATTACCTTCCATTCTAAGAAAGTAAGTGATAGTAAGAGAAATATGCATCATGAAAATCACCTTATAATATAGATAACCATGCAACAGGATTTATTTAAATGTAGGAATTTTCAGTAACAGAATTTTACAGTAACAATAGTAGCAACATTGACAGTATTTACATCATCTGTGTATTAGATGATCTATAATTTTTTTCTTGGCAGAATCTCCTGCCCCATTCCAGGCTGTCTTCACCTCAGAGGGGTTGAGGCTGCCTTCACCTCAGAGGGGTTGAGTTTCCCTCCCTGCTCCAAGCAGAGTCCTGGCAGCCAAAAACCTTCAAAACGCAGTCACAGCCATACTCAAGGCCACTCTCCACACACTAGGACAAGCCTCACCAATGAGGGAACCAAAAGAGAACCCAGGTATGCAGGACCCGTGGCTGAGATCTCCAAGCCTGCTCAGATCAGGACAGGGCCTCCTCCACCCAGATCTCCAGTTTTCCAGTAGCTTGGCAGTCACACCCACAAACTGCCCCCAGTGCCATGTAATCTTATCAATGGCCAAGATCCAGAGACTATAAAACAAAGCTCCCAGAAGAAAGTGAGGCAGAATCTCCTGGAGCCACCGTCACTCTCGGAGAGCCTGGCAAGCTATAGAGAGTATCCCGCCCCGTATGGCAGAGCCTGGCAAGCTACCCATAGCATGTTTGATAAGCAAAAAACAGTAACAATAACAAGCCTCATTCCTGGACCCCGAAAGAGCCCCCAATATGGCAGCATTGGGAAGGACAAGTAAGGAGAGGCTGCTAAAACGGTTTGATGCTCTTTGTGTTCCTGGAGTGAGCATATGCCATTGGGCTCTACTAGCATACAACAGGGACGAATGGAGACATTACTGGTGCCTGCTTGAGCAAATCGATGAGCAATGGGATGACAGGTGATACAGGTGATACACTCTTTTTTAATTTTTTTTTTAGTTAAAAGAGCATTGTCGGGGCTGGAGCAATAGCACAGCGGGTAGGGTGTTTGCCTTGCATGTGGCCAACCTGAGTTCGATTCCCAGCATTCCATATGGTCATATGGTCCCCTAGCACTGCCAGGGGTAATTCCTGAGTGCAAAGCCAGAAGTAACCCCTGTGCATTGCCAGGTGGAGCCTCCCCCCCAAAAAAGAGCATTGTCATTTGCAGAACAAGTCCAATTTGTCTTAGTTCAAATTAATAAATTCAATTTGATAGGAAGAAAAATAAAGTGAAAATGCAATTCACCTGAGTTTGACAGGCAAGGCATTTGAATGTTTGGATTTTGAACCTTACCAAAGCAATGTACACACTCAAATATGGTATCATCATATAATAAAAAGATGTTTACCCAGCATATGCATGCAGATTAAGGATTATCTAAAATCAGGTAGAGATTAGAAACTGAATATAGCAATTGAGACTCTTACTGGCACTCTTTTTACTGTAGTGGAAATAATTTAGTCACCCCTCCCCACCCCCCACCCTCCCTGAAAGGCATGTTTCTTTACTTCCTTTTGTTCGCATGCAGTTGCTGCTTTTCCTTATTTCACTCCATGTAAATCTATGTAAGTCTAAAGCCTACCAGTGACACAAACCTAAAAGGCTTCTTATCACTACTAATGAGTATGAAAATAGAAATTAAATAACTGTAGGGATGTAATGAATTAAAGAAAAAAATCTTATATGCAAGTGTGTTAGGTGACTAGTTGCACATTTTTAGAAAAGTCTTCATTAATCCGCTCTGCTCCCATTTGTATATGTGTAACTAGTTTCTGCTGGTCTGAGTACCCTGGGTACCTGGTTCATGTCACACCTTTACTCACTGTAGCATTGTAGCACTGTCGTCCCATTGTTCATCGATTTGCTCGATCAGGCACCAGTAACATCTCCATTGTGAGACTTGTTGTTACTGTTTTTGGCATATTGAATACACCACGGGTAGCTTGCCAGGTTCTGCCATGCGGGCGGGATACTCTCAATAGCTTGCCAGGCTCTCCAAGAAGGACAGAGAAATCGAATCCAGGTCGGCTGCAGGCAAGGCAAATTCCCTACAAGCTGTGCTATCGCTCCAGTCCTCAAGTCAATTGTAAATAAACTAGAGGCTCAATTTTAGATTATGTCAGGGATGAAGTCCAGCTAAGAAATAACCTCTCATTAGAAATAACACCCAGTCTCTAGTGGTTCAACTAGATGTAACTAATTTTATAGACAATAATTCCTTCCCTTCTAATGCAAATCTTGTCTTCCCCTTCACAATTCAGCTCAACTAGCACCACCACCATGAAGACTGCCCTGACTTCTTCTGCTCACCCTGACACTGGCTGAATGAGAATTTTTCTAATTTATTGCCATCAATCATTTCAGTTCTTAATTATGCAGCATGTTTATGCTTAGGGTTTATTTCAAGGAAAATTTAAGTTCCTTAAAAGTAAATAGTGAGTTTTTTTGTTGAAATATTGAATGTAATCAAAGTAAAGAGAAAGTAAGTTGAAATTTATCAGCTACACAGGTGGGGTGGGTGGCTGGGGGGGTGGAGGTGCGGGGGGAGGTTTACTGTGGTTCTTGGTGGTGGGATATGTGCACTGGTGAAGGGATGGGTGTTCCAGCATTGTATAACTGAGACTTAAGCCTGAAAGCTTTGTAACTTTCCAAATGGTGATTCAATAAAATAATTTTTTTTAAAAGTAAGACCTTTGTCTTAGACTTTCCCAATAGCATTCACAATATCTAGTATTAAGTAAAGAATGATTAAATATGGTCAATTAGGCACCAAAAGGATGAAATACACTTGGCGTAAGAGAGTAATTATTCTTTTCATCTAAACTACTTTTATTTTTCCCATCTTCCCCAGATTCCTTCACATTTTTCAATTTTCCACTCTTCCCAGTTATTAGCAGCTTAGGCAATAAGCAAATAAAATATATTATCTAAATTGCAAGAACCACAGAATGTCAAAACATCCTTTTGGGGGCTTATGACTGAAATCCTAAAGAGAAAGCTTCAACTGCTTTCTCCTGAAGGAATATCAAGTTAATATATATGAAAAGACCCAGAAGCAGAAGGAGGAGGAACTTAAGGGTCTCTTCCAATGTCTCAAGAGTTCCTCCAAGAGAACCGTACTATAGACCTATAGGTCTTCAGGGAAAGTGGACAGTGTCCCAGTCATACACTAACATTCACAAAAATTTACATAAACAGTAAATTGAAACTGACACTTCATCTGGGCTGTGAAAAGAAGGTGAAGATGACTGAAGGAAGGTACCTTTATTGCACAAGAGTAAAAAGATGAGCAGATAAAGAAATCACCATAAATCAATATATATGGTTTCAATATATATGATATTCACATTGTTCTCTCAAGCAGTTTATATTAAATAAAAAGAAAAAACATTTTATCAGGAAACAATCCTTTGTAATTCACTTTAGAGAAAAATCCACTAATGTCCAGTACGTAGACATACCAATTAAACTCATTAGCAAAGGCACAATAAAAGGGTCATAGAGAATTATTTTACCAGGTCAAGTATAAAAGGCACTTTCTACATTGAATAGTATAATCACAGCTACACATATCCAACAAATATTATTTTGATTGGGCTGGAGCGATAGTGCAGAAGGTAGGGCATTTGCCTTGCATGTGGCCAACCGGGGTTTGATTCCTCTGCCCCTCTCAGAGAGCCCGGCCAGCTACTGAGAGTATCTTGCCTGCAGAGCAGAGCCTGGCAAGCTACCCGTGGCGTATTCGATATTCCAAAAAGAGTAACCAAAAGATTCATAGTGGAGATGTTACTGGTGCCCGCTCCAGCAAATCGATGAGCAACAAATTACTTTGATTTATTCTATTCATGGATTAATTTTTATATAAACACAAAATCTGCAGGGAAGAAGAAAGTGTAAAAATTCCACTTCTATTCTCAATAACTGAGGAAGGCGCATATGCTGCCTGAGCCCATGTGCTGCTTGTGCCCACGTGGCCGAGCACATGTGTTGCCCGAGCACATGTGTCGCCCGCATCTTCCCCCTTGAGATGTGTACTTTCATGCTTTCGTGTCCAGTGCTAAGATGTGTGTAGAGCTCTCTCCACCCTTGGAGAAGCCCGCATTCTCTCTTGAGTGCGTTATTCTTACTATTCTCTCTCCCACTTATCCCTTCCTCCTTCCCTCAGAAACCTCTAAATAAAATCTGTTTATTTCACAAAAAAAAAAAAATAACTGAGGAAGAAAATGAGCAGTCTATTACTATAAATTGCCTATTATGTATAGGAAACTAAAGGGGAAACTGAGAAAATAACTAATAGTCATATACAAAAAGCGAGAGTTGGAAATCGCAATCAATACAGTTTTCAAGATGTGAAAAAGTGATGTAAGCAATAATAACATCCAACTTACTGTAGAACTTGCCTTTCAGTATAGTCAACTCTATATATATTACATTGATTTGTTCAACTACTCATTTGTTCAGCAAAAATGTATAAGCATCCATTATAAATGAGGCACCAACTGAAAATACTATGAGTATGATACATTCATCAGACTCAAGGAAAAGGTACAGAAAACTTAAGTATCTCCATGAAAAGTAACGTAACATGTAAATAACCTAAATCTTGCCATAAAATCTAAACATTTTGGTCACTCAAATGCACTTTTACACTTGGTCATTCAAATGTACTTTTACATTTACTTAATCAAAAGCATCAAAAATGTTTCATTTTAAATAGCTACCATTTAAGGAGGTAGTTAACTTTTATGGTGAAGCTAGTATCTTTTTGTTTGTTTGTTTGTTTTGCTTTTTGGGTCACACCCGGTGATGCTCAGTGGTTACTCCTGGCTTTGCACTTTGGAATCACTACTGCTCAGCAAACCATATGGGATGCTGGGAATCAAACCCAGGTCGGTGGCGTGCAAGGCAAACACCCTACTCACTGTGCTATTGCTCCAGCCCTAGTATCTATTTTTGTGTGCCAAATGTCATATTCACTTCACCCTTGCCTGGCCTTACAATCTACTTCTATACTCAGTATGTCCAAATAAATAGGAAAATTTTTAAGTAAAAGCATCATATCTGTAGTCAACTGGGATTTTATATAAAATACTAAAAATACATTGCAAGTTAGTTTGAAAAAATAATAAGGCTTAAAGATCCAACAGTAGATGACTATGTACTCTATGGAAACTTCTAGAAAACCTTCTGACTTGCAGTTAATAAACCATCTCTGCTTCACACAATTCCTGACTGAGAATTCAGTTTTCCATCCAATGGGGATTTTCTTTTTTGTACAAATATATGGACTATGCAAGTTGACATGTAAGGTGTATGGAAATATAAAATAGCATGTGTTTAAAAGAATATCATAATTGACCTGTTTTTAGGTTTTTCCCAAGCTACATCCTTCAAGCACATGGGATCCAAACATAATCCTATTCTTCTAAAGCATATAAATACATGTGTCTATGTGAAATATCCAAGTACACACAGCAACCAGTAAATAAAAGTTTGTTTGCCTACCTTCTCCGACAAAAAGAGCAGCAAAAAATGGGCAGACATCCCAGGATGATAATGCTGATCATACCAAGTCCAAAAATTCGAATCATCTGTGTAGGTGCTGTTGGTTTAATTATATCCTGTTACTTTTATGACTTAAGCAAAAGAAACAAATCTAAGTTCTCTCATGAAGTCATTATAAAAGAGTATCAGTTAATAAAGTAAAATAAGTAGATATTCTTAAATGATAGGTAAATACCCATGCTACTCTATAAGTCACAGGAGTTTATGAAATATTCTTGGAAGGTTACATGATTATATGTCCAGCAATGGAAATCTTAACAAAATGACACTACCATTTTTTTGTCTCAAATTGTTACTATTTTAACTGTATATTTTTCCTTATTATCTAAGGGTTATGTTTTTTACCTTGACCTAGGTTGCATCCCAGTGACTTAATCTAGAAATAGCCTTATAAAGAAATGTTTTATTAAATATTTACTTCCAATTTTAAAAAAACATCAAATTAAGCAGGAAATCAGGAATCTGCAAGTGAATAGAAATATTTTATTCTAATAATCATTTGGAAATGCATTATAATGTGATCAGGGAATTGTAAGTCATGGTTCAATTTTTTGCTATACAAAAACTTAATGTCTCTTTGTACATAATCTAAAGACTAAAATGATGAATGAATTATAAATACCATGTGACAGTGCTAAAACTGTACTACTATATTCATGATCATGTTTCTTTATTCATGATCAGGTTTCAGTTTCCATTGTTAATATAAGATGTTCAACAAAGAGCTGTAAATTGAATAGGAATTACATTAACCTAAGACATTATTTTTCATGCATCCTTTCTATAACTATTTGCAAGTGTTTCTTCACAGCAAATACATCCGTCATGGGACCAATTCAAAATATGTTCCCAGATTAAAACGAAGGAACAAAAACTTATGTCTCATTTTTGATACATTCTGAAAATAGTTTTAAAAGAAAAATCGTATTCAAAAACAAAATAACAAAGATAAAGTGATAAAAAACTCAATAAGAAACATTCAAATCTATGTTATATATTAAGATGTTGATAATAAGATAGATGGAAAGAAATGGGAAGTGAGAAGTCATCTAAAGAAGCTTCACTGGGGATGAACCGAGAGCCGCGGCACGAGAAGCAGAGCCTCCGCACCTATTGACTGTGATCCTGAGGTCTCCTAACCCATTTTGGCACCAGAGCGGATGCTTGAGCCATGCATTTTGACTGTGAACTGAGCTACAACCTTGTGCAGCCCGGGGAGGGATTTTTTTTTCCCTCTCCACCCATTTTTCTGAGCGAAAATGGTGGCAGCGGCAGCAGCCACACGGTGAGAGCCACCCTCTAAGACCCCTCCACCAGGAGGTAGGACTTTCTTTAGTGACGTAGCCTGTAGGTGGTCCTGGGAGGGGGGGTGTTCCCGGCGCGCCTTCCGCCCAGAGATGAACCGATTCTTGCAGCCATCCATTTTGACTGTGAACTGAGCTAAAATATTAGAAACCCAAAACCGCGTGGCCGCTATCGCTATTGGTAAGAGTGAAGACTCAAAGTCTTCACTCTTACCAATGAAGAGAAATTATTAGATGATGCCTATTCGGCAGGCCTGATTGTTGGGGAAAATTTCCAATCAATAATAGTGAGTTCTGTATGGAAATATGAAATGTACTCAATATATATAGAGAATAATGGGAATATCATTAGCTACTTAGATGGGGGGTGGGGTGGGAGGGGGGTGTATTGGGGTTCTTGGTGGTGGAACGGGTGCACTGGTGAAGGGATGGTGGTTTAATCAGTATTTGACTGTGACTTAAACCTGAAAGCTTTGTATTTTTTTCTTGTTTTCACGGTGGTTCAATAAAATATTTCTTTAAAAAAAAAAAAGAAGCTTCACTGGTATCTTTTCCAGGCATCAAGAGTTACATCTCAGAAAAAAATTACAAGTCATTGTCTGCAATTTTTAGGACAAGACAGAAGGGGATAAAGTCAAAATGAAAAATGAGACTAAGTTTGAACTGTCGAAGTCATGTCTGTGGGCTAAGCAGGAATCACTCAAGAAAAGAGGCCAGTCATGTCAATACTTTTTCCACCAGTCCTAATAATGCTGGAAACCTTCTTCAAATGTAAGATGGGGCCATTGTAACCTGTTTATTGATTTTTACAAAGAGAAATATAATATATACAATCGGGTGAACTTACTATCTTTAAATGGAGTCCAACAGTTGTTATCGGTCCCAAACGGTGAATAACAGCATTTGTATCTCAGGCATTCACTCTGGTTAAGAGTTTGTTGCTCGTTACATATCTTACTGTCCTGGTTATCCTTTGGAATGCATGCTTTTAGAAACAAAATCCAAAGAAGATGATTCAGTATTGCTAATAAGCATTTTATCTAATTAATAATTACAATACAAAAAATTTAATTTGATACCTTTAAAGAAAAGATCGAATAACACAAATGTAATGATGAATGCTGGAGACAATAAAGTTCAATTGAAAATACATGACATTTCCAATTTTAGGTAAAATGGAAAAAACATAATTTGTCAACCAATCATTGGTAAGGTAGGTTAAAAGTACCTGAAAATGTAAGCTGAGAGTTAGTGACACAAATATAATGCAGAAAGTCAAATGTCCTGAAAAACATCTTGTTAAAATGAGTTGGTGACACAAATATAACAGAGAAGGAGTTGGGTCAAATGTCCTGAAAAACATCTTGTTAAAATAATACCACAGATAAATCCTCTCAATTTTTCCTATATTCATGGGCTACAGTGATGAGAATTAATGTAGGTAAAATTCATGAAGCTGACTGCCAGAGTAACACTAAGTGATACAACTGCTGTCTGCCTGCTGTCTGTGAGCAGCACATTAGCACTACAATATGCTTTAAGATTCTTTGTTTTGTTTCTTTTTGTTTGTTTGTTTGGGGGCTACACCCACCAGTACTCAGAGCTTATTTCTGGCTCTGTACTCAGGGATCACTCCTGGTGGGCTTGGGAGATCACGTGGTGTGCCAGGGGATTGGACCTGAGTTTGGCTAAGTCCAAGGCAAACACCCTATCAGCTGCACTACTCTGATCTGTTTTAAGATTCTTCCTTTTGACACCCCACAAAATAGAATAAAATACTCTACACAATGCATCATCTAAAGGGTTAATATCCAAGATATATAAAGCACTCACAAAGTCCAACACCAGCCAAAAAAGACGATTTTTTAAAATGTCAAAATGAGATAGAGAGACAATTTCCCAAAGAAGACATACAGGTGGCCATAGAGCACATAAAAATATTTTCATGGACACCTTTTATTAGATAAATTCAGATAAAACAAAAAGAATACATTATTTTATGCGAGTAATAATGGCACATATCAAAAATATAGGAACAAACCAGTGCTGGCAGGGATATAGTGGAAAAAAAGAAACCTTTATTCACAGATGTTGAGAATGTTGTCTGAATCAGCCTCTATGGGAATCAGTGTGTAGACTTCTCAAAAGAAGTTAGAACAGAGCTTCCATATGACCCAGCATCCCACTTCTTGGCATCTTACCTCAAAACACAAAAACATTAATTTGAAAAGATATATGCACCCCTATGTCTATTGCCGTGCTTAGTACAATAGACCAGATAGGGATACAATCCAAATCTCCAACAAAAAGAAGAATGGACAAAAAATTTGCAGCATATATACAAACAGAATTCCATGCAGCTATAAGTAAAGATGAAATCATGTTTTTTGCTTCAATATACATGGAACTAGAGGCATCATGTTGAAGTGGATTAAGTCAGAGGGACAATAAATATCACATGATCTGACTCGCCTGTGTAACACAAACAAAACAAGAGAACAGACAGCATCAAATTATGACAAACCCTTGGTTCTATAACAACAAAACCAATTCCAAGCAGAGGGGACAAAAGTTTGGGGCAGTGAGGAATGAAGATTGAACTACAGGTGTAAGGACATTAATGAAGGGTCACAGGCATTTGTGGTGGTGGTGCATGCAGCAACTATTGACATCAATATCATATAATTAACACTACTGTAAACTACTGCAACAATTTTACATAAACTAGAATAAAATAAAACTCAGAGAATTAACAAGAAACAACAACAAAGATTCTTCGTTTTGGCATTAGGCTATGACTAGCTACTCATTTACAGCACGAAAACCCAGATTCATGCAACTGCAAAAGATTCATGGATATTTGTATCCAAAGGTCCTCAAGTTCAAACAGCTGCTATTTTTAAAAGAAAAACAAATTATAACTCAAAAATGAAGTTACCAATGTTATTTCCAAAAGAAAACCTCCACGATTTGAGCTCAAAGCCAACATGTTAGTTTAATCTACAATTCCATCAGCCAACTATAGATTTAGAAAAGTAGTACTTGATGTTTTATAAGTCTAAATCACTTCAACATCAGAAAAGAACAACATAATAACTATATTATTCAAGGTAGAACTCTTGGTGTATTTTATTTTATTTTATTTTATTCCTCTTCTTTAAATACTGGCAAGTTCTCAAACTAAGGTGAAAATAATAACAACTACCATTCACTAGCAACCCATTTGAACCAATTATCTTGCTTTATACATATTATTACTAACCTTGACAATGAAGTATTAAAATGTGCTTACAAATTCCATTTTTCAAGTAAGGAAATAAAGGTTTTAAGTAACTGTTCAAGGTAATACAATTAGTGTATTACTAGTTCGCCTGAATATCTGTTCCCCAAACATGTTAGACATGTGAGGATTTAGCCCGCTTTGTTATCATATATTCTAAACAATAGCTTGTTAAACTGTATGGGGTCATGTAACTGAGTGTGGCGATCACAAAAATGTTGTTTTAAAATAAATTTATTACTATTATCAGAATTATATACGTATTTTATATACCCAGGGTTGTGTTCTCAAAACAATAGGGGATACAAGTGGAAATGTTTAAGAAGCCCTGCTCTAAATAATAGGCTCTTCACTTCTGCCAGATCCAGGGTGATTCTCTCCCCACAGGCTGAACTGCATCAAGAATGCCAGCTGCAGTTCTGTGCATCATACAGCCAAGCTGACAGCAGTCAGGGCCTGGTCAGAGACGGAATGAATTTCCTGAGTGCTAAGTGCCTCACGATAGGCATTGTTCAAAGACCACTTTCCGGGAATGTAAATAATAGAAGAGATTTTAAAATAATTGAAGAGACGGTACGAGATGCTCTCTAAAATCCTATTAAATGCTGCGATTGTTAATTTAACTGCACTTGATGGACCTGATGCTAGATACTAAAATGAACTTTCAGACTCAAATTACAAAGAAACACTTATAATTTTGAAGAATGAAAAGGGTAGAACAATTTTCATCAGGTTGAAGTATATAATTTTGTCCAAAGGGAGAAGGATCATGTGCCCTCTCAAGCATCCCTGCCAGTCTCTCAAGGTTATCATTTTAATCTGCGAGAGATGAATCTTTTATGAATAATACCTAATGACAAAGCTACAGACTTTTTAGTGTTTAAGTGGAAAGAGCATTCCTTTCAAAATATACAAAGGAAGAAATAAACTGGCTAAAATTCTCATTTAATGAGCTTGTGGTTATTCTTTTCAAAGGAAACTATATACATTTTATAAATGTTTAGTTGCTTTTTAAGTATTTAAATAAACCTAGATCAAATGTTTCGTTTAAAATGAAGCAGTCTTATTTTGTTAGAGAAAAACATTTCATACAATTGACTTTTTAATGAAAGCTTAGATAATATGTTATAATACAGTGAATATTCATGGTTTTTATGCACAAAATTACTGCACCTCCTCTCTCACCAAAGTATCCAAGACCTTCCCCACTGTCCTTGTGTCACTTCTAGTCTGACTCTCCATTTCTCCAAGTTCCCTACAGTTCTTTTCTACAGTGAGAAAAGAACCATTATTCACTCTTGGCAGGAGTGTCCTCTGGTTCAGCATTTATGGAAAATAATTTAGACATCTCAAAAATTAAAACTAAGCTATATAATCTCACCAAAAGCCATTATTCAGAGACTCATGTACATCTCCCGGAAGAGAGCATAAAATGACACGCTAAGGCATGTGGCTGGACACCGCACCAGGCTGTTTGATTCAGGGCAACCAGGAGGATGGAAGGGGAGGCCCCTCCCTGTCTCAACGAAGCCAACACCGGCAGCCAGAAACCTCCAGAACTCAACCATCACCACTCTCACAGCTGCTCTCCACATGCTCAGGCCAAGCTTCAGCCATGAGTGAATCTATTCCTGGCATCTCATACCTCACACCACCCATATTCTAAGAGTAGCACACCACATTTGATGGGGTTTAAAGTAGAAGGCAAACAATCATATGGGGAAATATACACACACATCACTGTCATCCCATTGCTCATCGATTTGCTCAAGTGGGCACCAGTAATATCTTCATTGTGAGACTTGTTTTTACTGTTTTTGGAATATGGAATACGCCACAGGTAGCTTTCCAGGCTCTGCCATGTGGGCTGGATACTCTTGGTAGCTTGCTGGGCTCTATGAGAGGGGCAGAGGAATCAAACCTGGGTCATCCACATGCAAGGCAAACGTGCTACCCTCTGTTCTATTGCTCCAGCCCATATATATAAACTCACAAAACTCAACTTGTAACAACATGTTAGTAATCTCTTATAGAAGGGCTTAAGAGCTTCTGGGTGAAATACAACAATCTTGACACACTTTCCTCTAAGAAACCTTTTTTGGATCATTTTCAGCGGATTATTCATAAAAAACAATACAAAATAAATTATTTTAGTTCTGCTTTGGGGCAGGAGTTGGGGTTCGAGATGGAAACATCCAAAATATGGTGGTAGGAGGGTATAATGGTGGTGGGATTGGCGGTCAAATATCAAATGTGTTCAAATATTGTGAATTACTTTATAAAAATAAAATCACGATCACTATCACTATCATCCTGTTGGTCATCGATTGCTCAAGCGGGCACCAGTAACATCTTCATTCATTCCTGTCATGTGCCAGCTCAGCCCAATGGCGTCTGCTCACTCCAGGAACAAAAAGAGCAAGCTATTGTTGTTACAACAATAAAAATAAAATAAAATTTAAAAAATAAAAATTTTAAAATAGTAATAAAAATTTAAAACTAGTGCCATAGATACAGTACACTGGATAACAAGCTTGGCTTGTGCATGGCTGACCCAGATTCAATCTCCATATATAGCTCTCGAGCCCTGCCGGAAGTGATACCTGAGTACAGAGCCAGGAGTAATCCCTGAGCACAGCTGGGTGTGGCTCAAACCCACATATTCCCAAGAAAGTAATACTAGAGCTTCCATATAACCCAGCAGTTCTACTTCTTGGCATCTATCCCCAAGAACATACAAAAACATTAACCAAAAAAGTTACAGACAACTGATTTTAATTCAACTTACTGTACCAAGCTAGAGGAATACCTTGAAAATGTATATATCTTAAAATGCATCTTAAAGTTGACTGAAGTATAATATCACTATTGTAAGCAACTAGGGGAATTTACATCTGCTATCTTCACAAATTAATATTTAAATCATTTGCTCATCATTACCAACTCTGGAACCCATTCCTTGAACTTTTTAAAATGCAATCTTCTCAGATTTCTCTTTATCCACTAACTCTCATCACAGCAGCATTTTTCATTTACTTAGGGATCTTGTTTATTTTGCTTTTATCATTGGTATCAGATACTATAATGCCTGTTTTCTGCTTAATGAAATCAGTACAGAGAAACAGGAAAAACAATTTATGCAAGATAACAAAATAATTCAGTGATAGAGTCTAGAATTCAATGATGCAAATAATTTTCTGTTTACATATGTACATAAAATTTTGGCATAACAAACCCTGCATGAGTTCTAGTAATATCATCAAATTTATAATTTGCATGTGTCAATTTATCTAAAGCTTCTCCTTAAAACAGTTACCACATGCTGTACAAAATGAAACACATTTATTTGTGGTTAATAATCCTCAGGGGTCATGATCTGCCTAATAAAACATATTATATACAGAATCACAAAAGATGATGTGACTTGAAACCTGAACTTTTTGTCATTAAAACAAATGGAAAAACATCTGCTATATTCAGCAACATAAGATCCACACAAAACCCTAATTAATGCCACAGAGGATGCTGACTTAATAATACCAATTTCGTGACTAAATTTCAGACAATAGTATTAGGGTACATTATGAAATGTTTAAATATTTGTGAAAAAGTAATTTATTAAAATTACCAAACAGTTCTGCCTTAGAAAGAGTGTCTCAGGGTGAGAAAGATAGTACCAGGGGATAGGGAGCTTGCCCCTGTATACAGCTGACCCACTTGATCCCAGCACCACATATGTCCTCTAAGCCCCACCAGGAGTGATCCCTGAGAGCAGAGCCAGAAGCAAGCCTTGAGCACCACTGGGTGTGGTCCAAAAAATAAACAAAAGAAAAATAGTCTCAGTTCATCCTTAAATTCTTTGTGGTATATATCTATTTCAAACATAAGGACACTGAGGTTCAGAGAGGTTTTCATTCCAGAAGGAAAGGGCAGAGATAGGATTAAAATTCAGGTGTCAACAAAAAGCATGTTGCAGTAAGATCTAGTTCTTGTTTTGTTTTTTATGTAAATATGTTTATGTTTATTTGTATAATGTACAAGAAATCCTGGATATTATTATAATTGTTATCAGCAGTTATGGATGGTGGGATAGTGGGTGACTTTCATTTTCATTTTGCTAATCTAGATTTACTAATTTTGTTGAACAAACATGCAATATTTTTATAATAAAAGAGGTATTGACTTTTAAAAAAATTCAGGTGTCCATTAAGAAGCTTCTGATCCTCGGGACTGGAGTGATAGCACAACGGGTAGGGCGTTTGCCTTGCACGCAGCTGACCCGGATTCGATTCCCAGCATCACATATAGTTCCCTGAGCACCGCTAGGAGTAATTCCTGAGTGCAGAGTCAGGAGTAACCCCTGTGCATCACCAGGTGTGACCCAAAAGAAAAAAAAAGAAGCTTCTGATTCTCAAAGTAGTGATGACCAAAATATAAAGATATCCCATAGAATGAAAAGAATTACTTGTTCACCACTTACCTGATAAAGGGTTAATATCCAAAATATATAAAACACCAGACAACTCTAAACAAAAGAATACAACCCCATCAAAAATGAGGGAAAGAAATGAACAGAAACTTCCTCAAAGAAGAAACAAAAATGGCCAAAAGACACATTAAAAATGTTCTACATCACTAATTATCAGACACATGCACATCAAAACAACAATGAGATATCACCTCATGCCACAGAGACTGGCACACACAAAAAAGAACAAGAACAACCAGTGTCAGTGTGAATGACAAAGAGACCCTCATTAACTGCCATTAGGGATGTCTACTGGTCAAGTCTTTCAGGAAAATAATATGGACAGTTCTCAAAATAGTAGAAATTGAACGAACTTTCAATTGATCCAGCAATTCCACTTCTTGGCATGTACCCCAAGGACCCAAAAGCGCAATGGAGAAAAGACATTTGCACCCCATATGTTCCTTGAAGCAATATGCAAAATAGCCAAAATCTGGAAAGAACCCAAGTGTCCGAGAAGAGATAACTTAATAGAGAAAATATGGTACATATACACAGTGGAATATTACTCAGTCATAAGAAAATATAGTCATGAAATTTATTGATCCATGAAGGGTCCTGGAGAGCATCATGCTGTGTGAAGTTATTCAGAGAGAGCAACACAGAATGATTTCTCTCATATCAGGATAAAAAGAAATATAATGGTGGAATAATGAATAACCAAATACAGTAGAAACAAAGAACATGAGAACTGTATGCACTAGGAAATGTGCCACTTGACAGGACTGGGGGACAAAACAGGAAGGGGCAGTATCTATGGTGGAGAGAAGCACTCAACCTGGAAGAGGAGGTGGTGCTGAAATGTGATCAAGTGCTATGTATGAAAGCCTATCAGCAATAGTATGATAAATCACATTGCATAAACATATTTAAAAATTGCCTCTCAAAGAAGCAGATGGGTGGATGGGAAGCAGATGGGGGGGCTTGAGAGAGAGGCAGTGGAGGGGGTAAGTAGACACTGGTGAAGGGATCAGTGTTGAAATGCTGTATGCCTGAAACCCAATCATGAAGAACTTTGGAATTCATGGTGAATTAATTTTATAAAATTTAAAAGCATTAAATAAAACTCACGTCTGTCCAACAGTAGATCACACTTCCTCCTAAACCTTTAACTAGCATTTTAAAAGCAAGGTCTTTGGGAGAGGGAAAACACAGTCACACACTGTCATCCATTGTTCATTGATTTGCTCGAGCAGGCACCAGTAATGTCTCCATTGTGAGACTTGTTACTGTTTTTGGCATATCAAGTACACCACTGGTGTATTGAGCTTGCCAGGCTCTGCCATGCAGGTAGGATACTCTCACTAGCTTGCCGGGCTCTCCGAGAGGGATAGAGGACTCGAACCCGGATCGGCCACATGCAAGGCAAACGCCCTAGCGGCTGTGCTATTGCTCAGAGAGGGAAAAAGAAAACAAAAACTTACTTGTCGGGAAGAAGAAGTTTAGCATAGTTTGCCATGCACTGAATTGTTCCAGAGATGAATCAGTAGTATCTTCACTAGCATGCAGAACATAGTCTCCTGTATATTGAGGAATAATGGATCCTAAAAGGAAAGTGAAATAATTAATCCAACATTAAAGCATTTATCACTTTCTATGACATTTGAGTAACAATTACCTTTGTTCAACTAAGACAAATCTAAAAGCTAATAGATACTGCACTGTCATCTCCTAACAGTTCAGGTACTGTTAGTACTCACAATCTGATTCTACTCTGAAACTGAAAAACTACTTATTCAACTGAATGCTTAATCCATAGGCAATAAAATTCACAACCATGAACTTGTCTTTGGTAAACAATGACATTCAGAGCTTCAATCAAGTGATGATTTGGAATCAGTATATATTCCAAATAAATCAAACCTCATAACAAAAACACTTAGTAAATGTTATCCATTTACTGATAAAATGGAAGTCTTCAGACAAAAGATAAATTCCTTATCCCTATTCCTCATGTTGTCAAATAATCTGCTTTATGTTTTATTGTCCTCCTTTGTAAGGGGACAGGATATTCCTCTTCATTACCATAGTATGTTTGTCTATACCATTAAATATTTGCTAATACTCTGCTAAGAATATAACAATATTTCATTGTGTGGCTCAAATTCAACTCATCTATTCCCCCACTTAAACAAGTTTTGGTTCATAAATCATTGATGATATAAATACACTGCAGTGATCAAAACAACTTTGAGATACCACCTCACACCACAGAGACTAGCACACATCCAAAAGAACAAAAGCAACCGCTGTTGGAGAGGATGTGGGGAGAAAGGGACCCTTCTTCACTGCTGGTGGGAATGCCGACTGGTTCAGCCCTTCTGGAAAACAATTTGGACGACTCTCAAAAAATTAGATATTGAATTCCCATTTGACCCAGCAATACCACTGCTGGGAATATATCCCAGAGAGGCAAAAAAGTACAATCGAAACAACATCTGCACATGTATGTTCATCGCAGCACTGTTTACAATAGCCAGAATCTGGAAAAAACCCGAATGCCCCAGAACGGATGACTGGTTGAGGAAACTTTGGTACATCTATACAATGGAATACTATGCAGCTGTTAGAAAAAAGGAGGTCAAGAATTTTGTAGTCAAGTGGATGGGCATGAAAAGTTTCATGCTGAGTGAAATGAGTCAGAAAGAGAGAGACAGACATAGAAAGATTGCACTCATCTATGGTATATAGAATAACAGAGTGGGAGACTAACACCCAAGAACTGTAGAAATAAGTACCAGGAGGTTGACTCCATGGCTTCGAGGCTGGCCTCACGTTCCGGGGAAAGGTCAACTCAGAGAAGCGATCACCAACTACATTGTAGTCGAAGGCCATGTGGGGGAAGGGAGTTGCGGGCTGAATGAGGGCTAGAGACTGAGCACAGCGGCCACTCAACACCTTTATTGCAAACCACAACAGCTAATTAGAGAGAGAAAACAGAAGGGAATGCCTTGCCACAGTGGCAGGGTGGGGTGGGGGGGAGATGGGATTGGGGAGGGTGGGAGGGACACTGGGTTTACGGGTGGTGGAGAATGGGCACTGGTGAAGGGATGGGTTCCAAACTTTGTATGAGGGAAGTATAAGCACAAAAGTGTATAAATCTGTAACTGTACCCTCACGGTGATTCTCTAATTAAAAATAAATAAATTTTAAAAATAAATAAATAAATAAATAAATACACTGCAGTAATTAGCCTTAGGGATATATATTGGCAAATACCCATGAAAATATCTTCAGGGTAAATATTAAAGGAATGGCTCTTGACATGATACATGTCTGAGGTCAACTTCCAGTAATTTCCTTACTTCTCAAATTTTGGTTGTTGTTGTTGATCAATTTGGTGGCCCAAATGACATCTCCTTTATTATAATTTGCACCTTTACTGCTTTTTTTGTTTTATATATATATTAATTTTTTATTAATAAATCACCGTGAGGTACAGTTACAAATTTACAAACTTTCGTGCTGGAATTTCTGTCATACAATGATTCTGTACCAATCCCTCCACCGGTACCCATTCTCTACCACCAATTATTCCAGTATCCCTCCCACCACCCCCAACCCACCACACCTCTGTGGCAGGGCATTCCCTTTTGTTCTCTCTCTTCTTTTGGATGTTATGATTTGCAATAGAGGTATTGAGTGGCCATCATGTTCGGTCTATAGTCTACTTTCAGCCCACTTCTCCCACCCAAGCAGGTCCTCCAAACAACCTTTACTTGGTGTTCCCTTCTCTATCTGAGCTGCCTTTTCCCCCAGCATGTGAGTGCAGCTTCCAAGCTGTGGAACAATCCTCCTGGTACTTATATCTACTATTCTTGGGTGCTAGTCTACCATTCTGATACTTTATATTCCACAGATTAATGTAATCTGTCTATGTCTGTCCCTCTCTTTCTGACTCATTTCATTTAGCATGATACTTTCCATGTTGATCCACCTATATGCAAATTTCATGACCTCATCTTTTTAACAGCTGCATAGTATTCCATTGTATAGATGTACCAACATTTCTTTAACCAGTCATCTATTCTCGGGCACTCTGGTTTTTTTCCAGATTCTGGCTATTGTAAGCAGTGCTACAATGAACATATGAGTGCAGATGTCATTTTGACTATACTTTTTTGCATCTCCAGGATATATTCCCAGAAGTGGTATTGCTGGGTCAAATGGGAGCTCCATTTCTAATTTTTTGAGAAGCATCCATACTGTTTTCCAAAATGGCTGAAACAGTCAGCATTCCCACCAGCACTGGAAGAGGGTCCCTTTCTCCCCACATCTATGCCAACAGTGGTTGCTTTTGTTCTTTTGGATGTGTGCCAGTCTCTGTGGTGTGAGGTGGTATCTCATAGTTGTTTTGATTTGCATCTCCCTGATGATTAGTGATGAAGAACATTTTTTCATGTGCCTTTTGAGTATTCATGTGCCTTAATTAGTATTTCTTCCTTGAGAAAGTTTCTGTTCATTTTATGGCCCCATTCCCATAATGGGCCTCATTCCCCTGACACTGAAAGAGCCAATACGGCAGTGCTAAAAACAGTAACAGGGGCTGGAGTGATAGCACAGTAGGTAGGTCATTTGCCTTGCACGCGGCCAACCCAAGTTTGATTCCCAGCATCCATATGGTACCCTGAGCATCGTCAGGGGTAATTCCTGAGTGCAAAGCCAGAAGTGACCCCCTATGCATTGCCAGGTGTGACCCAAAAAGCAAAAATAAAGAGAAAGAAACAGTAACAACAATGGGCCTCAATTATCGCCTCATTTTCTGATGGGTTGGATGTTTTCTTCTTGTAGAGTCCAACCAGTGACTTATATATCCTTGATATCAACCCCTTATCAGATAGGTATTGGGTAAATATCCTTTCCCATTCTGTAGATTGTCTTTGTATTTTGGTCACTGTATTTTTTCAGGTGCAGAAACTTATTAGTTTAATATAGTCCCATTTGTTTATTTCTGTTTCCACTTGGTTGGTCAGTGGAATGCCATCTTTAAAGATACTTTTAGCTTCAATATTGCGGAGTGTTAAATATATGGCCACTTAATCTTTGACAAAGGAGCAAGAAATGCAAAGTGGAACAAGGAAAGCCTCTTCAACAAGTGGTTCTGGGAAAACTGGATAACTACCTGCAAAAAAAATGAACTCTTACCTCTGTCTAATGCCAGTCACGAAAGTCAGATCAAAGTGGATTAAGGATCTCAATATCAGACATGAATATATAAGGTTCATAGAAGAAAATGTAGGCAGAACTCTCTATGCCATTGAAGCTAATAGCATCTTTAAGGACGAAACAGCACTGACCATGCAAGTGGAAGCAAACATAAACAAATGGGACTACATCAAACTAAGAAGCTTCTGAACTTCAAAAGAAACAGTGACCAAAATACAGAAAGAGCCCACAGAATGAGATAGAATATTTACCCAATACCCATCTGATAAAAGATTAATATCCAAGATATACAAGATACTTGTAGAATTGTATAAGAAAAAATCCTCCAACTCCATCAAAAAATGGGGAGAAGAAATGAACATTAGTTTCCTCAAAAAAGAAATACAAATAGCCAAAAGGCACATGAAAAAATGCTTCACATTGCTAGCCGTCAGGGAGATGCAAATCAAAACAACAATTTCACACCACAGAGACTGGCACACATTCAAAAGAACAGAAGCAACCAGTGCTGGCGTGGATGTGGGGGAAAAGAGACGCTCCTTCACTGTTGGTGGGAATGCTGACTGGTCCAGCCTTTCTGTAAAACAATATGGACAGTCCTTCAAAAACTAGAAATTGAGCTTCCATATGACCCCGCCATACAACTTCTGGGAATATATCCCGAGGATGCAAAAGAGCACAGTAGAAATGACATCTGTACCTATATATTCATTGCAGCACTGTTCACAATAGACAAAATATGGACACAACCCAAATGCCCTAAAACTGATGACTGGTTAAAGAAACTTTGGTACAGCTACACAATGGGATACTGTGCAGGTGTTAGGAGAGATTAAGTCATAAAATTTGCTTATAAATAGATAAACATGGAGAGCATCATGCTAAGTGAAATGAGTCAGAAAGAGAGGGACAGACATAGAGGGACTACACTCATTTGTGGAGTATAAAATAACATCACAGGAGGCTGACACCCATGGACAGTAGATACAAGGGCCAGGGGGATTGCCCCATAGCTCGAAACCTGCGTCATGAGCAGAGGTAAGAAGGCAGATGGAATAAAGAAGGGATCACTAAGAAAATGATGGCTGGAGGAACCAGTTGGGATGGGAGATGAATGCCGAAAGTAGATAATGGACAAAACATGATGACCTCTCAGTGTCTGTATTGCAAGCCATAATACCCAAAATTAAAGAGAGAGTATGGGGAATGTTGTCTGCTACAGAGGCAGGGGGAAGGGTGGGGAAGGGGGGTATACCCGGGATATTGGTGGTGGGGAGTGTACACTGGTGGAGGGATGGGTGTTTGATCATTGTGAGATTGTAACCCAAACATGAAAGCTTGTAACTATCTCACAATGATTCCATTTTTAATATTAATTAATTAATTTAAAAATAAATAAATAGAAAATATTGTGGAGGGTTGTGCTGACCTTATCTTAAATGTACCTATGGATTCTGGTCAGATGTTGAGGTCTTTAATTCATTTTGATCTGACTTTTGTTCATGGTGTTCAATTGAGGTCTAAGCCCAATTTTTTGCATGTGGTTGTCCTGTTATGCCAGCACCATTTGTTAAAGAGGCCTTCTTTGCTCCACTTCAAATTTCTTGCTCCCTTATCAAAGATTAGATGTTCATACATTTGGGGTTGTTTGTAAGAATATTCCACCCTGTTCCATTAGTCTGTGGCTCTGCCTTTACTTGCAATAGCAGTTAGGCAAGAAAAAGATATTAAGGGCATCCAGATAGGAAAGAAAGAATTCAAACTCTCACTATTTTCAGATGATATGATACTATATCTAGAGAACCCTAAAGCCTCTACCAAGAAACTCCTACAAACAATAGACTTGTATAGTAAAGTTGCAGACTATAAAATCAATACACAAAATTCTATGGCTTTCCTATATGCAAAAAATGAGACAGAGGAAAGTGACATGAAAAAAGCAATCGGGTTCACAATCGTGCCCCAGAAAATCATGTACTTCAGAATCAGCTTAACTAAGGAGGTAAAGGACTTCTACAAAGAAAACTACAAAATGCTACTCCACAAAATAGAAGAGGACACGAGGAAATGGAAACATATCCCCTGCTCATGGATTGGGATAATTAACATTATCAAAATGGCAATACTCCCCAAAGCATTATACAGATAAAATTCTTTAAAGAAATGGATCAAACACTCCTGAAATTCATATGGAACAACAAACTCCCACGAATAGCTAAAGCAATTCTTGGGGAATAAAAGATGGGAGGCATCACCCTCCCCAACCTCAAACTCTACTACAAAGCAGTAACAATTAATTTGCACCTTTAGTCTTCAGTAAGTTTATGTTATCCATACAGTAATGCATCACAATCACGATCACAAAATCCCATTAATCATCGATTTCTCGAGCGGGCTCAGTAACCTCATCATTAGTCCTTTCCCTGAGATCTTAGAAGTCTCTCTCGACTCGGCCCTCCCAATGATGTCCCATTGGAGGCTCTTTCAGGGTCAGGGTAATGGGATCCAGCTTGTTACTGGATTTAGCATATGAATACACCATGGTAAACTTGCAAGGCTGTCCCATGTGGGCAGAAAACTCTCAGAAGCTTGCCAGTTTCTCCCAGAGAAAGAAGTAGGGCACAAGATATTGTGTGGCCGCAAAGCGGCCGTGCCCTTCTGGGAGCTCGCTTTTAAGTCTCTGGATGTTGGCCGTTGATGGGATTATGGACACCTGGGTTCCTCTGCCGGTACCTTCATGCATGAGGCCCATCCAAACGTGTGGAGGGGGCCTTGAGCATGGCTGTAGCTAGGTTCTGGTGGTCTTCGGCCTCCGGGAGCTCTGCTCGGGGTGGGGAGGGAAGCTGGAGCCCATCCCCTCTGGGGGGCTCTCAAATGTATAGTAGGAAAAAAAAACCTTCATCAGTCACAAATTGAAAATATTTTTTCAAGGCACATAACCTTGATATTTTATGGTGCATTAGGAAGTTCATTGTCACTGTCACTATCATCCTGTTGTTCACTGATTTGCTCGAGCGGGCACCAGTAAAGTCTCCATTGTGAGACTTGTTGTTACTGTTTTTGGCATATCCAATACGCCACGGGTAGCTTGCCAGGCTCTGCCATGCAGGCGGGATACTCTCGGTAGCTTGATGGGCTAGAAAGTTCAAAAGTTTAAAATGTTTTCCATAATTACTTTCTTTATTGTTCCTTTTAGATCACATTTAGAATGACATTCTCCATCCAAATGTTTCTTGATAACATTTTTACAATTTCACTTTTTAATTTAAATAGCT
Organism: Sorex araneus; assembly: GCF_027595985.1. Taxonomy (NCBI): domain Eukaryota; kingdom Metazoa; phylum Chordata; class Mammalia; order Eulipotyphla; family Soricidae; genus Sorex; species Sorex araneus. Next base: position 64,573,275 of record NC_073313.1, read on the forward strand.
ACTTCACTTAGATTATATTTTGTTGTGTGTTCCTATGTCCTAATACTATTTATTAGATCCACCCTTATCTACTTATGGAAATATCATATTCTAACTTCGTAGACAGTCATAGACCTGTTTCTAAGCTTTCTATATGTTTCACTAATCTGTCATTTTTAACAATGGCACCAATGCCATGATCAGAACTTATAGCATATTTTATGTGTTTTAATGACAGATATGGCAATGCTTAATTGATCTTCATTCATTGCCAAAAATCCATTCTCAACGCCAGAGATTTTTAATTAATTTTAGAATCATTTTTCCAATTTAAAACTTAATATCTTTACTATGATCACATTTAGCTGGAGCAATAGCACAGCAGTTGGGCGTTCGCCTTTCACGTGGTCAACCCAAGTTCGATTCCTCCGCCCCTCTCAGAGAGCCCGGCAAACTACCAAGAGTATCGAGCCCACGCAGCAGAGCCTGGAAAGCTACCCGTGCATATTGGATATGCCAAAAACAGTAACAATAAGTCTCTCAATGAGAGACGTTACTGGTGCCCACTCGAACAAATTGATGAGCAACAGGATGACAGTGACAGTGACAGTGATGATCACATTCACTTATCTAACATTCAAGCAAGTATTGTGTTTCTTATAACATATGCCTAATTCTGTTCACTGTATAGCCATTTGAAGAGAACAAATAACTGTACAAAATTGTTCTTATGAAAGATTACATAACCATTTCCCTATTTATTCATGTTTTTATGTTTATATGTAAGATTTATAAGAGACTATAAGACCTATTTATTCATGTTTTCATGCTTATATGTAAGATTTATAAGAGACTATAAGACCCGGAAGAGAGCGACACAGAGTCTCTTGCCTGCTGTGCCTGGCTGTCTTCATTGGGGCCCCTCAGAGGGGACAGGCTTATACCAAGACTATTAGGCCGCACAAAGTGGCCGCGAAACATCTAATAGTCTTGTTCTCCCTCTTGGAGAATCTGCCAAGCTACCAAGAGTCTATTGCCCGCAGGGGAGAGCCTTGCAAGCTCCCCATGGTGTAGTCATATCCCAAATACAGTAAAAGATATATACATACCTTTCAGAGAGCCCGCCAAGCAACCGAGAGTATCCGGCCCACACGGCAGAGCCTGGCAATCTACCTGTGGCATATTCAATATGCCAAAAACAGTAACAATAGGTCTCATTCCCCTGGCCCTGAAGAGCCTCCAATCGTTGGAAAGACGAGTAAGGAGAGGCTGTTTAAATCTCAAGGCTGAGTGTAATTTACTGGTGCCCGCTCAAGTAAATCGATGAACAATGGGATGACAGTGATACAATGATGTAAGATTTATAGTTCCATTCATACATGTTCTGCACCTGTCTTATTATGCTTATTGCACATGTTATATGTATTTTGTTATGTGAATATGATGTTTCACATTTTCTAGTGATTAACACCACTATGTAGAAAAGTTATCGATTTTAGGGGCCCAAGAGATAATACAGCAGGTAGAGCATACACCTTGCACACAGCCAACCCAGGTTCCATCCCTGCATCTCATATGGTCCTCCAGGCACCTCCAAGAGTAATTACTTTATTGCAGAGCCAGGAGTAACCCCTGAACGCTGCCAGATGCAGCTCCAAATGAAACAAAAGAAGTTATTGTTTTGGTTTTATGTATTTTCTAAGCTACTGCATTAATCGATTCCCCTTTATTCATTGTTTTTCATTTTCATTTCAGGTCTATACAAGCAGAGTATCAATAAACACAGGCAGTTTTGCCTCTTTTCAATATTAACAGCCAAGCCCATTTATATATCTTCTCTCACTGCATTGTCTTGGACACATAGAGCAATATTAAACAATAACTATAGTAATGGGCATCCTGAGTTGATCTGAACTTGAACAGAAATGTGCTAGTATTCCATTTTAGATAGATACATTTTATTAAGTTAAAGTATTCCCCTAGACTAAAAATTGTTTTGCTCATTTTTCATCAAGATCAGAAGTGGAAATTTATTAAATTATTTTAATTTTTACTGTCATACTTGTATCTATTAATTGCTGAATTAATTAATTGCTATTAATTGATAAATGTTATTATAGTCTTATTAAAATATTCATGCATTCAAAAAGTAAAGCCCTCATGTTCTAATGTTTCATTTAGTATTTGTGAATCAACATTACTAAAAGAAGGGGATTTTTTGGTATGTTGTCTCTGTAAGTTTGAGCATGAAGTTATATCTAATTTATAAAATGATCTTGGATGATCTCATTTATTTATCCCAAAACTATATAAGTAGCTTAAGAAACAAGTGATTCAGCAAATATTTTGTACAGAGTAAAAAGTTGTATTTTCCTTAAACAACTTTTCACTTTTTCATGGTCATGTGTCAATTTTGTTAATTTTAATTTTTCCAAGAACTAATTTACTTTAAAAAATTGGAATTAAGTCTTAAGATTATTAACTTGTAATATTTACGCTCCTTCCTATCAATGCTATCTTGTTTCTAATTTTAATGAGATCACCTTTCATGCATATGTAATGTGTAAGCTTGTAAGTTCCAGTGAAATATTATAAATGGTAACTCAAACTAGATGATGTTATTAAACTGCTCAATATCTTAATTTTTTCTTTCAAGGACTGAAGTATATGTTACAGCCTCTTATGTCATCACTGAGTTTTTGTACATTTCCACTTGAGTTTCTGAAACCAACTATTTTATACATTTCAACAATATATCCAAATGTTCATTCATAACAATTTTCTCTTTACTGGCCATCGTGTGTCTTGACATTACTAAAAAAACATTCTGTCCTATTTGTTTTCTCCTAATTCCTGTATATTCAGCATGTACTTAATATTTCTGTAGTCTAAGTTTGGGGACTCAATTGGTGAATAAATCAGGTAAGATCCCTGACTTTAATAGGCTTAAAGTATAAATGGGAATTATTTATTAAAAGTATGTAGGGATTTTTTTTCTGAGTCTATGTTTGTGGGATTTTTTTAAAATAATTTATTTATTTTTAATTAGAGAATCACCGTGAGGGTACAGTTACAGATTTATACACTTTTGTGCTTATACTTCCCTCATACAAAGTTCGGGAACCCATTCCTTCACCAGTGCCCATTCTCCACCACCCGTAAACCCAGCGTCCCTCCCACCCTCCCCAATCCCATCTCCCCCCCAACCCACCCTGCCACTGTGGCAGGGCATTCCCTTCTGTTCTCTCTCTCTAATTAGCTGTTGTGGTTTGCAATAAAGGTGTTGAGTGGCCGCTGTGCTCAGTCTCTAAAAATTCCAGAATTCCAAAATCACATGGCCGCTACCGCGGCCATGTGACATCCTATGCTATTCATAATCAGCAATAGAAAACATAGTATCTAATGTTGTCTCTTCCACAGATCTAACTGTTGGGGAAAAATCACAAATAACAGTTGTGGGCCTTGTGTCAAAATATTGAATATAATCAAAGGAGAGAGAGAGTAATGTAGACATCACCACAGTTAGGGGGAGGGTGTGGGATGGAGGGTATATTGGGGTTGTTGATGGTGGGAAATGTGCACTGGTGAAGGGGCGGGTGTTTTATTATTGTATGACCGAGTCTTAAACCCGAAAGCTTTGTAACTGCTCTCATGGTGATTCAATAAATAAACTTTAAAAAAAGGAAAAAAAATAAATAAATAAAAGTATGTAGGGGCTGGAACAATAGCACAGCAGGTAGGGCATTTGCTTTGTATGCAGCTAACTGAGGTTCAATTCCCAGCACTTTTAGTCTCCTGAGCACTACCAGGATTTATCCCTAAGCACAGAGCCAGGAGTACGCCCTGAGCACCACCATGTGTGGTCAAAAATTTCAAAAATAAAAAATAAAAAATAAATTTCAATGAAGAAAGTAGTATCATTTCAATGCAATGTAGGGGAGCAACTTTTACCCTGCGGTATAGTTGACTACTGAGACTCATCATGGAGGCATTGGTTTGGCTAAAGTGCAAGACTGAAAAGGAAAAGAAGTCATTCAAGTTCAGACATCATTTAACATGTACATTCTTGCTCATTTTAGTTAGAATCAATTGAAAAAAATCTACTGTTTTCCCATAATATTTCAAGCACAGAGAAATGACATATTCCATATGCAAAAACGTTAACATAAATCAATACCCAAGGGGGGTTTAATGGGTGTCTGTACTCTCTGAAATTGTATTTAAGGTGAAAACGTGGGTGGGAGATTAGAAGTTAGATCCACAGTGTACAAAACATGAGATTCACATTTCCAAAATATTAGGAGCATCAGCATTAAATGTACTGTTATTATTCTGTTATATAGTCATTCATTTAAAAGTGTGCATGTATCCGGCCCAGGTGTGTGACGTCCCTCCACCCGCCCTTCCCGCGTCCCAGCCTGCTTCTCGGACCCAGACCGCCCCAGCCACCCACACCCCCCGAATGCTGCCCTTGCAGGCGGCACGTGGACCCCAAGCACAACAGCCGTTTTTTCTTCCGACCCAGGTGTGTGACATCCCTCCACCCGCCCTTCCCAGCCTGCTTCTCGGACCCAGCTATTGTGGGGCAAGGGGGTGGCCTATTCTTCAGGAGGGTGGCCTAGGCAAAAGGGGGCATGGCCTCTTTTCTGCCACAGTTATTTTAAAGCCAATGTAAACGAGCACATTCTCCTAAAGCATCACCTTAGGCCTCACATAAGAATTAGTGGAATATCTGAGAGGAAGGACATGTTCTAAAAGGGAAAATAAAAAGGTAACTACCACTGACAAAAAGCATCCAGATTCCTTTTTCACAACAAGAGGGAACAAGGATAGTGAACTTAAAGGTCCCTCTTCCATACAACCACAACAACATGAAGAAACAGCACAAATCCCCACCACAAGGACAGGATGATGAAAGGAGTCCAGAAGCCTCAATAGGCGTTTCCTACAAACTTGAGCTCTCCGATGAAGAATTCAAAGTTGAAGTGCTGAAGATGTTCAATGAACTCAACGTAAAGACTGAAAAGGTATCCATTAAATAAAAGGAGATCCTGACAGAAACAATACAACAGACAGCCAACAAAATATGGGAAGAAATGAGAACAGAAATAAAAAATCTAAAGAAAGAAATGTCACGAATGAGGGATTCAGTAGATGAAATAAAAAACTCAGTGGGTGCCCTCAACAATAGAATGACTACAGCGGAAGACAGAATCAGTGAGCTTGAAGAAGAGCTGAAGGAAGCCAAAAGGCAACAACAAACAATGGGAAGAGACCTCAAAATGGCTCTAGGACAAATCAGAGTCCTAGGGGATGATCTCAAGAGGAACTACATTAGAATGATTGGAGTACCAGAAGGACAGGGAAACAACCCCAGTGAAAAACCACAGTCAAAGAAATTATTGCTGAAAAGTTTCCATATCTGGAGAATGCAGGCATCCAGATTCAAGGAGCCCAAAGGGTGCCAGCTAAAAGAGACCCTAACAGAAAAACTCTAAGACATATCATAGTTAGAATGATGGACGTCATGGATAGAGACACAATACTGCAAGCAGCAAGATCAAAGAAGGAAATCACATACAAAGGAGCACCCCTTAGATTCACAGCAGATCTATAAGAGGAAACCCTCCAAGCCCGAAGGCAGTGGTGGGATCAATGAAATGAATGCTTCACCAAAAACACTTTATCTGGCTAAACTCTCATTCAAACTCAAAGGAATGATACACTATTTTGTAGACAAACAACAGCTCAGGAACTTCATAGACTCAAAAGCAAACCTAAAAGAAGGACTAAAGGGGCTATTGTAAGACAAGAAAAAATCCTACAATTACAACAAGGATGGTGCAGAACCCCATAACAATAATCTCTCTCAATGTCAATGGTCTAAATTCACCAATTAAGAGACACAGAGTGGCAAAATGAATTCAGAGACTCAGCCCAACATTGTGCTGCCTGCAAGAAACACATCTGAATAGCCAGAACAAACAGGGACTCAAAATCAAAGGATGGAAAACAATCCTGCAAGCAAACAACTCCCTCAAAAAAGCTGGGGTGGCATTACTAGTAAAGGACAACATAGATTGCAGGTTGAAAGAGATTAGAAGGGATAGACAAGGCCATTTTTTTATTAATCAAGGGATATGTACAGACAGCAGGAAGTACTCACACTCCTAAACGTGCATGCACCCAATGAGGGACCAGCTAAATACCTACAACAACTGCTAATAGACCTTAAGAAGGACATTGTGAGCAACACAATAGTAATTGGAGATGTCAACACTTCCCTATCACCTCTGGATAGATCAAGAATATTAAAACTCACCAAGGAAATACTGGCTTTGAAGGAAGAAATAGAAGAAAGAGGGCTAATAGATTTGTACAAGGCGATATATACCCCCCAAAAAGAATACACAGTCTTTTCCAATGCACATGGAACATTTTCCACAATAGACCATGCCCTGGCCCACACAACATACCTCAAAAGAATCAGAAAGATAGACATTGTATCAGCTATCTTTTCAGACCATGATGCACTGAAGCTAGAAGTTAATCATGTACAGATGCAGAAAACCAAATCAAACACCTGGAAATTAAACAACTCGATGTTGAACAATGAGTGGATCAGGAAGGAAATCAAGGAAGAAATCAAAAGGTACCTAAAAACAAATGAGTATTAAGACATGAGCTACAAGAACCTGTGGGACGCAGCTAAAGCCGTATTAAGGGGAAAATTTATAGCTATGCAAGCATTTCTCAGGAAGGAAGAAAGGGCCCACATAAATAACTTGACTTCACAGCTTAAGATTTTAGAAAAGGACCAAAAAACGGAGCCCAAACCAGGCAGAAGGAAAGAGATAATAAAACTTAGAGCAGAAATCAATGATATGGAAATGCAAAAGACAATCCGAAAGACCAATGAAAACAAGAGCTCGTTCTTTGAGAAAATAAACAAGATTGATAAACCACTAGCAAAACTCACAAAGAAAGAGAGAGAGAACTCTTATAAACTGAATCAGAAATGAAAAGGGGTATATCACAACAAACACCAAAGAATTTCAAAAGATCATGAGAGACTACTTTGAACATCTGTATGCTACCAGACAAGAGAACCTAGAAGAAATGGATAAATTCCTTGATTCCTATAATCTCCCAAGGCTGAATCAAGAAGACCTGGAATACCTGAACAGTCCTATTAATATCAAGGAAATTGAAACTGTAATCAAAAGTCTTCCCCAAAACAAAAGCCCGGGTCCAGATGGATTCACTAGCGAATTCTTCCAGACATTTAAAGAGGACCTATTGCCAATTCTTCTCAAGATTTTCCAGGAAAACGAAGAAACAGAAATCCTCCCAAACAGTTTCTATGAGGCTCATATCTTCCTAATACCAAAAGCAAACAAAGACACCATAAAAAAATAGAAAACTACAGGCCACAATATGGACGATTCTCAAAAAGTTAGAAATTGAGCTCCCATTTGACCCAGCAATACCACTCCTGGGAATATATCCCGGAGAGGCAAAAAGGTATAGTAGAGATGACATCTGCATTTCCATGTTCATTGCCGCTCTGTTTACAATAGCCACAATATGGAAAAAACCAAAGTGCCCGAAAACAGATGATTGGGTAAAGAAACTCTGTTATATTTACACAATGGAATACTACATAGTGGTCAGAAAACATGAAGTCATGAAATTTGCATATAAGTGGATCAACATGGAAAGTATCATGCTGAGTGAAATGAGTCAGAAAGAAAGAGACAGACATAGAAAGATCGCACTCATATGTGGAATATAAAGTAGCTGAGAGGTACAAGCTTACAATGTTGCGATTCCTGGCAGACATTTCTCTGGACTTAGTTACTAAAATACTAAAATACAGAAATCCAAAACTATGCTGCTGCTACTGCGGCCTCCTGACCTCATATCTCTTCATTCTCAGCAATGGAAAACAAATTACCAAATGCTTTCTTTTCAGCAGATCAACTTTAGGGGGGAGAAACTCCAAATCAATAATAGTGATTTTTTTGTTTAAATATTGAATGTAATCAAAGTAAAGTGAAAGTAAAGTGAAATTTACCAGTTACACATGCGGGGTGGGGGGCTGGGGAGGTGGGGGGAAGGGGGGGGTATATCGTGATTCTTGGTGGTGGAGTAGGTGCACTGGTGAAGGGATGGGTGTTTGAGCATTGTATAACTGAGACTTTAACCTGAAAGCTTTGTAACTTTCCACATGGTGAATCAATAAAAGAATTAAAAAAAAAAGAAAACTACAGGCCAATTACCCTGATGAATACGGATGCAAAGATTCTCAACAAAATACTAGCAAACAGAATTCAACAACTCATCAAAAGGATCATACACCATGACCAAGTGGAATTTATCCCGGGGATGCAAGGATGGTTTAACATTCGGAAATCAATCAATATAATCCATAATATCAACAAAAGAAAAGAACCATATGATCATATCAAATGATGCAGTGAAAGCATTTGACAAGATCCAGCACCTGTTTATGATGAAAATTCTTGCCAAAATGGGTATAGAAGGGACTTTCCTCAATATAGTCAAAGCCATCTACCACAAGTCTACAGCAAGCATCATCCTCAATGGGGAAAAACTAAGAGCCTTCCCTCTAAGATCAGGGACGAGACAAGGATGCCCACTCTCTCCAATTCTGTTCAATATAGTACTGGAAGAACTTGCAACAGCGGTAAGACAAGAAAAGGTATTAAGGGCATTCAAATAGGAAAGAAGGAAATCAACCTCTCACTATTTGCAGATATGATACTATACTTAGATAACCCTAAAACCTCTACCAAGAAACTCTTAGAAAGAATAGACTTGTATAGTAAAGTTGAAAGCTATAAAATCAATAGCTAAAAGTCCATGGCTTTCCTATATGCAAATAACAAGAGAGAAGAAAGTGATATCAAAACAGCAATCCCATTCACAATCATGCCTCAGAAAATTAAGTACCTCGGAATAAGCTTAACTAAGGAGGTAAAGGACTTGTACAAAGAAAACTACAAAACACTACCTCAAGAAATATTAGAGGACACGAGGAAATGGAAAAATATCCCATGCTAATGGATTGGGGAATTAACATTGTCAAAATGGCAATACTACCCAAAGCATTGTACACATTCAATGTGATCCCTATAAGGATACCCATGACATTTTTCAAAGAAATGGAATGAACACTTCTGAAATTCATATGGAACAATAAGCCCCCACGTATGGGAGGAATCAACCTCCCCAACCTCAATCTCTACTACAAAGCAGTAATAATTAAAACAGCATGGTACTGGAACAAGGAAAGCCTCTTCAACAAATGGTGCTGGCAAAACTGGACAGCAATATGCAAAAAAAATGGGCTTAGATCTCTACTTAACGCCAGGTACAAAAGTCAGGTCAAAGTGGATTAAAAATCTCAACATCAGACCATAATCCATAAGGTATAAGGAAGACAAGGTTGGCAAAACCCTCCACGACATTGAAGCTAATGGTATTTTCAAGGATGACACACCACTGATCAATCAAGTGAAAACAGAGATAAACAAACAGGACTACCTTAAACTAAGAAGCTTCTGCACCTCAAAAAATAACAGTGACCAAAATACAAAGACATTCTACAGAATGGGAGGGTATTCAACTAATACCCATCTGATAAGGGGTTGATATCAAGGATATACAAGGCACTGGTTGAACTCTACAAGAAGAAAACTCCCAAACCCATAAAAAAATGGGGGATGGAAATGAACAGAAATTTTCTCAAAGAAGAAATCCAAATGGCTTAAAGACACATGAGAAAATGCTCTATGTCACTAATCATCAGGGAGATGCAGATAAAAAAAACTGTGAGATACCACCTCACACCACAGAGACTGGCCCACATCCAAAAGAACAAAAGCTACCAGTGTTGGCGTGGATGTAGGGAGAAAGGGACTCTCCTCACTGCTGGTAGGAATGCCGACTTGTTTAGCCCTTTTGGAAAACAATATGGACGATTCTAAAAAAATTATAAATTGAGCTCCCATTTGACCCAGCAATATAACTCCTGGGAATATATCCCAGAGATGCAAAGAGGTATAGGAGAAACGGCATCTGCATTTGTATGTTCATTTCAGCACTGTTTACAATAGCCAAAATCTGGAAAAAAACAGAGTGCCCAAAAACAGATGACTGGCTAAAGAAACTTTGGTACATCTACACAATGGAATTTTATGCAGCTGTTAGAAAAGATGAATTCATGAAAATTGCATATAAGTGGATCAACATGGAAAGTATCATATTAAGTGAAATGAGTCAAAAAGAGAGAGACAGACATAGAAATATTGCACTCATCTTTGGAATATAAAATAACAGAGTGGGAGACTAACACCTAAGAGATGTATAGATAAGGATCAGGAGGTCTGCACCACATCCTGGAAACTGGCCTCACATGCTGGGGGAAAAGGCAGCTGAGATAGAGAAGGGAATACTAAGTTGAGGATGTTGGAAGGACCCGTTCGGGTTGGAAGATGCGAACTAAAAGTAGACTATAGACCAAACATGAAGGCCACTCAATACCTCTATTGCAAACTACAACACCCAAAAGGAGAGAGAACAAAAGGGAATGCCCTGCCTCAGAGGCAGGATGGGGTGGTGGGGCATGGAGTGGGTGTGGTGGGAGGGATACTTGGATCATTGGTGGAGGTGAATGGGCAATGGTGGAGGGATGGGCAAATGATCACTGTATGAGTGAAATGCAAACACAAAAGTTCATAAGTTTGTAACTGTACATCACATTGATTCTCTAATAAAAATGTAAAAATAAAAAATTAAAAGTGTGCATGCTTGTATATGTGTGTGTGCCTGTGACAGAGGGAAACATATCAACACTATTATGGTATCACACAAAGTTGGCATCACTCACAATAGGGAAAGCCTTTATAAAATCTTAAACACCCATGTTATTTCTTCCCCCTATATATTCACCCCTCCCAAATCTGCATCAGCCAGCATCTGGGTCTTCTCATATTCTCCTTTACACACAGACTCCAGTATCTTTCCCTTCCCCCATTACATTTCATATGCTGAATATTTCCATCCTCTGGGTCTCTAATTTGCATCTATACACTTATTAATATGCTCAGAAAACAAAAGATTAGAAACCAGTTTCTTTTAATGGCATCAAGAAATAGTAAAGAATCAATTTCACTTCCCAATCACAACTTGGACTTTTGTAATTTCTCTATTACCAAAGGAAAAAAGCAGAATAATACCTAACTACATTTTAAATGGGACAAAACCTCAAATCAAAGGTATTCATGAGCAAGCCATTTGCACAGTCATAGAGAGTCTGGTGCTTAAAAGAGCTGCATGCTGGTTTAATGCTTGCTATCATCCTGAAATTCATAATAAGTGTTGAACAAGAGGCTGTGCCTTTTCATTTAGAAATTAGTTGCCAGTCTTGCTCTGCAGCCAAGTCTCTCGGGTAAAGAACTAGATTAAAGGCCTGGGAGACCGAATGTGAATAGACATAACGGTATCAATTTGCAAAGAATTCTGCTTAGGCTTTATTAAGCTGAGGGTCTACACATACTGTAATCTTTCCATGCCCCGTCTTTAAACACCTGACTGCATACTTTGGCTTTGCCATCTACCACTTAGTTAAGAACCTAAGCAAGGCAATAAACTGCTATGCCTTGGTTTTGTTGTCTTTAAACTTGGGATAATATTTTTAAATATTTTAGGGGTCAGATGAAGTCATATTGAATTCTTAGAACAATATAAAATAAGTAAAGCTTTTTGTCACTTTTCACTGTTAATTTTAACTGTTTATAGCTTTAAACTGAATATTCCTTTTTCACATATTTTTATAAATGACACCATTTTAAAGAATTTCAAATAAATAATTCTCTTAAAAGCACTTTTCTATTTATAGTAACTATATCCTAGTTTCCTTTTAAAAATACTTTTATGGAATGAGGCCAGAGTATTTGCCTTGTATTTAGTTAAACTGGGTTTGATCCCAGCACCCCATTTGGTACCCTGAGTCCCTCCATGAGTGATCCCTGAACACAGAGCCAGGAGGAAGCTCTGTGTACCACCAGGTATGACCCCTAAACACAGCACAACAAAACATTGTGGAAAAGGCAAGGGAGTTCAAAGAAAAAACATTAAAAACTGGTAATATTTAGATAACCAAGAACTGGGCCAGAAAGAAAGCTCATGTATGAAGGCCAAGGTTTAATCTCAGCAAATATTAGGAGAAAACTCTTAATAACCTTTAGGTGTAGCCAAATTTTCCAAAAATATAACCAAGAATTATAGAGATTTTATACAAACGACTATGATAGGGAGAAACACCCATATAGTAAAATGTCAGTTTTAGATATAGTAACTACAGCCTAACAAATCAGAGTCACTACCAAGACATCTCAGGCCAACTAACTCCTAGTTCAGGGCTTCTCCAACTATGCCACATGAACGAATGGTTAAATCCAGAGAAAGCTGATGCCTAATGAGGCACACAGCAGGCAACCAGGCCTTCTATGTGCACTGCTTCATTCATTCCCCAAAGGTGACACATAAATTCTAATATACAAAAACTAGTACTATGCTTTTATCGCAGAGTTAGAACACTTTGAAAATATTACCTACTAGTCAAACTTTATTTCTTCCACTTTTTTAAATCCTCCCCTAAAAGTGATATGCAATAAAGACATACAACAGGTTACAGCAAACTACCAGGAGAAATGAGATTACCTTTCCCATCTCCAATATTTCACTAGTCTCCAATACACACTGTTATCTTGGGTCCCTCGAGTTCAATTTCCCTCGGTGGCATTAAACCTTAAAAGTTATGTCTAGAAAGAATCCCCCTTTGCGCTCTAGGACTATGTGTGTCATACCGTAATACTCCAGGGCAACAGTCAAATTATTTTCTTTTATTTCTCAGAGTGTATGGCTTCAAACAATGAAAATGTGTTTTTCCACAGTTCTGGGGGCTAGAAGTTAAAAGTCAAGTTGGTTTCTTTGAGTGCCCTGGAATAAGGTTCCTTGGCTTGTATATGATAATCCTCTACCTTGGAGAATGAAAACACACTGAGAAATAAAATAATTTGATTGTGACCCTAGAGTATTATAGTATGGCATACACATTTTAATGCAGTCATTCATCCATGAATGCTTATCTCTGTCCAAATTTTTCTTTTTTAAAAGGACATCAGTCAAATTGGATTATAGTGTACTCTAGATCAGAGGTTTCAACCACCAGTTCATAGGCTGATTCTGATTCACAGAGGCTTTCTAAACCACAGCTCCAGATTTTTCAACTGTGGGCTGCAATCCAGATGGGGTTGCATAACTCTTGAGCAATTTACTCGAAAATAAATTTCTAGGATTTGTATACCTACATACCCAAAATCACATAAAAATTTCTCAGTAGAAAATGAGCTGCAAAGAAAATTCTCAGAATTTAACTGTCGCCATGCTCATGGCTGCTCTCCACATGCTCCGGCAGAGCCTCACCCATGGGAGAACCTCCAGAAAACCCAGGTTTCAGGACTTTATGACTGAGAATTCTAGTTCAACGGGACTGGAAACGGAGGTCCTCTGCCCATATTCCCCCTCCCCACCCCCAACTCCCCATCTCCAGTGACTCATCAGTCATGCCCATAAGTGCCAGATAATCTTGTCACCGGCCACCATTCAGACACACGTCCTTCTCTCCCAGAAGGAAGTATGACAGAGAGGGTGGGGGAGAGTGGGACGGGCCTAACGGGGTCACTCCCAATGTGTGTGTGTGGAGGGAGGGGCATCACTCCCTGCCTGGTTGCTCCAGGTGGCCTTGAAGGTAACCACAGAATACTGCATCCTGCATGCCACAAACGAACTTCAGTCCTTTGAGCCTGCTACCTGCCCCACCAGTGGTTAAAATTGTGGGTTAGGGGGTTGGGTATTTGGGCAGAATAAGTCAGGACTGAAATCCAAAAACTTTAGTGGGATTGAATCTTGGAAGAAGCTGAGAAGCTGGGGGCAGGGAATGAGGAAGGAAGGGGACAGCTTTCTCCCATTTTCTCAAAGCTTCTTGCCCTTCCCACCTACCCTATTGTCTCAGCGTGCCATGCCCTTCCCATCTCTCTCAAAATCCCAACACCATGAAGCCTTTCCACCCTGCCCCCTCCAAGTCTGAGGGCCATGACGCCTTCCTGCCCCACCACCTCCCAGTCTGGACTCCATGAGGCCTTCCCATCACTCCCACCACTTAATCTGGGCATCATGAAACCTTCCCACACCATCCCCACAGTCTGGGAACCTTGAGGCCTTTCTGCCCCGCCCCCTAGTCGGGACGTCAGGATGCCTTCCCGCCCCACCCCCACAGTCTGGGTGCCCTGACGCCTTCCCGCCTCCCAACCGCCACAGTTGGGCGCCATGATGCCTTCCCGTCCCATCCTCACATCTGGGCGCCATGATGCCTTCCCGCCCCACCCCCACAGTCCGGGTGCCCTGACGCCTTCCCGCCTCCCAACCCCCACAGTCGGGCGCCATGACGCCTTCCCGTCCCATCCTCACATCTGGGCGCCATGATGCCTTCCCGCCCCACCCCCACAGTCTGGGTGCCGTGACGCCTTCCCGCCTCCCAACCGCCACAGTTGGGCGCCATGATGCCTTCACGTCCCATCCTCACAGTCTGGGCGCCATGATGCCTTCACACCCCACCCCCGCATTCTGGGTACCGTGACGCCTTCCCGCCTCCCAATCCCCACAGTTGGGCGCCATGATGCCTTCCCGTCCCATCCTCACAGTTGGGCGCCATGATGCCTTCCCGTCCCATCCTCACATCTGGGCGCCATGATGCCTTCCCGCCCCACCCCCACAGTCTGGGTGATGTGACAGCTTCCTGCCTCCCAACCCCCACAGTTGGGCGCCATGATGCCTTCACGTCCCATCCTCACAGTTTGGGCGCCATGACGCCTTCCCGCCCCACCCCCACAGTCTGGGTACCCTGAGGCCTTCCCGCCTCTCAACCCCCATAGTCGGGCACCATGACGCCTTCCCGTCCCATCCTCACAGTCTGGGCGCCATGATGCCTTCCCGCCCCACCCCCACAGTCTGGGTGCCATGACGCCTTCCCGCCTCCCAACCGCCACAGTTGGGCGCCATGATGCCTTCACGTCCCATCCTCACAGTCTGGGCGCCATGATGCCTTCACACCCCACCCCCACAGTCTGGGTGCCGAGACGCCTTCCCGCCTCCCAACCGCCACAGTTGGGCGCCATGATGCCTTCACGTGCCATCCTCACAGTCTGGGCGCCATGATGCCTTCACACCCCACCCCAACATTCTGGGTACCGTGACGCCTTCCCGCCTCCCAACCCCCACAGTTGGGCGCCATGATGCCTTCCCGTCCCATCCTCACAGTTGGGCGCCATGATGCCTTCCCGCCCCACCCCCACAGTCCGGGTGCCCTGACGCCTTCCCGCCTCCCAACCCCCACAGTTGGGCGCCATGATGCCTTCCCGTCCCATCCTCACATCTGGGCGCCATGATGCCTTCCCGCCCCACCCCCACAGTCTGGGTGATGTGACAGCTTCCTGCCTCCCAACCCCCACAGTTGGGCGCCATGATGCCTTCACGTCCCATCCTCACAGTTTGGGCGCCATGACGCCTTCCCGCCCCACCCCCACAGTCTGGGTACCCTGAGGCCTTCCCGCCTCTCAACCCCCATAGTCGGGCACCATGACGCCTTCCCGTCCCATCCTCACAGTCTGGGCGCCATGATGCCTTCCCGCCCCACCCCCACAGTCTGGGTGCCCTGACGCCTTCCCGCCTCCCAACCGCCACAGTTGGGCGCCATGATGCCTTCACGTGCCATCCTCACAGTCTGGGCGCCATGATGCCTTCACACCCCACCCCCACATTCTGGGTACCGTGACGCCTTCCCGCCTCCCAACCCCCACAGTTGGGCGCCATGATGCCTTCCCGTCCCATCCTCACAGTTGGGCGCCATGATGCCTTCCCGCCCCACCCCCACAGTCCGGGTGCCCTGACGCCTTCCCGCCTCCCAACCCCCACAGTCGGGCGCCGTGACGCCTTCCCACCCTGCCCCAACTCTGGGCGCCATGAGGCCTTCTCCTCCCCTCCCAGTCCCGACACCCGCGGCCTTCCCGCCCCCTCCCAGCTGACCATGGCCACTCTCCTCTCACCGGCTCTCAAGCAGTAGCCCAGCAGCAGCAGCACCCAGAGGCCAATCAGCAGCAGCCCAAAGCGTCTCCGAGTGAGCATCCTGGTGAAGGGGCAGCGCCTGTTGGACTGGAACCCACGCAGGGACGCCTGCCAGCTGGGTCTCGGCAGGGCGGCCCGGGTGGCCGTTAGGCCCACCACACTGTAGCCGGGTTGTGAGCCCAGGGCCGGGTTCTCCGCAGTGAATCGCGGCATGACCGGAATGGGTCGATAACGGTCACTGCGCAGAATCCTAATCCTCATTCTGCTCTTCCCGCGCAGGGAGCCAACGGCGGCTGCCATGGCACCAACGAGTTCCGGCCACACCAACACGTCTGCCACCAATGGCTGCCAGACACCCAGAAGCCTCCTCAGGGTGCTCTGGCTCTGCACGAGGCCAGATGCTGATGTTACCCTGGCCACACCCCTTTTTTAACTGTCACAGGGCTCTGTGGGCTCCAGGCCTAGTCACGTTGCTCCTTCCCTAGTGTCTTTCGGGCCACGTGGCACTGCACCTACTAGCAGCAGAGTCACCAGACACCTTCACTGGGCTGATGCTTCCAGCCTTGAGGAACTCCTCTTGCTTGTTCTCTGAAGCTCCTGTTGGCCATGCCTCCAGTGCTCACTGCAGCAGCTGCTGGGCTCAAGTGGTTATTTACATGCACATTTTAAATAAAATCAAATGAACTCAAGCAATCAGTTCCTCAATCACAGCAGTTATGTGATAAGTGCTCAGTAACCATATAGTGCATAACGATATATTGGACACTGTGCCGCAGGCATTGCCAAAACGGCAGAACACTGTGCTGGGCAGTTCTTGGAACAGAAAATGTAATAAACGTGGTCATTCTCGAAATAGTTGATTACCTGTAGTAGGAGCTTGCAGAATGGTGTGGGGTCTCCTTCCAGATCTGAGCTTACGTGAACTTAGGTGACCAAGAACTGCACATGCATGTGCACTGGCCCTAATCAGCACATATAGGTGGCCCAAATCATCCCCCCACTACGTGGTCCTTGGATTGCCCCAGGTTGTAGCTCCCAAAATAAAAGTAGTAACTTGGGACCGGAGCAATAGTTAAGCGAGTAGGACACTCACTTTACATATATCCGACCTGGAATAAATCTCCAACACCACATACGGTTTCCTGAGAACTGCCAGGAATAAGCACTAAGCACAGAGTCAGGAATAAACTTTGAGCACTGCCAGGTGTGGCCCCCTTAAAAATAATATCTATACATATATATATGCATATACATACATACATATATATATATAGAGAGAGAGTTTGCTGCAGGTTGACTTTAGGTTAAGCTTGCGACCACTCACTACTTTCGAACTAGGCAGTCTCTTGCCCGCATGCCTGGCTGTCTTCCCCAGGGCCCCTCGAAGGGGATGGGCTCCAGCTTCCCTCCCCACCCCTAGCAGAGCTCCCAGTGGCCGGAGACTACCAGAACCTAGCTACAACCATGCTTGAGGCCCCTCTCCACATATTCAGATGGGCCTCACGCATGAAGGCACCAGCAGAGAAACCCAGGTGTGTGTAATCCCATCAATGGCCAACATCCAGAGACTTAAAAGCAAGCTCCCAGAAGCAATATCTTGTAGCCTACTTCTCCCTCTTGGAGAAACTGGCAAGCTTCTGAGAGTCTCTTGCCCACATGGGACAGCCTTGCAAGCTTCCCATGGTGTATTCATATGCTAAATCCAGTAACAAGCTGGATCCCATTCCCCTGACCCTGAAAGAACCTCCAGTGCGACATCATTGGGAGGGCCAAGTCGAGAGAGACTTCTAAGATCTCAGGGAAAGGAAGAATGACGAGGTTACTGAGCCTGCTCGAGAAATCGATGATTAATGGGATTTTGTGATTCATGATATATATATATATTCGTGTATATTCGTGATATATATATATATTCGTGATATATCCCGTTGCTTATCGATTTGTTCAAGCATGCACCAGTAACATCTCTCATTGAGAGACTTATTGTTACTGTTTTTGGCATATCCAATATGCACGGGTAGCTAGATCAATATCCCTGATGAACACTGATTAGAAGATCCTCAACAAAATATTAGCAAATAGGATCCAACAACTCATCAAAAAGATCATACATGATGACCAAGTGGAATTCATCCCAGTGATGCAAGGATGGTTTAACATTCGGAAATCAACCAATACGCACGGGTAGCTTGCCAGGCTCTGCCACGCGGGCTCCATATTCTCGGTAGCTTGCCGGGATCTTCAAGAGGGGCAGAGGAATCAAACTCGGGTTGGCCGCATGAAAGGTGAAAGCCCAACCGCTATTCGTGATATATAACAAAATGTTATTTACTTTTAGAGACATAATATTGCATTGAAAATAAGGCCTGGAGAGATAGTACAGCAGGTACGGCACTTGCTTGCACATGATTGACCCAAGTTGGATCTGCAGAATTCCAAATGGTCCCCTGGAGTACCACCAGTTATCCCTGCATCTCACTCTACTTTCCAGGAAACTCAAAAATGAGCCATCTCAATTGCATTCTCATCCTTACATTTCATTCTGTTTTTTTCTAATGGTTTAATGAGCGTAGAGCCACGAGTAACCCCTGAACATCGCTGGATATGGCCCCAAAACAAAAACAAAGGTTTGTGTAAAAATAAATGAAACAGAGGCTGGAGCAATAGCACAGCGGGTAGGGCATTTGCCTTGAATTCGGCCGACCCGGGTTTGATTCCCAGAATCCCATATGGTCCCCAGAGCACCGCCAGGGGTAATTCTTCAGTGCAAAGTCAGGAGTAGCCCCTATACATCACCAGGCGTGACCCAAAAAGCAAATAAATAAATAAATAAATAAATAAATAAATAAATAAATAAAACAATATATGTGAACAGAGTATGCAAGAACACTAGAGTGACTCAGGTTGGAGCAAGTAATGTTGGAACAAAGATGCCAAAGGGATAAGGGAAGCTCATGGGCCTTTTGGTGGTGGGGATGTCCAGTCACTTTGTATATCAATACCAAAAACTTGAATACTATTGTAAGCCTATTACCTAGACTATAATAATATATTCAGAATTTAATTTTTTTTGAAAGAGTGCCTCCAAACACTTAAATTTCATTTCAATCATATGCCACACTTCTCCTACTGGCCTCACAGTGCAACAAGGATCAAATGAACATTGCTTCTACACCCCCTTCATGTGTTAAAAACCTGGTGCTTCATCAATATCCCAGTATTGCTCTTGGATCTCAGGATGGCATATCTGTTAGCCCAGTGGATTTCAACCTTCATGTCTGTGGAATAGCACTTAACCAGAGATCATGATTGAAAACTACTGCATCTCACTCTGCTCTCCAGGGAATTCAAAAATGAACCATCTCAATTGCATTCTCATCCTCACATTTCATTCTGGTTTTTCTAATGGTTTTCTACCAGATTCATTCTGGTGTTCTTTCCTCTCTGAATTAGGGGGGAGGTTGAGAAAAGCTTTCCTATGCACTAATACTTGAAACTTTCCACAATCAACCCCAAGCCACCCCCCACACTCAGGAGCTACACATACCACTCTTTAGTTTGTTAGAATATCAGACCAGAGAGGGGCTGGAGGTTGCCCAAGAATTTCCAGGATAATCCCTGGGTCTGCTGATTTCTGGAAGCTCCCCAGTCAAAGAAAATCAGCTGCGAAAAGAATTGGCTTTCCTTCCACATTTCTGTTTTTGTTGTTATGTGGCACACTCAGCCATGCTCAGGGTTTACTCCTAGCTGTGTGCTCAGGGACCATTCCTGGCAGTGCTCAGGGGACCATACGGAATGTTGGGGATAGAACATAGGTTTCTCATGTTCAAGACAAATGCCCTACCTGCTGTACTATCATTCCAGTCCCTTCTTTCATATTTATAATGCATTTTCAACCTGTATTTCTCCAAAACTCATTTGATCAGATGACTGTCCTGCAAGATATTTGCCAATAGCTTCTGAAACTACTGCTTACATCTTGCAGAAAGAAAAGTGTCTGAGATACTTGCAAGTAATAAGGAAAGCTGTCCCATTTTTTACAGACAGCTGCCGAAGATGCAAAATGACTGAGTTAAAGACAAAGAACAATGGCCTTCCTGAGATACCCAGAAACTTGGGAGCCTGATTGCCTCCCCAAAACGCAATTCATATTTTAAAACATTTGGCAAACACGTCACCATACAGCTACCCTAAATAAAGGCTGAGAGTAATTGAGCTAGAGCTCAAGGGTTTGGAAGTCATTTCTGAATCACCTCACAAATTACATTCTCTGAGCCTCAGTTTCCCCTTATGCAAATTATACCTGTGGACAGCATGATCAGGAAGACTGTTTGCAGCTCAAGCTTCCTCCAGCTGGTATTATATCCAATTGCTAAAAACAAGGAATTATAGGAAAATGCAGTACTCTCTCACCACCTACATTATCCTGATGGCAGCCCAAATTACTACCAAGATTTGGCGAAGTGTTGAAGTTCAGGGCAAGCAATCCCAGTATCTGCCAAAGCAGTGTCACAATTACTTTGAATTAATGTTACTTCAAGAATGAGACAGAAAGCATCAAAGGGACACTCTGACACCCCACCCCAATGTTCTTAAAAGCATGAAATAAGCCTTAGCAGTGAAATGCATCAAAAAAATTTAAAAATCTCAAAGAGATAGGGAATTCTGAGATAGAAGTTAAGTCATTGTGTAACAAACCCTACTTAGGTTTGGCTAACTCATAAAGTTTAAGTCTCTTTGTCTTGTCAGTTCTTCACAAATGCATTCTTTCCTTGTCAAAACGAGATATAGAAACTGATGCTCGGTGCTCCTTCTGATATTATGATGCTTCCAAATGGACAAAACAATCTGTCTTTCTTCCCATTTGTCTGTCTTGTGGCAATTTAAATACAAAAGCAGCCCAAAGAACTTTGGAAGATGAAGAAGAAAACAACATTTTTTTCTCATATAATGACTAAATCACTAATGTTATGCCTGAGCACTCACTGGTCTACACAACTCTAATCTGAGATTTTATTTATTTTATTTTTATAAAAATGTATGTATAGTATCTATTTGATGACTTATCAGATGAACTTTCTTCTTTTGGGTCTGGCAGCTCAAGCTTCCAGACCCAAGGCAAACGTCCTACCTGCTCTGCTATCACTCCAGCCCCTCAAATCTTTTTTTAGAACTATCTAATTTGTTTTCTATACAGGCTCAACTTGATGGCATTCCCAATAAGGGTTGGTTTTTTTTTTAATTGTTTTACTATTCAAACGGTTTGTTTCAACTTTTGTTAAGCAAACCAAATCCAAGACTTTTTCAGTGCCTTACTGGGGTTTCCTGAACTGTCATTTCTGGAGAGAAAGAAACTTGGCTTCAGGCACATGACTGACGTTTGGTCATGTTCCATCATGGATGCTCCAACACCACCAGAACAGAAAGCTCATTCGCGAGGGCGTCCCTACGGGAGGTGCTTCTTCAGTCCACCACCAGCTCCTGCGGCTCCGGGAACTTGAGTTTGCGCGGGGGGGGGGGGGGAGGGGGCGGTTTCTTAATCCCAGTCCAGAGCTGCGCACGGCTGCCGTCCGGGCACAGCAGCGTCACCTCGAGGCTGCCCCACCGGGGCTTGGCGGGGTTCACTTTAACGGGCAGCTCTGGGGCCGCCTGGCGCAGCACCTGGCTCAGGGCTGCGGCGTTGCACCCGTAGACACGTCAGCTGGTGCAGCGCTCGATGACGACCACCGTCTCCTCCAGCTCGCTGCCCACCTTCTCCCGCTTCTCGGCCGTCGCCGCCAGCGCCGCCACCTCGGCTTTGCGCTTCTTCCCGCGCGGGGCCATGGCGCCCCCAAAACCCTAGAAAAGTTATGAACTTTTCCTTGCATTTGACTCACACCAGTCTGATTCCTGTTATCACATGACCCCCAAATCTCATTGGATGCAGCCCTGCAGGCCCCTGAGAACCACCAGGGTGATACAGGTATGCACAGAACTGCAGGCCGTGAGTAGCACTGCTCCTTGGGGCTCTCAGCAAACCTGGAAAAGAACCTCCAAGCCTCCTGAGCACCACTTGGGAGAAACTCAGCTAATTCGGGTTCGATTCCCAGCACCCCATTAGTAACTCAGTAAGCCCTGAGCACAGCTGGGGGTGGCCCAAAATTTTTCAAACAGCTGGGGCATATAGAAGTTCAATTTTTTTTTCTTTGTGGGTCACACCTGACAACATACAGGGGTTATCCTGGCTCTGCACTCAGGAATTACTCCCGAGTAATATGCTCAGGGGACCATATGGGATGCTGGGAATTGAACCCGGGTCAGCCGCGTGCAAGGCAAACATCCTACCTGCTCTGCTATCACTCCAACCCCTCAAATCTTTTTTTAGAACTATCTAATTTGTTTTCTATACAGGCTCAACTTGATGGCATTCCCAATAAGGGTTTCTTCCTCACCATACTATCAGCCCTGGTTGATTCTACTCTATTTGATGTATGCCAATATTACTGATGTCAGGTGATATCTCATTGTTGTTTTGATTTGCATTTCCCTGATTTTTGTGACGAAGAGCACCATTTCATATATCTATTGTCCACCCATACATCTTCTTCGAAGAATATGCATAATCTGTGACAATGTAAACGATGTCCTTTTAGGGAAGTGGATGCAAAGTCGAGCTCGTTCCCCTAATACAGCACTATGCTGGATCAGAATCAAAGACTCTACCCAACATTCTCTATCTCTCTCCATCTCTACCCCCCCTCTCCCCCACCCCACTTGGGTTTTCTGAAAGAAATATATCTTTCTTGGAACATAAACTTACAACCAGCAAAAGTTGTAGTTATAGGAATGAGAAGCAAAGTGTAAACATATTCCCAATTGTAAATGTAAAATTACACTATCCTCATTCATCCTTTATTTTCACCTGCACCCTAAGTTCTTAGTCCCACATATTGTAAATAAGGAAGAAACAGATCTTATGTTTATTCTAGTCTTTGTTCAGACTGCACAGCATGTTCTGCAAGTCAGTACTCCAAATTTACAGGATATTTTCACCTACCTGGAGTTATTACTAGGTGTTCAATAGGCCAAGAGTTTTTCCAACTTCGTTGACAAATAAAATTCTAAGGGAAAGCATACAGCATGTTGATTTGATATAAATATGCATTGTGAAATTATATCCACCCATTCACTCCTAAAAACTAAGATCTGAGCCTATCCCAAGAACTCAAAAACACTAACTCAAAGAGATATATCAACAAAACTACATTCATTAGGACACTATTTACAACATCCAAGATGTGAAAATAACCCTTCATGTGAAGGATGAAGGTATATAGAAGTCATGGTAAATATATAGCCAGTGGAATACTACTCAGCTATTAGATAAAATCTTGCATTTTCTGGATGGCTCTAGAAGGGGTCATGTTAGGTGATATAAATCAAAAGCATAAAGAGGGCAGAGCAGTAGTATAGTGGGTAGGGCTCTTACCTTTCATGCGCCCAATACAGACTCGATCCTTGGCACCTCATATGGTCCCCCAAGCCCTATCAGGAGTGATCTGTGAATGCAGAAGTAGGAGTAAACCCTGATCACAGCTGGGTGTGCTCCCAAAAAAATAAGTATAAATAAAACACCTGATGATCTCACTCATGGGTGGTATTTAAAGGGAAAACATCAAGATAATAATAAATGTCTAGTGAAAACAATCCTTTAGACTCTGATCAGAGGTTACCAGATAGGCAGAGTGGACAGAAAGTGTCCTGTGGATTTAGTGAGGGAAATTCGGCACATTTGTGGTGAAGGTTGTATAGCATCATTCCCCTAAATTGTGTGAATACAGCAATATTACCTCAATTTTTAAAAATATATAAACAAATAAATTAACTTCCCTCTTTTCCTAAGGAAATCCTTTCCCCTACTGGAGCGTAAACTCTATGTGAGCGGGGATCTTGTTTGTCTTGCTTATTGATGCATTTAATGCCTAAACAACGAGTAGCACAGAGCAGCAGCAACTCAATTCATTTGGCTTAATGGTTAGTTTCTATTACAAAACACGGTTCTTGTGTCCTTCTAATCTTTATCCCGTTGGCTACATGAAAACATCCCCTCCCCTGAAGATTTAGCCTACTGTCACTGTATCACTGTCATGTCTTTCCAGTGCTCATCGATTTCTTGAGCAGGCACCAGTAATGTCTCCATTGTGAGACTTGTTATTGTTTTTGGCATATCAAATACACCACGAATAGCTTGTCAGGCTTTGCCATGCGGCTCTCCGAGAGGGGCAGAAGAATCAAACCCAGGTTGGTCGCATGCAAGGCAAACAAACTACCCACTGTGCTATTGGTCCAGCCCTTAGCTTACGCCACCTTAGGCTACCCCACTCAGGAGGAAAAAGCAAAAATAATCAGTAGTGTTAGCCTACACCACCGATTATTTTTACCTTTTTTCCTTCTGAGTGATGAACATACTTAAGTTTCTTTGGCAACTACCTCTACGTAAATTAAGCATCTATCTTTATGTGTCTAGCATTACCTCTGAACTGAGTTCAAGCTGATATTCTTGCAGAACCTGAGAGAATTAAGTCGAGGCCCTGAGCTCTGCAAGTACCAGTCTAGTGAGGGAAACAGGCATGTGAAATATAATTATAGCACAACATGAATATTCTTAAAACAAAGGTCAAAATATAGTACTATAGAAACAACATGGAGACAACAATTAGCTTTACCTTCATACAACAATTTTATTTTCTCTTCATTGATTCTTTGAGATTTATACCTCCTAGTTTTCCTACATGTCTGACAGTTGATTTTCATTAAGTCTGGAGGAATGTTTTCTTCTAGGTCCTCTTCTTGACCTTCTTATCTGCTATTCCCCATTAAATCTAGCTCTACAGGGGCTGGAGCGATAGCACAGTGGGTAGGGCATTTGCCTTGCATGAGGCCGATCCGGGTTCAATTCCCAGTATCCCATATGGTCCCCTGAGCACTGGCAGGAGTAATTCCTGAGTGCATGAGCCAGGAGTAACCCCTGTGCATTGCTGGATGTGAACCAAAAAGCAAAACATAAATAAATAAATCTAGCTCCACAAATGGTCATAAGTTCTTCTACACCAGAGTTACCTTAAATCCTGATTATTTACAAAATTAGGGTTTGGCTATATCTTTGTATTTAGTTCTTTTCTAAAGTATCAACTGACCTTTGCTTGGATTAGTCACAAGCTCTTCAAACTACTCACATTCAGAATTAAGTGATGATCTACTACATCCTTGAACTTTTTTCACTGTTCACTACTCAGTCAGTCCTTTTTTCCAACAGCACAAGTGAGAAATTCGAAAGTCTTCTTTCTTTCTTTCATCTTCTTCAAACCCCATTAATTCAATCAATGAAAGCTTCCTAATATATTTCTAAAACTATATCTGAAGGTTAGTTTTATGAGTCAACTTGGTCAGAGCAGAAACAGTACAATTTTTTGCCAAAAACGAATCTAAGTGTTACTGTGAAGGGATGTTATGGTTGTGACTAACATCTATATTGAATTGACTTCAATGAAAAAAATTAACTTAAAATTTGAGTAAGCATTATTTAAGGCGTAAGATCAAAACTGAATTTTCCCTGAAGAAATTCATCCTCAACACACAAAAAAATGAAATTCAAGCTCAAGATGGCAGCCTCAATTCCAACCTGAGGTTTCAGCCTAAGCCTATCTCAGCAGTTTTAAACTTACCAGTATCCAGTTAACAATGAATTATGTCCTTAAAATATGTGAATATCTATTGACTGAAACTTGGGAAACAATTCAAAGGGTTGGAGCTTTGCATTCTAGGTTTGGTTTTTGACACTCCTGGTCCCCTGGTGCACAGAACTAAGAGTAGCTCCCAAACACCGCAGGGTCTCTATTCCATTCATTGTTCTCTGTTACTCCTGCCTCCAACATCATTTTCTCTGGAGTACTGGGGGAGTCTCAAATGATCTCTTACATGTGTCTAGCCCACTCCAGTCCATTTACCACACTGTGACCGTTTTATAATTGCAAAGTCCAAAAGTTCATTATGTCACTGATCTGGTTATTACTCCTCAACAGTTGTTGCTTTATCTGACAACTCTAATTCCTTAGTTCGTGAGAGTTCACCTGCTCTGCCATCACCTACCACCCCAGTCTCAAATTCAACCATCTGTCTGCTATTCACAGGTTATGGTCATATCCATATGGTTATTGTCTCTTGCCCCTGCACTTGCCTATCTTCACCAGGGCTCCTCGAAGGGGGGTGGGTTGTTTCCCTCTCTGTCCCGAGCAGAGCCCCCACAGCTGAAGACCTCTGGAACCCAGCCACAGCCATGCTCAAGGCCCCTCTCCACACATTCGGATGAGCCTCACACATGAAGGAACCGGCAGAGGAACCCAGGTGTGTGGGACCCAGAGCTGAGATCTCCAAACCTGCTTGGATTGGGACTGGGCCTCTTCTGCCCGTATTCCGCATTTTCCAGTAGTTAGGCGGTCACACCCAGAAACTGCCCCAGGCACTGTGTAATCCCATCAAAGGCCAACATCCAGAGACTATAAAATCAAGCTCCCAGAAGTGTGTGGCAGCTTCACGGCTGCGCAATATTTTATAGCCTAGTTCTCTCTCGGAGAACCTGGCAAGCTACCAAGAGTTTCCTGCCTGCATGGGAGAGACTGACAAGCTCCCTGTGATATATTCATATGCCAAAACTGGTAACAATGATGGGTCTCATTCCCCTGACCCTGAAAGAGCCTGCTATGTGGCACCGTTGGGAAGGATGAGTAAAGAGAGGCTGCTAAAGTCTCAGGGCTAGGATGAATGCAGATGTTACTGAGACCGCTGGAGAAAATCGATGATCAATGGGATGATGATGATGATGGTGGTGGTGGTGGTCATATCCATAATGTCTCCAAACTTGATATAGAACAGGGACTGTACTTTGGATTCCATCACTGTTTGCTTATCATCCCAAAATGAGAGGATAGGCTACTCTGACTTTGAACAGCGGATCTCTTAGGAATGCAAAGGGAAGATATTACTGGACAAAAGGAACTAGATTGATTCAACTTGTGTTAAGATGGATCCATGTTTTGACTTTTAACTGACCACTCAAGCCCAGGAGTGGGGGTGAAAAATATTCTGCCATGTGCCTTGCATCTGTGCCCTGAGCCTGCACACCCGACTCACTTTCTCCCACCACAGTGTGATTCAACAACATTTCTTTCCCACCTCTACCCCTTAAAACTCTTCTGAGGGCCTAAATTAAAATGTAATTTTTTAAAACTTAACTAAAATAAAAGCTCAACTCCTATGTTGCTTGAAAAAAACTGCAATTAATCATAAAAAAAGTTTAAAGTAAGGTCATCTCAAAGCACACTTTTTTTATTGTAATGATATTTCAGCAGAGAAACAGGTTTCTTTTCACTATATCTAAAGCCAAAAATATTTATTAAGGAATCTTTCATTATATATATTTATATTAATTAATATTGCCTCTTGGAGAGCCCGGCAAGCTACTGAGTGTATTCCACCCACATGGAAAAAACTGGAAAGCTCCCCGTGGCATATTCAATATGCCAAGCTCAGTAACAATAACAGGTCTCATTTCCCTGTCCCTAAAAAGAGACTCCAGTCATTGGGAAAAACAAGTAAGGAGAGGCTGCTAAAATCTCAGGGTTGGGACAAATGGAGACATTACTGGTGCCCACTTGAGTCAATCAATGAACAATGGGATGACAGTGATACTGTGATATATTAATTAAGGAAGTAAAAACTTCCTGGGCAAGGTTTTCAATGCTGTTGTCCTTGAGCGTAAGCTTATAGGCCACAAACACCACTTTAACATCTCCTTGGCATCATGCACATTTCTGTTTATGCCAAGTCAAAGATCTTTGGGGCCCACGGTATATTTGGTAACAACACAGGACCCCGGGAGAGGACCTCTTGAGTACCGAAGGATCTGGAGCCAGAAGATGGAGCTTCCCTCTCGTGGATGACAAGCAGCTGCCTTAATTCACATTGTCTAAAGAAAGTAACTAACTTCATTTTACAAAATTTAATATATCATTACATGTCTATTATTTGACTGAAATACTTCTAAATGTATACTAGGGTTTTGTAAGGAAAGTCATGAGGGAAAGGTATTTTGTTAGCTTTTTGTCTCAGAGCACAACTGTCTGTGAAATGAAATTTTCAGGGAAGACAGAATGTTATGGAAAGCAATCAAAGGAAAATTTGACCTTCACACTAAACTCAGCCAATCTAAGGGTTTTCATTTCTTTTTTACTAAATTGTTATTCTTAGAATTCTGTTACTTTGAGGATATAATCTCAACACATGTATTATGATACTTTATGATGATGATCTGGACTGTATATATGACTGAATAGAACAAAAGCTTTAACAAAACTTTAATTTACATAGGAAATATGAAAAACTACTTATCTTGCAGCTGCACCAAATAAAATGTAACTGACCTTGACTGTGGATAGCATGACTGAATAGGAAGGCCCAATTAGTCACAAATGGGAAGAATGAGAGCAGTCACTTGAATAACACAGACTTTGGGCTGCAGAGATAGTCCAGCAGGTAAGAAGCTTGCCTTGTACGTGTCCCACCTGGGGTCAGCATTCCATATGGTCTCTAGAACACCCCCCAGGAGTATTTCCTGAGTGCCCAGTCGGGCATAACCCCTGGGCATCGCCAGGTGTGGCCTAAACACTAAATAAAACACAGACTTCCATTTATTTGTTTGTTTTTGCTTTTTGGGTCACATCCAGCGATGCTCAGGGGTTACTCCTGGCTCTGCACTCAGGAATTTCTTCTGGCAGTGCCTGGGGGTCCCTATGGGATGCTGGGGATGGAACCCAGGTCTGCTGTGTGCAAGGCAAACACCCTACCAGCTGTACTATTGCTCCAGCCCTGGAACATAGACTGCTAGAAACATGGACCTTGACTTTTAATGTTCGTTGGCAATTAAGGAGTCTAAGTAATGAAAAAATCAACATACACAAGAAAATATGTGAGAAAAAATAGAAATCTGTAGGTATAAAGGACATAAATCTCAAATTGAAAGGGGGAAACAAAAATCATTTGTAAAAGATACAACAAAACTAGTTGACCCTGATAAGTAAAAGAAGACCCATGTGCTGGCAGGAGTTCTATGAGAAACAGAAAGGACTCCAGACCCCGCCAACCTTGGCAGAGAAAAGCCTTCGAAGCTTTTCCTTGCCAGGACAAGACAGAAAACGATGAGAAGGAATCAAAGGACCGGAAGGAAAGTGCAGCTGTTGCCTGCCTTCCTCCCGTCCCCGCCTCGTTGGAAGCCACTCAAGGCTAAGTCCAAGAAACCCTAAGGAAGGAGGGCAACCCAAGAGGAAATGCCACTAGTGAAGAAGCAGATTTTCCTGTGCCAGTGGGTTTTTGAGAGTAGTACCTAAGATTAGCATTAAAAACTCGAAGAATGAAAGTGTTTGTTGTACAGTTTAAGTAGATGGGTACAGGTCTCTCCCAGATGTGTAGGCCTCGCCCTCTCCCGTGAACAACACCACTGGTACTTTCCTTGATGTTGTCTGGCCCTGTGAATGGCCGCTCTGCCTCCCAGAGTCCACTGACCTCCAGTGAATGATAGCCAAGTCCTTCTCCTCTTTGTCCTGTGTACACTTTCCCCAGTCTCTGGCCATGGCCAGATGACTGTCGCCGGGCCTCCCAACTGCACCCTAGCAGTTCCTGTCATCCTTTCCTGGCTTTCCTAGTCTCTGGATGAGACTCCTGTGCTCAGCATTTTCTCACTCCCTGGGCATCCAAGCCCTGCCTGAGTCTGAGCTCTCCTTATTCTATCCTGACCTTCTGGGCATCCAAGCACCACCCACATTCTTCCCCTGCCTGGGCCTATATGGCCTTGCTGTAATGGGCCATCAGTACAGGCATGCAGCCCTACCTGATTCTGCAGGAGATCAGGAAAGGGAGATGATGGTCCAGGAAAATGGAAGAGAGAGTGAGTAGGTCAGTAAATCAGCATCAGAGAGATATTGGTTCAGGAAGAAGGAAGAAAGAGAGCAGCGAGAGAGAGAGAGTGAGTATATCAATAGGTCAGGATCAGGGAGATGCCGGTCCAGGAAGATGGGAAAGAGAGAGAGAGCAGCGAGAGATGAGAGATAGTGAGTAGATCAGTAGTTCAGGATCAGAGAGATGCTGGTCCAGGAAGAGGGAAGTAAGAGAGCAGCAAGAGAGAGTGAGTAGAACAGTAGGTCAGGATCAGGGAGATGCTGGTCCAGGAAGAAGGAAGAGAGAGCAGCGAGAGAGAGAGTGAGAGGCAGAGAGAGCAAGATGGGGCTTGGGACTTCCTTTTATCTGCTGCCATATCTCTCCACATCTAGCCAAGCCACAACCTACTCTGATTGGCTACTTGCTCCATGGGTGAGATTTAAAGTGATCACCTGGCGCTCCATCCTTCAGCTTCTGCTGTATCATACATATCATATCACCTAGATGGGAACGTGCTGACCCAGGCATTGAGAATAGGCTTTGGCAAGCGCCAATGGGCATCCTTCTAAAGGCAGAGACCCTGGCATAGGGGCTTTCCCTGGCACCCTGAATGGGGCAACAGGGTGGCAGCCTCTCAGATGAAAGAGAGGCACTCCTATTGAGGGGGCCCAAGGACCTATCAAGGACCTCGACATCAGAGTCCATCGCCATCAGTCCAGCAGGGTCTTGGCATGACAGGTGAGAAATCTGAGAGCTTATTGGATACTCAGGTCACCTACTGCCTGTGGGTCCTCGCTCCAGCAGAGACTGTTTTATTACTGGGAAAAATAGGCAAATGACCCAAGTAGATAGAATGCTTTGCCTTCCCCTTCCCTAAACTGTCAGGCAGAGTAACCCTGAACACTTTCCACCTTGACTAGATAAAACTATGAAGGTCAGCAGACTTTTCTTAAAGGAAATAATTTCATGATTTGGAAATAATGCCCTGAGGTCCCAACAAAATGTAACCGGCCTTCCTTGGTGGCCAGATTCACTCAGAACCTTACAAAAATCTTGAGAATAAGTTATAAACTGCGCATATCCTGTCACCCTCAGAGATCTGGAAAGGTCGAGGGGTTGAACCAGACTATCATAAAGGCCATAGTAAATGTGAAAAACAACCTTGACAAGAATCACGGTTTGGGGCTGGAGCAATAGCACAGCGGGTAGGGCATTTGCCTTGCACGCGGCTGACCCAGGTTCGATTCCTGAGCATCCCATATGGTCCCCTGAGCACCGCCAGGAGTAATTCCTGAGTGCATGAGCCAGGAGTAACCCCTGTACATTGCCGGATGTGACCCAAAAAGCAAAAAAGAAAAAAAAAAGTCTGGGTTTAAAATGTGTCCCAAGGTCCACCCCAGAATTCAGAGTCTCCAGTAACCACCTCAGTCCCAGTGTTTCGGAAGGACACTCAGCAAACACTTTCTCACAAGGCCTTCTGCTAGATGGGGAGACAAATGAAAAGTTAATGCTCTTATTAACATGGGGCAAGTTCAGAGGCTCGTCTAGAATATGGTAATAAAGTACTACCTTCCCCCACAGCTGACGTGATCACTGCCTGAGTCCATCTACAAGAACAGACTTACTTAAAGCTTGGAAGGAAAGCTCCCCAGAGGACTATCACCCCAAGGAAAGGACCCTAAGTGTAGTCTTGGCCACCCGAATGACTGGCAAACTACAAGTGGTTCCTCCTGGGCTAGTCCTCTCTAGAATAAATTCTCTTCCCCATGAAAATTTTCAGTTGCAGGTGGAGGAATATTATTACTCCTGTGAAAATATGAAGGCCCTTAAATATTTGTTCAAAAAGATCAACTGATAAATAAGGTGGTGAATGGATTTGAGGGTGACCCTCACAATAGCTGGCATCTTATTGCACATGTGACAATTTCTTCGGTCTTCTCCCTCAGAAAGGCACCTCTCATGCCTCTTTTTTAAATTTTTTTATTAGAAAATCACTGTGATGTACAGTCACAAACTTAAGAATTCTTGTGTTTGCATTTCACTTATACAGTGATTGTTTACCCATCTCTCCACCAGTGCCCAAATGGCCTTACATACTGGGGGAAAAGACAGCTCAGATAGAGAAGGGAACACCAAGTAGAGGATGTTGGGAGGACCCATTCAAGTTGGAAGATGCGAACTGAAAGTAGACTATAGACAGAACATGAAGTCCACTCAATACCTCTACTGCAAACTACAACACCTCTCGTGCCTCTTATCAATTATCTCTGCTGTTGGAGACGGTCAGAGACCGATGGAAAGGTGCCATCCGTAAGAACTGTCTAGCACTAGGCCATCTCCTAGACTAATAGGGATGCATTTACACAGTAACTAATACTTCTTACTACACCTGGATTAATACCACTGGGTATGGCAAAGTGAATGTAAAATCATCTACAAACAGGCAGCATAGTGCCATTCTCTTGGCCAAGTTCCTGTCTCAGCATCTCCGATATGGCAGGCAATCAAAAATGCCATTCCTTCCACTAATATCCCTTTCCCTTTGATCTTTGACCCCTGCCTTTTAACCTCTTGGGAAAATTGCCTCCTAAATATTTAACAGGCTACAGCAGTTCCATGTTTAAAATTATAATTCATGCTTCAGAAGGAAAACGTGGGTCCCTACAGTATTGACCCTTCAGGCGAACAGTCAGGGAAATTCCCACCTGGAGTGTAGGTTGGAAGGTGATTCCGATTCAGGATAATGTAGCTTGAAGAGAGACGCTTGGCCCCTTAGATCCTTAAACATAAATAGTTTAGAATGGACACCAAGAAAACGCAGCAGGATAATGTATGGCTATTTCAAACCATTGTGTGTTGCAATGGTTTCTGAGCAATTATGGGAGAAATAGCAAACACAGAGCAGATCTTTCCCAATTTCCCTTATTAGCTGAGAATCCTATTTTTTGTGCTCAAGCACCACAGGATGGATAGTTTTCTAAATAACCATATAATAAAGTGCCTTTCCAATCAAAGGCCACTTCACCGACATTGAAATCCCCACCTTCATCAGTGATCTTAGCTGGATCTTCTGCTGCACTTGCTGCAGTTTCTCCATCAGCACAGATTGTTTCACTGCTGTCCTCTGCTCCTGGGATGAAAGGCTGGGTTCCTTGAACCCCGAGAACCAAGCTGCCTCGACTCCCCACAGATGCCTTGCTTTTCTCGGGATGTGTTCCTTTGTAGGAAACACAGACAACTGTGACTTATTAGTTTGTGGGTAAGTTGTAATTGTTTCCATGGGAAGCACCATTTGAGTAAGACTTTAATAGTCTCATCCTGGGTGACCTAATGGCCAGTGTGGGGAAACCGCAGTAAAGGACACTGATCACTCCTCAGCCTGTTGGGTGGGAAGGCGAGGCTGCATTAAATGCAGCTGTCTTGGCCCATCTTGTCTTCCTTGAGGTGGTATTGCACACACCTGTTTGTCCTTAACCTAGAAAGTGTCTGTTAATGGGCCCCTGAAATTACCGAGGCATGGACTTGAGGTTCACTGTAAGTCACGGTTCACCCAAGTCCTTTACCTTTAGCCCTCCAAGAGTTTATTTAATTTTATGTCGGTGAGTGTTGTACACAGCCTCTCAGTGACCTGGGTCTATTGTGAAATAACCTGATTGAGCAGCAAAGTCATTAATAGGAGCCCATGAGTCTGTGTAAAGGTCTTTACCATTCATACCGCTTTGTGGTCACAAGCACCACTTGGAGTTCCACCCGTTGTGCAGAGCAGCCAATGCCTTGGGCAGTGAGTACGAAAGTACTCACTCTCAGAGTAACAGTTAACTTAGTGTCCACTGAACTCGAGCCTTCCATGCAACAGACTTCCTCATATGCTTCCCAAGCTTTGAAATGGAGCCACACAGTTGGGCAAGGAGCTGTTGCAAAGCAGGCAGTGGGGCTATCTATGGACCTAGTGTTTCGGCAGCCACCTGTTCTTGCAAATACTTCACCAATTGGACACACCCATTTCACATTTTGCTTCAGCTTGTTGTGCTTTGTTCACGGTTATCCTATTGTCTAGGACTGGAGCAATAGAGCGGGTAGGGTGTTTGCCTTGCACGTGGCTAACCCGGGTTCGAGATTCCTCCATCCCTCTCGGAGAGCCTGGCAAGCTATCGAGAGTATCTCGCCCGCACGGCAGAGCCTGGCAAGCTACCTGTGGTGTATTCGATATGCCAAAAATAGTCAAAAGTCTCACAATGGAGACAATACTGGTGCCCGCTCGAGCAAATTGATGAACAATGGGGATAACAGTGCTACAGTGCTATCCTATTGTCTCTCAGTTGCAAACCATCTTTCTGCACTTGGAAATGGGGGCGGGGAGGGAGGGTACTCTGCACATCACATTTCTCTGTTGCCAGTGTTGACTGGCAGGTTCTTCTGAGATGCTAAAAGGAAACTGGGAGGGTGGGGTCCTTCCAGCGAGGGGGAATGCTCGGCTTTAGGAGCAACAGCTAAATCCAATGTCCGCTTCCCTGTGTCCTGCTCTCACAGCCCATGACATCGTTTCTCTTCGATGCCAGTCGGCCAGCAGCCTCCCAACGCCCTAGCAGTCTAAGTACAAGCACCATGCATTCTGCTTCTGAGTGACTAAGGTGTCGGTACTGACCAAGAATGCCGTTTGCCAACTGGTCTGGGTTTTAATTCTGGGGTCCTCTCCTTCGAACTTTTGGGTTCTCGTCCTCCTAGCCACACCCTTCCATTTCCCCAGATCCCAGGATGGTAGGAACTTCCTGTAGACCCCAGCTCTGTGATGGGACGTTTATGTTTCTGTTTTACAGTTTCATTCCTCTTAATGTGTTCAACAATTCCCTCTATTGCATTCTGCTAATAGTACTGGTTTATTTCTGCTTATTAGACTCCCTGTGTACTCATTTGATAGAGTTTGAATCAGTGACAATTTGTGGCAGGATATTGGATGTGAGGGTCCCACTTTTCCGTTCAGTAAAACAATCAGGGAATAATATTTGATCAAAAGACTTGGCCCACGCCCAGTATGGCAGTCTTGCTGCTACGGGCACCCGTCCTTACTTCCACACTCCATGACGTCATCAGAACCTGGAGCAAGTGCACACTTGTCCTTTTACTGCTGCTTGGATTGTTTCTTTATGAACCCCAATCCAATTCGGCTTGTGTTCTAATATTATATTAGAATATAACATCCAAATAATATTCCTAAGAATGAGATGCACTCACTATAGAGGGCCGGAGAGATAGTATAGCAGGCTGAGCCCTTGCTTTGTATTCAGCTAACATGGATTCAACCTCTTGCACCCCAGATAGTTCCATGAGTTCCTCCCAGGAGTGATCTCTGACCAAAAGGAATCCCTGAACACCCCCAAATGTTTCCTCCCCACACCAAATAAATGTGCTGATTTTCATAGTTTTTTTGTGCTTTTTGGGTCACACCAGTGGTGCTCATGGGTTACTCCTGGCTCTGCACTCAGGAATTACTCCTGGTGGTGCTTGGGGAACTATATGGGCGCCAGAGATTGAACTCGCGTCAGCCACGTGCAAGGCAAATGCCCTATCTCCTCTACTATCGCTCTGACCTGATTTTCAAAGTTTTTTTAAAGAAGCCCAAACATGCAATCAGGGTCCCTTTCGATTTACAAGAACTGTCTCTTTGATCTGCTACTAAATAGAGCTTTAAGATTCTTCAGTGGTGTTAACATGGCGTCTATTCTTATTCTGGGCTTGGCTAGTTAAGACAGCTGTGTTTAGAGAGCTCTCTTTATGGTGATAATGGTATCCATTCTGAGAGCAGCCATCGAAACATTGTCCTAAACACCCCGAGTGTCCAAACACATAACTGGCTAAATAAACTGTGGTCTACATACATAATGGAATACTACTTGACAGTAAGAAAAGATAAAACCATGCAGTTTGCTGCCACCTGGATGGAATTAGAAGGTCTGCTTTGTGAAGTCAGAAGGACAGATACGGCACAATCTCTGTCATGTGTGAGATATAATGAAACATAGTATGGAAACAACATATGGCCAAAGGCCACAGAACTTGAGAACCGATCTGCAAAACTGAACTTACTAAGGACGGGCACTGGGGTGGGATATATGTGAAGGAACCCTTGAAACAACACTGGAGGACGTAGATGCTCTGGTAGAGGGTTTAGTTGTGGTCTGGGACTGTTGTACACATGAAACCCTGTCATCAACAGCATTGTAAATTGTGATGCCTCAAATGAAAAATTGCTTATGTCTTGGTTATGAGGGAAAAACATGCTCTATAGTGGACTTGCCAACATCTTACTGATAGCATCAGTGAGTAAGTATTGCTGGGGAAGTTCAAGGAAGGACAGTAAAATTGAATTTCAAATTTTGTATGGTGAAAATAAAGGGGCATTTGTTTTCTTCCAAGAGATATATGAAGTCCAGGGAGATTCTATGCAGTAGTTATCTAATGCTTATTTAAACATTTTAAGTATAGGAGCCGACTGGGGCGATAGCACTGTGGGTAGGGTGTTTGCCTTGTACGTAGCCAACCCAGGTTCAATTCCTCCATCCTTCTCGGAGAGCCCACAGACCCTGGCAAGCTTCCTATGGCGTATTCGATGTGGCAAAAAACAGTAATAAGTCTCACAATGGAGATGTTACTGGTGCCCGCTCGAGCAAACCGATGGACAACGGGACGACAGTGCTAGAGTGCTAAGTATAGGAGCCAGAAATATAGTACAGTGGGTAGAGTGTTTGCCATGCATACCTCTGACCTGGGGTGGATCCCTCGCACCCCCATATGGCTCTCCAAATCCCGCCATGAGTGATCCCTGAGAGCAGAGCCAGGACTAAGCCCTGAGCATCACCAGGTATGGTCCCCAAACGAAAGAACCTTAGAATAAGATTGCAAGTATGGACAACTATGTTAAGACCATAGAAAAAAGAAATCTCTAATTTGAGTAAAATATTTTTGTTATAGACTGCAATAGACTGAAAATATTATCAATTCAACGCGTAAGTAAATTTTTCCTTCAAATTGACACTTCAAAATCCATCAATGTGTAGTCACCATGCGACTAGGAATCCCGCGGCTCTCTCTCACCACCTGCTTTCAGTGGTCTTGGGCCACAGAGATTAGGACGGCAGATGCCATGGGCAGACAAAGGAGGAAACGAGGGCCAGGCTGGTTGGTGATTAGTTGCTTTTTATTCCATTATTTCATTTTCCCCACATGCCTGTTCCAGTCTCACTAATCTCCCCATTCCCATCTCCTCCTGTCCCCTTCACTAGTCTCTACGCACTCCAACTTGCCACCTTGGTCTTTCTCTCGTTTTTCATCAAACTCCCCGCATTGGGGTGTAGCAACCACACACCCAGGTCCCATAGCACAATCAACATATGAAAGCCCTCCACTCAAAGGCAAAATACCACATAGGGTTTTTTTCTCCTTTCCTTAGTCCAATAACTTAATTACATCTTATTTCTACTTCTTTTAATATTAGTTATTTTTGTATGGGCACAATAAGAGATACATTAAGCTGTAGGGTGGCTCTTCTGGGGGCATCTGGCTATAGATCTCAGACTACAGTGCTCAGGCCAGATTAATCTTTCCTAACCCTTGCAGGGCCCTAATCCAGTTATTACTTTTTAGATCATGACAGAATTTGTCCATGACCATGGTCTTAACTTATAGTAAAGTATTATGGGGCTTTGGCCTGGTCCATTTCAATGCCAGAATAGCTCAGAGCTTGCCCTGGGCCCATTCAGTCCCTCGTCGGGACCCTGCTTTTGGGGTGCTAAGAAGTAAGGGCAACTGAGGCTTAAGTTGAGAAAACAGATGCCCAGGAGTGAATATCATTCGGAGTCAATTAACTCCCAAGTTACAAAAGCATAGCATTGTCTTCCTGTGTTTTTATAAAAAAGACATTGCTCTGAATTAACTATGCAAAGGACTTAAGGTGAAGAGAAAAAACAATATTTACAAGTTAACAGAGTCTGATTAGGAGATAAAGGTAATTGATCGGTTGGGGAAGCAGAGCACAAAGACAGAGATTACAAATAAACACAGAGGAATGGGAGCACTGTGATAGGAGTAACCCAATATACCTAAGCTCGTTGTGGCAAGGCAGAAAAGACAAACGAATGTTATCCTACACATTAAGGTAGTCTATACTTCACTTCGCCCTTTGTCATTTGGCATGTCGCAGTTTGGTTCAGTGGGGTTTCGTGTTTGTCACTGAGAATAACTTGGGAACTGGAAGGAGAAGCTCTAGGGCCCCATACATAAAGGGTCCAGCAATGACTGCCCTCAGTGTTGGTACGTCAGCATGGAGAATGTCGTGGTGACTACTCACAAGGCCCTGGATGTTCTGTCACTGAGGGACACAGACACTGAATTCGGCCACTGGCTAAACAGGCCTGTGGAGGTAGACTATGGCCTACACTTGCCTCTAGACAGGGAGGTAAGCCATGTCGAAGGTGTGTTGGAGCCTGACCAGAGTCATGAGAAAGTTCCGGGGATGCTGCCTTGCAAACAAGGCCGTGTCATAGTTGCAAACAGCTAGGAACTCTAAGTGAATTGGTTTGGGGTCTGCATGTCCCAGTGCAGTCACTTTCTGTTATATATTAACTGTGCTATGATTGGATGAATGTTAAACAAATATTCTACTGGGTTATTGTGTAGGCTTGCATAGATTCTGATGTGGAATATATGGGAAGTGGGATGTAAAGATTTACGAGGTGGTCTGATTTACTTCACCAAGAACTTTGTGCGTCACTGGGCTACAAAATAATATGTACTTGAAGGTGTTTTGATCTTCTGTATTTTGATCTTATGTACTCTGATGGATGCTAACCCAATGAAAAGGTTCTGCAAAAGCCAGTCAGTGCTAAAATGGCCTGAGTGAGCTTTAGCCCTCTGTGCTTCAACATTCTACATCTTGCTCATCACTGCGCCCCCGACCAATCACTCGATCGAGAACTAACAGATGTGTTTCTTTCCTCCCTAACCTATCTGTGACCATCTTTGAACTTCATCATGGGGCAGGCACTGGAAACGCAGAGACACTTCATTTGCCCAGGGGGTGGGGCAGAGCTCGCATGCACCCGGCCAGTGTATTATGCCGGGT
Source organism: Sorex araneus (assembly GCF_027595985.1). Taxonomy (NCBI): domain Eukaryota; kingdom Metazoa; phylum Chordata; class Mammalia; order Eulipotyphla; family Soricidae; genus Sorex; species Sorex araneus. The sequence continues at coordinate 64,612,552 of NC_073313.1, forward strand.
TGAGGAGATCCAGCACATCTGCATCACATGTGTGTTTTGATCAGGACCTGACTGTGTGCAAGGACAGGTCCTTGGGCTCCTTCGCCTGATAGGTCTGGCTTGGCTAAATCTTCCTTGCACGAATATTCTAGGCTCTGCAAACTAGGGCTGGGAGTCCGGCATCTCCTTGAAGAAAGCAGATGAGGGAACCGGGCCAAGCTTGGTTTTCATTGGAACAGACTCAAATTCGGGCTCAAGGGGCACCCCAGCAGTTGGACTGGAAATTCGGTAACATGGATAGTGCTGTATTGTGGCTAACTACTTAGCTTTCTCCCCTGGACCCTTCGCAAAGGACAGGTGGCCTTGGAGATTTGCTAGCAAGGAAATGGGGAAAATCAGAGCCTCCCATCACAAAGGCAATCGCCCATCTGTGAAACATCTGCAGCAGCTGCCTCCTTGCCAAACAATCCGTTTGTTCAAGATCCAGAGCCTGAAGGAAGCTCAGAAACCGGGGGCAGGTTTGTGTGTGTGTGTTTCCACTCGCTTTTCATTCTCCCTGAGGCCCGGTCCCTCACAGGGGCCCTGATCTGCCCTTTGGGATGTGGGTAAACCAGCCCTAAAGAAATGACATCCTTACTTCCAAGCAAGAACAAAGGAAGAGCTGGCCTTGTGTATGAGCCCATCAACTGTTTTTTTTTTAACTGAATCACCATGACATACAGTTACAAAGCTTTCATGTTTGAGTTTCAGTCATACAATGATCTAACGCCCATCCCTCCACAAGTACACATTTTCTACTAGCAATGTACCCAGTATTCCCACATCCACCCCGCTCCTCCCTCTGCCTCCATGGCAGACAATTTTCCCCATACTCTCTCTCTACTTTTGGGCATTATGGTTTGCAATACAGATATTGTAAGATCATCACGTTTGGTCCTTTATCTACATTTAGCACACATCTTCCATCCCGAATGATCCCTCCAACCATCATTGACTTAATGATTCCTTAGCTATTCCAGCTGCCTTCTTCCCCAGCTCATGAGGCAGGCTCCCAACTATGGAGCAATATTCCTGGCCCTTGTGTCTAGTGTCCTTGAGTGTCAGTCTCATATTATGTTCTTTTATATTCCACAAATGAGTACAGTTATTCTATGTCTGTCCCCCTCTGACTCATTTCACTTAGCGTGATATTCTCCATGACCATCCATTTATAAGCAAATGTCATGACTTCATCTTTCCTAACAGCTGCGTAGTATTCCACTGTGTAGATGTACTGAAGTTTCTTTAACCAGTCGTCTGCTCATCAACTTTTCCAGAAGGTTCTACATTAAGGTCATTTAGTCACTGGTTATACTCTGTACCCAGGATTTTCACTCATGCTAAAGTGCCAAAATACCTCAAAGCAGCCAGAACATCAGAAAGACCACCCCACGTTTTGTAGTCAGTGTCCCTTGGCTGTTTTCTTCCTTGTGGTTACATGAACCTGATTTCCCTGATGATCGGATTCGAGCGAGGGCAGGCTCACGTGCTCTTTCCCATTGGTCTGCTATCCAGCCTAATTGCTGGCATCTGGCAGTAAATCCTAAATGCTGACATTCAACGGTACTTTTCTCAGTCCCATAGGTTTAGTTTTTGCTTTTCTACCTGAGTTCAGGCCCCGAGGAACTCCCGCAAACACTGCTGGGAGTTGAGTTCCCTGGCCGTGTACTGAAGCCTCCCAAGATGTAATGCAGCACCCCCGGCCCCCGCCCTCACACTGACAAGATTCAGATCAAAGAGGCTCTGTTGCATCACCTGTTCCAATGGCAGCTGGGATTAAGGGCTCTTGCCTTCACTCCTCCCCTTTATCCTTAAGGACAATTGTCTCATCTACATTATAGGGTAAACTTGGGTCATAAGCGTGCACAGCTTACTCGTGCTTAGCTCAACCAGGCTTCCACCAACAGCCTGAGGAGGCATGGGTTTCCTCTCCTGGTAGGACCCACTTAAGCCCTTTTGGCTTCTAAAGAGTAAACACTAGACTTGGGACTGCCTCCACCGTTGGATACCGTTTGTGAAGCAGTGAGTGCAGCAAAACACAGCGCCCTACAAGCAAAAGCAAGAGGTCTGTCTTCCTGAGGGCGGCAGCCACCAGGCTCAGCGAGAGAAGGCTACGGTGCTGCGTTCCAGCAAGACTACTTTTTCTGCGAGAGCCTGCTTTTACACCAGGCAACCTGTTAGACGCCTTGCACACAATTTCCAGTCGGAGGCTTGGATGCCAGCTTTTTTTTTTAATAATTTATTTTTAATTAGTGAATCAACGTGAGGGTACAGTTACAGATTTATACATTTTTGTGCTCATGTTTCCCCCATACAAGGTTCGAGAACCCATCCCTTCACCAGTGCCCATTCTCTACCACCAGTAAACCCAGCATCTCTCCCACCCTCCCCAGTCCCGTCTCCCCCCACCCCACCCTGCCACTATGGCAGGGTATTCCTTTTTGATCTCTCTCTCTGATTAGGTGTTGTGGTTTGCAATAAAGGTGTTGAGTGGCCATTGTGTTCAGTCTCTAGTCTATATTCGGCACGCGTCAGCCCTCCCCAACATGACCTCCGACCACATTTTATTTGGTGTTCCCTTCTCTGAGTTGCCCAGAATGAGAGACCAGCCTCCAAGCCATGGAGACAACCTCCTGGTACTTATTTCTATTAATCTTAGGTGTTTGTCTTATAGTCTATTATTCTATATTTGGATGCCAGCTTTAAGGGTGTGTGCTGGGGAGTATTGGCTAGTCGCACCTGTGGCACTGCTTGGCCTTGACAAAGTCTTTTGGAAGTTGAATTTGGGTCCAGCCCTTCCCTCTGCCTCAAAATCTGTGTTCCTGGCACACCAAACTTTTTGGCAATTTCTGGAATACACCTCTTCATGGATCAACAGCTCAGTGATCGCAGCTGTTTCTTCTAACGCCTCCAACCTGTCCTGTCTTCTGGACTGCACTTTCCCTGAGAAGCCCGCAATGAACTATACATCTGCCGGGGGCTGGGGGAGGGCCCGACCTTGATTTAGGTTGAGCTTCTCGGAGGTGCTGCCTGTTGAACTCCGCATCTTAGCACTTCATCCACCAGATACTGAAGCATTGACTCAGCAAGCCCCCTCCACTGGACACGAGCCTAAACTACTAAGTGCTTGCCATAGAGTTCAGTAAATACTTAATGAGAACAGGATGAAGTCACATGGGTGGTTCGTTAGCACTTGTTCTCTGTAACTTTCTGCCTACAAATACACAAACACCTTTTTTACAGTTAGGATAGCTTAGCAACTCTTTAACCCAAGAAGAAACAAACCGGTGAGATCAAGTGTCTTATCCAGTGCCAGAGATACTTTATGCCCTGACCTAACGCCTTTGGATTGTTCAGTATCTACTGCATTTGTAATTTGTCTTGGGGTCACACCCAGCGGTGCTCAATGCTCTGCGCTTGGGAGGGGATTATGCCTGGCAGGATGGGGAACCACACAAGGCGCTGCCCCCAGCCCCTGCATTTGCGACTTTGAATGATACTCTTAGAACACTACCGTTCTTGGTGCAACTCTATAAGATCCAGTCTCCAGGGCAATCTGAAGGCTTACCACTTACTAAAAGCACTTTATACTTAAAAAATACTTGGACTTTTCCCTGTTTTAGCCAATACTGAATTTTACCCCAATCCTTAGGATTCTTATAACCTTGTCAGCCAACTTCTTGCAGATACTTTACAGTCCCCTCAATATTCAACTTCACCCTGAATGATCGTGTGGTACACACATGTCAGGGGGTCCACGTTTAGTACATTTCAAGACTCTCATGTCTCTCCCACTAAACATCCACAGCGTTTCAAAAACAAATTCCCATTTATGGAAAATTCTGAGAACTGGAAAGATTTCTAAATAACCCCAAATGGAAATTTCCAACAGTCCCAAATAGGCAAGTAGTGGGAAAGAAACTCAAGATTAAAATCCTAGTGCCTGGTAAGCCTTTCGAGCAAGTCAAGGTTAGCATGCGGGAATGGCTGAGAATAGCCAGCCATTCCGGTAAGGATGCTCATCATGGTCACGCATGAAAAAGCCTCAGCAGAGATCAAAGAAGAATGCTGACCTGAAAGGTATTGTGTTCCTAACCATGAGGACCGCATGTCCGGAGAACGCCTGAGCGAATCTCCAGCTCTGCTGCCATCTATCCTTGTCACTGTGTGCCCTGGACACTTGCGGAGGCCAGGACAATCCAGCCAAGGTCCTGGAAAATCATTTCAGCTCCCACCTGTAACAGACTGTCGCTCAGCACTCTGGGCTCTGAGAGGCCAGAACTAGGCAGAACAGTTAGCAGAAGCAGAAAGATACCAGAGTGAAAAATCAGAGCAGCAAAAAACAAAGGTAAATTTTCCTGAAAAAGTATCAGCATGGAAAACTGTTCTCGATCCCCAGAGCCACCCTGGATCGTGATGCCAGCTAGAGCTTCACATAGTCACCGAGTCCTTTGTTTACTCTGGGCCACATGGAGGAAGTGGGCTTGGGGGACCAAGCTCAGGGGCTGAACACGGAGCTCCAGGCTGAATCATCTGCATAGCCCCGTTTCTTTTGTTCCCAAGATATCATAAGTCAGTATCTAGAATAACTTACTATACTCATGTTTCCCAAATGGCAGTGTGTGGACATGGCGACAAAAGTACGTTTTCAGAGCAGTTTGTGGCATCGCTGAACTATGTGCCTAGCCCCGTTTGTGTTCCTTTATTCATGGTTCTTAAGTCGATATAGACAGTTTAGATAGAAAGTCCCTATATTGGGGCTGGAGCAATAGCACAGCGGGGTAGATAGAGCGTTTGCCTTGCACGCGGCGACCTGGGTTCGATCCCCAGCACCCCATAGAGTCCCCCGAGCACTACCAGGAGTAATTCCTGCATGCCTAAGCCAGGAGTAACCTGGCATGGCCAGGTGTGACCCAAGAAGACAAAAAAGTCCCTATATTTCCTTCTTCCAAAATGGCAGGGTATGTGTCCATGAGACAGAATCCTATCTTCAGTGCAGTTCTGTGGCATCCATGCCACCGAGCTGTTGTTGGGGGTTTAGGAACTGGAAACATGGACAAACTGCAAACTTTGCCATGTTTTCCTTTTAGGTGTGCACAGATTACGCTTTGCATAATTCCCCCGCATCACTTCTGTTGTATTTAGAAACTGAAAATCAGGAGCAAACATCTGTCAGACTAATTTTTTGCTTTTTCATAAGTGCAACTTTTTAATAAAAATTTACATCTAGATAAACAATCTTTAGATTTTCGAAACTTTAATAAGATTTTAAAAACATGACTTTGAACTGAAAAACATACACGTTTAGTACACAAATATTGCAATATGAATCAACTCCAACTCCATTTGAAAACGTGAATCAAATTACAGTTTTAGAAGTTAGTAATTCACATTTAAGCAAGTTAGCGCCTTGCTGAATTCAGCCTTTGTAAAAAAAGAGACTTAGTGCATATTGTAATGGTACAATGTGCTTTTGTACCATTTTAGATTTCTCACCTTATTAAATATGATCAAGTTTTCAAAGTTGGTAATATCAGCTAACTTCCTATTACAAGTGTAATTTCCAATGGTAACAGTTACTTTTGTAACAGAACACTTTCTATAGATTTCGTCTACCTTAAATTTTTTCAAAGCAATCATTTGTAAGGATTGCATCAACATCAATGTAGCAGAGGAAGATCAAACTTTATTGAAACTGCTTGCATACAAAATATATTGCACTATAACCAAACAAATGTTAACATAAAATCCAATCTGTTGTCGCTAATATGTACAGAGAATATTGCCCAAGAGCAGTTACATTACAAGGTCATTCTACCTTGGTTAATTATCTACAGTATTTTAAACCAAACAGCTTACAGATGATGTGTGTGCAAGGTACCAATTTCTGTTTCAAATACTATACATTCCCAGAATAAATAACTAGAAATCAACATTAATGTTTGGCAATACTTTTAAGACTTTTTAATATTCTTGAAATCGTGTGCAGTTTGTTGCCCATTTTATATGCTTGTTTGTATGCAAGGAAATGTTAACTGTAAAATGAAAACTCAAATTTACAAAATACATCAGAGGCAGAACTTCGGTTTGTACGGCTCTGTGCAGATTCAGTGGTACCCCGGGAGTTATTTGTTAAGAAAAATATAACATCTAAGAGAGTGAAGGTCCTTCACATAATTTTCCTCGGTAAATTTCATTGGAAATAAAAAAGCCCAAATAACCTGAACCTAACATATAAAAAAATTTGAGGGGTGGAAAAGTATTTGTTAATCCTAGTCTGCTTTCCAATTCTGCTTATACATTAGACCTAGTACTTCAAAGTTTACAAAACATTTATAACCTGCTCCCAATGTTTCTTCCACAAAGCACCTGTACTTCACAGGATTATTATGCACACATGAAAATGACCTTCCTATCTCCCCAAAAATCAATTTGAAAGTAAAAAATGAAAAACTTCACAGAACTTGGGGAGGACAAAATAAAGGCTCTAAGTTAAAACTGGTCATCAGGCCAAAGAGCAGGCATACCCTAACAACTTTCAGCTGGGAAGATTTGTTCCCAGCCAAAACAGTTTAGCCTCTCTCCAATGAAAAGATAATTGTTTCTTCTCCTGTCTATACAGAAAAATGACACATCTTTCTCAATAACACTATTTGTCAAACTTCAGTGCAACGAAACAAAAACAAAAACAAGTCCTATTCTTCACACTGCCTAACCTGATGTTTATGTTAAGGAAAAGAATACGGAAAGCATGCATTTCTCTATAAAGTACTAATGTTTGACAGGGTTTGCTACATCTTTAACATTTAGTGTTTCCAACTTATCTTCCCTGAACTCTGCATCCAAATATAATATTCCTACCTGCCAAGATATAAAAAAGGCACAGATCATACAACTTTTTTTTGTTTTTTTGCTAATGAAAATGACAAATGTCACGTCACATACATCCCAGGGTCCACTAAAATACTGAAAAAGTGGACCAAAACATAAACTGACAGGACATGAAATGGCATTGTATTTCATGGAAGACTTCTATATGAGATCGACAACCGAAGTCTGATCACCATAAATATTTAGAAAAAGTGAAATGTACTGGTGACTTATCACCCAATGCAGGAGGAGTCCAAATTAACAAGGAATATCACTGCTCAGTACTTTTAGAAAAGAAAACAAACTAAAATTCTGCTGTGAGGTGCTGAGTATGCTTTAAAATTTCAAGGTATTCTTTTGTGCGATCTGAATATTGTTGCTTATGGCCAATACCAAATAAAAAGAAACATTCTTAACGGATTTGTGTTCATTTCATGCCCTGTGCCATCTTGCCTACTATTTGTCTTTGGCCTAACAAAGTTTTCTAATATGGAAGAATTCCGGAAATGTATTGGAAATATAACTTCAGGATTATGCAGTTTAGGGGACTCCATTCACAAGTGGTTGCTGCCCGTCCACGCCGTCTGGCTTTTCCTTCTTCTGGTTGCGATCTTTACCCGTGCGCAGCCGGCTACCTTCACTGGAGGTATTCTGTAATGTTTTAGTGTGGACACTCCTTTCATTATTGCAGTCAACTCTGATCTAAAACAAGTTATATTTGTTATATACACAAACCATAGCCTACTTCAATCTGTAATGGGCCTGACAGGAAATTTAAGCCTCAACATTTGTAAGGTACAAATGTTAAGAGGGGAAATGGAGGTGGAGAAAATACAGGAAGTGCAAGAATTATGGTCAAGGATTGGTTCTTTATTGGTGTGACTTATGGTTTTTAAAACACTCTTCTTCTTTAACTGGAACACTGCTCATCATTGCTCCCAATGTTAGATAACAACTCACAATCCTACAGTGTCTTCTTCTAAGCAGAACAAAACAGTGAGAGACAAATGGTTAAAGTGAATTACTATTATTGCTTATCAAAAGATATACTTATGCCTACTAGTGTTTTTAGTACTATTCTTCAAAGACTGTGAAACACATACGACATAAATTAGTATCTATTCTGATTTTACCAGGACGGCAATGATTTCAACTACCTCACTTATCAATCTCTCATTTACACATTATAATCTAATCCTGAGTATAATTATGTTTTATTCTTCTGTAATGACTTATTCTATTAAAAAATGAGTGTTTTACTTTCTAGTAGCTTATGTGTCAATAAGGCAAGTAAGACAGTCATACAACTTGAATTCTGTCTGAAGAATAAGGAAGGTATAGGGAAATCCTGAAGCTAATTTGTGAAAGGTCTGGAATTCTAAAAGTAAAAATGAATCCAATAAAAATAAAATTATAAGACTTCCTAATATTTTTAAACCTCAACAATAAATACTTAAACTTTTGCTAAGGGGCTTCTAGATGCTAGAAAAAGGAAGATAACATTGAGCAATGGACCAAATGCAGCTCTAAGTATTGACGTGTTTCAAGTACAAATGCTAAATGAACTGATATACATATCCCAAACTGGCTAGCTATATAATTTTAGTGCATTTAAGTGGTGGGTCTGGTTGTATGTTTTAAATATTTCTCTGCCAATGGTTCTGACTGAATCAACCCTCACACTCAGAGTAAGTAACTTCTGATGTGGTGTTTCGCTTTGACTCTGAATGAGAAATATGCAGTCTTTTAGTATTTACAATGCAAGCAGGCCACCCCAGTTCACTCAGCTCAACAGTTTAAGTGGGGAACTACAAAACTGGTACATAAGTGCCTTCTATTTTTGCAAATCAGTGAACATATGTCATTTCACTAATCTTTATCTAGGTCAAAGTTCTTTTTATGCTAGTCCTTAATACAGCAAACTTAACACCTACTTAGAACTTCTATGACTTTTGTCAGAGAGCTGCTATTCTTAAAGTATCTCTCACTGATCTTAGATGTTGGTCCCAAAACAACCCACACTCAAGAAGAAACCCCTTATTGGGTTGGAGTGATAGCACAGCGGGTAGGGCATTTGCTTTGCATGAGGCCGACCCAGTTTCAATCCCCAGCATCCTGTACGTTCCCCCAAGCACCGCTAGGAGTAATTCTTGGGTGCAAAGCCAGGAGTAGCCCCTGTGAATTGTCAGGTGTGACCCAAAAAAGAAAAAAAACAACCCTGATTTAAGAGTTCAAAAGCAGGAAGTGAGAGCATGGATTCTGGGTATCAGAGACCAGGGTTCAAATACAACTTCACCATAAATGACTCCTTCTGTGTCCTACCCTATGAAATGGAAGAGTGGAACTACTCACCTCTGGGAGCCGCTGTAAGATTAAGCAAGGTAAATATACACAGTGCCCTTCACAAAGGTATCTGTATATGCTCCAGCATGAATTTAGAGTTCATTACTGATGGCTTCAGCACAGGTAATGACCACTAGGGAGATATGTGCAGAGCCTGGTTGTTAGCAGCTGATGGATCTGCCCTGTACTAAGCTGTCAACACCTTTCCCTTCCCCTCCTTTCAAAAAGGACACCTTAGCCCTGAAATCCAGGGGACCCGCAGAACTTACTCTGGGGTGTCTGAGCACCCAAGGACGCTCATTTTCCTGGGGGCAATCAAGCGATTACCCCACAGGTGCAGTAAGCAAGCCACCATGGGACTGGCTAGTCCTGACACTTAGGCTGCCTACGGGACAGGAACGGTTTCTGTATGGTCTGTCACGAAAGGACAAGCCTGGTCACAACTGTAGTACTTTTTCTTTGGTTTGGCAAAATAATCTCATCAATCGCAAGAAACGTTGCAGATGCAAATGGTGCACAGTGTTACCTGGAGCGACCCGTCCGCTGTCCTTCCTTTAGCATCTCGCAGGTTCCGCGGGCGATTATCGGTGCGAGTGTGGTCTTCGTTCCCTACAGGAGCATGGGCAAAAGGTTCCATCAGCACACCTGAGCTACTTCTTGGAACTTCTTTATCCCATGTCCTCGAATGATTTATGCCAACCACAGAAGCTCTGAAGGAAACCACAGTCATACTGCCTGCATCACGGTTAATAATCTGGCTAGCACGCGACTCACCATCACCTGCGCTACAGGGCGGGCTCAGCTGCTGCTAAGATACAACACTGAGGTGACCCCGAAGGAACGTGCTTCTTGAATGATTTGGCCTGAATTTAAGTAACGTCTACCCAAACCTGGCCATGAGAATGGCTGACAGGCTGCTAATTTCTACACCAACCAAAGGCTCAACCTTTCCCTAGAGTGCTATGAACAAAACTGCAACAACAGTTGTTGGGGAACAGTCTTTCCCCAACATGCCCAGACAAGTTGCGCACCGGGTCCGGGCAGCCTCGGGGTGAAGGATGACGGGTGCTCGGAGAATACCACTCTGGGAGACAGCTGATGGCCGCTCACTTTACTGCCCAATACACACATATTTTATAGAGGGTCTCGGCTTAAGAGGATGGTCCAATCACATAAAGTGTAGCATTACGATTACCTTTCCAACTCTGCTTTGCCCCGGCCCAATCCCAGGTAAGGCTAGATGCTGTGATTAGGAATGTCGTTAGGTGATAATTCTTGGGGGATGGGACTCGACACCAGATAGCTGGTGCTTCTCAAATGTGCCCAGACGCTCCCTACTGGGTCATTATGCAGGGACAGGCCTTATGTGCTATGCAGGCACAGATCTTATCAGCTCTGGTGCCTGTTGCCATGCTCCAAAGGGTATCTTGATAAAACAGTGGTGACTCACCAAGATTTTTCACAGAACTTCAGACAGTTGGTACAACTCAGTTTTTTTTAAGGCCTCCCAAGCCTGTGATCCCCTCCTGCCAATTGTTGGCCAGCAGGGCAGATGGTTTGACAGGAGGGCCCGAGGAGGTGGACCAGCGTGGGCTCTGCAGGGCTGGGGTGACCCAGGTCACCCTCGTGGCACTGGGGGGCCTCGAGGGCCACACCCAGCAGTGCCTGAGGCCACGCGGTGCCAGGGATAGAACCCAGGTGAGCCCCAGGCAAGGCTTGCGCCCTAAGCCCCCGCTTGGATGTCCTGAAGGAACACCTCCATACCTTTGAAGCTGCCTCCTCGGCCCCGTCCTCCTCCCTGTCCTCTTCCTCCACCTCCGCGTCTCCGGCCGTCCCCTCTGCGCAGGAAGTTCTCCCTTTCTTCCTCTGTTGGAGCTAATGACCAATCACTGAGTTCATCTCTGTGGTCAGATTCTGTTTCAGAAGCATTTGATGCTTCAGAATTAGTTCCTATCGAGAGTTAAAAGTTATACACCGTTGTCCGACTTCAAAAAAAAAATTGGTTAACAGAAGCTTCCACAGACGTTTCGGGGGTAATCCAACCATGTCCCCAGTGAATAAGCCCACCAAAGAGTATTTACACCTTCGATTTTGTCAAACAGGCCATTTTATATTCAAAATGAAGGTTTCAGGTTATTAGAGGTAATTTTGGTCATAACGTTTTTCAGCCCTCGTTATAAAGTGAAAGGCTTATTTATGTACTTGGTTGCATTTACCTGAAAGGGTTTTTTAATGCTCATGTAAGTTCAAACCTGAGTACGCCCCATCATTAGCCAGCTGTGTTCCTCTAACAGCTGCGCTCTCTGGAGGGAAAAGGTGTCTACAATAGTTAAATTGCAATACCTCAAGACAGACAAGGACTCGACCAATTTCTTTTGGCAAGGTCTGGCCCCGAGACGTGCTCTAGTCTCCTGAGGGCGGACAGAGGCCACCGTGGCGACTGTCCTAGGGAAGGGTTTCTTTGCAAGGTCAGGGACTAGACCTAGTGGAGGCGAGCTCTGCTAGCCGCAAGCGTGGGCCACCTCCTTCCCTCCCCATTCCCTCGTGACGAATTTGTCATTAATAAAGGAATTACTACAATCGACACATGAGGTCTGAGGGGACGGGCTAACCATACAGGGAGGAGACTGGGGTGGGGTGGGGTGGGGATCCCATGGTGACAATGGGCCTTTCTCAGCAGAATGGCTGTGGGGAGAGGAATTAGGGGTCAAGTTCCAAGTTGGCCTTTGGAGTGGGTGCCTCTCTCGCCCACTCCAGGACATCAGCTCTACTACCTCTCGCTTCCTCTGTTGGAGCTAATGAGCAATTATAGCTTCACCACTCTAGCTTCATTCCTGTGGATCTTGAAGGCTTTTCCATCTTAAAGAGTTCCTTTTTGAAATGCAAATATCTGTGAGATGGATTATACCTTAGACCATCATTAGCAAGTTACATAGTAGATACAGTTGGCAAGAGAGACAGCAGGTACCCGGGGGTGGGGACTCCATTCAGAGAAAGGTTGTGGGAGAGGAGACAGCAGCACTGACAGAAGAGCTGGGAGGCAGAGGCAAAGCCGGCCTCCTTGACTGCCGAGGGCCGACTGGCCCCCGCTCCTCGGACAACCCATGAGCCATGAGTCACACAGGCGTGCGCCTGATGAGCGCTGAGCCGCAGAGCACAAATGAGAAAACGGGGCTATACAGTAATAAACAGCAGGAAAGGCCTTAAGGAAGTCGGCAACACATGGGCTCCAGCAGCTTTCTCCCCAGTCAGAACATGGACAGAACTCACAGCTGCCCTGGACAACCTTTGGGTGACTTTATCGGGTTAAGGCTCACTTTGTCTCTTGCGATATATGCTTTGGCCCACTGTGAATCAGAAACCATGGAGGGAGAAACGGTAATCACGGGGTTCTAATGGATAGTAGAGATTAGCAGCTATTAAGTCTAGGAACAGATAAAGTTACTAAGTAAAATGCTGAGTTTGTACCTGAAGCATATCCGGGACCGCGTCTGCCGTGCCCCCTATTTCTGTAAGGTCTACTACCTCGACCCAGTCCTTGACCATCATCAGTCACATAGCCTTTTTCCTTATCTGTACGATTTGGTGGTGGTCTAGAACTAGCTCCAATCTGGCGCAACTGCTCATCAATTTGTAATCTCTCCAAACGCAACTGGTCTACTTCCTATTTAAAATATACAAGATAACAGTAAAAATAATTTGACATTTTACTTAATAATACCTTTCTCCTTTTTATAATCAGATAAAAAGATATACTGGAAATATTTCTATTTCAGTTCTAAATTTACCATCAACACTGTTACACAGAATTATCAGAAAATTGAACTGCCGAGGTCCTTAAAATGAAAATTACTATAGATACAAATTACTGATATCTAGAATCAGAGAGAGAATGAAATACTCAGCATTAAAATGATACTGAATTGAACTAAAGTTTGATTTGCCAATATTATCCAATAGAATCTGTTAAGGCACAGATATGCTCGATTTGGGGCTTTTTATAGTAGAATACTGACTAAAACAGCTCTAAAGTATATTAATACAGATAAATAACACTTAAGGTTTAACGAGATAACCTTAAAGAAATCACACATTCTAAGTAATCTTAAATAGGTCCTCCAGTTAATACCTTCATTTACAAAACACTGAACACGGGCCATCTTCTGCTTTCAAAAAATATTTACTGAGCTAGATCTTTAGATGCTATGGAATTAAGGAACAGTTTTCACGAACTCCAAATGCTTATGTTCCTTCTATGGGAAGGTGGGAGCTGACAAAAAAGTTATGTGTCACATCACCATCGTGCCTTTAAAACCAGTATGACAAACAGTATAAAATCAGTTGAGCAAAATATATTCCTCGGATCTATGCACAGGCCCTTACACACAGCATTTCCCATATGTCAGGTCCTACCAAAACCAGATCAAGCCTAACCCCCTCCTTCCAATCTACCCATACACAACCTCATTCATGGGCCACGGGAATTAGATCTGTGACTCGAATAGCACTAGACCATGGGCGTGTCAGTCGCCAGACACATCCCCCTGTAAAGCTCAACTCCTGAAATCCTGCCATTGTGGCTTTGAAAAAGAGAAAGGGGAGATCAGGATCTAGGTGCGTTTTATCTGTGCTCTGAACCAGAATTTCAGTTCTACAAAGGACTTCAGGCAAATTTGAGACTGCAGCTGCATGAATGGCTTCCTCTAAAGGTACAGGCGAAAGCTCATGGAAGGGGCAATGCTTGCAAAACACAATGGCAGCCCAGGCTATCCCACTGAGGCCAAGCAGTCACCTGCCGGTGAGAGATGCCAGGCCCAAGCAAGGGAAGATCTGGTGATGGAAAGAATGGCAACAGGACAGCTGTTGATAGCCAAAAAAAAGGTATTTGATTGTGAAGAATCTATCAAAAGATGTAAGAATAAACATTAATACAAAGAAAAGGGGTTTGGTACAATGCAGCCCTAACTCTCCAGGTCTTCATGAGTATTTAAGCTAAGAAGATAAAGAAACACGCAGACACACATACACATGATTATATATAAAACACACTTTAAAATCAAACAAATAAGCAAATCCACACAGGCTCCTAACCATGAAAATCCTGCTGGACAAAAACCTTCCCAGTTTTCTTACTGAGCACCATAATGAATGCCTACCTAATGCATTTTCTTCTTTATTTGCACACAAGTAGAAATCAATTCTACTTTAAAGAACTCAGCAGAGAAAATTCTTAAGATAGCATCGCAAAGGAAATAGAAAGTTGGTTTACTCTGCAAACACTTGAGAACAGTTAAGAGTTTGGGTACATGTGGATATAAATACTTATATTTAAAACCGGATGTGAGTAAGACTCCTTATTTCACTCACAGGACATTTCGGCCAACAGAATTTTGAAAAGGCAGATGTCTTTCATCGATAAAGCAACTTGCCTAAGGTCACACAGATATTGTGGCAGAGACTGGAAGCAAAATGCGGGCCTGCCACCCCAGTGCCCTTTTGCGATACATATGCCCAGCAGAGCTCCTGGCTCCTGCTCTCCAGGGCGCATCTAGAGGAGACCTAACCGTACAGACACTATCTAAAACCAACATTTACAGCAAGACACAAAACGTTTATACTGTCACTGTCATCCCGTTGCTCATCGATTTGTTCCAGAGGGCACCAGTAACGTCTCCATTGTGAAACTTGTGGTTACTGTTTTTGGCATATCGAATACGCCACGGGGAGCTTGCCAGGCTCTGCTGTGCGGGCGGGATACTCTCAGTACAGTGAAAAATACTAAGGTTAACATTTAAACAGAGGAAGGGCTTCGTAAAAGGTCAGGATTTCCTTGATATCATGACATAAAAGGGGCAACATAGGCAAGTGTTACAAAATTTTGCCTGGAAAAAACTCATCAGGTCTAGAAAGATTTAAGTGGATTAGAAGAAGACTATATATGAGATTATCTCCATTAGCTAAGGGCTTAACAATAGAAAAAGGGGAACTAGAAGATTTTTTTCACAACTGGGATATTGGTTCTCAACTTTATCATGATGAAAATGTGACTTTCTGAGATTGAGCTAAATGACGTATTTCCTCTATTATCATTTATTACAATGTAAAGACTACAATGAATCGAACTGCTAAAGTATTATAATGAAGTTTTTATATTTTCGTACAAATGATAAAAGAGAAAGATCTTTTAGCTCTCACCTTTAAATAGTTCAGGTGGTAATCTAAAAGAACGGTAGCATTAGCGATGCTGTCCTTAGTTCCCACAAAAACAAATGGTACCATGCCCTGAAAAAGAAATAGCAACAATAATCCTATCAAATTAATGAATGAATCTGAAAAATGCAAATGATCACTATGTCCCTAGCATCCAAAAATAGATTGCACCAACATTTGTTGCAATGATACATCGATCCATGACAACAAAAGTAGTTGGTACAATTTACACAACTACTGTGAATAAGATCAATAAAGCAATGCCTGAAATGTATCAGCCATTATGGTTTAAATGCTACCGTTAAGCTTTGGCAGAATCACAAATTATATGATTCAAAATTAAAAAGGTTTTAACATGAGATGCATAAACAAGATAAATAGCATAAAATGCTTCATTCATTATCTTTATCAGATTTTTTTAAAAAATCATTCTGAACCAGACACTAGAGTTCAAAGGTAAGAACTAAATCATTTTTACTAACCATGTCAATACAGTACAAATGAAATGCAAAGAGATAAAATGCACCAAGTAATTATTCTGTGAGAAAAAAGTACAAATCCATGATAATAGCATTGAGCAAGCCCAAATATATTTCAACCACATTTTCTAAAACTTATTAAATGCTGAATCACAAGGGCAAAAGGTACAGCTTTTAAATAACACACTAAAAATAAGACTAAGTCCATCCATCTAAGTGGAAAAAGCCTTCCTGTGTTATGTTATAAGGAAACATGGCAAGTCGGACAAACTAAGAGCCGCAATTATGAACAGGTGAGAAGATGGTTTAGTATTTTGCTACTTAAAAGTACAGTTACTGGTATTCACAGGTCACCCGCGAAAAGCATAGGATGGCTCTGATGTAACTATGGTTTCTTATGTGTGTGGGGCCAAGAAACAGCCCCTGATGGTTCAGAAAGCGTTAGGTAGACTGCATCTTCAGGGTAGGTGGGGGCTGCAACATGCCCGTTTTTCTGTCACCTGGACATGGCTTTTGGTGGGGAGCAAATAAACACAAAATGCCGCATGCAAAGTGACTTTCACCTGGCAGACAAGGCTCTGATTCCTAAAAGTCACCTCAAGAGTCAGGTGCCAGGGCCTGAGCGATAGTGCAGCGGGTAGGGCATTTGCCTCGCATGTGGTCGACCCAGGTTCGATCCCTAGCATCCCATATGGTCCCCTGAACAACCCCTAAGCATTGCTGAGTGTGACCCAAAAAGCAAAAAAAAAAAAAAAAAAGTCAGGTTCCACTGAAACCTATGGGTTTCTAGATGGACTTGTTGGGAGTATCCAATTACAGAAGAACGGTAGAAATCTGGAAGCCTGGCAGTCAATCTTTTTTCTCAGGGATGTTTCTGCCAAGCAGTGAGTTCTATATTCTCAGCAAATGCCATGTGAAAAGGTGCTATGCTGGGGCTGGAGCGACAGTACAGCCCAGCATCCCATATGGTCCCCCAGCACCACCAGGAGTGATTCCTGAGTGCAGAGCCAGGAGCAACCCCTCAGAGCAATGCTGGGTATGACCCAAAAAGCAAAAAGCAAAAAAAAAGGTGCTATGCCTGTCCCTGTGGGTCACCACTGGCCAAAGTGGATACTGTGGCCCACCCCCCCAACAAGGGATGAGGGGGGGTGCAGGGCCTCCGGTGCAATGAGAGGCCCTCAGTCTGCTCCCCTCGAGAAGGGGGAATTCCTCCGCTGTCCTTTTGTGTGGTTAGGCTGTGATTTTCTATAAGGAGATGTAGGCCAAATAAATTTGGCAAGCTGTGTTCTAGGTCAATATGAACAAATAAGAAGTGGTGAAACCCTACGGCAGATTTCGGGCGAGCCACTCTGGAACAAGTAATCTGGGCACCGTCTTCTCTTTGAACGTGTCAAGTCTTGGGCGTCCTGAACCACTACTCGACTTCAAGTACGGGGCTGCTGGGCCAGAGCAGGAAATTCAAATCGGGGAAGGTGGGAGGAGAGTGGAGTCTCTCTTCACCATGAGCACAGGCGAAGGGAGTTTCTGGACGGGGGACGGGAAGCTTGCCATCCAGCCCTGATTACTCAGGCCACTTCCCTTAATAAAATGGAAATTGGGGGGCAGGAAGGGCATTTCCCTTGCACGCAGCCATCCCGGGTTCTATTCCCAGCATCCCGTAAGGTCCCCTAAGCACCACCAGGAGTAATTCCTGAGTTCATGAGCCAGGAATAACCACTGTGCACCAGCAGGTGTGACCCCTCAAAAAATCATAATAATAAAGTGGAATTTTTGCCTGACTTGTGAGATGTCACCTCTCCCCCATCAACGGTTCCTGAGGGCCAGGGGGCGAGGCCTGCTCACAAACTCACGACACAGCCAAGGAGATGGCGAGGAGCTGTCCACGTCGTGGGGGTTAGACGGGGCCCAGCACATTAGCTCTTGGGCCCTGGAACCCTTGGGGAGGCAGTGGCAAGGCAGCATGGCTTGATGGAGGGGAGCGCAGACTGCACTGGGGAAACGGGGACACGCTTCTGGGAGCAAGTGTGTCAGTTAGGGGGCTGGAGCGATAGTACAGCGAGGAGGGCGTTTGCCTTACACGCTGCTGACCCGGGTACGATTCCCAGCATCCCATAGGGTCCCTCAAGCACCACCAGGAGTCAATCCTGAGTGCAGAGCCAGGAGTAACTCCTGTGCATTGCTGGCTGTGACCCCCCCGAAAAAAATTTAAAGAATTAAGTAATTAAGAAAAGTGTCAGTTAAACTGATGGTTCTCTAGGGCCGAGCTTTTCCCCCTGTGAGCGGCAGGCCCGAGTGGGTAACTGACAGTGATGGGAGGAGGGGACGTGACAGAAAGTGTTCTGAAATGAACTTGTGATGATCAGGAAAAGGTGTGGAACAGAGCACATAAGCATGTCCTGGACAGGAGATGGAGACACAGCACAGCGGGGAGGGCAGGAGTGAACCCTGACCACAGGGCCAGGAGGAAGCCCCGAGCGTCGCTGAGTGTGGCTCAAATACTGAAAAACAAAATTCCTGGACAAAAAAGGGTGGTGGGTAGCAAATGTTTAAGCCCTGCTCAAGAGAGCAAGGGGGTGATGAAGAGAGGCTACAGGATGGGAGACTGGGAAAGGAAGGTCTCCTAAGCAACCAGAATAAACCTGGGCACAGGGTCCACGCACCCACACACTCCTCCACCATCCCCCAACCTTGAGGAGCCGCAGGCTATCTTAACAAGGGGAAAAAACAGCAAAATATAAAATTAAAACATATTTTTCAAGGAATGTTTTCCTACCTGCCAAGCCTTGAGTTCAGGTTTCTGGGATTCCCCTGCTACAATTGGTGAAACCACTAACACCTAAAGCAGTATAAGGAATGCAAGTGATGTCATTAACTATAACAAATGATACACAGAAGCCTGAACGCAGGACTTTCACTGCAGGACTTCTAAAGCCATTTACAAACAGGTTAGTTCAAATATTCAAGACCAGTTTCTAAAATATGCTATTAAGTTGTAACTAATGCATCTAACAGAAGACATATTTTGCGTTACTACACAACCTGCGAATTTTCAAAAGATACTGCATGAGAAAAATAAAAGTCCACCCTCAAAAGAAAACGTCATATTAAATGCAACCCAATATTTTATGCTCAAAGCATAAGATTTGTCACTGTGAATAAAATGACAAGTAGGTATGACTCTGGGTTGTAGTATCTCATAAGCTGGCAATCAGATTTGAACAAAATGAAACATAAGTTACCTAACCAAAGAAAACACCCGAAAAAGCAATTTTGACATGATTCAAATAAATTACTTTTCAAATAATTCAATGTGACAAGTAATTCTTACCCTCTGTACTTTTGTGCTGTTAGGCTGAGAAAAATGGGCACTGTTTTCCTTTGTGTCTGTATGTTTTTTCTCTTCTGAGGGAGATGGTCCAACCCTTGAATTAGTAGAAGGTAGGGAATTTGGTGGCATAATTTCCTTTGTAAAAAAAAAACACAAAATATAAGAGACAGACCAATTTTAATGTCTATATTAAATTTTATGTTTAACAATTTCATAAATAGAATACAAAATATTATGCAGTAAGAACCTCAAGAGCTGTAACCTCAGCCGAAAGAACCTTTCACCAAGGCAGGCTGGGCAATCTGTGAAAATTACGGTGGTCGGGGTGGGGCTGTATTATACAACAATTATATAGCGGCACAAAAGCACATGTCTTCACCTCCCACTGGCACAAGCAAATATGTCAATGCTGCTTCCAAAAAGCACATATTCATGAAATGAGGGCTATACTCTCTTCCCCGGAGTCTCAAGTCCGGGGAAGAGAGGACACACCCAGATAAAAATCAAAAGCACACAAAATTGAACATCCACAAAAATTAAAGAAAACCTAACCAGCAGCAACATGAATACCTGGAAAGTATTTTTGTGTTTTTTTACATTTGTGAACCATTTTCAAGAATCAGAATGGACAGACACCATAATCTGTAACTTCCACACAAACTGGCATGCCACACAATCCTAATTATTACAGAATCGGAAGATTTTTGAAGTGAATGCCATATAAAATAACAAAATCTCATTACACAAGCCAGAAATGTGTACTACAACATACCTCTTCTTGTGGAACATTTTTCTCATTTTCGGCTTCAATTCTGACTCTCACAACTCCTGACTTGTCCACAATTTCCTGAATTAGCTTTCCATTTTTTCCAATTACTTTGCCTGAGTTAAAAAATGGATAATTCATGTTAATTCACTTATTTATTTTTGGGTTTTGACCCAGATGTACTCAGGGCTTACTCCTGGCCCTGCACTCAGGGATCACTCCTGGCAGCACTCAGGGAACCATATGGGATGCTGGGGATTGAACCTGGGTCAGCTGTGTGCAAGACAATTACCATATGTGCTCTACTATTGCTCCAGCCTTCATGTTCGATTTTAAAAACAAATACATCACACCAGCAAGAATACACTCACTGTATACTACCATAATTTTGTGTCTGTTCAAGATTTCAAAAGGAAGTTTACGTGGTTTTCTATTTGCAAAGGGGTCAGCGTTAAACTTCTTTAGCCAGCAATTTGAGACGATTAATACCTATAGGTTCGTATTTGCATAATAGGGTTTATTTTAAACTGGCAGGTACAACGATGTGTTTCGCTCTTTCCATGAAGTTGTATAGCAATTGCTTACTTATTCGACAGTTTCAATTCTATCTACCTGATTGTAATCTGCTGCTCACAGTTCCGTTCTACTGAGCTAATAGGATTGAGGGATAGAAGAGATAAGTAACATTAGAGAGAACTAATATGGTCCTCCACTACTCTGCAAAACTTTGAATATGTAAGTGTGTGTTATCTAGAAATCATTCCATTTAACTGCAACAATGCCACCACGAGGTGGACACAATTACCCATCTGTCTTACGGAGGAGGAAAGTCAGTCTCAGAGTTAAGTCAGCCGCCCCCTGTGAAACAGTTCTCAATGCTGAAGTAGGTCTGAAATCCAGATTCCACTCAACTGCCTGCCTACACCCATACCTGCATTTGGAGACCCCACTTCAAACCTCAGCAGCCCAGGATACCCCGTAAATGTCAGTCACACATTCAAAACATCACTCATGTTCCTGGTAAAGCCGTACATCATTTGGCTGTTTTCTGCTAAGGCTCCTTGCAGCACACGAGTACGGAGGAGATGCTAGGGACTGCGGTTACTGTCGATGGCCAGGTCACAACCAGAACTCCCGGGAACCGCAAATTACCCACGAATGTCACCGAGGGCAGTGGAGGCACTGGGAATGACTACGTACTTTGGGAAGTACTACATCTCTAACCCCGAGATTATTAAAAATGCTGTTATTGTAGAGCGCCGTTAGATCCAATACCAGTCTACTCCAAATTATAAAGCACCAAAATGTCACTAATTTTGAAAAAGGCATTATTTTGATTTTTTTTGGCATGTGGGCCACTCCGGGTCTCAGGGTCTACTCCTGGTTCTGGATGCAGATATCATTCCCGGGAGGACTGGGGGACCATACGGGTTGCCAGGGATCCAACCCGGGTCAGACAGGTGAAAGCAAGCACCTTACCCGCTCAACTATCTCTTCAGTACCCAAAACAAGACACTTCAAAAATTCATAAAATGTAAAAAAAAAAATTCAGGCACTCTCAGATTTGAATTAGCAAAGCAGTTTCTTCTGCCGGTCATCTTCAAAATGCAGTTTCCAGAGGTTACTTAACAGATATGTTCTGCACACTGTCGTGTCGGATTATGTCGCACACTAATCATCACGTAAATTTCATTGTATGAGGGGAAATGAATTCTAGCAATATAGACTTTCTGATTTTTGGTTTTGTAGCACACACCAAGAGTAATTTCGGACTCACCTACTAAGTTTCTGGGAACTTGGATAACATCCTCAGCAAATTCAAGAAAGCTTCGAGCTTTTTTCACTGCGTCCTGGTCCTAATGGAAAAAGGGGGGAGTTCTAAGCTGAATGGCCAGACAAACGGACGAGGGAGCTCCTTTCAGAAGCAATCTAGGGAGCAAGCGCGTTACCTCCCCGTAAATATGGAAAGTGCAGGTGTCCTCATCGAGATCAATAGCAGTGACCCCTGCCACTTTGCGAGCTTGTTGAATATTAGCACCGTGAGTACCAATTGCCAGGCCCATCAGGTCTTCTCTCACAATAAACTGTTCGTGAAACCTGGAGGCAAGTTGCCTTGAGCTCTGAAGAGAAATGCACACTTAATTAATATTAAGCTTTACCAGTTCTCAAAAGAACTCTATTTAAGTCAGCCATGTAAACGGTCTCAACCCTTAATATTAGGGGCCTACACATTAATTTTAGTCAGAAACAGGTCTTAGAAAATACCTCCCACAGCATAAGCACTTTTTAGGCTACTAAAGGCCCACTGCCATTTGATTTACTTTAGTTAATTGGGAAGGACTTGTTGAAAATTTCCAAAATAACTTCAGAAAACCAATTGTCAAGGCTGCCTTAGTAAAACCAAAGACATCAACAATAATCAAGCAACCGATCAAATATTCCCAAATTAAAAAAAAACAGCTCACTGGGTCTGACAGACTCAATGTTATTTAAATAGAAAAATTTAAATAGCATCTGCACAGAAAATTGTATTCATTTTTATTTAAAGGACATCAGTATCTATGTATTTTTTTCTGCAAACAGTGCAAATCTCAGAATTTCTCAGGTACTGTATCCAGATACTGTGTTCATCCCATTGAAACGATGCCTTTCCGCCAACACAACCTGAGGGATGGAATCACAGAAGTGTTGGTGGCAGAGCTCCAGTGAGTGACTACAGTGTCCAATACTTTACGGCATATCTAACATATGAGCTGGGACTGAGGTCAGTCTGTAAGACCTTGTGATCTGGATCCACAAGTCTAACAAATTCCTTTAAGAGTCAGTAATGACAGAACGAGGTTCCACTGACACCCCAAACTTGTGGATCATTTAGAACTCTTAAAATACGATTTATTATATAATGTTTAGTTCTAGCATGCCATTAATGAAAACCAAACATATTAGTTGCTCATGTGGAAAAATGGAGATTTCTTATCTGAATATGTGGATCTCTTTAATATTAGTAGCGTGGAAAAAGAGGCATGCACACAGATTTCTCATTACTCAACACACCTGGGCATTTGAATGAATGTGTAACAATTTAAAAATTTGAACATCCATTTTGCAGATCATACTAACAAAAATGTTCCGAATGTTCCTAGGACTTTTCAGGAAGTCCTTTTTGGAGTGCTTTTGATTGCTAAGTCACTGCTAAATAGTCCGCCAATGGTAAGGTAACAGATCACTTAAGAATCAGATGTTTAAGACGAGGCATATGTTTCAATAATACTCACAATGAAAGGAGGAGGCTGTTCTGGCCTAAGAGTTACGAGCACTGCTATGGACACCACACACTTTGTGAACAGAGGATATCAAGAGAGAATGAGAATAAGCTCAATTAAACAGACCTCCAAGGCTATATGGCAAACAAGGCAGCAAAGGTGTTGTGACTGTCTCCTCTCTGGTGAAGAGTCCAGCAACTGCACACGGACGTAGAAGGCAGCAAGTTCCACGGGGCCTTATACGAAGGCGGCCATGACTACCTTCCCTCTTAAAATGCAGTTTACAAGTCCTTTTGTCTATAATGTTTCAACTGCATGGTATTTCTGACTAAAGATATGATAATGATGAGGAATTCTGGAATAATTTGACTGCAATGTACTGGAGTTGGTATGTTAAACTGAAATTTGTTTAGTTTCTATAGTAATGGATGGAAGTACTAGTTATCAATGAAAATAAATGTATGGTAATGGAAATTATTGGAGAATTAATAAAAGTAGATAAAATGCACCTTAAGAGACGAAATAGTAAGTTAGGGAAATAGCCTCTGGCAGGAATCTGAAGACAGGAGTTTTAAAGAGTGACAACCAATTAGAATGAAGTTCTATACCCCTTTAAACAGAGATAAACATACATAATGAAAGGAATATGATTAAATATTTAAAATACTCTCTAGTATTTTAATAACATGTTATATGGAAGAAGCATTACCTCAGTTTTTAGCAGTTCTGACAAACTTCAGTAAAAGTGAGTTGACCAGAAGTTTCTTAACATAAACGGCTGCTTAATGAAACCTTGCACAAAAACTTTAGAATGATTAAGCTTGGTATAATTTCCAAAATAGAGAACGGAAGGACTTGCTAAGAAACCCTCATGAAAGTTAACTGCCAGCGCTCAGGCTGCAAGTGCGCAGCTGCCCCTTTAGACAGCCCACAGCGGCGCGCGCCAAGGCCTCTTACCTCGAGTTGCTTGCTTGCTTCTTCATTCCTCAGTATAAGGGAGAGCTTAGTGCGCAAGCTCCGAAAGTGCATGTCAATCAGCATGTGTGCTCTCTTCGCCGTAACTTCACTGATGGACTAGCGGGACAGAGATTAATGCCGTTACCATCAAAGCAAATGCCCTATTCAAACACGCTAATGCAGGCATGAGCAAGCTCAGCACAGGCTCTGCACAGAGACAGCCCAGCCTCCACCGCTGGCTAAGCATATGCTCCCAGGAGCACTGCCAGGAGTTATCCCGGAACACCAATAGACCAACACAGGCCCACCAGTTGTGGCTTACGAGACATGCCTTGAATATGTAAAGCCTTGGTTGGGTTCAGTTACAAATGGTCCCCGTAGCACCACCCGGCATGACCCTTCCCTGCCTCCCCAATACTATCAGATATGCCCCCACCCAAAATTTAAAAACTGATACCACCATAGACACCTTGGAGACACTCACCAAGATAACAAGTTGAAAACTTTCTGGATCATAAGTTACAGAAAAGGCACCAACTGCCTTTTTGAAGTCCTTATGTGCAGATTCTTTAGCACACCTAGACATAAAAATAATTCCCACTGTGAGGTTAAGGTAAAGGATTTGCAAGTACTGGAGGAAATATACGCAGAGGTATTTGCAACTAGAAGCACAGATTCACATTAAACTTTAAGAAAAGTATGCCTATCTGAAACAACTCAATCAACCATTCCATACTATAGAAAAAGGAACAAGCCAATTATTCTCTTAAAGGATTGCGGATAGCCTCAAGATTATCGAGAAACATTACAGGGAGCTTCTCTGCAGACTTCCTGATTTCAGTTAATTGTGGTGACAATCAACTGTTAAAAACTTTCAGGAGTACCCAAAGAATACAAATCTTGTATATTTTAACTTTTCTTTAAAAAAACTGTCATCAATTTAAGGGAGAGATGAAATGTAAATTCATCAAAAGACACAAAAATTTATACATATCCATAATTCTTACAATTCAAAACACAAGATTTCTATATTTTGAAGTACATGTGAGCATTCACTTGAAGTGCAATATAACCAAAACAACTAATTATATTCCTTTGACAGAAATCTTTTAAGAAACTATCCAAAGGCCCGTAAACATTGGCTTAAAGAAACAGCTATGCAGAAACAAGCACCAAAGGCAACAAAATGGAGAAATGAGCCACTCAATTAAAGGGCAGAGGGTTGTAGGGAGAGCCACTGAGGTCCTTATGTGATGGGTGTGGTGTTGAAATGACGTGTATAAGAATCCATTATTAGGGGCTGGAGAGATAGCACAGCGGGTAGGGTGTTTGCCTTGCCAGCGGCCGACCCGGGTTCAAATCCCAGCATCCCATACGGTTCCCTGATCACGGTCAGGGGTAATTCCTGAGTGCAGAGCCAGGAGTAACCCCTGTGCATCGCCAGGTGTGACCCAAAAAAAGAAAAAAAAAAGAAGCCATTATTAATAGCACTGCAAAGTACAAAATCTCAGTGAAGATTTTTTCAAAGATTCTGAGGGAGCAGACAAAAAAAGAAAGAAAATTCCACTGAAAAGAAATAAATAAAGGACTGTAAGCCTCACTCCAAATCAAGGACTTTCAGGGATGACCAGAGTCTGAGGGCTCTTTATGGTTTTACTTATTACATATTGACCTAAAAATATTAACTTAAAAGAAAAACATTACAAGACATTTCCAAAGTCAAGTATTTCTGTCTTGGGGCTGGAGCGATAGCACAGCGGGTAGGGCGTTTGCCTTGCATGCGGCCGACCCGGGTTCGATCCCCAGCATCCCATATGGTCCCCCAAGCACCTCCAGGAGTAATTCCTGAGTGCAGAGCCAGGAGTAACCCCTGAGCATCGCTGGGTGTGACCCAAAAAGGAAAAAAAAAAAAGAATTTCTGTCTTGGGGCTGGAGCGATAGCACAGCGGGTAGGGCATTTGCCTTGCACGCGGCCAACCCGGGTTCGATCCCCGGCATCCCATATGGTCCCCCAAGCACTGCCAAGAGTAATTCCTGAGTGCAAAGCCAGGAGTAACCCCTGAGCATTGCTGGGTGTCACCCAAAAAGCAAAAAAAAAAAAAAAAAAAAAGAATTTGTCTTTCCACAGAATTTCTGTGTGTATCAGTCCCAAACTCATAAAATTCCATGAATAAAACTACTTGAAATGTGAGTGTCGGGGCCAGAGCGACAGCACAGCAGGGAGGGTGCTGGCCTTTCACGCAGCTGACCTGGCTTCGATCCCAGGCATCCCATACGGAGCCAAGAGTGACTCCTGAGCATCACCAAGTGTGGCTCAGAAATGAAAAACTAAGACATGTACTGTGTACTGTAGTCATGTACCTCTTCAAAAGTATGTTTGAACACAAAAGTACACTGCTGCTTTCAATATACTTTTGCAAACCAAGACAATGTTTCCAGAAACAGATTTTTATCCATTTTAAATATAAACTTTCCTTCCTTTTTGTTTGGTTTGGGGATCATGCCCAACAGTGCTTATGGCTTACTCCTGGCTCTGCACTCAGGGATCGCTCCTGATGGGTTCATGGGACCAGATCGGGTACAGAGGATCAAACCTGGGTTGGCTGCACGCAAGGCAAGCATCCTACCTGCTACACTCACTCAGGCCCTAAAAGTCTCTATCCTTTCAAATGGATTATATGCCACCCAAAAGCCAGCAGTGTTTCTTGCACATCAACTTACATTTGCCGTAAGTCTTCTGGCACATCCAGTTTGATCTTGTGGAAAGTATCTTTAGTGGCAGGTTTGTTGGGATTAACTGATCTTAAACGTTCAATTGTTACAATCTCATTGTAAGTAGCATCACAGGCTGCATATTCGATCACATAGAACTGAGAAGTAAAGAAATATTATTTCTTGTCATTGTAATAAAGAGAAATAAGCTAGACATAGGCAATTGTTCTAAGTTCTCCATAAGAGAAAAATACTCTACATAATCAAATAACAAACTAATAAAATGTAAAGAACACAAAGGAAGACATTCAATACAAGGATTCCATTAATTATTACTTTAAAATAGAAATCGGGACTGAAAAGTAGAGTACCTGAGTTTAGAAAAGAGAAACAGAATATAAGAAATTAAATATGCATTTCCTACCTCACCCTTTATCATCCTCACTTTAGCTAACCACCAGCAGCAAGGTTCTTTTTCATTTGCTCTGGAATAAACCTACACAAAATTATAACAGAACATTTCAGGATTAATAACATTCAGAAACTTAAAGATTATCAGACTCTAAGGAAAACTCCATAACTTGGCTCTAGATGTCTTACGAACACAATATGTTCAGTACCATAAACCAGACTGCATCCCCTCCCCCACCATGGAAGAAACGGATATACAAAGCAACCACCTAATTATATGGGACAGCCATGGACAACGTTCCTTTGCAATTTCTCTGCTTCCATAATTTACTAAATATGAATGTTCAAGAAAAGTTGACCATAAACCTGGAAATACATTCCTTGGATGCTCTGAGATACTGAATAGCATTTCAAAATGTATTTGGCGTTGTTTTCTTCTGATGAGGAAGTGACTGACTGAGAGTTATTCAGCCGGACTGTCTGGCTACTGTCTGGCTGTCAGGCTACTGGGGCCAAAAAATGGGTGAGGTCCCCGGACTATTCCGCCCACTGAAGACACAACTGATGTCCCCTAGGGAACAGGAAGCAGGGCCTGGGTCACTGGGCTTTCCTGGGCCAGTTCCAGGACAGCCATCCTCCAAGGACCACACACAGCGAGGAAGAGCTCCTACCAATTTCCCCGTGATCACTTAAAAATTCAGGAGGGCGAATTTTAGAGCTAAGTATTAGAGGGAAAGTTCGTCCATGTCTTATACACGTGACCTCAATTCCATCTCTGGCACTGTTGAAATGGCCAAAGTTCGCTCTGACCCGGAATGAAATACTTGTGAAGACTAGTAAATCAAGGCAAATGGGAAAACACACAAGAGGTGGACAAAATGAAATGCTGAAGCAGAATGGGGAACGCGGGAGTAGAATTGGATGCGGGTGAGAAGCGCACAGTGGAGGGGGAAAGGGAACAGAGCCCAAGACTAACAAGGGGCTCAAGGTCCCCTGAGCAGCCGAAGCTGGCACACAGGGGCCACACCAGAGACTTTGCAGCACTGCCCACTGCTACACTGTCCTGGTGAGACCTGATCTCTGCCATGTCCCTGGGCCCCGGTCCACAGCTGTGCTTCTCATCAACACAAGGGAGATTTCCTCTCACTGGGCAAAGGTGTACAGGAGAGAAACGAGCAATTTCCAGTCGGAGTGTTCAGAGCGTGTCAGAACTCCAAAGACTCATTCACCCCCAGCACAGCAGAAGCACCATAAGCATCTGATGGGGAACTCATGTACAAGCCCACTGAGGTCACCAGGAAAAACCAGTAACTCGGGGAAGTCTCACCTAGCACCAAGAGGTGCAGTGAAGTCTCAGCAACTTTAGTTACACCAGGGAGAGAATCTGTAAGGAGCTTGAAGAAAAGGGTAATCAAAAAAGCACTGGAAAGCGTGAGAGTGGAAATGAGAAAATTACAGGCAGAAATGAAGAGTATGGTAGGTGATATTTAAAAAAGAGAACCTCAACAGGAAAACGTGGAGCGGCAGAATAACCGCAGCTGAGGAAAAGACGGAGGTGGTGCTCTGAGATGAGATGGAAGAAACCTCTAGAAAACAACAGGTGAAAACTAAAGTCTGAAAAGAAATAAACGGCACACCACAGAACTACGGGATTAACTCAAGAGGGACAATATCTGAATCACTGGAATCCCTGAAGAACAGGAAGGCAAATTTGATGAAGAAACAATAGTGAAAGAAGTCAGAGATAAGAGCTTCCCCGAGTTGAGGAAATTTAGGCACCAATATCCAAGAGGTTGAAAGGGTCCCAGCTAAAACAGATTCAAATAGGAGAACTCCAAGACACACTGCGCCCTAAATCTTAAGACAGAGACAGAATGTTGAAAGCAGCAAGATAAAATCAAGGAACTTTGGTAAAAGGAAAGCCTTTACATACAAAGGAAACTTTACATACAAAGATCCAACTATCAAATGAGCCCCTAGTCAGAAGAGAATGGAGGAATATAGTACAAAAGCTCAACAAAATTAACACCTCACCAAGAATATTCTACCCAGCCTGACTATCATTCAGATCTGAAGGAATGATACAGAGCTTCTTGGACAGCCAAGAGCTCGGGGAATCCAGAGCCTTAAAACCAGTTTTACAAGAAGCATTGAAGGACCTTCTTTAAAGGACAGGATATACTTCACGGTATGTGGCACTGAGTATGGCACTCATCACGGTGCATATGGTTGCTCTACACTAGATTAAGGTTGAAATCATACAGCAACTGTCAAAAATCAACTTTTGTTGATTTATCTCAAGGTAATTCCTTTGGCCATTCCTTTAAAAGCAACAATATGATATAAATGCTATGTGCCAGCCAAGCGGGCCCATTAGGGGCTGGGAGGGAACCTGGGGACATTGGTGGAAGGAAGGACACAGTGATTGTGATACTGGTGTTAGAACACTGTATGCCTGTAACAACTCTATTATGAACAACTTTGGAGATCATGGTACCTTAATGAAAATAAACTTTCAAAGAGACATGAGGGGAGAGGTAAAACTATAGCTGAAAGCGCCTTAATACAAGCTACCGTGTCCTGTCACCACTGACCTTTCAATTTTGCTCTACCCAAAGCTATAACCTCATTTAATCAGATGTAATCAATGAAGTCACCAAAACAACAGATAATCTCACAGGCCCCCACATGTCATGTTGGAGAAAAGTATCTATTACCCCACATTAGTGTGCATATTCCTTACATGCTAAAGAACCAAAGGAAATGGCATCTCCAATCCCTTTCAAACCTAAATAAAAGGAATAAAACACAGTGACTAAATGCAACTTAGCTCAAGGAACCTCATGCTTTTCCACCAAAAACTGTGTCGTGCCAAGTGCTCTAGCCACAGCCACAATCTGTTCATTGTGATGCCATAACCATGAGGCCACTAGCAAAGCTTACTGGCCACCACTGGGCCTGCAACAAAATGGTTCAGAAAGTACACCTCCATCCCCATTATGTGCATTACTAATGCAGGCCAACCAAAGTGCTGGTATCTCTCCTTTTTCCTCCTAAATTAATGATTATGCAATACAGTGTCTGAAACCACCAGATCACAAACCACCTATCCATCTTGTCACCATTAACGATGTCAATTCTACTCTAACCAGAGCAATAACCTCAGTAGTGATGCAATACACTGAGGTCACCCTAACAACAGAATCTCACTGGGCCCCTGCTGTCATGAGACTAATAGGCAAAAGCATCCTGTATCACCATCACTATTGTGTACATAACAGGCATGGGCCAAAAGGAACCTTCCCATCTAAGTTAAATGACACATAATGCATTAACAAGTACAACTTAACTTACCATTCCCTTTATCACCATTAATAAACCTCCAGTCTGCTCTATTCATAGCTATGACGCCAGTGAATTATGACATAATACAATAAGGTCACCAAGCAACAGTATTTCATTGGGCACCACCTGGCCTGTGACTAAAGGGAAAAGATAGCCTGTATCTAGCACAATCGCACACATTCCAGATTCACAGGAGAGTCTGGGGTCTAATCTACATTTTCCAACCAGTTCAAGGACAGTTATTACTCATCTTGCCAAAAGTTCCCCTACTGCCATCATTAACCATTCACTTCAACTGTGCTCTAGTCAGAACAATGAGGTTATGCCAGGAAAAGAATCTCACTGGGTACCACCTGTCAGGTGACTGTCTTGGAGAAAGCGCCCCTTATCCATCACTACTGTGAACATTTCTAATATAGACACGTAAAAATTGGCTATTCCCACCTTCCATGTCCAATCTAATGGGTATACAGCAGTGATTAAATCCACCTGACCATAAGAAAGTTTTCTGTCTTGCCCTCACTTTGACCATTTCAACTTTGCTCCGGCAGAGACAAATAACCTCCATTAATTTGAAGTCAGCCAGCAACCCACCTTCACAGGATCCATGTGTACAACAGAATCCTTCTATCTGTCACTTCTTTGGGGAGGAGTGGCAGTGTTCATATCTTACTCGCCGCCAAAAAAAAAACCCTCACAAACCCAGGAACACTAAACTGAGATAGAACCTGTTCACTGTGATGCAATATGATGAAGTCATTCTAGTGACAGGATCTCATTGGGCATTGCCACCTGTCATGTATGTGGCTTATTGGAGCAAAGTAATTTTGTACTTTCCAAACACAGAACAAAAGAAATGGTATCTCTGGGGTCAAAGAGCGGGTCAGGCGTTTGCCCTGCATGCAGCTGCCCCAGATCAATCCCCAGTCTCCCATATGTTCCTTGAACCCACCAGGAATGCTTTCTGAGCACGGGGCCAGGAGTATACCCTGAGCCCATAACAACAGAAAAGAAGAAAAATGATATTATCACCTCTGCTTTTTCTTTTTTTGGGTCACACCCAGCAATGCACAGGGGTCACTCCTGGCTCTGCACTCAGGAATTACCCCTGGCGGTGCTCAGGGGACCATATGGGATGCTGGGAATCGAACCCCGGGTCGGCCGCGTGCAAGGCAAACGCCCTACCCGCTGTGCTATCACTCCAGCCCACCTCTGCTTTTTTAATCAACACATTTTTTAAAGCACTATGATTTACAAAGTTATTCAAAGTTATTCTGCTTTTGATACAATACAGACAAAACACCCCTTACTTTAACCTACCTATCCATCTGCCATTATCAGTGAAACAGATCTGTTGTAGCCATAGCCATAACCTCAGTTAATTGTGATGTAGTGTAACAAGGTCACTCAAGCAACTGTCAGCTACGCTGGGGAAAAGTATGATTTGTCGATGACTCTTATGCACAGCCCTGATAGACTAAGGGTCTCTGTGTTTCCCCTCTTCCAACCTAAGCTAATGAATATAGAATAGAGTGAGAAATCTACCTTCACGCAAGTTATCTCTCCTCTTACCACCATTAACCAGTTTATTCGTATTGTTTGGGGGATGCATCCAGCAGTTCTCAGGACTTACTCCTGGATATGCTCAGAGATCACTCCTGGTGTGACTCTGGGGACCATATGGAGTGCTGGGGATAGAACCTGGATTGGCCGTGTGCAAGGCAAGCTCCCTGCCCACTCTACTATTTGGCTAACCATTTTAACCAACTCTACTCGAGCCAGCACTAGAACCTATTGGGATGCAAAAATGAGGTTCCCCTAGCAACAAAATCTTAATGAAAAATCTACCCAGCAGCCAAATGTTGTTGAAGAAAGTACACTTTGCCCGTCCAAACAGGTTCGGAAACCCTACTCATACCACCTGACCGAAGCCCTAGTCTTATCTCCAGGAACGTTTTCTTCTACTATGACGTGGACAACCAAAGGTTCTCACATACAGACTGTGTTCTTATCCCTTACTTGGAGTAAGGAGTCATCATAAAAGCAAGTGCAGCTCCACACCTCATACTTCCTGAATTAATTAAGCCGTATTCCACTTCAAAACTGTAGAAAGGGGAAGTAGAGCACTGAAACATCTTCAAGGAATACTCCTGCCCCGCCCTAGATCACCTTCCATTCTCTTCTCTCGAAGACTGAGGTTTTGGGAGGGAGTGGCTGGGCCATGCCAAGTCTGATCCGAAACTCTTCCTGGCCCTATGGTCAGGAGAAACCCCCCAGCCGTGCTCGGAGGACCACATATGGTACCAGCAATTCGAATCAGATTGAGCCGCATGAACCTTACCTGCTGGGCTATCTCTCTGGCCCCTCTATAGAAGGCTGAGTTTTCCCTGCCATAATTATTAGCAATTCTCACTACAGGCTGATGAGCTGATCAAAGCAGGGTCCTCCTCTGGGTCACGGAGCCATCTACCATGTTGAAAATGCTAGGACTCTAACTTACCTGGAGAAACAGCTGTTTGTGAGCAGATTAACATGGATTGGATATAAGCCACAGAGACAATGACCTGGCAAAGTGCGCCTCATATTTTCTAATGATGGGTGGCTTCTTAGGCTCACCCCAAACACTGTCGTTAGCTAAAGTATGTGAGTATATACAAAGGAAACTTGAAATGATACACAAAAAATAAATGCCCCTTTAGTTGCCTCCTTACTCTTACAGATGTTCATAAAGCTGCAACTATTAACGATGAAACAAGACAGCGTGCCTAAAATTGGGGTGCAGGAAGCTGAAAGTGGAGTACATGAAAGAAGAGAGAAAGATTACTAGACAAGCAACAGAAGAGAGAAAATGCATAAGTCCCCAGATAATGTTTAGGGTATAGAGAAACCACAAACATGATGTTTCTGTCATGTTAGATCCCCACAGCACCTCTTGGTCACACACATCAATGGCATTTACGCGGACAATTCAGAGGCAGGTTCAATGAAATGAAGTTCTAACCTTCATGTGTATACATTAAAACTCATTGACAGGTTTAACAATTTACGAAATGATTCCTATAACAAAAAATCCATTATACAGCGTAATTTTTTACCTTTGTAAGACTCATTTTCTTAATTCAGAAATAGACGCGGTTGTAAATTAGTAATCTCTAACTCAGATATTTCAAAGGCTGAGTACCAGTGGGCAAAGGAAATCAAGGTGGCTTTCAAAAGACAGTCCCAGGTTTAAAAAAAAAAACATTCAAAAGACAGACCACTCATGGACAGACTCATTTCATGCCCCCGCTTCTTCAGCACTGATCTTGCTGGTGGCGAAAACTTACCTCCACTTCATCACTTTCATTGATATCTTTATTATAGCCTACAGGTGGTGGAAACCGCACATCATGGAACGGAATCTGTCTCTCTGGCTGCCAACTGCAAATAAGCAAATGTATAATGATTTAATATGCTTTTCATCTCTGATGCAAACGATGCCTCCCTTAAGCTTGGTCAAGTAGGACCCTCTATTTCCCTTGTTTCCAAAGAGTAAATGCCGGAAAGCTCTCAGCGTTGAACAGAGTGGGGACAATGGTGGTAAGAAAGCCACTGCAAGCAAGTCTACATGCAGCCTGGCAGCCTGGGAGCTCCGGGTGGACTTCACCTCCACGCACAACAGAGCGACAATTCTCCAAACAAGTCTTCTCTCCACCAATTTTCAATGTCTCAGAGTCCAAATCGTAAGGCAACAGCAACAATTTCTTTTGATGCTCAAATTAAGTGTTAGTATCCATGTTAGTCAAATCATCACCACACTTCCTTGTATTTGCAAAGGCTTTTTAACCACATTACAATGACCACAGAAACTGGTCCTAAACGCCCTCTAATTCCCAAGCCAAACAGGGCAGTCAGCACATGAGCAAATCGCAACTCACTTTTCCCCCTCTTATGTGTCAGATCCCTCGAGGAGGTCAGTTCTCGTCGTGGGTAGCAGACTGCTGAGCGCTGATGGACTAGCAAGGCACTGGGCCGCTGGGATCTCAGAGCACACAAACCCGAAGGAACAGCCTAGAGGACTTTGTCATGTTGTCTTATTTTTTAATTTGAAACGATATGGGGCAGTCTTGAAAAGCACCATACTATTTTTTTCATACCCACAATGAAAGAAGGTAAATTTTTCCAAGAACAGGGCTGGAGTGATAGCACAGCGGGTAAGGTGTTTGCCTTGCAAGCGGCTGACCTGGGTTCAAATCCCAGCATCCCATATGGTCCCCTGAGCACCGTCAGGGGTGATTCCTGAGTGCAGAGCCAGGAGTGACCCCTGTGCATTGCTGGGTGTGACCCAAAAAGAAAAAAAAAATTCCAAGAACAAAAAAGGCACAACTGAAAGCTAGGTCAGAGAAAAGGTGCATTGTGCAGGTGCATATGTTTCGCAAGCAGGGGCCCGGGTTCTAGCCTAGGCACTGTGCCGCCCCAAAGTACTGCCACAAGTAATTCCTGACACCAAGCTGGAGTAGCCCGTGAACAATACTGGGTATGATCCCCCACAAAGAAACGGAATATTTCAACTGCTGGAAGTCATTTCTGGAATGTTTGCCAAAGGACCTTTGGAGTATAATACTACTGAATAAAGTGGTAACTTGGTTTTGTTTTACAAAAGGGACTCTGTCTTAGGGTCTATGAATTAGATGGACACCTTATCCTGTATTATACCTATTTGGAAAATATAAACCTCAAAGGAAAAACATCTCTAGGGCCAGAGAGACAGCACAAACTGTACAAGAGTGATGAGTGCTCACGTGGCATGCCACTGACTCCAGTTCAAATCCCCAGCACCCCAGAGCACCGCAAACGTTACTCCTGAGCACAGAGCAAGGAACAACCTCTGCTTACTACCAGATGTGAGCCAACCCCCTCGCCCCCACCCCACCAAACAACCTGTCTGTACTTCAAAAACGACAAAATATTTACTGGAAATGAGTGACTGTTAACATTATAAATTCACTGCCAATATTTTATTTGTTGGGGGCCATACTCAGCTGTGCTCAGGGTTTACTCCCCTGCTGGTACTCAGGGAAGCATGTGGGGTTGCCAGGGACTAAGGGCAAGCACCTTAACCCCTGCGCTATCTGTTCACTCTCTCTTGAGTCTGACTTGCAAAGCACAAGACATAATGTAATTATCTCGGTCCCAAACTCTTCAATATACAGAACTGAAAATTCCAATACTTCATTAAAACACATGGAAGACAAAAAGAAAGCATGTAAAATAATCTGGACTTCAGAGCTGAAAGCCAAGAATGTCTGAAGTAGTCTAAATTTTTTTTTTTACTAGACAAAGCCAACAGGAAGGAGGGCGAGGGCAGACATGACACTTTTGGTGGGGACCTATTCAATTTTAATGATGTGTCCAACCCACTGCTGAATCTCAAACATACCCCATTAATCAAAGGAAAAGCTGTCGCTAGATCTCAAATTTCCAGGAGGAAAGGTTTTGATTTTGGTTTTCACTAATTATATTTGCTCACTGTAGGACCCATGATTTACAAGCGGGTTAACGGTAGGCGTTAGGCCTATCAAGTCCTATCAGTCTCCTGTCCCAACCCCAGCTCACTGTAGGCAAATCAGAGCTCAGGTACAGCAGCCTTGGGGCACTTGCTAATTCCCTGCTCCGTTCCTTTATATCCCCCATGTGAGGGAGATCATTCTGCATCTGTCCCTTTCCTTTGGGTAACTTCACTCAGCATGGTACTCTCCAGATCCAAAGGATGCCAGTTTAAAGGGAAATTATGTAGATGTGAGCCAGGAGAATTAGAAGGGCCAAAGAGAATCTAGGGTTAAGTTTATCGTAGATAGCAGACAGAAAGCCAGAGAATTAATCTGAGAAATAGCGTATAAATTAGATACATTCTTAAATGCACAGAGGCAATAACTATTTGTTTACTGCTTTAAAGACTACCCAGGAGAAATGAAAGAGAGGTAAAAGAAGGTAATCCTCCCTCTGTGGGAAATTAGTGTTTACCTAGTCATAGAAGTAAGCAAATAAGAGTAAGATAATAATAAAAATATTACTCTCCAAATTATCAAAGATTCCTCTCTGTTCTCTAGTCTAGAACCATGGACACTTAAAACAGAAAAGGACAAATTATGGAACTTTTTACTGAATATAATGGAAGGTATTTTATTATTCTACGGTATTAAGAATTCATTATTAGTCTAAAGCACAGAACAGGGGCAGATACTCTAAATCCTTTTTATTTTTGTCCCTCTGAATGTTTCAGGTATCTGAAAATACCATTTCATCCTGCTGGTAGATTTAAAAAGCTGCTAATATGGCTAGGTCATAGACTATTATTTTCACACTTACTGACATAATTCATATGTCACATAAACCATACTTAAGCAAATATACATGTCATGGTATTAAGTAAATGCACAAATATGTGACCATCACCAGTCAATTCTAGAACATTTTTATCATCTCAGAAAGAAACCCCATACATACCCTTTGTCTGGGTCCCCCTAGCGTCAGCAATCACTGATTCGTTCTCTTAATAGATATGGAATATGCTTTGGGATACCACCAATTTTCTTGGGATGTTCAGAAGCAAACCGTAACCGAACTTTCCCAAAAGCTAACTTTTCTCAGAGTAAGGTCAAGTCCTAAGATCATGAACATATCTACACTGGGACAAAGAAGTTTATAGACACTTTGACATCTCCAATGGATACTCCAAGTGTATATCATCATTCCAAATTTTTAATCAAAACTCGTTTTACGATAGCAAATTATAAGAATATTTTTAGGAGAATTTCATAAAGCGAAAGTTGTTAGATGTCTTAAGGATTTTTATTTACTCATAAGAAATCCAGAAATGATCAGTTAATACTAGTATCATTGCCACTATTATATATATGAAATCAATATAAAATAAGGAAATGGTGAGGGGAGGTCACTTTTAATATAAATACTAGACAACTGGAACCACTGATTTTAAATATAATGCCATGTAATTCACATTGATTTACAAAAACCCAAGAATACCCTAATTTTTATCTGTTAACAATTACTAATATTTCTATCCAAACTCTAAATCATTAACACAGTGGAATCTGGTTTCTTTCTTCACTTTCAAGGGTACTGATTCCACCGGTTTAATTCTGAGTTCTTTGGAAATGTCCTGACTAGTAATATGAGTATCCTCCTGCAAAACAAACTAAACTTGAATTGTTCTTAAATGACAACTGATGCTAAAGACCAGCATAAAATACTAAATAACCTAAAAAAAATAAAATTGTATCAATACACTTACTTGTTCTCAAATGCAACCGTTATTGAATCTTCATGAACATCTTTTACAAACGCCTACAGGAAAAAATACCACAATTAAACTAACATTAAGTTTAAAGATCATTTTTGTTTCTAGTTAAAAATTATAGATATCAAACATGTTAAGATGACACGGAAGTTTGTCCGTTTTTAAGGATTACATTAAGTCAAGAATCAGCTCTATATTCACCCCCTGGGCAGATCCCCAGGAAGACTGATTAGCTCACACAAAACACAGCATTGCTCCACACAGCTCAGCGCCTAATAGTCAGAATACAGAAGGCGTGGTTTAGAATGAGAGGGAGAAGACAAGTCATTTAAAATGTAAAATTCACAATGCAGGTGTGACTGCAAAGCTCTTTTATGTGTATGTTAGCCAGAAGTTACTGAAAACTAAGAAATTTGGTCCAGAGTCATACAGCAGCCAATCTAGAGCTGTTGGAACCTTTTTTTGTCCTAAGTAAAATTTTCCAAGAGTACAATGGCACATGGTTAAATACAATTTCAAACCTACGTACACAGAAGTACGCTATGTTTTCTTCAACAATCATATGCTGCTAATACTGCTAAAAAGTTCAATTACTACAATTTAATTAAATTCTCAATCTCGAAGGAACTGGAGGGAAAAAAAATCAGTTAACACAAAGCACCGAGGTTTAAATCTTTTCAATCTGATGACGCAACTGCTAGTAACCTGCAGAAAGACATAATAAAAGTAATAGCCAACTAATGATCGAGAATTTCTTAATCAGCAGGCTGTCCGTAATTCTATAAAATTAAGGGTTTTTTTTTTTTATAGGTCTTTAATAGGTGCCGCGGGTGGGGGTGGGGAAAAGAGGCTTGTTTTTGTTTTGACAATTAGAGGAGTGGGTTAAAGGGGACCCAGGGGGCTTTCGATCTGAACGCGTCTGAAAATGCTTTGAGAGATTTAAGCTTCTTACTCAGATTTGTTCTGTACATGTTTCTCTGCTTCTGTGGTTTCTCCCACCTGCATGGGGATTACCGTCCCATCCCCTCCCTGTGGGGTCCGGGGCCTTGGGGACCCTGTCTCCCCTTCCCACCTGACCAGCTATCCTCTGTGGCAGCACTACATGGCAGCCCAGGCCAAACCCCTGCCCTCGGCAGCCTCACCCCAGTAAATTGCCCACACCCCAGTACGTTGCCCATGTCCCCGCCAACAGTGAGCTTGGGACGGTGGGTGACAGGCTCTAGTTTCCTTACCACTGTGATTTCCAGCGTCTGCAAAGCACTCACTGAATGGCCAGTGGGTGCCGGCTGTGTATCTGCTCCTCAACCGCCCCAAAGTTGGTGCACGCTTCAATCATACTCATGCACCAGGCGTGCAAAAAGCAGACACTCCCTCATAGGAGAAGGAGCTGCAAATGCTGTGACTATCCAGAGAGAAAGAAACGCTGTGCGAGGCTCCGAAAGCCACGCCGGCTGGAGTGACCCGTGCACGGCAGCGGGGCCTCTGCCTTCTGATCCTGCATATGCATTCTTCTGCTCCACCCTCCCCGGGGACAGCACAAAGGTGAGAGGAGCCGGCCCTGGGTGCCATTCATTGCCTTGGGGGTGCACGGAGCCGACTGGTGCATACCTCTAGATCTCAGGCATCCCAGGGTCAAATCGAAAAGTGGGGCTGGAAGAAATTGCATTCATTTTGCAATGAATGAGAACGCCAATCTGATCCGAATGCCTTTCCACCTGACTTCAAATCTCATCCAAGGTCTGACACCCAATTGCGCTGGACAGCCAAGTCCCTGTCTATACAATGGGACTAAGAGCAAAACCTCGGCATTGTGGAGTGAGAGTATATGAACCCAGGAAAAGCATCCTAGATAACTCACTTCCCCGCAGTCCAGAGGAACACCTACTGGTAAAGTCAGACGTAGAGACTGAGGGAAAACATGAGTAGGGCCAAGTGGTTGTGCAAGCTTCTGTGTAGTAAAACAGTGATCTCTAGCACACTCTGCAGTTAACATGATATGCTCACTTGAAAACTTTCCTCTTGAATGGGCCTTTTGTTTGGGGCCACGCCCAGCGGTGCTCCAGAGTTACTCCTGGCTCCGCACTCAAGAATCACTCCTGGCGGGCTAGGGGGACCATATGGGATGCTGGGAGCTGAACGCTGCAAGGCAACAGCCCTACCTGCTGTACCATCACTCCAGCCCACTTGAATGGGCCGCTAAAATTCATGTTTGGTAACTAGCTCCAGATTTCTCCTCATCAAATGAAAATCTGTGCTCAGATACCAAACTTAAAAACATAACCACATTAGAATATAATCCATCACTTCCGATGTGATCTTGCATATTAAGATTATTCATTACCAGACACATTTTTCAGAAAATGAAAAGGTTCTGTATCTTTTTTCCCCAAGACACAATTCATTTCTTTTTAATGGTTTTCATCCTAGTACAAAAAAAAAAACCCTCACAATCTTAGGACATAAATGTATTCGTCCTGTGATATCATCTATTATACATTCCAAACTCAGTTAATCATTCTCCCTACATCAAAACTGGTTTTTTCAAAAAGCACTATTTCAGGCAGATGCCCCTAAAATACTTTCTATTTAAATATTATCTGTCTAGGAAATGCGTTGTAAAGCGCTCCTGAGGTGCAGTTCAAGTGCCTTCCTGCAAGGGTCTGTACACTCTGCATGTGATCAACAACTTTCTCTCTGAGAGACCTAAAACCCAGGACTCCATTACTAAAAGTAACTTGGTTAGTTTTCAAAAATAAACCCCACAGGGGTTCGGAGAAAGGCAGTAAGTTACTCCTGTCCTCCGGGTTAGGTTCACAGCTTTGGTGATTCAGCTAGAATTACATTTTTCCAGAAAGAATGCAACTCTTCCTCAGGCATACAGTTCCGTTTAAACTGCAAACTTGGGCCATGTGCTCAGAAGATGGAGAATCAGCCCCTGCAATATGGTGGATGTTCAGCACATCCAAACAGGAGTTCAATTATGCTGAAGCGCTTTAGTTGGGGAGGTCTTGCTGTCGATTTGACGAACGTGTCTAGTTTCTTGGCAAACATGAAACATCTCTCACCAGTCCTTTTTTACCAGCCTGTATTTCTGCCCCACAAAACCCCGCTCAGTTTACTTTGGTTTTCCTTTCATCACTCACCATATTATGAGTCTATTAAAGCAAACATTTTTCTGTATAGAAACTCTTTTTTCCATCACACCGACCATGAGATTCCCTAAAATTAAATCTACTTAAATACACATATCAGTAATTTAGTTACGCTTGTTCAACTTTGCCGTTTCCTTTCAAGAACCTGAAGAGCCCAGCCTTTTGACTACTTCCAAATTCAGGGACTTGGTGTAGAAATTAAAACGGGGATCAAGAGTATTAATCAGTTTGCAAGCAAAACCAGGACAACAATCCAAGGCTGCTGGAAGGGAACAATAAATCCTTCAAGTCCAGGATGTTGTACTTACCTTCTGTGGCAAAATAGTCTAACCTAAGCTGCTATCAGGTCTATTAGACTATTATTACTCAACCATTAACTCCTGCTCCTAATTATTCTAGTCAGCGCCGCAAAATCCAGTGTCCCAAATTTGTAATCCGGAGCCAGAATGCCTCTCCAAAAACTAACCAGTAGAAATAACAGCACCGAAATCCTGAGAGCAGCCTCAACTGGAACCAATTTTCTTTTTATGCTGCTGAGTCTGTTATAGAGCCGTAAAGGCTGGATTATTTTTTTCCCTCCCCTTACAACTAAAGGAGTTTCACCTCTTTTTGTTTCTTTTCTTTTCTCTCTCTTTTTTTTTTTTTTTTTTGCTAAAAGCCTGTAACACATCTTTGACTCAGGAAAGAGTTGTCTCCACCAAATGCGTGAGCCAGTAACTGGTATCTAATTAAACTCGATTGTTTTCCTATAGGCAAAGTAGTCTGCGTTGGGGAAGTCACAGGT
Source organism: Sorex araneus (assembly GCF_027595985.1). Classification (NCBI taxonomy): domain Eukaryota; kingdom Metazoa; phylum Chordata; class Mammalia; order Eulipotyphla; family Soricidae; genus Sorex; species Sorex araneus. The sequence goes on from NC_073313.1 coordinate 64,654,490, forward strand.
TTTGAGCCCCTAGGAACTTCTTGGCTCCTAACGGAGAATGGCAAGAGTTTCTGGCCGTGTGCATCTGGGGCCGAGACATCGCCGTCAGGTGGCCGCTGGCTCAGGGAACTTAGGGGGCAGCCCGAGCAAACTCACAGATGACCGGGGGGCCGGCGCGTCCCAGGGCGGGGGCATCGCCAAGTCTCTTCTTAATTCCTCTTTGCAAACGGCTCGCGCCTTAGGCTCGCGCCTTAGTCGCCTGGCAAGGGGGTCATGGACAAAAGTGCGGGTGGCAAGACCCGCGCGTGCGTCCGTGTGCCCCGAGGGAGGCGTCCCTCCCGGGCACGCACAAGCCCAGCGCCGGGGCGCGGGACCCTCCCGGGCGCTCGCTCTGGACCTGCACGGCGCGCCAGGAGAGCTCTGCCTAACTTCTTGAACTTGGGCGAGCGGCTTCTGCGGACGCCGCGGAGAAGACACTGGGCGATGCTCGGGCGCGAATCGGTCTTCCTGAATGGGTGCCCGCCGGGAACCGCAGACCCGGGGGATGGGGGGGGAATTAGAACGCTGGCAACTTCTTTCATTCATTGGCCGGCCGGGCCGGGGAACCCTGAAACTTTCCCAGCGGCCAGTGGCCTGGGAGACTCACAAAGAGCCCCCCGAGGCGCGCCGGGAACGGCCCCCCCGAGCCTCTCGCTCCCGGGTCTCCCCCACATCCCTCGGCCGGAGCCGCGAGGGGCCCCAAGTGCCCGGGCCGGCCGGGGGGGTGGGTGGCGGGCAGGGGGGGCAGATCGGGGCCCCCGCAGCCGGGATCGCTGGCGGCGGCCGCGCTCCCCGGGCGGGCGGCGGCTCGACGGCGGCGCCCCCGGCTCCCCGGCAACTCCCCACACGTCAGGCCCGGAGCCCGCCGGGGAAGGCGCGCTCGGGCGACAGAAAGCGCCGCGGCCGCCCCTTCCAGCCGCGACTCCCCGCCGCCCGCCCGCCGCGATCCGCGCCCCGCCGCCGCTGCCCCGAGGCCTCCCGCGCGCCGCGGCGAACGCCCCGAGCAGCGCCAGGGGCTGCCCACAGGCCCCGCGTCCCGCACTCGCCGCCCCGGCGCCCGCCCCGGCCCCGCCGAGCGCGCCCGGACGCCCCGCGCCGCGCAGGGAGGGCCCCGGGCCTGGCTGGCCGAGCCCCGCCGGGGCAGGGGGGCGCCGCGCGCCGGCCCCCGAGCGCCCTACCTTGTAGAAAGCGCCATTGGAGCCCCGCACTTCCACCACGAGCTCCTCCATCTTCTCCCGCCCCCGAGAGCCGGGCTGCGGGGCGCTCGAGGCCCAGCCGCCGCCGCGCTGCCGCCGCCACCCGGCCGACGTGCCGCCGACCCCGCCGCCGCCGCCCGCGCTCGCCGTCCGGACGCCGACCGCCCGCTCGCCGGCGGCGCTCACCGGAAGTGAAAGCGAAACGGAGCCGAACGGCTGACTGTGGCCGAACGCTCCGGCCGCTCCGCGTGTAAACACTGAAGCCGCGTCACGTGACCGCGCCGCCCCTCCCCCCCGCGGGCTCGGCCCCCTCAGCCCCGCCCTCCCGGCCGGCCGGCGCGCGCCTGCGCACTGCCCACCCCGCTCCGGGTTGGTGGCGGGGGGCGGGGGGGGGAGAGACAGCGCGCGCGCGCGCGCAGACGGGCGGGGCTCGGAGTGGCTCCTGGCTGGCGGGAAAGGGGGTCCGGGCGCCCGGGCCAGGACGCGCCTCTGCCCCCCCTCCCCCCCGGCGACCGCCTCGCCCCCCGCATCCGCGCCTGCAGGCCCTCCCGGGCGGCGTGGGAAACGGCCCCCCGCGGCAACACGGCCCGCTCCGCTGCTGGGGCGCGACCACGAGTGTCCTGCGGCCGAGCCTGCTGCAGGGGAGCTTGCTGGGGCAGGAGCAGAGCGGACGCAGGGATCCAGGAGGGACCGAAGCGATCCAGGACAGGGACCTAAAGGGATCGGGGACAGGAGCCGCAGGGATCGAGGACAGGGGCCGCAGGGATCGAGGACAGGGGCCGAGGCATCGGGGACAGGGGTCGCAGGGATCGAGGACAGGGGCCGCAGGAATCGGGGACAGAGGCCGCAGGGATCGAGGACAGGGGCCGGAGTGAGCGGTCCACGCTCTGAGCGCCTCCTTTCCGGGTCGGTCCCGGACATTTCAGCGCCCACCCTCCCCTCCCAGCCCAGAGCCTGTGCCCCTAAGAGCAGGGTTTGTGCCACCTCCCCCCTCCAAAAAAAAAAGAGTGAAACTATTGAGAGTTTGCAAGACTGACCACACAGTCTGGGTGCGGCTGTAAAGAATCATTAACGGAGAATTGGCTTTCCAAATCCGACGAACGTGCGATTTCGCCACGCCAAAAGGGAACTCTGAACCAGCCAGTGACACCCACGGCCACACGCCCTCGGATTTGAATTCAGCGCTGGGGGGGGGGGGAAACCTCTGCACACGTGTTAACCCCTTCCCAGTCCCAGCCCCCAGCGATGCCTTCCCTCCCGCCTGTCACTTCCCTCCTTGTCAGAAGTCTGAAAACAAACATTCCCAAGACGCCCGGCTCTTCACAGGATATTCCCCGCCCAACAGCATGCGCACCCTATTCCCGCCGTCCAGCCAGCTCCCGACCGCACCGTCCAGCACAATCCCAACTCATTCCCTTTCCGCTTTCTGCCTCGTCTTCTGTGTTGGAAATGGGTCTCCTACTGAAAACTTCAATAAGCTGTGACTGACATCAAACAAATAAATAAACAAACAAACAAACAAATAAATAAATAAATTAAACCATTTTAGCAAAGGGCAGGTACCAGACTAGATGGAGCTAAAATTAAGGATCAGAAGAATCACGACAAGCTGTGACGTGGCCTGAGATGGGACGCGGTGATACTACTGGGACAGGGGCGCGGCCGCCGTGGGGGAGGGGAAGGGGGGAGGCCTCCAGCTGGAATGTGACCCTGGGAAGTGGGCTGGTTAGAGGCCCCGGGCAGCGCTGGTTAGAGGCCCCGGGCGGGTCGTCCAGAATGTGAGGCATCTTGAGCCTCCAGTTTCCTTCCACACCCCCCTCCCAGCCAGAGCAGCCCTCGGACTTCACGCAGGGCTTCGTGAAAGCAGTGGATTAAGCAAGCGCCTTGACTTTGCAGATGGTGAAGAATGCACGGAGCAGGAAGGATACATTGGTCTAGGGTTTCGAGGGAGGCCGTGAAGACTCCGGGGCCTGGAGAGATTGCTCCAAGAGCTGAGTGTGTGCTGGGTTCCCTCCCGGCACAGAACTCCACCCACCCACCACCCTGGGCCACCCACCCGCATGGAGTCTCCAAGCCTACAGCTGCTGGGATGTGGCCAGCTATGGAAACCAAACCAAATGCAAACTCTCATCAGTCGTGGACGCAAGAGCAGAGCACAGGCTTAAACCCCACTGGCGTCCAACGGTTTCAGCTTTTACAAATCATTGGCTAGAATGATTATACTCACATGCCTCTGGGGTAAAAAAGGTTGCTCAATAGACCCAGGGCTTTAAAAGTCCTTTGAACCCTTCACAGCCACGTTTACCACAAGCCGCCCCTACTACTAAACCCCTTGCTGTTCCCTGAGCCCAGGAGCCATGGCCTGGCCTTCTGGCCCCTGCACATGAGCTCTGGCAAGAGAAATAACCTTCCCTGGGGTTAGCAGCTGGATTCCTCGTAGCTTGTCATTTTGCTTGAGGTACCGAGAGGTGAGTAACTTTGTTGCTTGGCATCTGTCCATTGGCATCATCTGCCCGTCCAAGGCCCCTCCTATATTTGCATTTGTTTCTTTGTCGGCCCTCCTCTTTCTCAATCACTCCTTCTAGATCCCAGCCGCAGTGTTCTTGATCTAGATCTTTCATCCCTCCCGGCATGTGGCCTCTCAGGTAAGACATTTCCATGTAGAAAGGGTACCAGGCGGTCATTATCTTTTCCCCACCATTTTCACTTCACAGGATGCTTTTGAGCTATAAACACGTGGTTACAGGGACAACTAGTTTATTGCTTTTAGCTTCTGCTAAGGAGACTTAGATCACAGCTGGACTGGAGTGGATAGCACAGCGGGTAGGGCGTTTGCCTTGCACACGGCCAACCCGGGTTCGATTCCTCTGTCCCTCTGGGAGATCCTGGCAAGCTACCAAGAGTATCCCACCTGCGCAGTAAAGCCTGGCAAGCTCCCCGTGGGTTATTTGATATGCCAAAAAACGGTAACAAGTCTCACAATGGAGACATTACTGGTGCCCGCTTGAGCAAATTGATGAACAACGAGACAACAGTGCTACAGTGCTACAGATTACAGCCAATCTTTGTCAGTTTTGGATTATGATGCATCTTTGCAAGGCTTGTACTGATGCAACTTTTTACCTACGCACCTTCTGTTTCCTCACCAAACTGCCTGGCACAGAGCAGGGATGAGGAACAGTTAAATGCCTTTACTTGGTTGCTTTGAACCATCTTGCATCTTGATTTCCTTAAACTGTGAGTTCCTTCCACCCGGAAAAGGTGTCTTATATGTGTATCCCTAGCATTAAAAGAGATTGATTTGGGTTTAGGGAGAAAGTCCAAACGACTGGAGCACATGATTTGTGTGTGGACCAGATTTTATCCCTAGCATCATGAGGTCTCCCGCAAGCATCACAGGAAGTGCCCCCCTTGGAGTAGCTCCAGAGTACTGTTTTATGGGGTACAAAAACAAAAAAAACTACAGTCGTTGATTTTTTTGTCTTGCTTTTTGGGTCACACCCAGCGATGCACAGGAGTCACTCCTGGCTCTGCACTCAGGAATCGCTCCTGACAGTGCTCAGGGAACCATATGGGGTCCTAGGAATCGAACCCGGGTCAGCTGCGTGCAAGGCAAACGCCCTACACGCTGTGCCATTGCTCCAGCCCCAGTTGTTGATTTTAAGAAAAGTTCGATGAATGAACACAGGCCCATTATCACGACCTTTTTATCGAGTGCCAGGGAGCCTTACACATATAGCTGTGGATCTCAGCATCACCATGCTCTCGAGCTGGCTCACGAAATTCTCTTTTCAAGACCACTCCGTTGACATCAGACATGCAGCTACTTCCAGCCCAACACCAGTGACGCACCTTGTGCTCTCATTCTGTCACTGGCAACCTCCACTTTAAGAGTCAGTTCTAAAGCCGAAAACGTCACTCTCCCTTTCTCTCATACATCTCATCCATCTGCAAACCCTTTCGAAGTTCGCAATTTCTTTCTTGCCTTTTGCACTGCTGAAACCACGCCCGACAACCCGACCCCCTTACGATGCTAAGGAATTTACTAGCCTCTCTGCTGCACTGCAAAGACAGAATAGCTCCATTTCAGTCATCTATCTGCATGATGTCGGTTGACCCTACGGGTGGCTCATGTGAAGCGGGGAGGAGAAAGATGGTCACTTTCTCCCCATCCGCCTCTACCACCCGGGACCCAGGATTACTGGGTTCTTGTCTCGCCTCACAGAAAAGAATTCCAGGAGTACGAGAGTACCACACCACATTTGATGGGGTCCAAATAGTAGGCAAACAATCATAGAGGGAAAAATATACATGCGTATATATATTTTTTCAGATATATACACATCACTCAAACTTTAGCAACATGTTAGTGGTATAAAGAAGGTCCTAATGGCCCTTGCCAAAATAGAACAATCTTCACACTGTTTCCTCTATGGATAATCTTTGTAGCATTTTCAGCATTTTCAGCAGTTTTTCATAACAAACAATGCAAACTACATTATTTCAGTTGTGCTTTGGTACAGGGGGTTGGGGCTTGTGGATAGAAACATGTGGATGGAAACCAAATATGGTGGTGGGAAGGTGTCATGGTGGTGGGATTGGTGTTTGAATATTAAATGTAATCAAATATGGTGAACTACCGTATAAAATTTAAAAAAGTATTTCAGGAGTAGGCCAGCAGTGAAGTAAAACAGATTTTATTTGGAGGTTCTGAAGGGAAGGAGGAAGAGAAAGTGGGAGAGAGTGGAGAGTAATGTGCTCTAGAGAGAATCTGGGTTTCTCCAAGGGCGGAGAGAGTCCCTACACACATCCCAGCATTAGACATGAAAGCATGAAAGTCCACATCTCAGGAGGGTGAGCTCAGCCACAAGGGCGCAAGCCACACAGGCCTGGGGCAGCCTAAGGTGCTTCCTTTGTCCAAGGTGGCCTTTGCAGGGTTTCTCCAACCTGCCCCCACCTGGGGCTTCTATCTACAGTCTTTTGTTAAGTAGGCTGCCTAGGGGGTAAGGTTGGGAGTGCTGATGGTCTTTGAAATTCCTTTCGTGGTTTTTTTGTTTCTACTGGAGCTTCTGTCCCAGGGGGTCCAATCTCCTCAGGGTCTGTTACAGACTGGTGCCAGGTGAGGGTCTTCTCAAGCCTTTGTTCCTGTTTTCTGCAAGGTTGAGTTTGGCAACTTCAGGGCTACGGGCTGCTAAGAAATTTCCTGCCATTGCCTGGGGAGGAGCCTTCCCTACCTGCCTGCTGCCATCCTACTCGCTTCCTCATTCAAAACCCTGGAATGATTTACTAAGAGTGCTCACAGATGCGTGTGGAGAAACGCGAAAGTCCTTCTGTACTCTTGTCAGTAGTCTGTACTCCTTGGCTTCTGTTCTCTCTGCTCACCTACCCCTCACTCCATCCCCATGTTCGCAGCTTCTGCTGATTCTTGGTGTGTGTGTGTGTGTGTGAGGGGGGAATTCACTGAGATTCAGTCTCCTCTCCATGCCCTCTGGAATGTAAGCCTCGTTCCGTTGAAATAGAGCTGGTGTTTCTTGAATGCATTTTGAAAACTCCTTGGGACCTGCCCAAGTCTTTGACCATGGCAACGTTCAGGTGCTAACCGACCTGTGGACACATGAACGGAAGCATGTTGAGGCCTTGGGTCAATGGAACTCCCATACCTAGCTTTATCCGTAGTGGAAAAATGCTTCTGCAAGTCCAGCCTTGTTGTGGCCCTTGAAGCTTCCACTAAATGAGGGTTGTTGTCTTTGCATCATTTTTTTTCCCTGTTCCTTCCTGCTCCTTGGAAATGTGAGGTCTTTGGGTCTTGTTCAGGCCTCCATCCCCCCTGGCAGGCCCTGTGTCCTTTCTAGCTCTCTGTGTCCTCTCTCCCCTCTAGGACGATAAACTCACGGTGTCCTGACTCTTTCTCTGATAATTTCACCTCCTGTTGATCTCTCCTTTGAACTAGATTTCAAGAAAAATGTTCCAAGTGAATAGACTTTCTGTCTTAGAACAGTTTTAGATTTACAGGAAAATTGAGCAGAGAGATAGCAGAGACGCCTATTTTCCCCACATAGTGTTGGTAACATTTATTAACATGCTGCATTGGTGAGATCCATCTGTTATAACTTAGGGGTCAATATAGATACATTATTATTATTTTATTTTATTTTGGGGTCATACCCAGGGATGCACAGGGGTTATTCCTGGGTTTTCACCCAGGAATTACCCCTGCTGGTGCTCAGGGGACCATGTGGGATGCTGGGAATCAAACCCGGGTCGGCCGCGTGCAAAGCAAACGCCCTCCCTGCTGTGCTATTGCTCCAGCCCCATAGATACATTATTATTAACCAGAGAGCACAGTTCACATCAAAATTTACTGTGAGTTTTCCAGTGTATGAGTTTTATCCTGCAGAATGCCAAGCAGGCCCCGTTGCATCATAGTTCAATCACCCTCCAAACACCAATTTCTCAGCTCAAATCTCTATACCTTGCCTCCCTAGATTTACCTTTACAAAGTGTCTTATAGTAAAAATCATACAGTAGGCAACCTTTGGGGTTCTTTCACTTAGCGAAATGAATCTAAAGTGCACACGTGGATTTTCATGGTCTAATAGCTCTTTTCTTTATTTGAGAAATAAGAGTCCTCTGACTGATGAATCATAGTTTATTTATGCATTTGATTCTTGAAGGACAATAGTAGTTGTGTCAGATTTTGCTGATTATGAAAAAAAAAACTGCTGCAAATCTCCATGTGCAGGTTTGTGTATTTATACGCGTTCAGTGTAATTTGGTAAATGCCTATGAGTACGATTGCTGGAGAGTTGGTGGCTTTTTTCGACCTTGTAAGAAACTGCAAACTATCTTTAAAAGTTCTATTTTGCATCCTCACAACAATCAATGAGAGTTTCTGTTTTTCTGTATCTTCACCAACATCTGTTGTTATGAGTGTTTCAAATAGTGCTCAATCTCGAGAGAGTGTAGCATTTGGAGCGTTTCTATTGCTTTAATTCCAATTCCTAAGTGAACATCTGGTGTCAAACATGCTTTTTTCTTCTTTTTGCTTTTGTGTCATACCTGGTGATGCACAAAGGTTACTCCTGGCTTTGCACTCAGGAATTATTCCTGGCAGTTCTCGGGGGACCACATGGGATGCTGGGGATGGAACCCAGGTCAGCGGCGTGCAAGGCAAATGCCCTACTCACTGTGCTATTGCTTCAGCCCCTCTTGCTCCCTGTATATCTTCTCCGGTAAGTTCTGTTTAGATCATTTGCCTATTTGGGTTTGGGATCATTATTTTCTTAAAAAAATTCACTGATCTGCCTTTCATTTACCATACTATAAAATGTAAGGAGTAAAATTTAAATCCTCTGTGTGTAGAAGACTCATTGCTCCTATCAGCAAAGTCCCCTGTCCACATATATCAAAACCATCTTCTAGGGGCTGGAGTGATAATACAGTGAGTGGAGCGCTTGCCTTGCTTGCAGCTGAGCAGGTTTCAATCGCGACCTCCCACATGGTCACCACCAGCCGTGATGTCTGAGGGCAGAGGCAGGAGGTAGCCCTGAGCACAGCCGGGTGTGGCCCCTAAACAAACAAGCAAACAAAAAAAATCATCTTCTAACTGGAGGGCACGCTGGCATGCTGGAGCCCGAGGCTTGAGTCTTCCCTGCAGTCTACATGTAGGGGGCTCACTGCAGGAGTGATTTGGAGCATTAGAAGTAGCCCCCAAGTACCACAGGTCATAACCCCTGATCCCCCCCGTTTTTTAAAAAACACCCTTTAGATCCCAAGTGACTCTTTTCCCCTTTCTAGGTAAACGTTGCTTTTCTTGTGCTTTGCCAGTCCATTTGCTTTGATCATAGATATTATACATGTCCACGGAAACATCCAGTAATTGTCTTGACTTTTTTTTTGACGTTTTTGACATTTTTGAACTTTTTTTTTGACATTTCTTAACTTTTTCCTCCCACTGAGTATAACCACCTCAAGTCTCAGCCATGTTGTAAGGAAAATCACAGTTTCATCTTTCGAAAGAGATGGCAGTACTCCACTGTGCATATGTACACCGCATCTTCTTTATTCAGCCGTCGGATCACAGGTGTTTTGAGCTGCTGTGAACACAGAGGCACAAATATCATCTCCAATGAGAGTTTTTATATCCTCCCAATAGCTTCATCCAAAGATCATTGCTTGATCATATAGTATTTCATTTTTATGTTTCTAAATTATTCACTGTCACTGTCACTGTCATCTCGTTGCTCATTGATTTACTTGAATGGGCACCAGTAACGTCTCCGTTGTGAGACTTGTTGTTACTGTTTTTGGCATATCAAATACTCCATGGGTAGCTTGCCAGGTTCTGCCATGTGGGTGGGATATTCTCAGTAGCTTGCCGGGCTCTCCTAGAGGGCAGAGGAATGAAACCTGGGCCAGCCAGTGTGCAAGGCAAACGCCCTACCTGCTGTGCTATTGCTCCAGCCCTTCTTACCCTATCAGTTCCCATAAAAACTGAACCAATTCACACCCCCATCCACAGTTCCCTTCTCTCCACACCTCCAACATTTGTTGTTTCTAGTTTTGTTTTTGTGTCTGCTATTTTTTTTTAATTTGGATTATCAGCAACCTGAGTGTACGTGGGATGGAGGGGGATGGAGGAGAAAATTGTTAGTATGTTTTGTTTTCCATTTTCTTTTGCTCTGTTATGCTTGGGATTGAACCCAGGGCCTCAACAATGGGAAAGACTGAACAAGATGGCCACTCAATACCCCTATTGCAAACCACAACACCCAAAAGGAGAGAGAGAACAATAGGGAATGCCCTGCCACAGAGGCGGGTTGGGGTGTGGGGGGGGGACGGGATTGGAGGGTGGGAGGGATACTGGGTTCATTGGTGGTGGAGAATGGACACTGGTGGAGGGATGGGTTCAGGAACATTGTATGAGGGAAACACAAGCACGAAGATGGGTAAAATTGTAACTGTACCCTCACGGTGACTCACTAATTAAAAATAAATAAATAAAATAAAAAGAAAGATGTGCTCGACAACTGAACTGTATGTTCTCAGATATGAGGCAAATAACCTTGCTGTGGTTTTGATTTGCATTTCCCCAACACCAAGAGAAAGTGAGCATTCCTTTCAGTTACCCATTGACCAGATCTTTGGATCTGGAGAGTGTCTTTGGGGAGTGTTTGTTTAGAATCTCTGCCCACTTATTTTTTGTCTATTTGTTTGTTTTTTATTTATATATTTTAATTACATCACCATGACATACACAGCTACAAAGCTGTTCATGATTGAGTTTCTGTCATACAATGATGCAACACCCATCTCTCCACCATTGTCCATTTCCCACCACCAATGGCTCCGGTTTCCCTCCCGCCACCCCCTCCCCTAGCCTGCCTCTATGGCTCTATGTCTGCCCACTTGTTTTAATGGACTGTTTCTTTTTGTGATGTTGAGTTCTTAGTGCATTTCTAATGTCAACTCCCTTTTGGAGATGTGATGTGCAAATATCTTCTCCCAATTAGTAGGTTGCTCCTTCTTCCTAATTTCTTTCACTGTGTAAAAGCTTTTTAATTTGATGTAGTACCAATTGTTTACTTTTTCTTTTGTTTCCCTTTTTATTGGAATTGAGTCACTGGCTGCATGTCTGATATCTGCATCTTAGAGAGTATCTCCAATCTTTTCTTCTATGCATCTTGAGGTTTTAGGTCTTGTACACATGTCCTTGATACATTTTGAATTCATTTTTGTTTATGGTATTAAATAATGGCTATTTATGTCATTACGTTGTGATGCCATTTACACAACTTGTTTCTTTTCATTGCAATGTGCTTTGTTTCTTTATTTCTCCCTCTTCTTTTTCACCCTCTGGTTTTAGCTGAGCGCATTGTCTAATTCCATGTTCTCTACTCTCTTAGCACATAAATTATATGTCTCTATGTTGAGTGGTTTCCCTAGAATCTGCAATATAATTTTACAACCAATTTAAGTTTATTTTCTAATCACCTAATATTTCTTAATGGATAGTAGAGGTACATATAGAGCATTTTCAATACCTCTCCCATCCCTTCTGTCATATACTTATCTTATACTATATACACCAATACATTATTAGCATATTATTATATTCACCAATGCTATTTTTAGGGCTGGAAAGATAGCTAAGCAGTCTGAGCACACATTTGCATGCAGGAGGCCTGGGTGCGGTTTTTTCCCTATGTGATCCCTCCAAAACTTCTAGGAATAATCCTTGAGTGTTGACCTAGGAGTAACTCCCAGCAGTACTCCTGGGACAACTGATCCCCCTGCAAATGATTTCACTATTATTAGAAACTAGTATTTAGGAGTCTTTTGTCCTGAAGAAGAGGCTTGTGAGCAGAACAAACTGGAGACATTGTCTGAGCTGCTATTGGAGAAGGCAATCTCTCTACTTTATACCCTTGATCTACAGGGCTGAATCTTTATTCACCTGCCACTAAATTGAGCACTGTTACTATTTAGGGATCTCTGAAATCCAGAACTGAGCCTCAAAGAAGGAAGACCAACGGTAAAATAACCAGGCTGGGTAACTGCAGAGGAAGATGTCCATCAAGGCACATCCAGGTTAAAAAAAAAAACCTGCTACAGAAAGCGAGACCATTTGAATAGAAAATTAATTAGTGCATTTGACTGGATTAATATACATCACATAAATGTCTGAAAGCATGCAACTTGATTTCCCAACTGAGCATAGTACTGGATGAACTGAAGGAGAGAACAGTTGCAGGTGTGATCCAAATTTGCAGCCTCAGCATCAAGTCAAAGCACAAGAAAGAAGAGGGCGAGAGATGAGCTTTATGAGTAAAAGAATGGACATTGGACGGGAAATTAGAGATGTACAAATTGATTGGAGATCTAGGAGGTGTAAGAAGAACAGATGGATGAGAGTTTACAGTAAAGAAATGAGAGAAGAAAATCACTAAGAACAAAGACCAAAATTAATAGACAGGTGTAGGGAGAGCTCGCCAAAGAGAGATGGTCTTCCTAAGACACCAGACAGTCAGGGCACATGGGTTTTATCAGGAAAATTAGGGCAGTGGTATATCTTCCTTCCCCTATGAAGCCCCTGTGATAATTCCAAACAGTGAGCTCTCCTGGTGCTACAATGTCAAGAACCAGAAGAGCTCAATGTCTGTAAGCATTGCCTTAAAGAAACCTATCCAAGCATCTTTGGAAAATGGTATGGAAATTCCTTTAAAATGGAAATAACAATATGATCCAGTGGCACCACTCCTAGGCATTAATCCAAAAGATATAAATGGATATTTGCAGCTCTGTGTTCATCCAGGAATTATTTATAATCTCTAAAACATGGTATCCACTTAAATGGCCATAACAGAAGATGTGTACATACTCTCAGTGAAATATCACTCTGCCATTTGAGAAGATGAAACGGTTCGTTTTGGGATTAAATGGATGAATACTTTGGTGGTTATGCTCAGTGAAACAAAGGGGGAAAAGTAAAAGGAAACTTTTGGTTGCTCTTACTTAATTGTAGAATATGAATAACATTTCCAGAAAGAAAAAGTAGGGGTGGATGGAAGGAACTGGTTGAGGTATCTTTTTGGTGCTGGGATTTGTTTTTAACTTTTATTGAATCACTATGACTCTTACAAAGCTATTCATTATTAGATTTCAGTCATACAGTATTCCAAAACCCATCCCTCCACCAGTGTACATTTCCCAGCACCAGTGTCCCCAGGATACCTCCCATCACTCCCCACTCCCCACTCCCTGGTGGCCACCATGGCAAGTGCTTTTCTCCACCCACACACTCTCTCTCCTTTTGGGCATTGTGGTTTGCAAACATTGATAGTGTGAGTTTATCAAGAATATCCCTTTACTTACCTTTAACACTCAGATCTTGTGCAACATGATCATTCCCTGCTATTATTGTCAGATTGGAATTTTGGTGGTGGCTGCCATAAATCTTTAACACACATGCCCATGTCAAGCTAAACCCAGAAAACTCCATAGTATTCTAAGTCAGTGATAGATACTTTTGAAAAAGAGAAGGCAAGCAAAAATGCATCCAAATTATGCGATTTCAAAGACCCGCTGTGGCAACAACTCATGTTGCTTACTCTGATCTGGGAGAACCCCACCTATAGGGATATGCCACCTCCAGGGACTGCACAAAAGGAAGGTTGAAGCAAAGCAAGAGCAATGTCAAGTTAATCTGCATCTGTTCCCAGGCTGTCGAGGCCTCAGGCTGTCTCTCAAATATGTCTAGCGTTCTCATTCTGGGAATGTGGTTGTACAGTCATACCTCACTTTGCTAAGCTTCACTTTAATGTGCTTTGCAGGTAGTATAGCGTACTGATCACTCAGCTAATGAGGAACACTTTTCAGTAATATGGTATTTTTAATTAAGAACGTAGGTGGGATTGGGGACACCAGTGTTATCACACACTTACTAGACTACAGGACAGTATAACCCATGTTACGCCTAGGAAACAAAAACGCCATGTGATTGTCTCCACTGCAGTATTCAGTTTCCTGCAATATTCACTTTGTTAGATGGGATGCCCGGAAGCAGCAATATTTCTGAGGTGTGCTGACATTTCTGCCCCAGTATTGTATTCTCCTCGCGTCACAGCTTATTCCTATTCTTTAGCAGGAAAATTGATTTGAAATGCCAAAGAAGAAGTCTGATATTCAGGCAGAGTAGTGAGTAACGTTCTCTTCCTGATGTCCCACATCCTGATACCACACCTGATATGAGGCAATTAGATTCCAAATCCTCAATGAATGAGTGGCTGCTAACTTTTCAGATCCTAATTATGTAGAAATCTCTGAGTGGTAAAAGCTGAGAGGAAAAGTTTGAACTTTTCTGGAACTAACTTTTCTGATGGTAATGATATAAATGAAGACATTTCAATATCCAGGGACTTAAGATTCATGAAGTTTTTTTTATCTTTAGGGGGGCTGCAGTGATAGCACAGTGGGTGGGGTGTTTGCCTTGCACGCGGCTGACCCGGGTTCGATTCCCAGCATCTCATATGGTCCCCTGAGCACTGCCAGGAGTAATTCCTGAGTGCATGAGCCAGGAGTAACCCCTATGCATTGTTGGGTGTGACCCAAAAAGCAAAAAATAAATAAAATATATTTTTTAAATTTTATATGGTATTCACAATATTTGATCACATTTAATATTCAAACACCGATACCACCACTATTATATCTTCACGCCATCATATTTGGGATGCTTCCATCTCAAGCCCCAATCCCTGTCCCAAAGCACAACTGAAATAATATATTTTGAATTGTTATGAGAAACTGCTGAAAATGCTACAAAGAAGTATCCATAGAGGAAACAGTGTGAATATTTTTCTATTTTGACAGGGGCCATTAAGACCTTCTTTAGGATATCACTAACATGTTGTTAAAGGTTGAGTGATGTGAACTTTCGTATATGTATCTGAAAATATATATATATATATATATATATATATATATATATCCCTCTATGATTGGTTGCCTACTATTTGAACTTCATCAAACGTGGTGTGGTACTCTTGGAGCACAATGTGTCATGCAGCTGCAAATGTGGCCACAATGTCCAGGAATAGCTTCACTTGTGTTTGAGGCTCGGTCTGAGTGTGTGGGGAGCGGCCTTGAGCATGGCGGTGGTTGGGTTATGGATTCCTGAAATTTTAAAAGTAATAATGGGCAATAGGGGTTTAGCAGTAGCTCAGTGGTCTTGAGTGCATGCCTTGCAGGAAATGAAGAAATCTTTGCCTGGTCCTAGTACCCCCTGAGTTAATCCCAGAATCACTGGGATTAACTCCTACCCCCACCTCAGCACTGAGCCAAGAGTAGGTCCTGAGCTCTGGATGCAGGCCCCAAAACAAACTGTAGCACTGTAGCATTGTCATCCCGTTGCTCATCGATTTGCTCAAGCGGGCGCCAGTAACGCCTCCATTGCGAGACTTGTTGTTACTGTTTTTGGCATATCAAATACGCCACAGGTAGCTTGCCAGGCTCTGCGTGTGGGAGAGATATTCTCGTTAGCTTGCCAAGTTCTCCAAGAGGGGTGGAGGAATCAAACCCAAGTCAGCCGCGTGCAAGGCAAACACCCTACCCGCTGTGCTATCGCTCCAGCCCTCCCCAAAACAAACACAGGATAATAATTAAGTTTTAAATGATTTGTTTTTGTTGACTTTTGTTAGAATAGTGGTTAAGGAAAAAATGAGCTCCAACTTAGATTTTTCTTAACAAGAAGCTTTTAATGAAGTAAGATAGTTTTATTTGGGAAATAAAGGAGAGAGGGAGTGAGTGTGTGTGTGAGAGAGAAAGATAGAGAGAGAGAAGGCAAGAGAGAGGGAGAGAGAAGAGCCATAAAGTGAAGTTTAGAAGTAACTTTGGTGATATATGCTAAACCTTCCCCCCTCTAAAGCCAGCTGCAATCTCTGGCTTTGTGATTTATGTATGTGAATTCTTTTGTTTTTAAACGGTGGTCAGAGGATAAGAATTCAGAAATGATTTTCTACATGGAATGTGATCCTCCCTTACCAAAAGGATCTGCAAATGAGACATAAAACTTCCATTGGTTAATGGTACAAAAATAAATCTATTTGACATTTTGCTTAAAAGATGAATGAGTGCAAGCATGTCTTTTGGGCAGGTATAGCATAGATTTTTTTAACTTTTAATGGGCCTGAATAACTGAAGTTTAAAAATTTTCAGGATGATCTATGCCCTCCAAGGTTACTGAACTGAATAGCCTTGAGACACTTTTCAGAACGGATGAAAATAACTTCTAAAAACGAAAGACTTGAATTTCTTTCAGGCATCATTTTATTTAAGGGGGAAGATCGTCTGTTGCAGTGAACTGCCGCTGACATTGTCACAACTGTCCACACATTGTCAATAAACCCGGACTATGGCTATTGGGTAATTCCTCTTCGAAGCCACAAGTCTTGTGAAAAGAATTGTTTGTCTTTCTTGTGTTTTCTTCCACTTAGAACGTTTTTAAACTCTCAGCTTGATGCTGAGGTTTCTGTGCTGAGGCATAGAGGTTCTGTACTATTTTCATAAGGGTTAGGGAAGTGAAGATGGTAAATGACGGGAGGCGTTCTTTATGGAGTGTATTGAACTGCACCTGAATCTATTGTATTACCAGGGGACAGAGGACTGGGGCGGGTAGGAATGAGTCCAGCATGACAACTGAGCATCTCCGCCTCCCCAGCTCATCCCTTCCAACCGGTCTGCTGCAGAGAAGCCGGTACCAGCCTAGGTGAAAGACAGCAAGAGTCAGACAGGTGAGGGAAGCAGACACAGAGAAGCGGCGCTCAGCCCTCGGCCTCAGAGAAGGGTCTGAGCACACACACAGAAGATGCAGAATTAGGGCAAAGGGAAATAAGATCGGCTCGGAAAACACAACTCTGGGGAGACATGTTTGACCCCAAGCCAAATCGCCCCTAAAAGCAGGTGGCGATTGGACACGCAAAATGAGAACTGTTCGTATGACTGGACCCCAGAAAAGGGTTAATCTAAGCAGTCAAATTCCTGAAGAATACATTACTGGCCCTGTCCCAAGCTGGTGTGAGTAGGAATTTCAAGGCCTGGTTGGGCTGTTACAGCTCAGACAAAACAGGATCTCAGACTTCAGCATCTTGGGCCGTGTTCCCTAGATTCGCTCTGAAGGACTGAAATTGGTGTTTTGTTAATCATGTTAATCATATGAGGCTAACACAGAATGTAAAAATGGAGGATTGTGTTCTTTGGTTTGTTCTTCTTATTAAAGTGTAATTGACATATTTTTTTTTAAAAAAAAGGTTTACTCTCCATGTCTGGTTCTGTGTTTTGACACAGTCCTCTGAGCGGAACTTTCTCTCACTCCCAGGCGCTGGCTTCTCTTCCCCACACTTTAACCCTTTCCAGAAGGCTAACTGAATGGACTCATTCAGTACGTGGATAATCTCCGAGGACGGCCAGGGGAGGCCCCTGATTGCTCTCCCCCTCCCTCCCCCGCCACCTGGGTTGGGTGGTCTCCGGCCGCTCGCCCAGCCTGAACGGCCAGGGCCATGGGGCAGATGGAGGTTGATCAGTTGCCGTATATTCCATTCTCCCCACGCGCCTGTTCCAGTCTCTCTGAGCTCCCCATTCCAGCCTCATTCTGCCTCTCACTCCCATCTCCTCCAGTCTCTCCCTTTCATCTCTCTGTGCTCCATCTTGCTCCCTGTCTGTTTCCCAACAACTCCCTCTCTCCACCCTCACTCAGGGCCGATGCTACTTCCAGTCTGGTTGCAAAATCAACATAAGAAAGACCTTCCTGGGGCTGAAGCGATAGCACAGCAGGTAGGGCGTTTGCCTTGCACTTGGCAGACCTGGGTTCGGCAGACCCGGGTTCAATTCCCAGCATCCCATATGGTCCCCTGAGCACCGCCAGGGGTTATTCCTGAGTGCAGAGCCAGGAGTAACCCCTGTGCATTGCCGGATGTGATGTGACTCAAAAAGAAAAAAAAAAGAAAAGAAAAGAAAGACCTTCTTAACTCCCCATCAGGCTCAAGGTCAGAAACATCCAGGGTTAGATTCCCAGCATCCCATATGGTCCCCTGAGCAATGCCAGGGGTTATTCCTGAGTGCAGAGCCAGGAATAACCCGTGCATGGCCTGGTGTGATGTGACAAGAAAAGAAAAGAAAAGAAAAGAAAAGAAAAGAAAAGAAAAGAAAAGAAAAGAAAAGAAAAGAAAAGAAAAGAAAAGAAAAGAAAAGAAAAGAAAAGAAAAGAAAAGAAAAGAAAAGAAAAGAAAAGAAAAGAAAAGAAAAGAAAAGAAAAGAAAAGAAAAGAAAAGAAAAGAAAAAAGAAAAGAAAAGAGACCTTCTTAACTGCCCATCAGGCTCAAGGGCAGAAACATCCAGGGGTGTTCCTCTTCTCCTAAGTTCAATAACTTGATTAACATCTTAATTAACATCTTAATATTAGTTATTTTTGTACGGACACAGTAAGAGATACATCGAGACTTGTAGGGCAGCTCTCCTGGGAACATCTTGCCACAGACTCAGACTACAGCGATCAGGCCAGATTAATCATTCCCAACCCTAGCAGGGTCCGAATCTAGTTATTACTTTTCAGATCATGATAGAATCTTTCCATGACCATGCTCTTAACTTATAGTTAAGCATTATGGCACTGTGGCCAGGCCCATCTTGATGCCAGGGTAGCACATAGCTCACCACTTGTCCTGGGTCCATCCAGTCCCTCGTTGGGGCACTGCTTTTGAAGGTTCTAGGAAGTTAGGGCAACTGAGGCTTAAGTTGAGAGAACAGATGCCCAGGAGGTAAATATCACTGAGAGTCAATTAACTCCCAGTTAACAAAGCATAGCATTAACTGTCTTCTTGTGACCATACAAAAAGGACATTGCTCTGAATTAATTATGCAGAAAACTTAAGGAGAAGAGAAAAATAATATTTACAAGTCAACAAAGGACAAGGAAAGAAGTTACAAATAAACACAAAGGAATTGGAGCACTGTGATGGGAGTAACCCAATAAACCTAAGCTCCCTGTGGCAAGGCGGAAAGGATAAACCTGTGTTATCTTACAAGTATGGAGTCTTTTTTTTTTATCTTTTTGGGTCACACCCTGTGTTACACAGGGTTTACTCCTGGCTTTCCACTCAGGAATTACTCCTGGTGGTGCTGGCAATTGAACCCGGGTCAGCCGTGTGCAAGGCAAACACCCTACCTGCTGTGCTATTGCTCCAGCCCTAGTACGTAGTCTTTCGACTCTGAAGTTTTGTACGTCACAAAGGAACTTTTTCAATTCCTTTCTTTGACTCTCACACTGTATATTGCTGTTCAGTGTTATGTGATGTGCAGTGGACGTGCCTCAGTTTCTTCTTCCTTTTATTCTTTTGAGGCCGAATGGGTTTTATCTTGTTTCGAGAGACGGCAAGTAACCCTGACATAAACATTTGCACAGAGATATTTGTGTGGATATACAATTTCTGGTTTCTTTCAAGCAAGTGATTGCTGGCTTTGATGGTGGGCATTAGGCAGTTAACTTTAGAGAAACCATCAGCCTGTTTTCAGAAGAGACTGTCCTTGCTTGCATTTCTACCAGCAGTGCAGGTTGCTCTGCATTTTTGCTAGTCCATGGCATTGTATTGTTATTTTTGTGTAACTAATCATTCTCAAAACACTGTGAGATTTTGTTTGTTTTTGTTTGAGGGAGAGCAACACAGCCACCAGCTCAGTGCTTGGGCAATCACTCCAGGTAGTTCCAGGATGGAACGCAGGCCTCCGGTATAGCAGCTTGCACTCCAGACCTTTGAACTCTCTCCTCAGCCCTCATATTGGACTTGAGTTTGTACTTCCTGGATGAGTATACCTTTTAGTTAACAGCAAATGTGTATACCTTTTCTGATAAATCATCCCAAATCTTTTGTTAGAGATACATATTCTTCGTTAGATGAAGTGTTTTTCAAATATTTTACCCCCACCTGTATCTTGTATTTTCATTATTTTATATCCTATATAGAGCAATGATTTTTAACTTCAGATGGGTATTCTACTTATCTGTTTTGTAGATTGTACTTTGTTCGACCAACCCCCCGGCCTCCCACCAGAATCATTTATGGCAAAATATGATTGCCTTATCCTATGCTATCTCCTAGAATTTTTATAGTTTCAGCTTCATGGTCTAGGTCTGTAATTCACTTTAGGTTAGCTCTTGTTATAATGTGGGTGGTATCAGTTGGTCTTTTATTTTAAATGGATAACCAGTTGCTCCAGCACCAAATAGAGGAGTTAGGATGGGAGATAGGAGGCGAGAGGAAACACCAACTTTATTTTTCTTTCTCTTGTTTTGTTTTTTGGGTCACACCCAGCTTTGCACAGGGATTACTCCTGGCTCATTCACTCAGGAATTACTCCTGGCGGTGCTCAGGGAACCATATGGGATGCTCAGTATCGAACTCGGGTCAGCCACGTGCAAGGCAAATGCCCTACCCCCTGTGCTATTGCTCCAGCCCTGGAAACAGAAACTTTTCAAAGGAGAGGGAGAGAGGGGTAAAGTAGAGTGAGAATCTTCATTCTAAAGGTTTCATTTTAGTGCCACTGGGGGAAAAAGTGAGAGGAATAGAGCATTTTGATGGAGGCCACATTTGGTATTTTATTAAAGAAACATGTTTATTTGAAGAAAGGAAAAATAACAAACAGCAATTCTGTATGAACACTACATATGAATAAAGATGTTATACAAGGTCAAACATATCTGACTATGCATCAAATTTGAACAGACCAATCTGCCCCGTTAAAAGAAATAAAATATCAAATGGGTTAACATATACTTGAAAAGGTGAAGAGAGATTGCAGCTAAAGGAAGTGTGCAGAATAGGTCAGGCAAATACAATCGAAAAGAATAAAGAAGGAATTTAAAGTTAAAGCACCAAAGAGGTGGCAGGGAGATTGGAGAACCACTACTTCCATCTCTGATGCCAGAGATCCTCAGATCAGAGCTGGGGATACTCTCAGATGGGTTTGGTCCAAAAACAAACCATAAAAGCACCAAAGAGACAAAGAAGTAAATTATGTAATTATAAGAGGCTCGAGCATAATTGACATAAACCTATGCGCAGAAGCAAGGTGGAAATACATCAGTAGAGAAAGTTAGATTTGGGCTACTGATCTTTAATGAGAAATCATGGAGTCGGGATTCTCAGGAAACTCTCTGAAAAAGACTGATTCAACTATCAGATCCTATTTGCCACCTAACTTTGTTCACTTTTCTGTTTGGAATGCTAGATATGATAGATGAATGTACAATAGTCATATTATAGCTAGGAAGCAACTTTGAAGATGGGAGTTATTCAAAATTGCAAAGCAGGAAGATAAAAGGAACGCATAAGAGAACCATGTATCAATCCAGGGCTTCTATTTTGTGTGTGTGTGTGTGTGTGTGTGTGAGAGAGAGAGAGAGAGAGAGAGAGAGAGAGAGAGAGAGAGAGAGAGAAGAGATAGCATGCGTGAACTTTACTCTTTGAATATGTGAGAGAAAAGAAACCTTTCTCATATAAGAGCTGTCATTCTGTCATTTTGGTTTTTTTTCTACCTCTCAAACTCAGTTCCTATCTAATGCATAGCGGTCAGGAATAGTAAAATCAATAAATATGAGTTCATAGTTACATGTGGCTTGATAAGCAAACTATTTTGTGGGAACAAAAGGGTAAAGGGAAATTTATACCTATTAATCATGAGTTGATCCAAACAGAAAATTAAAGTAGAATTGTAAAAGCAGTTCCCTTACAATATATCATTACTGATCCAATTTAATTTTGCAAGTGGAATTGTTTTAGGACTCATCTCCAATGTCGTTAGGGTCCTTAATAAGCAACATACAGTTGTCTCTTATCTACTTAGAGATTAAACACAATTTAGAATATATTTTGTTTTGGTTTGGTTTGGTGTGGAGGCAACATCCGGTAATGCTCAGGGGATGCTCCTGGCTCTGTGCTCAGAAATTCTTCCTGGTTGCAGTATCTAGGGAACTATGTGGGCTGAGGGGTCAAATCTAGCCCTCCTGCATACAAAGCATGCACTCCAGCCTTTTGTGCTATCGGTCCAGCTCTTGTAGATAATATCTTAGATCAAAGAAAGAGTGGAACTAAAACTCTTTAGAAATCATTAAGAGGAATGCATATCAAAATGTTTACCATAAGAGGAAAATTCATAACCATAAATGTCTTCATTTATGATTAAGAATGATCAAATAAGAAGATAAGTGCTAATCTAGAAAATACCAGAAAATAATGATGAAAGAAACCACAAGAAACTAGACAAAAGCAATTAAGAAAAATAAAAGAGGAAATCAGCAAATTAGGAAACAAAAATAGTACATCATATAGATAAAACTGTAAACGCTTTTTCTTCAAAAGTGTTTTCAAGTCAGATAAACCCTGTACAAGAATTTTATAGGAAAACAGTAGAGAAAATAAACATTTTCAAAATTAAGAAGCAGAAAGTAGCCACTCACCCATACCATATTGTGCTAGAACCGAAAGTCAGTAATGCATGCTTGTGTTTGGCAGTCTAGCTGAAGACAGAGAGCTTGTTGGTTTCTTTTTTTTACTCTTTCCACAATGACCAAAATTGATCAAAGTGGATGAGGGAAAACTGGACAGGATTAATTTTGTAAAAGAGACTAAAAACATTATATAAAATGGACCATGTCTAAACTCACAGGAGAATGTTGGCTAAACTTATCAGAAACATCCTCATAAAACATATCCCAGGGAATAAAGCAAATGAGCTGTGACGTTCCTGCTGGCCAATCTCATTAGCAGAGGGATTTAGAATCAGAAGACTGTGACTGGGCGGGAGTAAGGGAATGTGATCAGATAAAATGTGGAATTGAACTGAGACCCCCTCCCCTCCCCGATACACATACATCAAACTGAGGCATTAGAGCCAAAAGTGAACTAGAAAGAGTTCATCGTATAGGGAAGAGGGAGAACAAGATTTGTCTGATGTAGTCAGAGTCTAGGGAGATACACATACCTACCTATGAACCTCTGCCTGTCCTTGGTGCAACTGCCCCAGAAGTAGCTATTCTCCTGGATATTTTGTCTATGTTTCAACAAATATGTGCTTATTTGTGCTTTAGAAAAATTAAATACTGAAGACACCAGAGTTTTGCATTTTTCACTCAATATCCTGTTATTGAGTATCAATATCCAAACCTGCTTGGATCAGGACTGGGCCTCTTGCACCCAGATTTCCTATTTTCCAGTAGCTAATCCCACCAACAGCCAATATAACCAAACTCTCAGAAGCAACATCTTATAGCCTACTTCTCCCTCTGGGAGAACCTGGCAAGCTACTGAGAGTTTCCTGCCCACATGGGAGAACCTCACAAACTCTCCATGGTGTATTCATATGCCAAAACCAGTAACAAAGCTGAGTCTCATTCCCCTGACCCTGAAAGAGCCTCCAATGTGGCATCATTGGGAAGGACAAGTAATGAGAGGCTGCTAAAATCTCTGGGCTAGGACGAATGGAGACGTTACTGAGACTGCTCGAGAAATTCCATGATCAACGGGATGATGGTGATGATGATCCTGTTATAGGATTCCTTCATATTGCTGCCTGGAGTTCAAGCCTACTCATTTTCTGTGAGTATCATAGTTCACTCTCTGAAGTCACTATCATTTGTTTATATTCACATGTTGTTCCATGTTGAAGTTTTCTCCCAGTTTTTAGTCTTTACCATTATACCTGTGTCGGTCTTAGCACGCAAAAGATATGTAAGAACACTTATTCATGTATAGCTAGGCTACGTACCTAGGAGTAATATTGCTGTCTCACAGAATAAGTGAATGAAAACCTTTACAAAGTAGTGCCAAATTGTTTAACAAAGTTTGCATAACTCTTTTCACTCCCACCAGCTGTTTACATCCCCAGACATTTGGATCCTGACAAACATTTGGTGCTATCAGACTTCCTGTAATTTATATTTCTCTGAACATTCATGATGTTAAACATCTTTGGACATGGTTATGTGCTATTGATTTAGCCTCTTTAAAATGTCTGTGCTTTTGCGCTGTTTTCTATGCAGTTTTTTTTCTTTTCAAATAGATTCCTAGTTTGTCAAGCATAGTTGTTGCAAATATCATTTTCAGTCTATTATTTGTAATTTTACTTCATTTTTTGATAAACACAAGTATATTTTTGATCAACACAAGTAACATTTTGATAAGTACAAGTAAATTCCATGAAATTTATTTTCATCAGTATTTTTCGTCACATGGAGCGATAGCATAGCGGGTAGGGTGTTTGCCTTGCATGCAGCCGACCCGGGTTCTATTCTTTTGTCACTCTCGGAGAGCCTGGCAAGCTAAGGAGAGTATCCCACCCACACGGCAGAGCCTGGCAAGCTCCCTGTGGCGTATTTGATATGCCAAAAACAGTAACAACAAGTCTCACTTGGAGACGTTACTGGTGCCCACTCAAGTAAATCAATGAGCAATGGGATGACAATAATACAGTGATACAGGGTTTTTGCCATTGGTTTACATGTGTTAAGAAATATTTTCATAGGGCCGGAGCGATAGTTCAGTGGTGAGGTCACTTGACTTGCATGTGGCCTATCTGGGTTTGATCCCCGGCATCCCATAAGCTCTCCAGAGCACTGTGAGGAATAATCGCCCTCTGCAGAGCCAGGAGTAATTCCTGAGCACCCCCAAGCGTGCCCCTCCCAAAGAAATATTTTCATTACTCTGAATCATAAAGATATACCCCTATTCTGTTATCCAAAGTTTTGTAAGTTTTGTATTTTCTTACTGAAGTTTGATTCTACCTGCAACTGTTTTGAGAACATTATATGGAAGAAGTTCCAACTGTGCCAGAATCATTTGCTGAATAACCTATCCTGTGTATGTAATCCTGCTCCTGACATATATCAGTTCCATATATGTGTGGGGATGTTTCTCCACACCCTGCTCTTTCATTTTTCAGGAATTTTTATGCTTTTTGGGTCACACCTGGCAATGCACAGGGGTTACTCCTGGCTCTGCACTCAGGAATTACACCTGGCAGTGTTCAGGGGACCATATGGTATACTGGGAACCGAACCCAGGTCAGCCGAGTGTTAGGCAAATGCCCTACCCACTGTGCTATCTCTCCAGCCCATCATTTTTCAGTTTTTTTAATCCCTGCAGCACTATACCATTAACGTTATTTTATAATAACTCTTGATATCTGATACAGCCACGGTAAACTTTGGATGTTCTTAAGCATATAATTTTTAGAATATTAAAAACTGTTATGGTGGCAGTTGGAATGGCATTTAATTGAGGAACACTTGACCATGAACAGTCTCCCTTTCTATTTGTAATATTTTCTTTTGAATCATAATGCTTTCAAGGCAATGAGAGTGGAGCATTAGAGAAAATGTCTGATGCTTCTAGGCAGAGCGACTCTATGATGGCACAGGTCACATACCTGCAAAAGGGGTCATATTTCACCACAAAGACTGCCAATATTGCTCATATTAATTCTCTCCAAGAGATACAATAAAAAACTTGATAGAACTTGAAATAGAGCTGGAAGTATAATATTTAATGTTTCCAAGGTAACCAGAGGGAGAACTGAAAATAAGATCAACAATGAGTAAGATTTAAGAGAGCCAGAGAGGTCCTATAAATTAAGTGTTTCTTTCCGATCAGGGCTATCACAACCTATGTAGATAGTATCATGCTAAGTGAAATGAGTCAGAAAGAGAGGGACAGACATAGAGGGACTGCACTCATTTGTGAAGTGTAGGGTAGCATCACATGAGGCTGACACCCAAGGACAGTAGACACAAGGGCCAGAGGGATTTCTCCATAGCTGGAAGACTGCTTCATGAGCGGAGGGGAGAAGGCAGATGGAATAGAGAAGGGATCACTAAGAAAATGATGGCTGGAGGAACCACGTGTTATGGGAGATGCATGCTGAAAGTAGATAATGGACCAAACATAATGACTTCTCAGTGTCTGTGTTGCAAGCCATAATGCCCAAAAGTAGAGAGAGAGTATGAGGAATATTGTCTGCCATGGAGGCAAGAGGCGGGTGGGAAAGGGGGGGTATACCCTCGATATTGGTGGTGGGGAATGTGCCCTGGTGGAGGGATGGGTGTTTGATCATTGTGAGATTGTAACCCAATCATGAAAGCTTGTAACTATCTCACAGTGATTCAATAAAATTTTAAAAATTAAAAAAAAAGAAATCAAGAAATTGTTTTCTAAGCCTCTCTGTCACCCATACATCCCGAGTACTCGAAAGGGGATTGGTAAGACTGTGTTGCTTTTGAGGAATAGTTGGGGTTTAGAGAAGGGGAGGTCGAAGAAGTCTGTGGCCTTCGGTCTTCAGATTTTCTGTACCTTGTAGTTTACTACCACTTACATTCATTAGTTTGATAAAATAGAAACAAAGGCATGGGAAGCTGCTTTTTGTATGTGTTGTGATAAGCTAATGTGCATGAATTACCATAATTCACTCTTAGCTGATTGTGGACAGAGTAAATCTGATTGCTTTTTGAATATGAAAATACAAAGTTTATAATGATTAATTAGACCCAGATGTTTTCTTATTCTCATGAATTGAATATTTATAACAATGATATTTCCTTATATTTTGTTCTTGGAGATGGCTTCCACTTGAATAGATGTTTACTGAATAGAAGGGGATTTTCTTTCATTAAGCAGATGACATTTCTAACTTTTGTGTTATGTGTTCTATATTAAGTGTGGCTTTCTTGTCAGACAGGACGCACTGTGATATTTTTCAGGCGCATTATCTCTCTCCAGGGGGAATTTTTAAACCCGTCATGAATTGCAGGTCTGGGAGACTATAACTTTTCATTTAGGACCACAGTGTCATATGCTGCGGCCTCTACTGATTAACTGCTACACCTCTGGAAAGTGACTTGGGAAACGCTCGGCCTTTTCAGTCTCCTTTCTAAAATGCAAACAATGATGGGACTCACCACACCGGATTTGGTGACAAGAAGTAAGAGATTCTATAGAAAGTTACTTACGCAGCATCTGACACCCAACCATTTTCAGTGGGGCAGGAGGATGGGCTTAACGATAACTTGGTGTCTAAGAAAAGACAAATTAATAATTTCACACATTTTTTTTTTGCTTTTTGGGTCACACCCGGCGATGCACAGGGGTTACTCCTGGCTTTACACTCAGGAATTACTCCCAGCGGTGCTCAGGGGACCATATGGGATGCTGGGAATCGAACCCTGGTCGGCCGCATGCAAGGCAAATGCCCTACCCGCTGTGCTATTGCTCCAGCCCCTAATTTCACACATTTTAAGCTTTTTGAATGTCAATTTCAAAGAATAACCATTGCAACAGTGGTTGAATTTATCTATTTATTTAGGTTTGGGGAGACATCCAGTGGTGCTGGGACTATTCCTAATTCTGTGATTTAGGATTAAACCCAGGCCTCCTGCATGTGAAGCAGTGCTGCAACCCTTAGAGATAAATTGCTGGCCCATATCTGTTTTTGAAGTCTTCGGAATATCCCAGCTGACTTTAAATTCCCTTGGTAAATAATAGATAAACAAAACCAAAAATTTGCATCAAGTGTTCTGATGGTTCTAAATCTGTTTAAACTCTCCTTGGATATATTTAGTAATAAGTGGTTTATTTGATTCTTCATTCTGGAAAGAGTATGACTTTAAGCTAAAAAATAATTTGATTTCTGAAAACTTTACTTCTGGGATGCTATAATTGGAAAATACATACCTCTAAGTTACTATTTATTTATATCAAACTTAGAAAACATCCATTTGGGAGTCTGGCTTAATATTATTATAATTGTGCAAAACACCTTTCAACTAGTATTTTTGTAACACTGTAGCACTATTGTCCCGTTGTTCATCAATTTGCTTGAGTGGGCATCAGTAACGTCTTCATTGTGAGACTTGTTGTTACTGTTTTTGGCATATCGAATATGCCATGGGTAGCATGCCAGGCTCTGCCGTGAGGGCGGGATACTCTCGGTAGCTTGCTGGGCTCTCTGAGAGGGACGGAGGAATAGAATCAGGGTCTGCTGAATGCAAGGTAAATGCCCTACCCGCTGTGCTGTTGCTCCAGTCCATATTTTCTACCTGAAATATTTTTATTGCTGTTGTTACTCTTACTGTTTTTGGCAAATATTTTTTATAATTAAGAAAAATTTTTAGGGGCTGGGGCAATAGCATAGCAGGTAGGGTGTTTGCCTTGCACGCGGGCAACCCGTGTTTGATTCCCAGCATCCCATATGGTCCCATTAACACCAGCGAGGAGTAATTCCTGAGTGCAGAGCCAGGAATAACCCCTGTGCATTGCTAGGTGTGACCCAAAAAGCAAAAAAGAAAAAAAAAAGAAATATTTTTGCAATTAAGAAATAATGCAACAATGACAAAAAGGCAATAATGCAAGTCCCACTTTTTCTCTTTCCTTACTTTCCCTTGCCTTTTCTCCCTAGGGCATTTGCCTTGCATGCGGCCAACCCGGGTTCGATTCCTCTGTTCCTCTCGGAGAGCCCGGCAAGCTACTGAGAGTATCCCGCCCACATGGCAGAGCCCAGCAAGCTACCCAGGGCATATTCGATATGCCAAAAACAGTAACAACAAGTCTCACAATGGAGACATTACTGGTGCCCACTCGAGCAAATTGATGAACAACGGGATGACAGTGCTACAGTGCTACTCCTTCTATAGATAAAAATAGATATGTTGAATTTTCAAAAGAAAATATCCAAAGTAAACCTTACACTAATGTGAGTCCCTCACACACCAAGAGTGTTTGAAAACATTCCCCATATTTTAATTGTGAAAAATATTCCCTGACGACTGCAGAGATAGTATCTTTGCATAGTAAATTATATAAAAACGATGCATAAGCATGGTAAAATAATATTTGGGCAGCTTAAGATATTCCAAACGATTTGTGAAAATGATCAGATGAGAATTATAAATGGCTTTTTGTTGGTGGGGGAGAGGGTGCACACCTGGCAGTCCTCAAGGACAATTTTGAACCCTGTGCTCATAGGTGATGCCTAGTAATATTGCCGGGGGGGAGGTCATAAGTGTCAAGGGTTCCAAGCAGGCCTGGCCAATACAAGGCAAACTCTTTTTTTGAATTTATTTTATTCTTTAATTAGTGAATCACCATGAGGGTACAGATACAGATTCACACATTTTCGAGCTTGTTTTTCCCTCATACAGTGCTCGCAAACACATCCCTCCACCAGTGCTCATTCTCCACCACCAATAAACCCAGTATCCCTCCCACCCTCCAATCCCATCTCCCCCCCACCCCACCCTGCCTCTGTGGCAGGGTATTCCCTTTTGTTCTCTCTCTCCAATTGGGTGTTGTGGTTTGCAATAGGGGTATTGAGTGGCCATTGTGTTCAGTCTCTAGTCTACTTGCAGCACGAATCTCCCTTCCCAGGCGGGATTTCCAACCACAATTTACTTGGTGTTCCCTTCTCTATCTGAGCTGACAAGGCAAACTCTGTACCCATCCACTGTACTATCTCTCCAGCACGATAAACGTTTTAATTTATTTTTTATTTTCTAATTTATTTTTTTAAAATTATTTATTTATTTATTTAAATTTTATTTTATTTTATTAGTGAATCACCATGAGACAAAGTTACAGACTTACAGGTTTTCATGCTTACGTTTCAGTCATACAATGATCGAGTGCCCATCCCTCCACCAGTGCCCATTTTCCATCTCCAATGGTCCCAGCATCCCTCCCACCACCCCTACCCTGTCCCCTTCACCCCACCCTGCCTCTGTGGCAGGGCATTTCCATTTGCTCGCTCTCTCTCTTTGGGTGTTGTGGTTTGCTACAGAGGTATTACGTAGGCATCTTTTTCGGTCTATATTCTATTTTCAGCCTGTATCTCCCATCCCTAGTGGTACCTCAAAAGATACCACGACCAGAATACAAAGACAGTCTACAGAATGGGAAAGGATATTCACCCAACACCCATTGGATAAGGGGTTGATATCAAGGATTTACAAGGCACTGGTTAAACTTCACAAGAAGAAAACATCCAACCCCATCAGAAAATGGGGCGATGAAATGAATAGAAACTTTCTCAAGGAAGAAATCCAAATGGCTAAAAGACACATGATAAACTTTTTTAAACAAACAAGTTTTTTAGTTGCACCATATATCTTACAGTTCATACTTAGGCAGTATGTTACTTCTAAAAACAATACTGCCTTTTTCAAAGATATCACTAGTGCCGAATTATATACACAAAATTACCTCTTGACAGACAACTAGGAGCTCTCTCTATTTGCCTAAAGATTCTGCTGAGGTTCCCGTCCATTCTGGAGGCAAGATCATTTATAGGTGTTAGTTGAAATATTTCGAGTGTCTCAGGAATGCTTGCTGCTCTTGCATCTACCCTTAGGAAACTGACAGCATATTCTGGTGATTACTGTCTCATTTGTTTATCCTCTTCCGAAATGCCAATGCACTGAATTATTGAATTAGTCAGAACTCGTTTGGTTTGAAGTGGCAGAAAGTTGTCTCAAATGAATTTAAGCAAGAAAAAAATATGGGGGTGACATTGTTTGGCTTACATAACCTTGAACCTCCAAAGATAGAGGTAATTGAAACAATATTCAGGCAATAAAATTTCAATTGTTTCTCTCTTTCTACGCTTTGGCTTTTTGTTTTTTTTCCTTAAGCAGGCCTCTTACCTTTGGCTGTAAAAACAGTTTAACTTTTAGCATCTGTATCGCAAACCATAATATCTAAAATGAGAAAGAGAAAGAGAAAGAGAAAGAGAGAGAGAAGGCAGGTGCTTGTCATAAAGGCAGACTGGGGTGGGGGGTGACTTGAAGTGGTGGGAAAGAAACTGGGGACACTGATGCTGGAAAATTACACTGGTTAAGGGATGGGTGTTGGAAACATTGTATGACTGAAATGCAGTCATGAACAATTTTGTGATGCTTTTATCTCCCGGTGCTTCAATTAAAAAATAAATTTAAAAAACAGCCACATGCTGAAAGTAGACAAAGGACCAAACATGATGGTCTCTCAATACCTAGATTGCAAACCATAATGCCCAAAAGGAGAGAGTGTAAGAGGGGAATTGTCTGCTATAAGGCAGAGGGTGGGGTGGGATGGGGGTAGGGAGAGGGATACTGGGGAAATTGGTGATGGGAAATGTACACTGGTGGGAAGGACGATCATTGTATGACTGATAATCATGAGAGCTTTGTAAATGTATCTCAAAGTGATTCAATAAAAAAAGCAAAACAAACAAACAAACAAACAAATAGCTCCTGGTGGCTCTAAACTCATATTGTCCACAGTGCTTCCAGGATCAGAAAAGGGCCTTTCATGACTGATGTCTGTATTAGTCCCTGCAAAAGAGCCAGGACTGGCTCAATTTCTAAACTGTGTTTTCTCAACACCCAACATGCTTAGGTGTTTGAGGAAACTTAATAAATCTGAGGCAAATGCACTCTTTTGTGTAAGGGGCAGGAGAGTTGTGTGGTGAAAGATAATTTCCTTAGTGAGGCACTGGGGGATTGTAAAATGAAAAGATGTAGATTAGTTAAAAACAAATAGCAGACCAAGAAACAAAAACAAATAAGTGAAAGCCTGTAGGATCTTCTCTTTGACATCAATGTTCTGAAAGTTTTCAATGAGATGACTAAGTGTGGTTTAATCTCCATCCATGGTATTGATCACGGTATGGCTCCTTTCAAGTTGGAAAAAAATCATGTCTTAAGATCTGGAAAATTTTTCTCACATTTTTACAATAATAATAATGCACTGTAGCACTGTCGTCTCACTGTTCATCAATTTGCTCGAGGAGGCACCAGTAAAGTCTTCATTGTGAGACTTATTACTGTTTTCGGCATATCAAATACGCCAAGGGTAGCTTGCCAGGCTCTGCCGTGTGGGCAGGATACTCACAGTAGCTTGCTGGGCTCTCCAAGTGGGACAGAGAAATTGAACACGGGTCGGCGGGCTGTGTGCAAGGCAAATGCCCTACCCGCTGTGCTATGGCTCCATCTCACAATAATAATAATAATAATAATAATAATAATTATTATTATTATTATGAATAATAATAACAAATAGTTATTATTATTCCTTCTTGCTTCTTCTGCTGATGCTGTTGTTGTTGTTGTTGTTGTTCTTCTTCTTCTTCTTCTTCTTCTTCTTCTTCTTCTTCTTCTTCTTCTTCTTCTTCTTCTTCTTCTTCCTCTTCTTCTTCTTCTCCTTCTTCCTCTTCTTCTTCTTTTTCTTCCTCTTCCTCTTCCCTCCTACTCTTTCTCCTCCACACGTGGTGCTATTCTTGGATTACTCCCGACTCTGTGCTCAGAGGTTATTCTTAGTGGTGCGTGGGGAATCATATGCTGTTGTGGATATGTAGCTGGAGTTGGCCATATGAAAGACAATGTCTAAACCCCAGTAAATCTCTCCAGCTCCTTTATTTAATTAAAAAATGCTCTGTTCCCAGGACCGGAGCTATAATATAGCAGGTAGGGCGTTTGCCTTGCATGCGGCTGACCTGAGTTCAATCCCCGGCATCCCATCTGGTCCCCTGAGCACCGCCAGGAGTAACTCCTGAGTGTAGAGCCAGGAGTAATCCCTGAGCATCGCTGGGTGTGACCCACAAAAAGCAAAACTAATTTTTTTTCTGTTCCTGAGGTAGATATTTGATAATTACATTAGACATTTTGTTGTACAAAGTAATATAAAATACATTATTTTGTTTCTGCTAAGAGGGCCAGCTTGGTAGGGGATGGTTAGAAAAATGGGGACCATGGTGGAGGGAAGCTCACTCTGGTGGTAGGATTGATGTTGGAAGCTTGAAATTCCTGTAAGCACTGTGTTATGAACAACTTCATAAACCCTAGTGTTGAAAGTAAAATAATTTAGAGAGATCAAAAATTCATAGAGGTCATATCAAGTGTCGATGAGGGCCACACCAAGGGATGCCGAGGGGTGGCCTGAAGTTCCTGGGATCAGACTGTGTGCCTGGCACCTGCTAATTATGTGCTGTACCCCTTGAGACATCTCCTCAGACAAAGCACTTATTCATCAAATCTACTCACCATATTGTGGGAAAGCTCAAACCAGGCTGACGGCCCTAGTTTGGACTGAGTGGACAGTCAACATGAGCCAGTGGACGTTTGAATGAGCCTTTAGATGATTTTTATCTCTTAGCCTGGAGACAGAGCACAGACCTTCTCAGGCAGCGCCCCCACCCCCACTCCCCTGGTTTCTGTTCCATAGAAGCCCTGAGAGAGAGCTAACATTATTGCTGTTTAAACCTACTTATCTCTGTTTATCCTTATTAATCTATTTATATTCATCATTGGCTTATCTTTATTTTCTCTTAGTGTTTTTCATCTTTTTTTGACTGTCCAGGAGATTTTCTCTGTCTTGAGTCTAATTCTTCTGTGGAATTACAACTTGTCCATGGATCTGTTTTACCATAATGTAATTTCATTCCCAGGATCTCTTTTTAGTAACTTTTGTGTGTTACTAAAAAGAGTTTTTGGGGGGCCACACTTGGTGGTGCAGAGCCAGGTGCCCCCTGGCTCTGTGCTTGTGGCTCTGGGTGCTTAGCGGACCATGTGGTGCTTGGATTCAAACCTGCCCCCCTATGCTTTGCATTGAGCTATCTCTCCAGCCTCTCCCTTTTGTTCTGTAAATCTTCTTTGTTTAGCACCAGGGGGTTGCCCCATAGCTGGAAGACTGCTTCATGAGTGGAGGGGAGAAGGCAGATGGAATAGAGAAGGGATCACTAAGAAAATGATGGCTGGAGGAACCAGTTGGGATGGGAGATGCATGCCGAAAGTAGATAATGGACCAAACATGATGACCTCTCAGTGTCTGTGTTGCAAGCTATAATGCCCAAAAGTAGAGAGAGAGTATGGGGAATAATGTCTGCCACAGAGGTGTGGGGGGAGGGTGGATAAGGGGGGTATACCCGGGATATCGATGGTGGGGAATGTGCCCTGGTGGAGGGATGGGTGTTTGATCATTGTGAGATTGTAACCCAAACATGAAAGCTTGTAACTATCTCAAGGTGATTCAATAAAATTTAAAAAAAAATCTTTGTTTATACGTATCATCCTATTTCATATATGTATCCTTTTCCCATTTCTGCAAGGACATTATATCCTCCATTTCTTCAAGGATATTATACGATTTTTAGAGCAAAAAAGTGAGCTATAATTTACGGGCTAAAAATGTACTCTGCTTTTCAGAATGATCTCTCTCAGATGTGGGACTTAAAAACACAGTGAGGCAGCGACGAAGAGCCAAAGGCAACTTAACGGGAGAACTGATTCACACAATGAAGTTGGGGTACGTGAGAGGGAGGGGAGGGAGACAAACATCCTGGGATTGGGGATGGTGTTGGAATTATGTCCACGAGAAGTAATTATTTATGATATTTTCAGCCAAAAATATTTTGAAAAGAAAATGTCCTCTTTCCAAGTAGAAAATTCAGTTAGTTTTTAGTATATTCACAGAGCTGTGTGGCCAGCATTATCATTTAATTCCAGAACATTTTCATTACTCCCCCAAAGAACTCCATAGCTATTAGTAGTTTCTCTCTCTTCCCCCAGCCACCTGGCAAGCACTAATCTGCTTTCTGTCTCTAAGAATGTGCTCATTCTGGACATTTCATGTCTTGGAATCTTATGCATGTGGACTTTCATATCTGGTTCCTTTCATTTAGCATATTTTCATCGTTTGTCCATGCTGTAGTATGTATTTTAGGATGTTTGACAAAATTACATGAACCGTGGTTTTCTCTTTTGTTTGTCTCTTTTTCATTTGCTTTGTGTTTCATTTGTTGTTGTTGTTGTTGTTGTTGCTGGGGATTGAACCCAGGGTTGCACACCTGCAAGGCAAATATGTTTATTTGCTGTGGATTCTCACTTTGATGTTGGAAGGTTTCCACAGATGTCTGATAATCCGCGGACAGCTGTTCACAGTAAGAGTAGGGGACAAGGCGAACCAGACAGAAGGTACAGGAGGTAACGCTCTTACCTTCCATGTGGCTGATCCCAATTTAACCTTCAGCACCACGTGTGGTCTCCCAAGTACTTCCAAGTGTCACTCCAAAGCAGAGCCCGGAGGAGCCCCTGAGCACTGCCAAACCAAAACTAAAAACAAAACTAAAAACAAGTGGGATATTAGAAATCAACTGGAACTTCTGGACGAGTCTTGTCACCATAGCGTTTCATTCGCTGCAGGGAGATAGGGCTGGCTGCACTATTTGTTAGGGTCGCCTTAACGATATACCACAAACGGGGTGATTCCACAACAGAGACACGATGTCCTTCAATTCTGGAGGCTAGATACCTAGTATCAGGCCAGCTGTATGGATAGTTTATTTATTTAGCCTTTTGCCTTTGGCTTGGAGATAGCCAGTTTCTTCCTATGTCATCACATGATCTCCCCTCTGAGTATGTCTGTGTCCTTATTCTCTCCTCTTGTCAGGGCATCATCAGTCATACTGGATTGGGTCCTGCCCTAATGAGCCATTTAAAAACTTAATCACATCTATAAATTGCAGTCATATTTGGGTCAAATGTATAAAAGATTTCAATGTATGAATTTATGGGGAAACCATTCAACGCAGAACAAGCGTGTGTTTGGGAGATGATAAGATGGCTTCCAAATCTCTGTCTAGAAAACATCCACTTGACCACACAGTTCTGAGTAGAGGAAGAGAGCTGGAGATGTCAGACAAATATCTGCCTGCTTTTATTTTGCTTTTCAATTGTTGGGGTGTTTGGACCATGCCTAGAGTTTCTCAGGGGATATTTCGGGCTTTGGGCAGTTCTCTGGGGACCAATATGTCACGCCAGGGTTCCAATGAGAGTTCTTCACAGGCAAGACAAGTCCATTCCCTCCTGTACTATCTCTCTGGCCCCTTGGTCTGCTTTTAACTCTGTCTTTCATCTCCCCACCGTGTCACATGTCTCCCTGACTCTGCATCTCTTTAACCCTTTGAGAAAAGAAACTTTCAGCTCTGAGCATCAGGAACGAATCTGAAGCCTTCCTTTCGTCCTGAGCAAACTTTTCAGTGTCCTCTGTTTTCATCATTCCTGAGGAATGTGCTTCCACTAAGGTTATCAGATCAGAAATGGGAGGATCTACTTTGTGAATTTTCTGTTTCTCGACTCGCTGTTCCCTACTACCATTTCAGAATTTGGCTCTCTCGATTCCACTGTCGTCATTCAAATGCATTCTGGCTTCAAAAATTGTTTTGCTGTTTTCACTTCTCCCATTATTTTTTCCTTGTCAGGTTGTACTTTTAAAAAATCTTTTTATTGTTGGTTTAGTGGAGTTTCAGAAAGAAATAAAAGCATCTGTGGGTGTTTAATCCATCATCTTTACTCAAAAGTCCCACACACTTATATTTTTAAATGAACTCATGTTATACAGATTGTTCTATAACCTGATTTTATCAACAAACAAATTTCAGTGAATATATATGTTGTTTCTGATAATAAATAAAAATAGGTACAAGTGGTTCTTCATTCCCTCTCACCTGCCCTTTTTTCTCTTCTTACTGCGATGGCTGGGGTGTCGCGTTGCGTGGCGGCTATGCTTGCCATTCACAATCATGCTCCTTGGGATTGCAAACTTCACTCGCACGCTTGTACACCAGCACCCCAGGAGTTGTGTTCATTCAGTTATGGTGTTCCTAAACATTCTGGTTGCACTGTGATGCTTGCACACATACTCACCGAGGTTGGACTCCTGATTTTTGTGCAATTTCCTCGATGTTCAGTTGAGGAGCTAGTCAGGGGTCCTCACAAATAACTGGCTATATACTGGATATGAGATCTACAAGTCTGCTCGGATTGGGACTGGGACTCCTCCACCCAGACCCCCCTTTTTCCAATAGCTAGGCAGTCACACCCACAAACTGCTCCCCTCCCCCGTGCCATGAAATCCATCAATGGCCAAGATCCAGAGATTATAAAACAAAACTCCCGGAAATGACCTCTTATTGTCTAGTTCTCCCTCTTGGAGAACCCGGCAAGCTACCAAGAGTATCCTGCCTGCACGGCAGAGCTTGGCAAGTGCCATGTGGGGTATTCGATATGCCAAAAACAGTAACAATGATGGGTCTCATTCTCCTCACCCTGAAAGAGCCTCCAGTGAAGCAGCCTTGGGAAGGACGAGTAAAGAGAGGCTGCTAAGATCTCAGGGCTAGGACGAATGGAGACGTTACTAGCGCCTGCTTTTTACTAGAAATTGATGAACAACAGAATGACAGTGATACAGTGATACTGGGTATCATATCCTCTGTGGTGGCACCAGAAATGCTAGACAGCAGAAGATGCTGGACCCACAGTGAATGTGGGTCATACTGGGGATATGACTCATGACCTCACGCTTGCAAGGCAGGTGCTTTTGGTCACTGAGGCACGCTTCGTCAGTGGTTCTTAAGTTTGGTTGATTATTGAATGTATTGGTCAGTGGGCTGGAGGGAGATTTAAAAATTACTGATGTCTGCATCTCATCTCAGTACAATGGAGATGAGGTATCGCAAAATTGGGGGGCTACAAATTCTTCCCAGCTTTTTCAAATCTGTAGCCAAGCTTAAGAGGGCATGTCTGGGGCTGGAGCGATAGCACAGTGGGTAGGCCAACCCGGGTTCGATTCCCAGCATCCCATATGGTCCCCTGAGCACCACCAGGAGTAATTCCTGAGTGCAGAGCCAGGAGTGACCCCTGTGCATCGCCGGGTGTGATCCAAAAAGCAAAAAAAAAAAAAGAGGGCATGTCTACCCTCTTGTTAATCAAGCCAGTATAGCATCACACGGAAGGGATGAAGAACAGTACATCTAAGCGAACCCCTTTCTGGACAAACAGGTTGTTAAAAGTGCTCGATGTTAGAAATGATGCCGCTATTAGCATGTTTGGGCATAACATTCTCTATATTTATGAGTATTTTATTGGCTAAATTCCTGGAAGTAGGATAATTGTGCCAAAGGATATGAATATTGATAAGATCTTTGGGTACAATTTGCCATAGTTCCCGCTAAAGTCTTTGGCCAATTCTGACTCCCACCAGTAACATGCAGTCAGCCGTGTCTCCCCACACTCAGAAACACTGTGTACCGTCATTAACAAAACTGAAACTGCTTGAAATGGAGTCAGTTTCAAAACTCAGAAATGACATTGTATTGCTATTTTATTTCTTGATTTTATCACCTTATTGTGACAATACTTATGATACCATTTATGATATATCATTTTGTGATTTTTATTATCATTTCCTGTGATGATAGCTGTAGCATAAAGTTCACCATTTTCATCTTATTTTTTGTAGGATGGCACATCTCGCAGTGCTCAGGGGTTACTTGTGGCTCTATATTTCAGTGATCACTTCTGGCCACACTTGGGACCACATGTGGTGCTGGAAACGTATCTATGTTCAGACACATATCCTCTGTATATTCTCTCTCTCTTTCTCTCTCTCTCTCTCTCTCTCTCTTTCTCTCTGGGTCCATTTTAATCATTGTTATGGTTCAAGTTCAGGGGCATTAAGGATGTATGTGTGTGTGTTGTAACCATGAACCAACTCCAGAAGTTTTCATTTCCCCCATGTGAATCACTGCCCATTAAATACCAAATCCTCTCCCTTTCTCCCTCTGCCAGCCCCTGTTAGCCACCTTCTTACTTTCTATCTTTACAAATTTGACATTCCAAGGACACCATGTAAATAAAATGCTGAGACTTATGTCCTTCTCTGAATAGCTTATGTTTGTGAGGTTGCAATTTCTTAAAATATTAATTTTATAATCTGCAATGTAAAGACACTTTTCTGCTTATTGTCCGTTCGTATCTCACTTTTTTGTGTGTGAAAAATGCCTAATTATAGAATTACCATCCGTGAGGAATGTTTTTGGCTCAAAGTAGCTGGAACCCTCATTAAGGCTGGCTTAAACTAATAAGGGTTTATTTTTCATCACACAAACAAGAGACTGGAAGTAACCAGCTTCTGGTGGTATTGGTTCAGCAACGCAATATTATTTGCAAGATCTGATTAAGGCATCCCATCCTTGACAAGGCAGGAAGAACAAGGTAAGGAACCTAGACTCTTAATCAAGAAACCCACATTACTTACCCTAGTTGCTAGTGTAGAGACCATTTGAGTCTCTACACAGGCTAGAGACCATTTGAGTACGAAAGCTTCCTGAGTTCATTTAACACCATGTAGTCCTTTGCTTATTTATTAGAATGTTGAAAATTGTTCTTATTGATTTGAAAATGTGTTTTGCCTCTTAACAATATTAACTCTTTTTTGTGTATCATATTTGTTTGGCAACTCTAATCCTCCAGTCCCTTATTTGCTGTTTAATGTGCCCACATGTACAAGATTGTTATATTTTAAAAATTGGTAGGTCCACACATCTTTTATTTTTGAGA
This sequence comes from Sorex araneus, assembly GCF_027595985.1. Taxonomy (NCBI): domain Eukaryota; kingdom Metazoa; phylum Chordata; class Mammalia; order Eulipotyphla; family Soricidae; genus Sorex; species Sorex araneus. Next base: position 64,693,667 of record NC_073313.1, read on the forward strand.
TTCTTCTCTTATTGTGATGCTTACAAAACCCTAATCCATTCTGGAACAAAAAGAGGGCTATTCTTTTATATTATCTTCTTTATCTTTAGTGATTTCATTTTAATCTTCAAAAACTAGACTGGTACCCTGCTTGGGTTTTCACCTACTACCACTGAATATGAGAAAAGAACTCGGTGCTACCAATTATGCACAAAAAGTACTGTAGGTTAAAATATTTAGTCTACGCAGCTATAATAGGTAGACTGGGTAGGTAGGGGTTGTTTAAAGGCAAGACACTTTTTGGTGGCAGACTCATCTCAAAGGATGACAGGAGAGAAACAAATGAAGACACTGGTATCCATTTTAAAAATAAGAGGTGAGTGTGAATATAGAAATGCATAAACAGCAGAGATTGATTTTGCTGGCAATTATGCCATAAAAATTCCTATCAGCCTGATGTAGTGTCTAAAGATTGCTGAGAGGCCCCAGAACAGTAGAGCTGGAAGTACAAAATCATTCTGAGGAACGGTTGAGGAGAACCAAACTTGCCTGCTTACTAAAGCAGTTTCTTATGTTCCGCATTTTTCCTACAATGAGATTAACCTCAGGTTGGAGACTCTCTGTGTCACAGATGAAATTACGTTAAGGTGACAGCCAAGTGACAGCCTGGTCCTGTATAATAATAAGAAAATATACAAATATATAAGACATTTTAGGCTTTGAAAAAAATCTCCCCATATGTTTGCATCTAATCCCATCTGTCTTTAATATAGAAAGATGACAAACTGAAACTGACAATGAGCTTTCCAAATTAATTTTTCTGTGCTCCAAATAGAAATTACAGAATGGCCTAAAGAATAATCTGTAAATCCCTGACCTCCGGCAGCAAGAACAGTGACATCATGGTGTTTTCCAGGTCTCCTGAGATGGAAAAACAGCAGTTGAGAAAAAAATATTACGTGACAATGCCCTGTGTCTCCAGGTTTCCTTCTCTTCCTTATGCTGGGTAGATTGTCAGGTGTGCAGACTCAAGTCGTTTTGATAGAAATCAGCAGTAGTCCGGTGGAGGCTGAGCCTGGCGAGGGTTTTTAGTCCAATACCGTGTTGTCTGACCTCTGATCATCACTTATGCATCATACCTGTTCCTTAAGTCTCCCATTCACAGGTGCCTGGAGAGCAGGGAGAGGGGCCCGCAAAACATCCACTTAATGAGCTGCTCTTGCTCAGCTGCATTTTCATGGCACACATGACTTCCTTACACGTTAGGTTGTGTTTCTTCCTGATTTTCCTATTGGCTAGCTTCTCCAACTCAGTTCATTTCAGCAAAGAGCTTGGTGCCTACATTTCAACCCCTGGCCCCACAGGTACACATATTTTCACTGTACTTCTCTTAGTACAATAGTCCTCACATAGATGAGTTAATTTGACATCATGCTATGTACCAATTGTATTACATTTGGTTCTCCCACAGGATGCTATTAGTGACTAATGGTACAGGCTTTGCATAATCTGTTTCTTTCAGCTTTTATCCTGATCTTTGATCACAGCTAGATCCAAACAATAACTAGCTTAAGGTACCTTATTCCATTTTTAACTCAGTATTTCCTCCCATATAAAAGGGAAGCTAAGAAACATTAATAATGAGCACCTAATAGAGAAAATTGGGATTCACATAGGTATTCGCAACAGGTCTCTTTTGCCTGCTGTCTGCCGAACACCTCAGCAACTTCAGGTGCTCCCTTGTTAAATCTTGGCTACTGTCTTATTAAGTCGCACAGTGTACCTGTTGTGTGCATCTAACCTTCACAAAGAGTTTTGAATTCTGGGGCCTTGGGCTTTGTTAGATCTAATCGTCTCTCCACCAAGACAGTACATCTGCGTGGTAAGTGCTCATTTCCCATGCACAGAAAAATTTATGATCCTTGTACATGCACATTCTCGACTTATTTGTCTTTTGCTGGCTGGGCACTTTCCCATAACTGGAGCTTCTGTTTCCTCAAGCTTAAAGCAAGCTCTGTGATGCTTATAAATCTAAATTGTATCATGGGATTCGAAGATATATGTTTCTCCTGGAATGATCCCACACTGTTCATGATCTTTCCCTAACAATGGAGACACAGACTTCCATTTTCTGGACAACTGGGCACTGGGTCTGTTGCTCCACTAGTAACTTTAACGGGTCCTCTACTGGGGAGACGGCAGCAGCATGGCACAGCTCCTGTGAATGGTAAGAAGGTCAAAGACTTGATTACGAAAGTGCTAAGTCTCCATAGAGTCTCCATTTGTATTCATGACCTCCTTTGCAAAGATGAAATCAAACTGTTGCTGGGGTATTGATTCATCCTGTGTAAGCCTGGGAGAGACAAGAGGAAGCTTCATGATGATGGATGGGCACTTCAGGATGATGGGCACTTCAAGCCTTGTTTAGTAGTTTTTCTTCTTAATGGCTTAATTGTGTTCAGGCTCGATGGGTGGTGGCAGTGAGCTTGGGGTGGGTGGAGAGGGAGGAGAGGGAACTGGGAGAGGCCAATTTGTGCTCTGGCTTTCCCCAGCTTGATTCCTCAAAAAGCTCTCATGAAAGCACACGTGGATAAATGCTAAAGTATACTGTTATGATTACAATTATATGAAAAACTATGCATGGCTAAAGAAGGGGGGAAATAAACTAAGATGTTAACAGCTGTCATCCTGAATGTGGGAACAAGAGTTGATGTTTTTATCATCTTTTCTGTACTTTCCTATGCTGATTATGCATTATTTTATGATAGAGCCAATTTTTAAAAATTATGGATGCAAAGAAAATACCTCCCCATGCTAAGCTAGACCAGACTATGTCTTTGTGCAAGTATATTACGCTGTGAAATATAATTACTACATATTTTTCTACTTGTTGGGATTAAATAACAACATCAAATCTTGGCTTTACTCGGCGTCTTTGGAAGAGCACACACTTAAAACGAAGAAGCAAAAGCATATTGTTAATGGAAACTCTAAAACCAATAGTGTTTCATAAGCAAATTAAAAAAAATAGTAGCAGACACGCAGACTGTTAAGGATTTTTCAGAGATACTCATCGATGCAAAGTCATATATTTATATAAATTACTTCTTTGAAATATAATTCTTACCCCCATTAAAATGTGTAATTTTTATTTACTCAGACTTACAAAAATACCCACAATTCTATAACATGTACATTCTCCAAAAGAAGCCCCATATAATTGACTTTTTTTCTTTTTGCGTCACACCTGGCGATGCACAGGGCTTACTCCTGACTCTGCACGCAGGAATTTTCGCTGTCAGTGCTCAGGGGACCATTTGGGATGCTGGGAATTGAACCCGGGTCGGTCGCGTGAAAGGCAAATGCCCTACATGCTGTGCTATTTCTCCAGCCCCACAACTAACTTTTTGTTCTCCATTTCCACCACCCAACTCCCCCATTCCCTGCTAACCACTAATCTACATTTTGTTTCTCATAATTGCCTGTTACTATTTCTCATAAGCGGACTAGTGTAATAGGTGGTCTTCTACGGCAAGCTTCTATTGCTTAGCATAATGTTTTTGAAACAGATCCATGTTGAAGCATATATCAGTACTTTGTTTTTTGTCTTTGCATGAAACTTTAGGCCCCATGATTTACAAAGTTGTTCATAAGAGTTGTTTTAGGCACTCAGTGTTCCAACTCCAATCCCACCATCAGTGTGACCTCTTCACGCTGTCCCCACTTTCCCACTTACTCCCCAAGCCTGTCCTCAAAAGAATTCATTTTATATTTTTGTTGCAACAAAATGGCTAACAAAATTATCACAAATAGTTCAGTGGTCCCTTCTCTATCCCAACTGCCTTCTCCCCCAGCTCATGAGGCAGGATCGCTCGAGATGGGAGATACATGCTGAAAGTAGACAAAGGACCATACAGGATGGCCTTTCACTATCTGTTTTTTTTTTGTTTTTGTTTTTGGGTCATACCCGGCAATATGCAGGGGTTACTCCTGGCACTCAGAAATTACTCCTGCCCGTGTTCGGGGGACCATATGGGATGCTGGCAATGAATCCGGGTCAGCCTCCTGCAAAGCAAATTACCCTACCCGCTGTGGTATCACTTCACCCCCACCCCCACCCCCCCTTTCACTATCTGTATTGCAAACCATAATGCCCCAAAGGAGAGAGAGAGAGTAAGAAGGAAATTGTCTGCCATAGAGGCAGGGGATGGGGTGGGGGAGGGGGGCAGGATACTGGGGACATTGGAGGTGGAAAATTTACACAGGTGGAGGGATGGGTGTTCGATCATTATGAGACTGAAACTCAAGCATGAAAGCTTTCTAACTGCATCTCATGGTGATTCAATAAAAAATAGTTTAGTAAAATAAAGTTTGTGAAAGTTGCTATATCTCACAATGGTGTCATTAAAGCTGTTGTCTTAGGATTCCTCAAGTTGGTGCTAGTTGAGCCTTCTTTGTTACTGTTTTTGCTGATGGATCTCATTGGGCTTTGAAGCAGTTGCAGTTGCAGTTGCAGTCTAATTGGCTGCACCATTACTGGGATGTCAGTACTGTGAAATTTAGAGGGGTCCAGGAGCTGTGGGACTGGGATGACTCAGCAACTCGGCATCTATTCGTGATTAGTTGCGGAGCTGTGTGAAGCTAGGCTGTTTACAAGCTGGAAGATGCCGGGGGGGGGGGGGGGGGGGTGGGGGGGTGTGGCTGGGGCTGGGGGGCTGGGCCTTGAGGCAGGCCAGGGACTAGAAAGCTCCAGAGATGTCAGACCAGAGACCCATCCACCTGGGCCAATTCAGTAGCTTGCTGTGCCTTCGAGATTAGCCAGTACTTTGTTTTATAGTAGCTGAATAATATTTCAGAGTAAAGATATGCTATGTTTAGATGCGCACTTTCACTTTTTAATTTTTTTATTTGAATGAATCACCATGAGATGCAGTGACAGACTTACAAACTTCTGTGATGACGTTTCAGTCATACAATGGTTGAGTACCCATCCCTCCACCGTGCCCTTTCTCCACCACCCACGTTCCCAGTATCCCTCCCGACACCTCTGCCCCTTCCCAACCCTTGCCTCTGTGGCAGACACATTCCCTCTTCCTCTCTCTCCTTTTGGGTGTTATGGTTTGCAATGTAGGCACTAAGCAGCCATTATGTCTGATCCATAGTCTACTTTGAGCACGCATCTCCCATCCCGAGTGAGCCCTCCAACCATCATTTGCTTAGTGGTTTCTTCTCCATCCCACCTGCCTTTCCCCCCAATACCCAAGATCAGTTTCCAAGCCATGGGGCCACCCTCCTGGCCTTTATCTCTACTATCCTCAGGTGTTATTCTCCTATGATGTTAATTTATATTCCACAAACGAGTGCAGTCATTCTGTGTCTGTCCTGCTCTTTCTGACTCATGAGCATTTTCTTTTCTTCTCCCCCCCACACGAATAACATTGCTGTGAATACTTGTGTACACATTTTTGCATGACTACTTATTATCATTAATATCGGGTTGATACCTAGGAGTAGAACTTAGTTCTTCGCTGAACCTTTTAGAGGACTGCCAGACTGTTTACATTTAAAAAGCAGCTGCACCGTTATACATTGCCCATTAGGAGATTAACACTGCATGAAGATTTCAGTTTCTTTCTATCCTCATAAACACTTGTTATTAAATTACTCATTATGGCATAGATGTGGCGTGATAGCTCCTTGTGGCTGGATTGCTGTGAAGGCCACTGATATTGAGCACCTTGTCATGTGTCCATCAACCATTTCTATATCTCTGGAGATATGTCAGTTCAAACACTTTATTATTATTTTTGTTTTGGGGGGCCACATACAGCAATGCTTAGGATCCATTCTTGGCTCAGGGCTGGTGTTGTTCTGGGCCATGATCATGTGATGCCAGAATGAACCCAGGGCACCAGCATGCATCCCTACCTACTTTAAATTATGTATTTTGTTATTTATTTATATTTGACACCATACCCAACAGTCTTTGAGGGGCCACTCATAGTTCTGTGCTCAGGGGTTATTCCCTGTGGTGCTTGGGGAGCTGTATGCAGTGCCAGGTATCAAACCAAGGTTTCTGCATGTAAAACACATGTTCAACGATGTCTACAGTCCCCTTGCCTATTTTTAATTGGGTATTCTATTTACTGGGCTGGAGTGGTAGCATAACGGGTAGGGCATTTGCCTTGCACGCGGCCGACCTGGGTTCAATTCCTCCATCCTTCTCGAAGAGCCCGGCAAGCTCCGGAGAGTTATCCCACTCTCAAGGCAGACCCTGGCAAGCTACCCGTGGCATATTCGATATGCCAAAAATAGTAACAACAAATCTCACAATGGAGACGTTACTGGTGCCCACTCGAGCAAATTGATGAGTAATGGGATAACAGTGACAGTGACAGTGATTCTGTTTACTGTTCAGTTATTGAATAATGGAAACGTTTGAGGTCTGACAATCTGGATTTGAACCCAAACGAGGGGGAAGAAGCTTAATGAAAGTGCTCAGTAAAAGTCATTGTTCTGTTTATCATTGAGCTCTGTAAAGGGTGTAGTGTTTTCTGTGAAGAAATAAGATATTCTCTAAGAATAATGGAATATTCTTTGGGGGAGACGGAATTGGGGCCCCAGTGGCAGTTCTCAGGGTTGTTCCTGGTTTAGGAGTGAGCCTTGAAACCGGAGTTAGCTGTGTGTGTGAGGCAAGTGCTTTACCTCCTGGATTACCTCTCTGGCCCAAGAATGGAATATGCTTCATTAGTGGAGGGTGTGTTATGGGTGAAGGAAGTATTTTGCATGAGGGCTAAGGTATTATTTGTGAAGGAATGGGGTATTCCCTGTGACTGCATTTTTCACATAACTGAAGTTTATCCTTTGCTGGCTAAACACTGGGAAACTGCCTTACGGACTTTCTGTGCTTTATTTCACATAGAACACTCAACCTGACTTAACCATTTTTTGGGCTGTTTCTTGGGGTATCTTAGATTTGGCCGTATTCAGTATACCTTCAGGACACTCCCATCGCACTAGGGTGGAGAGGGTTGTTCTCTCAGCCTTTCCTATAGATTCTAGTGATTTCTAGAATCTGTTTGGGGTTCATTTTTCAGTGAACTTATTTCTCACTGTGCTTCCTCCACCCCCTCATTGTTTCTAATTTGACTGTAATTTTAGAAAGAATGGAAGGTTACCAGGGGAAACCAGATAAGGAAACTGGCGAAACATCTCATATAATTCCAAAATAATAGTTTTTACTTCAAAAGCCAGAGGATAGCTTTATTGTCCATGCAATAATCAAACGTATGGTCTTAGTTATTTTATAAAACGCAGGTCATACCTTTTCATTTATTTTAGAGTTCAGATTGAGTCTCAATTGGTTAAGTAGCTAGAAGTTACACCACTATGCAAGGAGATCATTAAACTCATTCCATACTTAAATGCCTTTTCTTCCTTGTCAATATTCACTAATAGGTGAATTGTTTGCCAGGTAAATATGTAAAACTAGAAGTACAAAAAAGCATTTGAATTCCTTTTTTTGGCTTTTTGGGTCACACCTGGCGATGCACAGGGGTTACTCCTCCTAGCTTTGCACTCAGAAATTACTCCTGGCAGTGCTCAGGGAACCATATGGGATGCTGGGAATCGAACCCGGGTCGGCCAAGTGCAAGGCAAACACCCTACCCGCTGTGCTATCGCTCCAGCCCCCAAGCATTTAAATTCTTGTTACCTCCATAAAAAATAAATTAAAAAAAAATCAATTGGAACTCAATGAAAAAAGGGAAAAAGCCTGAGCAGACCCCGAATCCTTTGATCACACTGAGAGTTTGCTTTACTTCTTTTTAAAATTTTTTATATAAGGAGCCAGAGCGAGAGCACAGCAGATGTGATGCTTGACTTGCAGGGTTATACCTGGGTATAACCCCCAAAACTACATAATGTCCCCGGAGCCCCACCAGGAGTGACCCCAGAGTGCAGAGCCAGGAGTAAGCCCTGAGCACTGCTGGGTGTGGCTCCCAAATTTAAGAAAAATATTCAATTGTGTGTGTGTCATTTGGGGGCCACACCAGCAGTATTCAAGAGTATTCTCGCCTCTGTACTCATGGATCATTCCTCTTGGTGCTGCATCAGGACCGGCCACGTGGCAGGCAGGCCCATATCCCTGTACTGTCTCTTAGGCAGAGAGACGGGTTTGGGTTTGAGGGCCACACTCAGAGGTGCCCAGGACATTTTAATGTCATGAATAGTTAATGATCCAAAGGTTACAAATATTTGTCTTTGGGATGGCCACAGAGAAAATTTTACCTTCCTAGAAACTCACTTTGCCTGTTGGCCTAACTGAAAACTCTTGGAACTGAACGCTTACTCCAAGCCACTTACTGGGACCTTGCATGCAACCTGAACTTACTACACAGCCTAGTTTCCGGGGAGGCTTGGCACACACATAGACCTGAAAGGGTTAAGTCCAGAAGCCCTGCCTGAGGGAAACTTGTGCTTCAGAGCGTGACTGGCTCGCAGGTGTCTGGCTGTGTCAGATATTCAACTGTGCTGTTTATCTGTTCGAAATATTTTTTTCAAGGATTATGGGATTATGGTTTTTTGGCCATGAGAAACCAGCTTGAACATTTTCTGACAGTTTTAGTAGATGTGGGGCTTAATAAGCAAGCCCGTGGAATGCAAGGCAACTGCAGGGCCAGGTGTCACCCCCCCTCACTCTTGACGGCGATCCTGACCTGGAGGGTTAATTGCTGCCACCACCTTGCTTGAAGTGAGTTCAGCTGCAGACAGGGGGAGGCGAGAGTGCCCTCCCTCTGCCCGCAGCTGAAATCAAGACCCACCCAAGTGCCAGCCTGTTCTGTGTTCTCATGGAAAGGTCAGTTCTTCTTATTCTTCTGGCCACAGCTTGGCAGTGCTCAGAGCTAACTCCGGCTCTGCTCGGGGATCAGTCCTGGTGGGGATCAGAGGACCATCTGTGATGTGGGGATGGGACACCAACAGGTGTCTTATGAGCTGTTCTCTCTCTGCCAACCCTGGGAAACTGTCCTGAAAAGAAGTTTCTGCCCTCCTGTGCGGGGCACGGCTTGTCCTATGTCCTGCAGACTTAGTTCTTTCATGTGCAGGCGCCTCATGCACCATTAAACTGATAGTTAAGTTTTCAGCGAGGCTTTTTTTGGGGGGAGGAAGAGGGTTAACCTCGGCAGCATGTGTCACCCCTATTTTGAGTATTTCCTTCCTACTTGCTAGTGGACGCGGCGGGAGGTCCCAGATTCCCCTTGCCTGCCCCAGTTTCTAGGATTCTGACGCGGTCATCCACTCTCCCTGGCAGTGCTCCCCTGCTTCTTTTCCCGCGGCTGCAGTGCCCGCTGCCCTGTGCTCCCTCGCAGCCCGGGTTTCCTTGTGTGCCCGTATTTCATCCCTTTCCACCGCCCCGTTCAGTTCTGTGCCCCATCCCAAAGGGCTCCTCGTCTTCCCGAGGAAGATCCGCCCTGGATTGCCTGCCCGCAGTGTCCGTGCCGTCGGAGGCCGCCCCAGGTGCAAGGGCCTGGCCCGGCGCCCCCTCCAGAGAGCCCCGCGCTGCAATTTGCTGACTTCCACGAAGCCGTTTCCCACCACAATTCAGCTGTTTGTTGGGCTCCGCTTTTTCATCTTCTTTGTGGCTTTAGCCAGGAAGGAATAGCAGCTTCTGGGCAGCGTGCCACAAGAACGGATATTCCCCCAGGAGCCGTACTTTCTTGCCTCTTATTTTCCAGTGTTCCTGCCTGCAATCGTCCTTTCCCTCCCCACCGTGGTAGCCATCCACTTTCCCATCTCCAATCACACGACCCAGGCAGCACCACAGACCACAAAAGTCAGGCCCAAGAGAACAGTGTGACGGCTACATTTGGGGAAGGGCACTTGTGGGGGTGGGGGTGGGGCAAAGGAAGAGCACCGAGTCTCTTCTAGAATTTCTGATAACCCTGACCTGGCAGGAGTTGCACTGAAAACGTTCTCACAGACGCTGGTGTCCGGAAACTAATATGCAACTGTGAAATAAAGGGCGATGCTTCCAGCAAGAGGCGACTTAGTAATATGAGCTTTACGGAGTGTGTGTGTGTGTGTGTGTGTGTGTGTGTGTGTGTGTGTGTGTGTGTGTGTGAGGGGGGTGGCGCCCTGTGACTGCCTGGAGCATGTGTGCTGAAACAACTAGGGGGAGAGTTTGCTATTTCACTTCTCTAATGTGATTTTTTTTGTCCAAATAAAGGCTCAAATTAATTAAGTCACAGTGGTGGCTTATATGTGTTAAATGCAGAGAAGTCCTACTTTACAAAATGTGTATGCTCCTGAAAAGCTTCGTGTAGACAGATGCTGGGGGAACAAATTGAGTCCAATCTTTTTTTTTTCTTTTTGGGTCACACTCGGTGATGCTCAGGGGTTCCTCCTGGCTCTGCACTCAGGAATTGTCCCTGGTGGTGCTCAGGGGACCATATGGGATGCTAGGAATCAATCGAATCCAGGTCCGACACGTGCAAGGAAAAGTCCCTAGTCCCTGTGCTATTGCTCCAGCCCCGAGTCCAATTTTAAGAGTAGTGAGGCACAAGCACTATAGCTATTTTGGTTTACTTTCCTTAAGGCCAGAGTCCCTACATTTTCCTTTCACCTCAAGTTTATAGAAGGTTAAAAAACCCAGAGATTTTGTTTCAAATTAGTTGTTAATTGATCCTGAAACAAACATTCATAAAAAGGCTTTAACAGGGGCTGGAGCGAGAGAACAGCGGGTAGGGCATTTGCCTTGCATGCCACCGACCTGGGTTCGATTCCCAGCATCCCCTATGGTCCCCGGAGGCATGTCAGGTGTAAGAGTAATTGCTGAGTGCAGAGTCAGGAGTAACCCTGTGCATCCTGGGTGTGACCCAAAAAGCAAAAAAACAAGGGGGGGGTTAACAGAGGGCAGGAGACAAAAGGCGGCTAGTTAGGATCTTGCCTGGTTCAACCCTAGGAGCCGCAGAGGGTCCCCTGAGCATGGATTCAGGAAGAAGCTCTAAACACCTCTAGGTATTGTGCCCCCTTCAACTAAACAAACACAAAAGAAGGCTTTAACAAGCTAAGTATGGCTCCAAGGGAAAGACTTTGAATTGAATCCCTCAACAGCAGAATTCTGTTGTGCATATTTCTCTTTGGGATTTAAACTACTTAAATTTCTTAAGAGCACAGTCACTTTTGAATATCTGACCTTGGCTTTTTTTTTTTTTGCTACTGACTTATTCTTTGCTAGCTGCCTTCAAATCCCACAATCTTGGCATTTCCTTTTTCTTTTCCTGTTTCTCTCTTTCTTTTTTTTGTGTAAAAAGAATCTGGATCGGAATGCAGCCTGGCTTTTGAAACACACACACAGAGGCACATGTACAAGCATGCATGTATGCACAAATCTCAGCACTTCTCCGCAGGGAGGAGCTTCATAGGATGGTCTCTAAGACATGAGGACTTGGATAATGAAGTTTCCTTTTCAGTAACTATTTGTTGAGCATGTTATAAACAAGGCACTGTCGTTCATTTAACATTTCTCACTTTTGGTAGGGGAAACAATAGATTATAGCAATGGAAGCCTGACAAGAAAGCAAAGTGGTAGTGTAGTAGGGCATCAGCATTACATGTATCCCAAGCACAGTAGCTCAGCGGCTAACACTGAATTATCTCCGGCACAGCTCAAAAAACACTGAGGTTGGAAAGAACTTTGGAAGTCCTCAGCCAAATACTTCCACAGTACAGGAAACTAAACTGAGTCACAGAGCTTGAAAATGGCTTAGTGTCCCACGGTGAGAATGGGTACTGCAGAGAAAATTCCTTCTAGGACAAATTTTCTAGGGTTCAGGTGAGAAAGAGAAGCAGGGCCCAAACTCCTCATAATATTTATTGTGTACGGTTATTCATGACCTCTTCTAGCCTAGTTCTCTCTCTTGGAGAACTTGGCAGGGTACCGAGAGCATCCTGCCCACACAGCAGAGCCTGGCAAGCTCTCCGTGGTGTATTCAACATGCCAAATACAGTAACAATGATGTGTCTCATTCCCCTGACCCTGAAAGAGCCTCCAATGAGGCACTGTTGGGAAGGATGAATAAAGGGAAGCTGCTAAAAGCTCAGGGCTAGGATGAATGGAGATGTTACTGGTGCCCGCTCGAGCAAATCGTTGATCAATGGGATGAAAGTGATGATGATGATGATGACAGTTATTCAGAAGATGAAATGAGGGGTCAGAATGATAGTATAGCAGGTAGGGCACTTGCCTTGCATGCAGCTAATCCAGGTTCAATCCCTGGCACCACTTATGGTTCCCTGAGCACTGCCAGAAGTGATCTCAGAGCACAGAGCCAGGAGGAATCCCTGAGCACTGCTCTTGTGGCCCCAATACAAAAAAAAGGAAAATGAAAATGAAATGAGTTCATCTTTATAAAGTACTTAGAATAGTGCTAGGTGGTTGGGGACCATCATATTCATATCTGCTAAATCATGATGGTGATGATGAAAATAATAATATATTGTGCTGTGTCTGATACAGACCTAATCTTCCCTACTTTATTCCTTCAGAGACTTAAAGAGAGGCCTTTAGAAACTGGGAGATTCAGGGAAGGAGCTCTTTTACTTTTGGTGGGATCAGTGCTCGTCACTGAGACCTGTCACAGTAACAATGATGGGTCTTATTCCCCTGACCCTGAAAGAGCCTCCAATGTGGCACTATTGGGAAGGACGAGTAAGGAGAGGCTGCTAAAATCTCAGGGCTAAGACAAATGGAGACGTTACTGGCACCCACTTGAGCAAATACATGATCAACGGGATGACAGTGATGCAGTGATACAGTACTCATTTTGGGAGGCATGATCAGTGATATTCAGAGAGGAGCCCGGAAGCTTGGAAAGGTATAGGTCACAGAATTACACCCATACATTCTGGATGTTGCAGGCCTTTCTTGGTCTTGCCTTCTGTCATGCTGTCTTGGTAAGCACACTGCCCTCTTTACATCACTATTCAAAATGTACTTTCATCCGGTCCTCATTTCATTGACCCCTGCACATCGTTTGACTGTTTTGATCTTCCTTTTCTGATGAAGGGGTGATTTCTCTTCTGTCACTTGCTTTATCTTTTTATCTACTCCCTAGCTGTGTCTCTCTGCCTCCTTCCCTAGCCTTCTCTTTTTCTCCTCTTCTTCCCCTCTTCCTCCTTCCTCCTCCTTATCCCTTTCTCTCTTTCTCTCTCTTTCTCTTTCTCTCTCTCTTAAAGAAACATTTTCAAATGTCCACACAAATTGAATAATCTATTTTCTCTCTGGGAGGATATGTCACTGAAACAGAGATAGGTACATTCAATTGATTCTGGTTTAGAACGTTATGATTTTTTCCCTTCATTTTATCTTAAATTAAAAAACTCTGTGGTCCCCAAATCAAATTAATAAAGCAAATGTTCAACCTTCCCCTTTTGCCCTCTCCTTCGTGTTCCCTCTATTTAGAAGTCATTTATACATTTAGTTAATGGCTCATCTTACATTTAATAAATGTGATGCATATTATTTGGGTTTTAACTTCATCTTTTGGTTTTGTTTTGTTTGGGAGTTAGGCCAGGAAATACTAAGGGGTTACTCCTGGTGGGATTTAGGGAAGTGTGCAGTGTTGAGGCTTGAATCTGGACTTCATGCATCTAAAGCACTGATCTAGCCTCCTGCCCCTTACCCTCATCTCCACATCTACATATCTCTTCCCTGCCCAACTTCACACACATATCTAGCCTGACCTCATTATTGTCATGTAGAATTATTTGAAGTTGATCTTGATATGAGCTAATGTATGTAGACTTCTCTTGCCTAATTTCTTACTTATAAATCTGTCTTTACTTCTATATGCATATCTGACTTCCCACCACCTCCACACACTAGTCCAATCATATTGAAATTCCTGAAGGACTTTAATATGTTGTGCATTTTATTATCCCTAAACCTTATTAAATGCTTAATTTTCATTCAGAATTCTCTTTGTAAATACATCAAGGAAGTATGAGAAGTTGTAAAGAAATACTGTCAGTCATTATAGTTGGGTGCATAGTCAAACAACCTCTATAAAGGCTGCCTCACTAAATTTTAGTTATATATATGTATATAAGTATATATATATTTTCTTTATCAGTCAGCATTATTTGCAGTAATAAAAGAGTTCAAGCATTCTGCCATTGTGGGCTATTTGAATTAAGTATGGAATAGTCACAATATAGAAAAGTATAAAATCATGTCTCGAAGGGTATAAGAAAAGGCGAGAGAGTAAGATTGGATATTCATGATGTTTTATTTTCAGCAAGAAACCCTGGAAGGATTAGAGAACAATGCATATAGTTGTTTATTGGGGAGCAGAAGAGGATGGAAAAATTTGTGCATGAGGAAGGAGAGCTAATAAAATTATGAAAGCAAGGCAAAGGAATTTTGAATCAAAAGTAGTGGAATTGGAAAAAGTCTTGGCAACTCTTGAGGAATCAGTCTACAAAGAAGTTGTATGTAAAGAAGGGAATTTAACGGCCAGAAAGATAGTACAGCAGGTAGGTCACTAGCCTTGCACATGGCCAACTCAGGTTTGATCACATCAGTACCCCAAAGGGTCCCCCAAACCTTGTCAGGCCTGATCCCTTAGTACATAGCCAGGAGTAAGCCCTGAACATAGCTGGGTGTGACCCCCTCCAAATCCCCAAATAAAGCAAAATAAATAAATAAAAACCAGAAAGAGCATAGCATTTTTATTATATTTTATTTAATTCAGTTTTTCATTTCTCCCATTAGGCTTGATATTTTACATAATACATTTCATAATCATATATCAAATAAAAGGTTTTTTTAATTTTTTAATTAGTGAATCACCATGAGGGTATAGTAACAGATTTACACATTTTCATTCTTGTGTTTCCCTCATATAATGCTCGAGCACCCCTCCCTCTACCAGTGTCCATTCTCCACCACCAGTGAACCCTGTATCTCTCCCACCTCCCAATCCCATCCCCCCTCCTCACTCCCCCCAACCTGCTTCTGTGGCAGGGCATTCCCTTTTGTTCTCTCTCCTTTTGGGTGTTGTGATCTGTAATAGGGGTATTGAGTGGTCATCGTGTTCAATCTATAGTCTACTTTCAGCACGCATCTCCCCTCCCGAGCGGATCCTCCAACCAGAGCTTACTTGATGTTCCCTTCTCTATCTGAGTGCCCGAGCGGATCCTCCAACCAGAGCTTACTTGATGTTCCCTTCTCTATCTGAGCTACCTTTTCTCCCAGCATGTGAGGCCAGCTTACAGCATTGGAGCCAACCTCCTGGTACTTATTTCTACTATTCTTGGGTGTTAGTCTCCTAAGAAAAGTTTTTTTGATCTTAAAAAAATCCCTCTTAGAAATCCGTGTGGGCCTTCACTTTGCTTCAGTACACTATACAAATATCATTTCCCATGTGTGCTTAGTGTCTGTGGGGGGGTGGAGAGTTAGGAGCCACTGCCTTAAAGAATGGCTCCATGAGTAGTATTGCCCTATGGGTAACAGAAGTGGCTGTATAGTCTCTGGAAGGGAGAGGCAGGCATAGGAATTCATTTGCATAAATCCCTGGGCCTCTTAGAAGAAACTACATTGAGAGAGGACTACGGAGACTGTATATCAACTGCAGAAATACTCTCTCAAGGAAAAATGGAAAATGAGTGCAGCACAACCTTTTAAAAAGGGTGTCTGGGCAAATAGAAAACAGGGTATTATCACACAGGTGATGTAGATAAATATTTCTGTTTTTTTTTTTTTGCTTTTTGGGTCACACCCAATGATGCACAGTGGTGACTCAAGGCTCATACACTCAGGAATCACTCCTGGCAGTGCTCAGGGGACCATACGGGATGCCGGGAATTGAACCTGGGTTGGCCGCACTCAAGGCAATTGCCCTACCCGTTGTGCTATCACTCCAGCCCCGATGTAGATAAACTTTAAGGTCCTGAGAGTTATCTAAATAAACTTTTAATCAAAACATCAAGAATATGTCTTCAGCCAGATCGATAGATTTTCCTAACCCAGGTTAGGTTTGAGTCTAATGAGATTTTTGCCTCATTCTATAGGTGTGTTGTACTTGGAAGCTACTAAGTTAAAAACAAATACCTAAGTTAAAAAGGCACAATGAAGCAAATATCCTGATTTATGTTTGAGGTATTAAAACTTAAGTCATCAAACTCTGGTCAAGAATTGGATGGGGCTGTAGCGATAGCTACATTTGGTAGGGCATTTGCCTTGCACGTGGCAGACCTAGGTTCGGCAGACCCAGGTTCGATTCCCAGCATCCCATATGGTCCCCTGAGCACTGCCAGGAGTAATTCCTGAGTGCAGAGCCAGGAGTAATCCCTGTGTATCGCCAGGTGTGACCCCCCCAAAAAAAGAATTGGAGAGATAATGCAGGGTTAAGTCACCTGCCTTGCATATGGCTCATCCCAATTCAACCCACAACACTGCATATGGCACCCCAGCACCGCCAAGAGCTATTAGTTCCTCAGCTCAGAGCCAGGAGTAAGCCCTGAGCATAACTAGGTCTAGGTCAACTCCCCTATCCCCCCACCCCAATAAACTAAAGTCCGGTCAGGGAAAGATAACAGCATCAAGCAATATAGGGAGCTCAATCTCCTTGTCTCTGACAGGAATAGATGGTATATATTATAAGAAACTAGACTCCCTTTCAGGATTGCATTTCTAAGTAGAGGTGACCAATAGTGCTTATGCCTGATTTAGCCTCTGGTATTTTCAAAAAAATGTTTGTTTTTCCCCCCTTAGTTTGTTTTCTTTATTAATTGATCTCTATGCTTTAGAATAGCTTTGGACATAGAGGAGGTTCTCAGTGAATGTTAAAGGAATGAGGAACAAGTTCATGCTAGAAAGTTGCCTATCATTTAAAATGATGTAGCTAGCCAGAGCAACAGAGTACTAAGAAACAGGTACTAATGTCTTCTGAAATTAATTTTCATAGTGATAACAGACTGGGTAGAGCGTTTGCCTTGCATGCAGCCGACCTGGGTTCAATTCTTTCATCCCTCTCGGAGAGCCCGGCAAGCTACTGAGAGTATTCCACCTGCACGGCAGAGCCTGGTAAGCTAGCCGTGGCATATTCGATATGCCAAAAACATAACAACAAGTCTCAAAATGGAGATGTTACTGGTACCCGCTCGTGCAAATAGGTGAACAATGGAATGACAGTGCTACAGGGCTATTGCATATTTTTTAAAGTCATCTACTTATTAACAAGATATAGGGTATTCTCTTTTTGCAAAGTATTTAAAATCTTGTGTGTATTCTTTTATTCACATTCACTAGAATATTTTACACTTATAGCAGATCTCAATTTTGCTCTAACCTGTTAGCAGTTAAACTGAAACGTAGTCCTAGCAAAGCCATTTAAAGAAGTTAAATGGCAAAACACTTTACAGAGCTTTGGTTTTAAGATGTAAATTCATTGGACTCATATACAGCGAGAGAAAATAAAACATTCACTATCTTCATTGCACAAGGCACATTGGAAGAGCTCACTAATGGATGAGTCTGCCCTGGGCATTATGGAACGAGATCGTTTTCATAGCCCTTGTTCTACGGTGCCTGTGACTGAAACTCAACTATGAATGTTAGTTGGGAGACACATGGATTATAAAATATTTTCAGTCTCTAACATAATAACTTAAGTGAATTGACAAAAGACCCCAAAATGTATTTTTTCAGACTACAGTTTCCAGGCCTTTAAATGCTGACTTGTATCTTTTTACAGTTCAGTTTTGGAAAAGCTCCAAAACTATAAAGGACTAAAAGCTCCAAACTGTAGTGGTTGAATTGTACCACAAGAGGACCTGCAAAGACAAGTTGAGCTCAAATTTCAGCCATGCTGTTATTACACTGAAGTGTAATTAGGAAAACATTTTCCTCTCAGTATTAGCAGTTTCACATATGACTCCCTTAAGATCTGAAAAGGTAATCCGTTTTAAGTGAATTTTAAAATAGTAAGTGGTATGGGAGCTATTACTGCAAACTTGAGGTTACCCAAAGTAACATTTTGGCAAGAATTAGGAGATGCGGGGGAAAAAAAGGAATTTGGAGATCTCATGGTTGAAAACACGGGGTATATTTCCATATTTTGCCTATTGTCCTAAGCGCAGCATATATCCTTTCGGATTAATGGTTTTGTGAGTTGAAGGGTACGGGTTTGAGGGGGAGGGGTGTTGGGGTCCTTGGGAGAAGTAGGTGGGTAGACTGGTGATGGCTGTTGGGTTGGAACTATGAGCATGAGAAACCATTATTATTATTATCAGTTTTGAAAACCACAGAATCTCAATAATTTTTCAAAAAAAGAAAAAATGTGAAAAGCGAGGCAAGAGAGACAGTGCAGCACTTCCACCTGCATGCACCTGGCCCCGGTTGCATCTTTAGCTCCAAAGGTTCCTCACAGATGTGCAGGAGTGAGCAGAGCCTCCCAGCCTCCCACCCTCAGACCTTCAGTTGAACATCCCACCGGGCTGAAATTTTGGGGGAGGGGTCAGTTGAACATGGGTTAGCCATACAGGATAGGGTCAAGTCCTGATTTGTCCTCACAGCAGCTTTGCGACCACACAAGAGAGCCTCTTTGTCCTAAAGCAGAGAAAATTATGGTTCTTACATCTTAGAATTGATTGAGAATTGAATGAGAGGATATCAAAAGTGTTCGTCACCCAGTACATACTAACAACTTGAAACACTTATTATTATGATTATTGCTTTTTACTGGCTCTTTGTCCTCTTGGCATTTGGAAATGCTCTAAATCATTTCTAAAATGCTCTAAAACATTTTTTTTTGCTAGAAAAGGAACATTGCTTCGATAACATGGACGTGCAATGTTATTTCTGTGTAAATCATGGCAGGATAATGTATGGGGAGTTGACCAGCAAGCTATGAAAGTGATGTGTATACAGGATTCAACTCTGCCTGATAACAGCCCTGAATTTGATTATCCTCAAATTTCTTTCCTCCTTCCAAGAAACTGTTTCTGTCCTAAAAACAATGCTCCCGACTACTAACAACACTTTGTGTTCTCATTTCCATCGGAATATTGCTTTTTGAATTTTGATACTTGGTACCATTTTCTGTACTGTGACTTTTAATTTACCCATGACTTTTTAACCTTTAGCCTACTTCAGAGAAATATCTTTTCCAGTTTTGACCTGGCTCCTTCCTACAGAATCTCACATTTTTCACCGATACTCCTACCCTCCTTATCTTTGAGCAAGAATTAGCGCTGATTGGGGTGAGAGTGGAGAGAGAAATAGGTGGACTAAAAGTAGCAGAAGGACAGGGTGGCAGACCTTGGGCACTTCTATGGTGGTGAGGGGCAATAACTGTACATCAAAACCATCACTGTCATTGTCATCCCGTTGCTCATTGATTTGCTCGAGCGGGCACCAGTAACGTCTCCATTGTGACACTTGTTGTTACTGTTTTTGGCATGTTGAATATGCCATGGGTAGCTTGCCAGGCTCTGCTGTGTGGGCGAGATACTCTCGATAGCTTGCCGGACTATCCGAGAGGGGTGGAGGGATCGAACCCAGGTCAGCTGCATGCAAGGCAAGCACCCTACCACTGTGCTATTGCTCCAGCTCACATCAAAACCATAAATGTTAATTTTATTGCAAAATGACTGTGATAATAAAAAATGAATAAAGTTCAGCGGTTAATTTTTTTTTGAAAGTTTCTTAATAGCAGTCCCCTTATAATAGATGGACTGGAAGCCTGCCACAAGTGTGTGTGGGGCAGAGGGCAGTTAGACTAGGGAAGGGAACAGTCTAACAATAAAAGTTGGAAGTGATCACTTTGGACAAGAACTGAATATTGAAAGTAGGCAAAGGGTTACACACGATGGTCTTTTAGTATCTGTATTGCAAGCCAGTATGCGCAGAAGGAGGAAGTGAGAGGGAGAAATAGTGGGAGAGGGAGGGAGGGAGAGAGAGAGAGAGAGAGAGAGAGAGAGAGAGAGAGAGAGAGAGAGAGAGATAAAGGGTGAGGGAGAGAGAGGGAGGTAGAGGGAGAGAGAAGAAGAGAAGAAATATGCCTGCCACAGAGGCAGGAGGGCGGGGAAGGGAAACTGGGGTCGGTGGTGGTGGGAAGTGTATGCCGGTGAAGGGATGGGTGCTGAAATATTGTATGACTGAAACTCAATCAGGAACAAGTTTGTAATTGTGCATCTCACTTTGATTCAATAATAAAAGGAAAATATTTAAAAAGTATAATTAAAATTTAAAATAAAATAGATGGATCACTGGTTAAGTGTGTGTGTGTGTACTTTGATTCGCAGTTATTTGTTATTAAACAGTATTGCTCTAGAAGCTATATAATGATTATTACAACCTGGAGATATGTTAAATAAAGTAGCACCTGTTGCTCGAGCGGGCACCAGAAACGTCTCCATTGTGAGATCTGTTGTTTCTGTTTTTGGCATATCGAATACGCCACAAGTAACTTGCCAGGCTCTGCCATTCAGGCACGATACTCTCGGTAGCTTGCCGGGCTCTCTGAGAAAGACGGAGGAATCAAACCCTGGTCACTGTGTGCAAGGCAAATGTCCTACCCGCTATGCTATCGCTCCAGTCCAAATGGAGTAAGCCAGAAAAATGAGAAACCCAGGATGATATCACTTTCTAGTAGTATACAGCATAACAGGAAGAAGGAAAGCAATGTTTGGAAGGGGGGTTGCCTAGACCACACTGGATGCCAGAGTATAGGGAAGAGAAGGGCAGTAAAGGAATGAAGCAAAAAGAGATAGATGGGAAGCAATGAGGAGCAGGGGTTAAGGACATCCAAGTCAATTGGATAACAATTGCAATTGGTGTAAAAGATGGAATAGTTAAGTAACCAAAACGCAGAGTCACCAACACTGAAAACAAGAGATCCAAACATCAACAAATTAAAAAATATGTGTCTGTGAAGGTTGCATGCTGAGGCTGGGGGGTGAGAAATGTGTGAAAACTTGTGGTGGGAGGAAAAAACTTGTGCTGGGATTGGTGCTGGAACATAGTAGGTCTAAAATCCAACCAGGAATAATTTTGTAAATCATGGTACTTTAATAAAAATAAAAAAAAATAAAATTGCCAATCCGATTCAACTTAGTTAAGTAGTTCCTTCACAATGTAATATCCTAAGGAAAGAAAAAGTCACTTTTCTTTCTCATCCTGGGACTAGTTTCAGGTTAAATTGAAGGTTTAGATAACGGGAGAGAGAGATTAAAAAATTAATTTGCTGAGGGGCTGGAGTGATAGCACAGCGGGTAGGGCGTTTGCCTTGCACGCGGCCGACCCGGGTTCGATTCCCAGCATCCCATATGGTCCCCTGAGCACCGCCAGGGGTAATTCCTGAGTGCAGAGCCAGGAGTAACCCCTGTGCATTGCCGGGTGTGACCCAAAAAAGCAAAAAAAAATTAATTTGCTGAGAGAGACCAAAAGATCTTTAAGTACAGAATGCAGACAAAGTCACTTTAACTCATTTCGAAAGATATTTAATTAAATAATGGTATGTGCATTCAAAAGTGGTCATAAAAACATTTTGGGTTTGCAATCTTTTGTGAAGTATTCAGTTTAATATTGTCTTTATAATGCCAAAACAGTTATAGTCATTTAATAAATTTTTAAAACCCTCTTGAGCATTATGATCTCCTACATAGTTGTATGTCATATTTATAACTTTAGTTAGAGTGAAGGTAGCTGTTATAATGCCTGAGAGCCTAAGTAACTACACCATTGTCATCCTTCATTCTGGAGTTCCCTGAATCCCAGTCTAGCGCTTGATCTCTCACTTGTTTCCTAAATAAAACTATTTACCTTTTTTTTTAAAAAAAAATTTATTAGAGAATCACTGTTATGTAGTTACAAACTTATGAACTTTTGTGTTTGCATTTCACTCATACAGTGATCATTTACCCATCCCTCCACCAGTGCCCATTCACCTCCACCAAAGATCTCAGTATCCCTCTCACCACCCCCACCCCATCCCCCACCACCCCACCCTGCCTCTGTGGCAGGGCATTCCCTTTTGTTCTCTCTCCTTTTGGGTGTTTAGTTTGCAATAGAGGTATTGAGTGGCCTTCATGTTCAGTCTATAGTCTACTTTTAATTTGCATCTTCCAACCCAAATGGGTCCTCCCAACCTCCTCTACTTGTTGTTCCCTTCTCTACCTGAGCTGCCTTTTCCCCCAGCATGTGAGGCCAGTTTCCAAGTACCTCACTAAAAAACAATGTCATCATTGTCAAAGTCTTAGAACGTGGCGGGCCAAGGGAATCCAAGTTTTCTGACTTCAAATCTTACGCTTACTATTCCTTTAAAACAGACCGCTTGCACCCGCTGCCTCCTCCTGCCTCACAAATGACGTGTAAACTGAGTAACTTCCATAGAGTCTGTAAGTGTTAAGCCTTTAGGTCCAGAGGTCAGGGACTGGGTCTCAGCTTCCTGGAGAGTAGTTGTGGGAAACCAGTTTTTTTTCTGGCTTTGATCTTTATGTAAATAGAACCATTCCATCTACATCTATTCTATTCTGAGAATGGCTTATTTGACCTAGTAGGTTTTTGAGATTTTATTTAACACACAGAACTGTAGTTTATTTATTTATTATCATTTACCAAATATTTCCTGCTGTGAAAATAACACAATACAGGCTTTTTTCCTTGTTGAAGGATATTACAAAATGCCTTTGGCCACTCTTTTGTGTGTGTGTGTGTGTGTGTGTGTGTGTTGAGGGGGAGGGCCTTGTTGCCTAAGGCTCTGGTGTATTAATTTCTCACTGGTTGGTGCTTAAGGCTTTCTAACAGCTGAATACTTTGTTATCTCCAACTATATCTAGTATGTGGGCTGGAGCGATAGCACAGCCAGTAAGACGTTTGCCTTGCACTTGGCCTACCCAGGTTCGATTCCTCCTTCCCTCTCAGAGAGCCCGTCAAGCTACTGAGTATATCCCGCCCACACGCAGAGTCTGGCAAACTACTCGTGGTGTATTTGATATGCCAAAAAAAGTAACAACAAGTCTCTCAATGGAGAGTTTACTGGTACCCACTTGAGCACATCGATGAAATACAGGATGACAGTGCTATATCTAGTATGTGCATATTTGTATAATGCCAAATTGTTTTGCTAAAGTTGCTCTAGCATGTGTCTCTCCAATGAGCAGTGTGTCAGCATCGCACTGGTTTCATGTAGTTTCATGTAGTTCCATTGGATTCCGTGTATTTCCATGTAGTTCCATTGGGTTTCATGTAGTTCCACGTAGTTCCATTAGTTCCATGTGATTCCATTGGATCCACATAGTTATTAATGAACATTTGAATTTTTTTCTATTCTCATAATGGAGAAATGGTATAATGTCATTGTAGTTATAATTTACCTTACTCTGATAACTAATGTGTTTGAATTGTTCTATTAGCCATTCTCTCTTCCACTTCTCTACAACATAGGTACATCTCTTTCCCTTTAATATATTTTATATATAATTGGTAAATGTATTTGTTTATATATATTTATATTTGGTATAGATTTGTGCAAGTCTTTTATTTCTGGGTTCTAATCATTTGCTAGTTATATGCATTGGAAATATCTTTGCCCACTTCACGAACTATTTTGTCAGTCACTTTAGGATACATTTTTCTTTTTGGTCAGGCATTCTTAAGTTTAAAATTGTCAAATTTACCACCCTTTCATGGTTTGAGATTTGTTTTTCTAGTCTTATTTAATCTTTCCTTACCCTGAGTTTATAATTTTTTCTACATGATATCCAAAACTTTTAAAGTTAGTGTCATTGGGTGTTTGAGCATTGTATAACTGAGACTTAAACCTGAAAGCTTTGTAACTTTCCACATTGTGAACTAATAAAATTAAAAAAAAAAGTTAGTGTCATCAAGATAGTGCAGAAATTAAGACATCTGCCTGGCATATGACTGGCCTTAGTTTGATCCCTGGCACTGCAAATGATTCCCAAGCACTGCTAGGAGTAATCTCTGAGCAAAGGGCCGAGAGTAAGCCCCTGAGCATCACCGGGTTTGCCTCTCCCACACCCATAAATTAAAGATTGCTATTTCTCATTTAGGTTCTTTTTTTATTGAATCACCATGTGGAAAGTTACAAAGTTCTCAGGCTTATATCTCAGTTATACAATATTCAACACCCATCCCTTCACCAGTGCCCATATTCCACCACCAAAAATCCCCAGTATACGTCCCGCCCCGTCCCCCCACCCCCAACTGTATAACTGATGAATTTCACTTCATTTTCTCTTTACCTTGATTACATTCCATATTTCAACAAAAAACTCACTATTGTTATTGGAGATTCCCCCCAAGAAAGACAGCCCTACTACCAAGGAAGCATTTAATAATTAGTTTTCCATTGCTGAGAATGAGGAGATATGTAGCCCCACTGCTCCAAGTACATAACTCTTTTTTCCCCCTTTTTCCTTTTCCTTTTTTTCCCTCATCCCCCTTCCCGCGCCTCATAGTATGGTGGATGCCACGCCGCATTTCTCCCTGAAAATGAGAAACAGCCAGGAAAGAGGGATATTTCCTCTTCTCTGCCGGCGTGGGGCTGTTGCTTAGTTCACAGTCCAGAGAAATGGCTGCTACTTTGATTACCTTCAATATTTCAACAAAAAATTCACTGTTATTATTTGGAGTTTCCCCTCCAAGTCAGACCTGCTAAAAAGGAACCATTTTACATTGCTGACAATTAAGAGATGTTAAGTCGCGAGGACCCTGCCGTGTCCACGCAGTTTTGGATTTCTGTATAAAGTCCAGGGAAAATTCTGCCAGAAATTGCATAGCGCATCTCACAGTCCCACTGCATTGCTATAAGAAGCTGCACTGGATGCCCAAATGTGTTAGGTCTCTGGAATCTCAGCAGCTCCGTATTTATCTGGGCTTAGGGCATTCCGGTTACACCCACTTCCCATGATTCCCTAGGAGCCCCAAGTGTAAAAACCGTATACCTTTGGGTTAGGAGTCTTAGAAGATGGCTCCTGCCATGTGGATGTTGCTGCCGTCGCCATTTTCCATGCAGAAAGACAGGGTGGAGAGGAAAGATCCATCCCCGGGCAGCACGGAGTTGTAGCCTAGCTCACAGTCCCAGTGCATTGCTGTAAGAAGCTGCGCTGGATGCCCAAATGTGTTAGGTCTCTGGAATCAAAGTCTTTAGGCGCAGAGGGTCCGTTTCGCTCTCAGCAGCTCCCTCATTTAGGTTCTTAAAGAGTCTAGAATTGATTTGTATATGCTGTGAGATGTAGGTCCGATTTCATCTTTTCTATACAAAAACCAGATTGTGTTGGCAAGACAGAGTAGCCCTTTATATCTCCACAATTATGCAATGTCAGTTCTGTCTTAGATTCTTTGCCCATATGTATAGGTCTGTTTCTGTGCTCTCACAGTATGGCACTGGCTTACTTGTAACAATGTTAATTACTGTGATATTTGAAGTAAATATTGATATTGGGAAGGGAAAACCCTATTATCTATGAACCACACTCTTTTTTTCTTTACTTTGATTTTCTTTATTCTTTGTTATTTTCCCAATAATTTTAATGTACACAGTTGTAGCACCTCACTACCACCAAAGTGCCCCCAACCCTCCACCAGTGTCTTAGTGTTGCTTCCCGTCTACTCTTTCTTGCCTCAACCCCTTGTCACAGTTTGGTTAGCTCAGTTCTGCAACCCAAGGTCAAGGCTATATCATCATTTGATACTATCTATACCCTGGTATGTTTTGTACAATGATTTATGCTGGCTGCTCTTTACCACTGAACATGGATGAATGAGAAGAATAAAGCTAAATTCACTTGAAACTTTTGTTTATTTTAGGCTACACTCAGTTGTGCTTAGGACTTCCTCCTGGATCTGTATGTAGAGATCACTCTTGGAAAGACTTGGGAAATCATATACAGTCCTGGGGATTGAATCAGGTCAGCAGTGTGCAAGGCAAGCGCCTTACCCACTGTACTATCTCTTTGGTCCCAATGATGCTGAATATAAAAAGTTGCTCAAATCATATCATGTTAAACTGAGTACTTGAGCATTCAATCATGTACAGAGAGTTATCAACAATTAAAATCACTGGTGGAGGGTAGTTGATCATTGTGGTGGGATTGGTGTTGAAATAGTATATTCCTAAAACTCAACTATCATTAATTTTGTAAATCAGTTTATTTTTAATGCACTTTATAAATTTCAAAAAACCAGGAAAATAAAAACAAATAAAACCACTGTTTATTCTTATTAAGAACCTGGGCAGCCAGTTATTTATGAACATTTTAATGCTAGTGTAATCAAAGAATTTGCTTTGTGCAAATTGTGACAGTAGACAACAAATCATAGATGGAAATACATATATGTGTATATATATATTTACACACATATATATATATATATATGCCTGACTGGGAACACCTGTCAAGGCGATTAGGGGCCACCCCTAAAGCCTCCATCCCTCTCGGAGAGCTCAAAAAACTACCAAGAGTATCCCACCCACACGGTAGAGCCTGGCAAGCTACCCATGGCATACTCGGTATGCCAAAAACAGTAACAATGACGGTCCTCATTACCCTGACACTGAAAGAGCTCCCAATACGCCATCAGGCTACACTAGCACGCAGCAGGGACTAATGGAGACGTTATTGGTGCCCACTCAAGCTAATCCATGAACAACAGGATGACAGTGATACAGTGATACAGTGATATAAATATCAATATTAAATGGTATAATATCTATATAATATTGATTATTATATTTTATAGAGATATCTATGTCCAGGAAATATCATGTAGTGATTTTCATTTTCTAAACCTTTAGTTTGACAGTGTGACAGTGCTATATCTATATTCCGGAAATACCATGTAGTGATTTTCATTTTCTAGGCCTTTAGTTCTATAGTAATTTTGACCATGTTGTGAAAAATTTAGTGAAGTGAATTAAGAACAGATCCATATTGCAGAAAAGAAAACTTGAGAAGAGATTGGAGAAATAATTTAGCATGCTGGTCTCCTGATTTGTCTGTAGGAGGCCTGAGTTTTTTATCTGGCAGTGCCTGGTACCCCAAGTACTGCTGAGAGAAATCCCCAAACATAAATCAGACCCTGAACACTGCTGGGTCGGTCTGATGCCAAAATTCAAAGCAAAACAGAAAGAAAGAAGATTTAAGGGAACAAGGAAATAGGTACAAGTAGCAGATCACATGCATAACATGTATTAGGTCCTGAATTCAATCCCTGGTATCACATGAACCCCTGAACACTGCTGGGGAGGTTCTGGTGGCCCGAGAACATCCATGCATGAGCACGGGACCATGAGGCTCATGGTACCAAGCTGAAGATTGCTGGCCCTGAGCCCAGCTCTTGAGCCATGCTAGGTATAAAGAAAAAGAAATCTTTAGGTTAAAGACATTAAAATTAATTGACCGGGTCCAGATATGGAGGGAATCAAATGCATTGCTTCTATATTTTATATCATCACTGAACAATATGCAAACCTGAACATAGTCCAACACTAGAATCTGTCATAATTGCAATGATGAAAAGACCAAAGGGTGGCTTGATGGGCTGATAGGATTCACTATGTAGCTTCTGGGCTCAGTGGCATCCGTTTTGCTACTCTGTTCAAATCTATGAGATATAGCTACTTTTTGAACCATGGATCACAGGGTAGTATTATATATACATAGCATTATTTGTTTATGTTATTGCTTTAACTAAAATGTAATCCTATCCCATGAGAACATTTTGGAGTTCATTTACTTTTGGAAGTGAAGTCGGTGTGCCCCCTGCAGGTGGTTTAGGTGAAGGGGGAAGGAAAGAGATGGCCAATTTCTCCAGATCCACCTCTCCCACCCCGCACCAGATGGGAAGGCTAGGACTGATCATGTCTGTGATGAACCACTTTACGGTTCATGGGCCCTGAGTCCTTCCAGCCCCAGTAAGTTGCCATCAAGCCACACCTGACATCCACTTGTCCTGCCCTGGAGTTAATCCCCACCACCCAATTACTTGGAGAACCATGGACTCAGGCTGGAGCAAAGGATAGCTCTTTGCAGGAAGGATAACTGGTTGTAGGCCTTATCCAGGCTTCCTGGGTCTTTGTCTTTCTCACAGGAGAGAATTTCAGGAGATGAGCAGTGAAATAAAGCATTTTATTTGGAGGGTTTTTGAGGAAAGAGAAGGAGAGAGAGATAGGGGAGGGAGAAAAGCACACTCAAAAGAGAGCATGGGCTTCTCCAAAGCTGGTAAGAGCCAGAGTACACATCTCGAGAGGGGAGATGTGTGCGACACACGTGTTTGACACCAAATGTGCCTGGCCCTGGAGACACAAGCAGTGCATGGCTTGGGCAGCATATGCACATGCTCTCTTTGTTCAAATAGGCTTTTATAGTGTCCCCTCAAGCTGTTCCATGTGGGGCTTTCTAGCTAGATAAGAGTCTGTTGCTAGGGTTGTTGCCAAGATGGTAGAGTTGGGAGTGGTTAATAGTCTTTGAATTTTTTTTTCCTTCACCTTTGTACCTGCTAGA
The DNA here is from genome assembly GCF_027595985.1 of Sorex araneus. Lineage (NCBI taxonomy): Eukaryota > Metazoa > Chordata > Mammalia > Eulipotyphla > Soricidae > Sorex > Sorex araneus. The sequence continues at coordinate 64,722,179 of NC_073313.1, forward strand.
GATTTTCTTGAAGGGGAGTCCAGCTTCTCGGGGTCTCTGGCACCAAGTGAAGCCTCAGGCCTTAGTTCATTTGTCTGCAAGGTGGACTTTTTGCAGCCTTGGGGCCATTGGTTTTATTACTACCTATGAATTTCATTGCCATGGGAGCTCTTACCTGTCTAGGTGCCTACATCAGAAGTAAAACACACACTTATAAGACAACTAGAGGGGCTCGGGGATGGCTCAGTGGCAAAATTGTCTGTCTTGTCAGCATGAGGCTGGTGATCAAAACTTCAATCCCAGTCACCATCCCACAGGCCCGAGTGTGATCCCAATGGCTGTGCTCACACTCTCGGTACCACAACCTAGAATGCGTGATTTCTTGTTGTCACAAGCAACATCAAAAGGAAGGGGGTAATATTTTTAAGTTACTTAATGTAAAAAACAATTATAGTGTTGTGTAAGTAATAGAGCTCTCCTCCAACCATGTTCCCCCTAATTCTAATTTGTAGCTTTTTTTTTCTTTTTGGGTCACACCCAGCAATGCTCAGGGGTTACTCCTGGCTCTGCACTTAGAAATTACTCTTGGCGATGCTGGGAGACTGTATGGGATGCCGGTGATCGAACCCAGGTTGGCCACCTCCAAGGCAAATGCCCTACCTGCTGTACTATCGCTCCAGCCCCCTAATTTGTAGCTTTTGATGGTTCTGTGTGGTAAGTGCACTGACACGATCCTTGTAAGCTGGTAATGGTTTAGCAATGATCTTAAAAAGTTACTGAATATTCAATAATCGGCTATCACAAATCATGATAACTGGTTTTATAAGAACTGTAGCACTGTCGTCCCCTTGTTCACTGATTTGCTCGAGCGGGCACCAGTTATGTCTCCATTGTGAGACTTCTTGTTACTGTTTTTGGCATACCAAATATGCCACAGGTAGCTTGCCAAGCTCTGCCGTGCAGGTGGGATACTCTCGGTAGCTTGCCAAAGCATAAAATTCTAACAGGTCATAAAATGATCTTTACTTGTTAAACGAATAAAATAGACCAACTGAGCTCCAATAACAACCTCTTTGGAGCCAGAAAATTTGTGTAGTGGGTGAGGCACTTGCCTTCTAAGTCCTGGAGCCAAGTTTTATCTCTGGCATCACACATAGTCTCCTGACCTGCTAGAAGTGATCCCTAAGCACAGAGCAGGGAATAATCCCTGGAAACAGCTGGTGTAGCCCCTCTACCACCTCCAAAGCCCCCAAGCTAAAATTAAACAAATGTCAATCTCTTTTATTCTGAATTCTAAAAAAATGATTGAAATAATGACATGAACGTTACTCTATACCAGGTTTAGTCTTTTGGGGTGTCTGTGCTTATTGTTCTATTTCCATTTTTAACCTATCTGCACAGTTCTCCCCCCAACCACCCCCCCCCGCAATCACTTCATTTAGTCTCATCTTACATGTCACTACAAGGTCCTTGCTGAACACCATCTATGCAGTTCACTTACTACCAAAGCTGCTCTACTTCTTGCTAAATTTTCCTCTGAAGTGCTTGTAGCCATATGATAGATCCCAAGTTTTAATGACCTATATTTTGTCTGTGTATTCACATGAGGTAAGCCTCATGTGAGCTGGGAATTCTGTCTCTTTTGTTTACTGCTATATCCCTGGCACCTAGAACAGAGTTTGGCATAGTGTGGGAAATCTGTTCACAATTCCTGAAAATAAATAACACCGGTGGTCAACAAGAGTGAGTGATCACAGAACTAGAAACTCTGACAAGTCTCTGGAATATAGAAAGCAGACAGGATCAGCTAGTCAAGAATAGCGGAAGCCACATTCCAAAATACATATAATAGGAAACTACAATAGTGAGAAAAAACCCAGATCAAGTTCATACTGAGAGTCAATTAATTCTGGGAGCAGTGGAGGGCAACACTAATGTAATTAACTAAAAATCTACATCTGAAGCACACAGCTAATTGATCTTCTCCAGCTCCCTCCTCTAACACCTTGGACTCTGACTGAAAGGCTGATACATATTTAACCACAGGATAAAAATAATAATAAAACTGCATTTTAGGAACCAACAGCTCAAAACTGTTATTAATATGGCTACAGAAGTCTGTGAGACTGAAAGACAATTAGAACAGAACTTGATACAACAATCTTCACACACTTTCTTCTAAGAAAATCTTTTTTTGATCATTTTTAGAGAATTATTCATGACAAGCAATACAAAATAAATTATTTAGTGCCTGCTGTTGGGGCAGGCTTGGGTGTTGGCTGGGAAAATTCCAAATAATGGTGGTGGAAGAAGTTGGAGCGGTGGTGGGATTGGTGTTGGAATATTGAATGTAATATATAATAAATTATTGTGAACAGCTTTATAAAATAAAATTTAAAAAGAGAGAGAGAGAGCTGAGTCAGTATTTATTTATTTAGTCACACCTAGCAGTGCTCAGAAACTACTTCCTGTATAGTGCTCTAGGACAGGACTGCCCTGGTGGTACTCAGGGACTGCCATGGTGGTACTCAGAGGACCATGTAGGACTGGGTATTGAACCTGAACTTCCCAGATCAAAAGTATATGGCCTATCCCTTTGAGCTATCTTCCTCATCCTTGAGTTAGCTTTGTTCTTTATAAAAGACACAAGAAGGTTTTTAGTTGCCAGGGATGGGTACCTTGGGGCAGGGAGGGCTCTCATCTGCTCCCCTCTGGAGCACCCCAGATTCTCAAGGCCACTCTCCACACACTTGGGTCAAGCCTCATCCATGAGTGAATCTATTCCTGGACCACGTGGCCGCATGCGGCCACACAACACTTCATAGGACACACACTATCCATACTCCAAGAGTACTGCACCACATTTGATGAGGTTCACAGTAGTAGGCAACCAATCTTAGAGGGAAATATATATATATATATATATGTATTATATATATGCACACACACAAAAGCACATAAGGCTCAACCTTTAACAATATATTAATGATCTCTTATAGAAGGTCTTAATGGCCCCTGTCAAAATAGAACAATCTTCACACTCTTACCTCTAAGGATACTTTTTTGTAGCACCTTAAGTGGTTTTTCATAACAAACAATACAAAATGCATTATTTTGGTTCTGCTTTGGGATGGGATTGGGGATTGGGATAGAAACATCCAAAATATGGTGGTGGGAAGGTGTAATGGTGGTAGAATTGGTGTTTGAATATTAAATTTAATCAAATATTGTGAACTACCTTATAAAATAAAATTTAAAAGACAGAGATAAAGTGAGAAGGATAGATCTATTTAGCAGATGAAAGATGCTTCAATATGTTGGATATTATAGCAAAAAGGTTTACTTTATGTTGATACATCTTTAAGCAAGGTATCTGAAGATAGACTTCATACTTTTTTTTTTTCTTTTTGGGTCACACCCTGCGATGCACAGGGGTTACTCCTGGCTCATTCACTCAGGAATTACTCCTGAAGTTATTCAGGGAACCATATGGGATGCTGGGAATTGAAACCGGGTCGGCCACGTGCAAGGCAAATGCCCTACCTGCTGTGCTATCGCTCCAGCCCTAGACTTCATACTTTATCTACTTACAACTTCTGTGAACTGAGCTGAGTTCATAGAAGTACCCTTCCTTTCTAGTTAAGAGAAGCCCTTAGGATAAACACTGCAGACAACAAACCCATCCATGCCAACTACCTATATTTGCAATCTAGTCCTTGGTTTATAAACATGAACCAACACACAAGTACCGCTGAAAAGAAGAGGACCACTAAGAAGAACAGAAACAACAGATTGCTAAAAAAATGGGAATAATACATGCGACAGCTAAGGATAAACAGTAACAGTAAATTTTCTTCAGAGAATTTGAAAACATTTTTTACTGATAAGAAATAAGATTATATTATAATATTAGAGAACAAATTGTTCTTGATAGGTCCTGAGATTTCTCCACTGATGGGAGGGTACTCTTTGCATACAGGAAGGCTGGGTTTTAATCCAACAACACAGGGCCCTTCAAGCACTGCTTGTATTGCTTCTAAGCACCGACCTTGGAGTTTTTCTGAGCACTGTTAGGTGTAGTCCCCAAACTGAAAAAATGCAAGCAAATAAAATATTGTGGATATGAAAAAAGAGTGTGGTAAATAGGAAAGATGTTATCAAAACTGGATGGGGTATATGACTCAGCAACAGAGTACTATTCTTACATATAAGAGTCTATAAGTTTAATTCCTGAAACTGCCAAAAAAGTATAAAAATCCAATCTCTAAATATTGAAACCCAAAATTTAGACAAAAGACAAGCATTTAAAGTGAGTTCAATACAACTGTTCCAAACAGAACTAGCAACTGAGGCAAGATGGGGCAAGTAGTAGGAATGCGTCTCTGGATCAGGGGTGGAGGGAAGGGAGCACTCTGATGCTGGGGATGCTATTTGAGTGATATGTGGATAAAACTATCATTAGCGGTATTGTAAATCAAGTTACCTCCATAAAAATGAGAGGGGATTTAAATAAAAACAATGCCTCCAAGGAAGGGTGTGTGTGAGAAAGACAAAAACCAATAACAACTACCCCCCTTGTGTCTGGGAGAGAGATAAAAGGGCATGTGTTCATGCTTTAAATGCTGGAGGCCACCACTGAGAATCAGCTCCTGAGCACAGAACTTGGAGTTGCGCCTGAGCACTGCTGGTTGTGACCTCTAAACCAGAAAAAAAAAAGAAAAGCAAAAGTAAAAAAACAACAGGCATATACATAAAATCCCTTTTTCTTGGATCAAAATCTGCTTGTCCAATCTTCAGGGATGCATCATTATTCTGACTACCACGATAAGGACATGAAAAAATGCCTTTGAATAAAAATAAAGATACTAAAAATATAATTACAAGAAAAAATAGTATTATTGTTTGCTTCCTTTTGGATCACACAAGGTGGTGATCAGGGGTTATTCACTGAGTTGCTTGGGATAATTCTTGGTGGTACTTGTGGGACCAGGTGATACTAGGGTCTGAACCTGGGACTCTCACATGAAAAGCATACGTGTGCGTTGACCCTTTCAGCTGTTGTCAAAGTCCATGAAAAGCAATGTTACACAGTCCTGTTGCTCATTGATTTGTTCGAGCGGGTATCAGTAACGTCTCTCATTGTGAGACTTATTGTTACTGTGTTTGGCATATCCAATACACCATGGTTGCTTGGCAGGCTCTGCCGTGCGGGCACAATACTCTTGGTAGCTTGCCAGGATCTCCGAGAGGGGCGGAGGAATCGAACACAGGTCGGCCGCGTGAAAGGCGAATGCCCTACCGCTGTGCTATTGCTCCACAGTATTTTTTTTTCTTTTTGGGTCACACCCCGTGATGCACAGGGGTTACTCCTGGCTCGTGCAAGGCAAACACCTACCTCTTGTGCTATCACTCCAGCCCTTACACAGTATGTTTTATACACAAGCCTCTGGATTGCTCTAAAGTTTTTTCCAGAAGACAAAATGTAGCCCTGAATATATCTATTAGAGAGCAAGAAATATTGGAAGTTAGGTATTAAGTGTTCAAGTTAATAAGGTAAAAACTTACTAGAAAATTAAACCTAGATATCTCAGAAGAAATATATGCATACAATAACAAACTTTGAAATAAGTCAACAACACAACTAAATTAAATCAAAGAAATTGCTGCCTGATTTTTTAATAAATGTGAAAACATCTTAGATAACTGTATTTTAAAATTTTTATTTTGAAGCACTGTGATTTAATTATTGCACAAGTAAAATTCACACAAACTGCTAACAATGAGAAGGTGTGAAACTATATTGAAAACATTGTATTACAGTGCTGTAAACCAAGCATACCTTAATTAAGAAACATCAAGAATGTGAACTTACTACAATATACAGGCTCTTTAAATGTTTATAATGAGGTGAAAGATTTATATGATCTGAAGAGAGACTAGAGTATACTGGGGTTGTTGGGGGAGGGTAGCGGGAACTGGTGAAGGGATTGGAGTTGGAACAATATATACCTGAATCCCAGTCATAAATATCTTTGTAACGTTGTAAGTCATGGTGATTCAATTTACAGAAGTGGAATGGGTACTTGATCATTGTATGACTGAAACATAAGCACGAAAGTTTGTAAGTCTGTAACTGTATCCCATGATGATTCATTAAAATATAAAAAAAAATTTAAAAAAGAAATAATGGTGGTGGGAAGGTGTAATGGTGGTGGGATTGGTGTTGATATATTGAATGTAACAAATTATTGTGAACTGTCACTGTCCTCCCATGCTCATTGATTTGTTCAAGCGGGCACCAGTAATGTCTCTCATTGAGAGACTTATTGTTACTGTTTTTGGCATATCCAATATGCACGGGTAGCTTGCCAGGCTCTGCCTTGCGGGCTCCATACTCTTGGTAGCTTGCCGGGCTCTCTGAGAGGGGCAGAGGAATCGAACTCGGGTCCGCCGCATGAAAGGCGAACGCCCAACTGCTGTGCTATCGCTCCAGCCAGATCTATTGTGAACAACTTTACAAAACTAAAATTAATACAAAAATTAAAAAAATCAATTTAAAGAAGCTTATAATAAGAGTACAGTGTACAATTTTATACTCTACATATAAAGAGAGGCTGCTAAAATCTCAGGGCTAGGATGAATGGAGGCGATACTGGTGTCCGTCGAGCAAATGAATGAACAACGGGATGACAGTGATACAGTGATACTGTGATACATATAAAGCCTAAAATATGAATGGCTACTAACATTATTAGTATAAGTAATAGAAAAAGTTAAAATAGCAATATAAGAATCCAAAAATCTATCCAGTACATTTATTCTCGCATTGGACCTGACTCAGACAATTTTACAACTGAATTCCAGCAAAAGTTCAAATAATGTAATAAAAATGATCTGCAAATTCTTATATAACAAGTATAACCATTCAGATTTAATCTATACAAATACTACTGGCATTGCCTCCTTTCTAATTTCTCCTCTCTGTTTTTCTTTTATACTGGTTTTTCTTCTACACTTCTAAGATAGGTTGGTCTTTCTCTTATGATGCTGGAGATATTAATGTGTCTGGGTTGGTTAAAGTTTTCTTCTTGCCTCATCAATTTCATTGGGTTTCTCTCTTCCCCTTTTGCTGACTGGCTCTCTAAGCTTAGGCACCTCAGATGTTTGTCACATTTGGGCAATCATCTGTATCTACAGGGAGGCACAGAGATGACTAGAGACTATCTGGACAGACATCTGGACTGTTCTTGGTGTGCCTGACCTGTCATTAGGGAGTATCAGACTGTGCCTTCAACCTTTAGATCTTTTTTCTTGGGATAACTATGTTCCACAGGGAGGAATCTTTATAATCTCTCATGAAGTGTGTACAAAACGTCTGCTGGTATTGTGGGAACCCAGGTGCTAAAGAAGGCTCTGAGAGCGCTGGACCAATAGCACAGTGGGTAGGGCATTTGCCTTGCACAAGGCTGACCCGGGTTCGATTCCCAGCATCCCATATGGTCCCCTGAGCGCCGCCAGGCATGATTCCTGAGTATATGAGCTAGGAGTAACCCCTGTGCATCGCTGGGTGTGACCCAAAAACCAAGTAAATAAATAAGTAAATGAAGGCTCTGAGTGCATATATTAAATGCTGAGGTTTTTATTTCATCCTGATTCTCAGTGTGGCATCCCACCTTTATTCACGCCCGGACTTGGTACCTTAGACCCAACACCAAGTCTTCCCATCTCCACCTTGGACTCTACCTTTGGCCTTCGGCAAAGCGTGGGTAATGGGCATCTGTCACAGAACAGATGGAGTATGGAGGTGAGGGTCGGGGTTTGATGACTTCATGGACAGACTTTCTAGTTCTCCTCATGATTTCAACTCCAAGGTTTACTCCTCTTTGGGAATTTAAACTTTTATTTTAGCATTATCAAGGCAACATGGTTCATGATGGTGCTAGTATCATGCTTTGGGCATACAACTTTTTTGCAATATCCCTTCTCTACCAAAGTGCCAAACCCCTCCACCACTGGACTATGGTCACTTGTACTCCACCCCATCCTTTCATTCTTCAGTATGACTCAGGGTGTTTCTTGGGCTACTCCTATCCCCTACTTCAGATTAAGGGTTCTTTGTGGAGGGAGATATTTGGACCACTCCCAGCTGTGCTCCTGGCTTACTCCTGGCTCTGTACTCAGGGATCACTCTGGTGGGATTGGGGTACCATATGCAGTACACATTGAACCTGGGTAAGTGGCTTACAAGGGCAAGTGTCTTACCTGCTGTCCTATCTCTCTGGCCTTATTTGGGTTTCTTGAGTATGCTAAGTCACTTATGATCTGTTGTTTTGCTATCCAAGTCCTAAAATGCTCATTCTATTGTTTCCTCTGTGTGTGTATTTGCATGTTTTATTCTGTAATTTTTGTGATGTTTTATGGAGTAGCAGAGGCTTCAGTTCTCTGGTTTGAAGCCTCACATTAATTTTTGTGTGCTCACTTTGGGGGCGTATTTGGCAGTGCTCAGGAGGCTATTCCCATAGAGCTTATTGCTCAGGGGTTGTTCCTAGTGGTGTTCAGAAGACCATGTTGTGCTGGGGATAGAACCCAAGCCACCTGACTGCAAAGCTTATACTTAACCCATAGGGACATCTCTCCAGTTCCAAAGCTCCACTTTCAAAAAAAAAATTAAAAAGATCCATTTCTTTTTTAAATTGGACCACTGTAAGACACAGTGTTTGAGTTTTAGTCATATGATGATCGAACACCCATCCCTCCACCAGTGTACATTTTCCACCACCAATGTCCCCAGTATCCCTCCCCCACCCACCTCGCCCCTCCCCCCTACCTCTATGGCAGACAACTGTCCTCTTACTTTCTCTCTCTACTTATGAAGCCCTGCATTCTTTTTTTTTCTTTTTGTGTCACATCTGGCAATGCACAGCGGTTACCCCTGGCTCTGCACTCAGGAATTACTCCTGGTGGTACTCTGGGGACCATATGGATGCTGGGAATTGAACCCAGATTGGCCGCATGCAAGGCAAACGCCATACCCACTGTGCTATTGCTCCAGCCCAAAGCCACGCATTCTTTTTTTTTTTAAATTGAATCACCATGTGGAAAGTTACAAAGCTTTCGGGCTTAAGTCTCAGTTACACAATGCTCGAACACCCATCCCTTCACCAGTGCGCATATTCCACACTTTCTTAAACCACTTCATACCCATGTCTTGTGAGTTAGGCCAAACAATTAGTTTAGAGCACTGAAAATATATGATAGAATTGCTTCCCAAAAGGAAGTGGGAGAGATGAGCAATTTACTTTATTATTCTTTGTAGCATCCTTCCTCTTCCTTAGTTTTCTAAAGCCACAAGATGTTCCAAATTTGTCACAGAGTTGGGCATTTTCAAACACACAAAAAATTTCCCCAACCTTCTTGGCTTCTGAAAATTATTCCCTTCCAAGAATTTTCTTTCTTTGTTTTGGCGCTTAATCTGGTGGCACTCAGGGATTACTTCTGATTCCGTGTTCAAGGATCACTTCTGGCCATGCGAGGGATCAAAATCAGGGTTGTCTGCATGCAAAATGAGAGCCTTACCCCATGTCTTGTCTCTCAGGCCCAAGTCTCACCTTTTAAATGAGACCAGAGAGAAAGTATGGATGTTGTGGGGCTTACCTTGCATGTGACTCACCCTGGTTTGATCTCAATATCATGTGGTCCCTTAAGCACTAATTGAAGTGGTCTCTTAGCACAGAGCTTGGAATAGCCCTGAGTACCACTGAGTAGGGCCCACAACACCCCACATAAAAGAAAGAGTTAAATTTCAGCCCACTTATTTGATGACTTCCAGGAACCATTCACTGAATGCTTCCTAAGGGAAGAATGCTCAGCATGAAAGAATTGTTAAAAGGGTGTGCCAGGGGCCAGAGATAGTAAAACAACTAAGCCCCTTGCCCTGCAAATGGCTGACCTGGTTTGATCCCCAGCATCCCATATGGTCCCACAGCCATTGCCAGGAATGATTCCTGCGTGGAGGGCCAGGAGTAACCCTTGATCAGTGTTGGGTGTGACCCATCCCCCCAACAGCAACAACAAAAGAATAAAAAAGCACATGTTGTATAATGATAGGATAGTAGGATGATGTTTTTGTGATATTAAGTTGTTTCTATCTCCTCTGGGTATTTATCTCTCTGTGATTTCTCTTAGAACACAGCTGTTCCTGTGCTCCTTAGGGAGGAATATCATAAAGCAGGAACACGACAGTACAGAAAGCAGAAAAGTATGCAAGTGCAATCTCTAGTTTGAGCTTCAAATGTTTAAACCCTTAGGGTTACTTACAAGATATTTTTAAGGTGAAAGATCAGAGCAAGAAAATGACTTTTCTCACACTGAGCCAGAAAGAGATGGTCTACAGGCGGGAGGGAAGAAACAATAGAGAAATTTTTGATTCGAGTGAAAATGTTGGCACTCCCTGGAGAGAGGGATCCTGTGTCCTATTTCCTGCTCCCATGCAACAAAGGTTTGACTGTGAGAAGTGTCTGCATCTACTGTCCACATAGCCTCACCAAGTTTCTTATCCTTGTAGTACAGATGCAGTAGAAAGATTATTGTGCAAAGCAGAAGCTGCAGAAAGATTCCAGATGTGAAGATAACAAAATGTCTATGTTTGACTCGGGGCACATACCTTCGTTTGCCTTTGCAATTTATAAGGCTCCTGGAATTTAGATATGACCCTGGGGAGAAATATGGGAACTTTGAATTGACTGAGATTATATATATATATTTTTTCCATCCAGTGAAATAAAACTCAAAATAGAAATGAAGTTGCATTGCAGTAAAAGAGAGATGTCTTGTACATTTGGCTCTATGGACTGAGATTTATACAGTCATGAGTAAGGTCGATTATCAATTAATATTAAAAGTCTACGTGTACAGGTAAGAAAGATGAGCACCGATTTCTGAGAAGGAAACCCAAGAAGTACGTAGCACATATTACATAAATCTTCTAGGAACAAGTGGAATAATACTTTTATTTCAGTGTTGTAAATGATCATATGCAAGTTTAATTGCTTGTGACCTATAGGCCACTATCACACACTTGAATTGATTGGGAACAGACTTGTTTGAATTAATGAGGCATCAAAATTTTCCATTACCTGCAGTAACTTGGTGTTGGTTGTGAAGTCCATCAATTGCAGAGTATGAAATCCAATAGATTACCTAAAAGATTGAGCTCATTTTCTCAGCCCAAGAGTTGATATAATGATTCCTAAATTGCTTGCTTGTTGGGATTAAATGTAAGAATTATTATATTAGGTACCCACATGGAGTAATTACTCAATAAACTACAGTTACTTTTTTTCATCTTTTCCTGTATGTGAAACAGATAGGAGTATTTTGGTTTCTAGAAGATCAAACTAAAACTATTCAATAATGACATAAGTACTAGCAATAAAGGCTTCATACTAAACTTGAAATTGAAACTCAAAGTAATGTCTTTGAACCTAATTTTTAGCTTGCTAGTGCTTTTCTGTTATTTCTGAGAGTTCTCATTCTACACTCAACCATTGGAAATCAATTTGGAAGAAACTGATGTATATTTAGATATCAAATGCATGACTTTTTAAAAAAATTATTGAATTACCGTGAGATAGTTACAAGCTTTCATGTCTGAGTTACAATCACACAATGATCAAACACTCATCCCTCCACCAGTGCATATTCTCCAACACCAATATCCCCGGTATACCCCCCCTTTCCACCCTCCCCCTGCCTCCATGGCAGACAATATTCCCCATACTCTATCTCTACTTTTGGCAAATGCATCACTTAAAGATATTTAAATAATATAGGGAAGCACAAGCAACCAACTTCAGTAAGGTAAAGAGGTTAGAAAAAAAAACAACCCAAGAGGTTAACTATCAGGACTTTAATTTCTTTTGCCTTGACCTGATAACACTGCTCTAAAAGTGACTGAGTGTGAGTAACATTTCACAACTCATTTTAAACTATTTTATTGTAAAGAGACAAACACAGTGGGGACAGTTTGACAGCTTGTGATCAGTGTATTTTGAGCGAACCAGCTCCAAACAACCTTGAGTAAAACAAATTTTATAAAGGAAAAAAAATACCTTGAAGGTTGCAACTGCACAATGTATGTTTTTGTTTAAAGAATGAGACTTCCGAGTGTGTACAGGGTATTGACTGAGAAGCGAAGCTCATTTCCCTAGGTATGGTTGGCACAGTAAGGATGTTGCAATCAAAGTATTTTTATTGGATGTTTGTTTTGTACTTGACAGTACAGTAGCTACTTCATGTATCTGATTGAGGAATTGTATTTGGTCAGGAGGATCATAAATCATCATTTTATTTATATTCATCTTAGAGAAAATAGTGTGATGACTCCTAGGAATGGGATGCCAAGTACAGGAAGGAGGTCATTTCAAAACTTTTGTAAGTTTCAAAGTCTGTGGAGCCATTGACAGGTGGATAAGAGCTCCCCATTGACCGTGTTCTGGTCTCAGACTGCCTATTCCTGTTGTGAGCAGAAATATGTGTAGGCTATATTTAATTTAGGGAATTTTCATCTTATTTGTATTGAATTCAGATGATCCTATGTTTATGTATTTATTATATGTACATATATATACAACTGACTAGAGTGATAGCACAGCAGGTAGGGCATTTGCATTTCACGTGGCCAACCCAGATTCGATTCCTTCGTCCCTCTTGGAGAACCCGGCAAGCTACCAAGAGTATCTCGCCTGCATGGCAGAGCCTGGCAAGCTACCCGTGGTGCATTCGATATGGCAAAAAAAGAGTAACAAGTCCCACAATGGAGATGTTACTAGTGCCTGCTTGAGAAAATATATGAACAACGAGATGACAGTGCTACATATATATATACATATATGTGTATATATATGTATGTATATACTATATAAAGTGCAAGTATTGGTTTATATACACACATAGGAAAACTAAGTTGCTAGAATCAGCTAAAATTTGGTGGGACAGCCATTTGCAAAGGTTGTTTGATTGTGCATCCTAGTACAATGATTGATGACTACAGTACTTCTTTACACCCTTTCCTCTCATACTCCCTTGATCTCTTGCAAAACACAATTTGGTGCAAAAGAACAGCATTAAAGAAGTCTGAAGGATGATAGAAAACACAGCACGTTAAATATTCAGCCAGTTAAATATGGTTGTAATATAGTATGGTGGGGGGTGCTATAAACACAGATATTAAGTGATGTAGATAAAGACAAGAAATCAGGCAGATGAGTTCTATAAACATTAGCACACATTCAGAGATTAACTTCAAATAACTCAGTATGCTTTGAACTTCAGTTTTTTTAAAGCACATCCGTCTTTAGCACCATAATAATGACTGTTGTTTTAAATTCTTTTTTAAAAAATCACCTAAACTATTGTTTCCAAATTTTATTTTGTGTCTTAAAAAGTTGAAAATTCTTTAAGAACTTCAAAAGATTTCAATGACTTGCAAGTATTATGTGTGGGAATTTGGAGGGGAGGGAGGAGGAGGTACTGGTATATTTGGTCCTCCATTGACCTCTGAGGGCTGGTATGACTCCTCTCATTCTTTCTTTAGGCTAGCAGGTCACAGGGTAGAAAGGGATTAAGTTACAAAGACAAAAGATGAAAAAAATAAAGCTCCAGAGTCTAATGATGACAAACTAGGAAGAAGGATTGCGCAGAGAGGCTTGGTGACTGGAAAAATCTGCGAATCTGCAATGACGACTCTGTTAAGACTTCGAGGAGTTGGCCCAAAATATATCCAGGGGATATGCAGAAACACAAAATTATGGTCTATTTTAATCATCTACCTCTTAGGATGTAAATATACATGTAAACTTCATTGCACAGTTTTGCTGCAAACGGACGACAGTGTATACCTAAGACTTCAGTTGTTTAAAACAATGAATAGAAACATTAAACTTAAGTGTTATCACCAAAAAAAAAGACTTTTAGGAGTTGGGTATTTTTCTCTTGGGCTACTGGAACAGTCATATTACAGAATCCAGTTTTAAATCCTTCCCTCTTCAGTTGTAATCCCCTTTGGCTGCTCTTAACTCCTCAGTAAAGACTTGCCAGCATTTGGGGGAGAAGTGTGAGGAGACCAGAGACAAAGCAGAACGAGGAGATGTGAGATGCCTCTCACTGGCCTCTCTGCTGATGCTTGTGTGCAGGATGCAACACGGTCTACAGTGGGCGACTCTGTTGAAGTGTTTCCGGAGGCAACCAGCACCCAAGAAAGAGTGGCTCGTGGCCGAGCTGAGAATAGCAAGGAGGAACAGCTGCGAGGTGGGAGATTAGGGAGCAGATGTGATAGAATCCTTCTCTCAGTGTGTCCTAGAAGAAGGTGGTCCTCGCAAAGGAGATCAACTTCGGAATGATGCAGCCAATTTTCCTAGGAAACTGGTGTGCTAGGGACGATTCTCCCCATTTTGTGTATTAGAAAATAATCACTCTCTAGTTTTATGCTGTAAATAATGACAATAATAGTCACTAGTATATATTGCACACTGACTACAAACCAAGCACATTGCATCATGGTCAAGTATAACTTTCCACCCATTTTACAAGTAAAAAGTGGAGGAATCAGGGAGAGTAAATAAATACTCAAGGTCACGGAGGTAACAGGAGCTAAACTGGGACGATGATCCAGAATTGCAAAGTCCAAAGTCATGAGTCTCCTTTTGGACATCATAGAAATAGGGATGAGAGAGGTGTTTGGGGATGGGTTTCTCCAATTCCTCTCTCCTACCTTTCCCACTTTTACTTCTAGCCTTGCCTTCTTCTGATTTCTATACTTCCTCCCCCTCTAGATTATCTTATCGAAGTAGCATTTGGACTCTATCTCTTCCCTCCCACCCCTATCCCTTTGGAACTTCCTCTAGAAATCATCTTACTTCTTTCCTTACAACTGTGGACACAAAAAAGAATTCTTTGAAATAACTCCATCATTCAATCCTTTCTTCTTTCAAACTACTTTTTCTTCTTCACAGAGAAGTTTATTCAATCTAGTCATGTTTTAGACACTTGTCAATCCACACCAGTGAAACTTTAACTCAGGTTTATCACAGTCCTTCTGACCACCAGGTCCAATGAATGGTCCATTTTAAACCTCTATTTTTCTGATGCATTTTTCAGCTTTTTGCACTACTCAGCTTAATGCATCCTTTTTTTTTTGAAATTCTCCGTGGTCATCCATGACACCAGTCTCTTGTTTTCCTGCTTTTTTTTTTTTTGCTCTTTGGGTCACACCCGGTGATGCACAGGGGTTACTCCTGGCTCATGCACTCAGGAATTACTCCTGGCGGTGCTCGGGGGACCATATGGGATGCTGGGAATTGAACCCGAGTCGGCTGCGTGCAAGGCAAACGCCCTACCTGCTGTGCTATTGCTCCAGCCCCCTCTCCTGCTTTTTTAACATCCCTCCTTAGCGGGCCATTTTCCCATACTCATTTTTTACACGTAAGTTTTCCTCAGGGTTTTAGCCCCTTTTTTCCTAAGATGAATGTATTGTATCCTATGGACTTCCAAAACCAGAATCAGTATTCCTAGATAAAGTTCAGAACTATACTGGCAATTAGAATTTTCTAAAGTCTAGTTTAGAATAGAACCCTCATTTGTTAAATGTCCTGACTTCTCCAGTTGGATGTACATTATTATTCATTTTTAAACCCCAAGTTATTGCCCTCAAGTCTTAGCTGCCAAGGGCTTACAGTCTTTGCTAGATGGCTATGTCAATGCTAGTCTTCCTCCTCCTAGTACATTTTAAACTCTGTGAAGTCCAGCAATTTGGCTTTTTATCACTAACCTTTAGAATTGAATATGTTCCAAATGCATTCCGATTGGGCTGGTGTTTATTAAAATTATTCTCAGATAAGCTCTGATTAGCCATTCTAGAATTTTCTGAACCTAGTCTAGTATGCAATGAAAAATTTTTACTCTGTGAAAGGTGTCCTGGAATACCCATTCTTCCTTGGTTAGGGGAAAATGGTTCCACAACCGCCCTGACACTGAATATATATATCTGAACAGGCATAGCAGCTTTCCAAATTCTACACACTAGTTCAAGCCATCGCTCTAGTTCCAGTAAGTAGAGGCGGTATTAGTACTGGAGACTTCCATATCTCTCATTGTTACCTGTTACCCCATACAAAAGCTTTATAACCCATTATTTCTTTGCTGTGAACTTAACATACATATTTAATTTTCATTTTCTGTCTTTTTTTAAATTTTTGGGTCACACCTGGCGATGCACAGGGGTTATTCCTGGCTTATGCACTCAGGAATTACTCTTGGTGGTGCTCAGGGGACTATATGGGATTTTGGGAACTGAACCCGGGTCGATTTGCATTTGGTTGCAAGGCAAACACCCTACCTGACGTACTATCACCCCAGCCCCTCATTTTCGTTTTCTTAATATCCTCCCATGATATGTATGTCTTGACCTAGCTTAATTCTGTTGTGCAATCAATTCCTAGAGGATAGGGATACCTTATACTGGGTCAGTATGAGGAACTTTTACCTTAGCATCATTTGAAACATGCGCTCAGTAAGGAAAAATGCATTTATGATAATTTAGTACTGTCATCTGAACTTTGATCCAAATACATTGGTCTTCAGGATCCATTATGTTTCCTAAACAATGCAATAAAGTATGCTTCCTAGTCATAGTCAAATTCATATAAATAGTCAAATTCATATAAACTTGAAACAATAATTGATGAACATAGCTTATTTATATTGAAAATTTAGAATGTGCTGTGAAGAGGGCACCAAGTCAGATGTAAATAGAATCAAGGCCAAACGCATGTTTCTTGGCAGTGACGAAAAGGAAGCAGGAGTTGCATCTGGTAGAGGTTGAGGACAACACTGTGAATTTTAGATGTGATACAGTCAGATGGGATCCAAACTCGGTATGTATATTGCACCTGAAATAGATTGTGGCTTAGATGGGATTATTTTGGCTGCATTGTAGAAGATGAATTAGAAGAAGCCAAGAAGTAAAATGGGAATGTTGTAGCACTGTAGCACTGTCATCCTGTTGCCTTCATCAATTTGCTTGTGCGCATGCCAGTGACGTCTTCATTGTGAGATTTGTTAATGAGAAAAAATGAAATAACAATTGCTGCTAACTGGAAGTTGGCTCGGCACTTCCAGCTGGGCCACCTTGTTCTCCTATTAAGCATAAGGAACTTCAAAGAACACCAGCATCAGGTAATTACTCTGTGCCCATGATGAAGTAAGATCAAAAGGAGAATCTTGGTAATTTTTCTAACCACAGACAAAAATTAGTTTGCCTTGCCATCCACAAAGTAGCCAGCATTCTTCCTTTTCTTCTAAAATGAGTGGTTGTTGCTTCTTTATCACTTGCAAATTCATTTATTTTTTAGTCTGTCTTCCATATAGATAAGAGTTGTTGAAATACCCAATCCTAAAATCATCCCTATTGTCTGAGAGCATCCAATCCAGAGTACAACCCTGCTTTCTCAATCTAACTAAATCAGAATCCTGTACGTTTCTTTACTGTGATCACCAGCAGTTCTTCATTGTCTGTGTTTGTCCTCACTGCAATGAATAATAAGCCAAATCTATTAAACTACAGGTGTATTTACGATGGCCTTTGGCTAGAGGACACTGACACTAGCAGAGCATATTTATAGCACTCTATAAAAAGAAAGGTGAGGGCATGGAAAAAGCAGTAGTAGCAGGAATGAAGATGAGTTTGCAGACTCTAGAAATATTTAGAAGGCCGTATCAGTAATAGTTGATTGATTACATCTGGAGATTGCGTGAAGGGGAAGCTCCAGGGCAAAGTTGAAGTTTAAAAGTGGATTGATGGTGCTATGTATGTATATGTGGAAAACAGACGGGAAAACTTCTAGAAAGATCTGAATATTTATAATAGAAGTGCCTGTGAGGTATCTGTGTGGAGTGTCCCAATATGCCATTGGGTTTTGGGATTTAAAGCAAGGGTTTTTGGTAGTAAATCTCAAAAAGGGAATGAGATCACACTGGAAATATTTATAAAGTGAGAAAAGCCTTTGAATGAGAAGTCAACCCTGAGGCCTGTCAACAATTAAAAAGCAGGTAGAGGGAAAAGAGAAAAGGAGATGAATGTTATTGAATAAATAGAATTTAAGGTTTGAAATAATGGGTAGTTTAAATAAGATTTTAAATAATGCTATAAGCATTATCAAATCCAGTTGCAAGATCAAGCCTGTTGAGTTTGGAAGTGATGAAACCATTGTTGACCAAAGGAAGAAGAGTGTGAGTGGGTTTGTTTGGGTTTGTATGCATATAGTAAGGGGTGGGGAGTGAATGTAAAGTGAGGAAGTAGGGACAATAAACGTGAGCATATATCTTGAGTTGACTATTGATGAGAAAAGAAGTACAGGGTCAGTTAGTTGTTAGGTCAAGATGTGGAGTCAACTGATAATGTAGGTAAGGATAAAGTGTTTTATTCACTGATACATTATCAGTGACTCCAGTTATTTGGCATATGCACATATTCTCCATCTACACATACACACGCTCTCTTTTTATATATAATATACACGAATGATAGTAGACACTTGAGAACTTTCTAGCAGCTATAGAATGGGTTGGGTTCAAGGCAGCAAATTCTAAGGGCATTAAAAACCAGAGAATTTACATAGTTTCACTTAAATTGACATCAGAGATACCATAATATTTAATCCCCTGTTTTTTTTTTCTAGAAATATCCCTGCCTGCAAAACTCTCTTTTTGGTAAAAGATTCATCATTGTGCAAAGAAGGCTTGTGAATGGATTTATATAACGTGATAATAACTATCTTCAGTGTTCCATTCTGCGGCATTTTCTATTTATAAAACTTTCATTATTTCATGTTTCTTGAAGAATTTGTGACAATATATATTGGCTGTTAACAGATAGGATTGCATCAAAATGTACTGATTTCTCCATAACTGGAGAGGGGTTCATGTAGAAACTGGCTGACTCCTTGCTTGCAACAAGCTAGTTGGAATCTAGGAATCATGTAAAAGTTGAATTAGATATGCAACTGTGTCCCAATAATACCATATCCCATTTTAAGAGCAATTGTTTTTCCAGTCTTGCCATCCACATTTTAGGTTGTTTGGTTGATACTGAAGAACTGGTTTTAGATTTTGATAACTGTGTCATATGCAAGGGACTTTATGTTATAAAAAGTCATCTAAGTGGTCATTACTAAAGCAGGGAGAAAGGGAGTGAGAGTGGGATGAAGGGAGGGAGAGAGAGAGAGAGGGAAGTAAGAGGGAGAGAGATGGAGAGGTAGGGGGAGGGAAATGATAATGAGAATGAACAATGAACGTATGAACTTCATTTGTTTTCTACCAGCAAGTTAGGATTCTATCTCTTCATCAATAGGCAGACACTCTAGACTGATTAGGGTGTTTTAGTCTTTACAGAAGAAGAGTTACTGTCAGGAAGCCATATATATTTTCCAGTAGAGCATAAAACTTGCTGTTCTCTTGAGGCCCTTCAGAGATTTATTGTTTCAGGAGAAGCCTGTTTTGTCAATTCTACTGGATAGTTTTACCAATGCGAACTGACTTCCAGAAAAGCCTGTTGTCTGCTAGGTGCCAGGTGATGAGAACAGTGATGAGAGCAATATAAATTACACACATGCCTGAGGGAAGGTGGTGAGAAGGTCGAAACTGTGGACACTCACCATCCCCCCATCTGACTGTCGCCCTCTAGCCTTAGCTCCCAATTTGTTTCAAAGCTGCGACCTTTACCTGTAGGCCTGGATAAAATATAGAGGAAGATCTTCAGAGAAAATCTCGGCACCTGTGTCTCAGCCAGTCAGTATGATGGGCTTCTCTAATGCAGTGTTTCCAGTAGCAGCCGCGTGGTCTTTTTCCTGGATTCTGTGAAGCTGCCTGGCTAAGTCGAGACTCAAGTCCTCAGACCTTTCACTCTTGAGTGAGCTGTGAATTTTTGATGGTCGCTGTAGCACTCAGCACTGTTTACTGAGTAGCTTTGGCACAGCACCCTCGCTAAAAGATCTCCTCATACTGGCTGTGCAAAGCAGGTGTCATTATGGCTACTCTATAGGTGAGTAAACTGATGATCTGGTTAAGTGACATGCCTGAGGCCACACCAAGTTTCAGTAGGAGAGTTTTTTTTCCTTTTTGGTCACACCCAGCGATGCACAGGGGTTACTCCTGGCTCATTGCACTCAGGAATTACTCCTGGTGGTGCTCGGGGAACCATATGGGATGCTGGGAATCGATCCCATGTCAGTCATGGGCAAGGCAAATGCCTCACTCGCTGTTCTATACTGAGTTCCACAGTAGGAGATTTTTTAAATTTCACTCATGGTCTGTGTTCCTTAAAGTTAGTCTTTTCTAGTTTGTTTCGTTTGGGGACAGATCAGGCAGTGCTGGGGTCTACTCCAAGCTCTGTAATCAGAGATCACTCCTGAAGGTTCTCTGGGGACCATGTGATATGGGTATCTTTGGTTGTGAGAATCCAGCATTCAGAGCATATGCTCAGCCTAGTTAACACTCTCTTCCTCCAAAGGCAGCAGGTTTTGGAGGGAGATGGTTGAACCATACTTGGTAGTGCTTAGGGGATATTCCCAGATCTTTGCTTGGCCAACACTCCTAGCAGTTATGGTGGGGGCTTGGGAACCATGCGGTGTTCAGGATTGAACCAGGGTTGACATCATGCAAGGTTAGTGCCTTACCCCTGTACTGTTTGGTCCCTAACATCATTTTTTTAACGGCATCGTTTTTACATGAATTAATGATGCTTCTACCTAATGTGTTTTAACATTTAAATCACCAAATATAATTTTAATGGTTAGATTCACTAGATAATTATCCAATGTGATATAAGTCTGCCAGATATCACACACACATACACATACACACTTAGAAGATAGTTTCACAGTAATATTTAATATTTTAGTAATATTTAGTAATATTTTCCAGAGTAACATATTTTATGTCACTGGTTTAATTTTTAGTTTGTGATCAGTATAATTCACATCATTGTTGACTGTTTGGCCCCAGAACATCAGACAAATTCACGAACTTAAAACTCTTGGACACTTTTCCTTTCTCTCTCCCTCTCTTTCCTCCAGAGTCACTTCATATGGACAGCAGTTTGGACACTGTAAAATACTAAAAAGCACAATTTTTTGTGCTGGTCTTATGTGAACGATACCTGGCAACCTCTAACTGCATGTCTATTTCTGTACACATTTGCTTGTGTTTGTGTGTGTACACATGCACACATGTACAGGAAAACAGGATCAGACGGGAGAGATAGTACAGTGGGTTAAAAGCTTGCCATGTATGCTGCTGATATCAGTTCAATCCATGGAACCCCTTATGGTCCGCTGAGCCCTGGAAGGAGTAACCCCTGAGCACTGCCAGATATGACACAAAATTAAAAACATGAAGGAAAAAATCAGGATCACCTGACTGGGAAAGTAATTAAAGATGAGGACAAGTGGTGATGGCTACATCATCAATTAAGAGTTGTTCTGTCAAATAAGGGTGGGTGGCACCCGATAGTTTAACCCTGCCATGAAATCTGCTTTCAATCTAGACACCAACTAAGTGGCGAAAGAACTTATGAAATTCTCTTGGATATTTTTCTTCCCACAAACTCAGAACTGAATCCAGTGAGGTCAGCAGCTTGTTTCTTGCATCAAATGGCATGTTTTGAAACTCTAACTGTGTCAGAAGAGTGGGAAGGATAAGAAAAAGCTGACATAAGGGTTCCCCTTGACCCAAATTGCACAAATACAGTAGTGAATGGCTTCCTGAACGGAAAAGCCACGAGGCTTCTTTCTTCTGGGAAGCATTTTTGATTAGGTTAATTGAACAGATTCTAGAAGATGATCAACCATACACATAACTAGTTGCTTCCACTGCAGTGTTTATAGTGAATTGCATGCATGCATGTAGACTGTTGACTGTAGACTGTTGTTTGTCCACATGAGGGAATTCCAAGGGAGAGGAATGGAGGAAAAATGGCAAAAACCACACCATGTTGTCTGTCCACACGAGGGAATTCCAAGAGAGAGGAATGGAGGAAAAATGGCAAAAACCACACCATGTTGGAGAATAACATTTGGTTATGTTTGAATGAAGTGAATTTTCTCCATGTTGGGTATAAACATGTTAAGAAACTAAAGAGTTTCATTTATAATGCCTCTTAATGATGAGCATGTATTAGTTTGAAAATTTGGTGGTTGCAGTTTCAGTCTCATGATTCTGGTGATGTTGAGTATGTGTTTTGGATGTAAAGCAATACTAGTCTCCCACATCACTGGTGTACTAAGGTGTACTAAGACCCTTGTTCTCCATTACTTCTCTTTCTCCTTTTCTTGCTCCCCTGATTGATGTTTTCCTCCTCTGTATTTCTTCCTGACTCTGAGTCACAGATGATCTAGGGATCCCTTGCTTACTACATAGCATATCCTCATCCAGTTATTCTATGTACCAGAGAAGTGAAATCATCCTGTTTGTCTTTCTTCTTTTGACTTACTTCACTCAACATGGTATCTTATAGTTCCATTTGGGTAGCAGAAAACCGCATTATTTCATCTTTTTTGCTGTTGCATAATATTCCATTATATATCTATATCTATATCTCTCTATATATCTATATCATGTATACATCTATGAATCTCCTGCCCCTGCACCAGGTTGTCTTCAGGGCCCCCTTGGAGGAGGGGAGCGGGTTGAGTCTTCCTTCCTGCCCCAAGGAGAGCCCTGGCAGCCGAAAAACTCCAGAGTCCAGCCGCAGCCATGCTCATGACCACTCTCCACAAGCTCAGATGAACCTCATGCATGAAGGAACCGGTAGAGGAACCCAGGTGTGTGGGACCCGGAGCTGAGATCTCCAAACCCGCTCGGATCATGCCTCCTCCACCCAGATCCCCAGTTTTCTAGTAGCTAGGCAGTCACAAACTGCCCCCGGTGCCATGTAATCTCATTAACGGCCAAGATCCAGAGACTATAAAACAAAGCTTGCAGAATCTCGCATGGTAGAGCCTGGCAAGCTACCCGTGGCATATTTGATATGACAAAAACATTAACAATAATGGGTCTCATTCCCCTGACCCTGAACGCAGCAGGGATAAATGGAGATGTTACTGGCACCAGCTCGAACAAATCCATGAACACTGGGATGACAGTGATGCAGAGATACATACCATATGCATATGTAACTCATCTTCATAATCCACTCATCTGTGTTGGACACCTAGGTTGATTTTATTTCTTAGATATTGTACTAAGTATGCCTATCAAGGTGGCAGACAGGGATGTGGGTGGCTGGGGTTGGGAGGGAACATGGGAACTCTGATGGAGAGTTGATACTGGTGGTGGGGTTGGTGTTGGAATATTGTATGCCTAAGACACATCTGTCAATGACTTTGTAAAACATGAGTTTTTAAAGTAATTTTTTAAAAAGTGCATATTAGCTTATTAGGAGTAAATAAAAAAGTAACCCAAATGTTCTGCCCATGATAGAGCCCCTACAGATTTGAAAAATTTAAAATATGTATATATTATTGTGGAGTGTAGGGTAGCATCACATGAGGCTGACACCCAAGGACCATAGATACAAGGGCCAGGGGGGATTGCCCCATAGCTGGAAGACTGCTTCATGAACGGAGGGGAGAAGGCAGATGAAATAGAGAAGGGATCACTAAGAAAATGATGGCCGGAGGAACCAGTTGGGATGGGAGATGCATGCCGATAGTAGATAATGGACCAAACATGATGACCTCTCAGTGTCTGTGTTGCAAGCTATAATGCCCAAAAGTAGAGTGAGAGTATGGGGAATATTGTCTGCCTTAGAGGCAGGGGGAGGGTGGGAAAGGGGGGGTATACCTGGGATATTCGTGGTGAGGAATGTGCACTGGTGGAGGGATGAGTGTTTGATCATTGTGAGATTGTAACTTAAACATTAAAGCTTGTAACTATCTCACGGTGATTCAATAAAATTTTTAAAATTAAAAACATTTATATATTATATTATATATTATGTGGAGCAATAGCACAGCGGGTAGGGCATTTGCTTTGCACACAGCCGACCCGGGTTTGATTCCTTCGTCCCTCTTGGAGAGCCCAACAAGCTACAGAGAGTATCATGCCCACATGGCAGAGCCTGGCAAGCTACCTGTGGGGTATTCGATATGCCAAAAACAGTAACAACAAATCTCACAATGGAGACATTACTGGTGAACGCTTGAACAAATCGATGAACAATGGGATGACAGTGCTACAGTGCAGTGTTATATATTATATATTTAATATCTTTTTTTTTTTGCTTTTTGGGTCACACCCAGCGATGCTCAGGGGTTACTCCTGGCTTTGCACTCAGGAATTACTACTGGTGGTGCTTGGGGGACCATATGGGATGCCGAGGATCGAACCTGGGTCGGCCGCATGCAAGGCAAACGCCCTACCCGCTATCGCTCCGGCCCCTATATTTAATATCTTTTATCAATTAAACATTGAAGAAAAGAATCACATCTGTAAGTAAGATCATACTAATCCATAATTTTTGGAAGGTCACCTCTACTCGTATGGAAGGGCAGCCTCCTCACATTTGCGGTCTGGGATATGAATATAAATGGAGGCCCACATATCATTTTGACTAAATATTTGAAAGTTATGAATCATACTAACAGACTGTTTAAATGAAATATGCTCTATCCTTCTGCCTTGACACATCTACTTCCATAATAATCTTGACATATTCAGGTTCCTTCTAAATGGCAATGCCTCGGCGACCTGTCTGGTCTAAGGGTGCCCACACATTACTCTGTTTAACTCAAGGAGTTGTGTCTACACCTCAAGAAAGAGCCTCAGCAAGGCTTGGATGCAGGAAGAGGCCATCTGAGTGATTCTTCAGACCTCAGTGCACAAAGGGATATGGAGAGGAACTGAACTTGGCCTCCAGGTGCATCCTCTTAGCTCTGTGGATGCTTCTCCCAGCCTGAGGGCTGGAGAACTAGTTGTGTAATTGAAGGTGGCATCATGGGCCAGGCACTGGGAAAACCCGGCCTGGGTCTGCTATGGTGTAACTGTGAGACACGGGCCTTCCCTCTGGGATGGTTTAAGGCCAGTCCGTTTAAAAGGAACACGTACGTGGGACTAGGCGGGGAGCAGGACGTGTGTGCTATCCTCTGGTGAGGAAAGTGAATGCAATCCAGCAAGCACAGATGAGTCATAGCAGGTCTGCTAGCGGTCAGCCGTGCTGAGAAGTAGCTGAGAGGCCGGCACCAAGCGTGCTAGGAGCACGAGAGGATCACGGGATGTCTCCAGGGTCCCTGTCTTCACAGGAGACTGGAACATTCTCTGGCTTCATCCACACAGACCCTCTGGAACCCTGCCCAAGTAATGTTATGTTGCCATAACAGAAACACTGGGCCCGAGCGCAGCTGGGAGAAGAGATAGCACAGAGCAGAAAGCGTTTGTCAGCCTGGCCAGCAGACGCCTTGCAGACTTGCGCTCCGCTCCAAGGTGTGCTGAGAAGGCAACGGGGTGATTCATTCTCCAGCTCGCAGCCCAGCCTGGCCCAGCCCTGCGCGCGCGTTCCAGGCTGGGGCAGCAGCTTCGGAGACTTGGATTCGTTTGCTGGCTACCTCGTTAGGAGTGGGGCCCTCCATCCCAACCACACCGCACAGAGCGTTTTCCCTACCCGGCAAAGCCATGGGTTTCTGCTTTAGCAATTTAAGCTCGTGGGCCTACCCAGGGCTTCCAGGCAACGCAAAGTTCCTAAGAGTGAAGCTGAGGGCTAAGCAGAAGCCTAACCTTTGGCCCTCTTCAGCATCTGTCTCCTCTTCTCAAGTTTTCTCCTTCTCTTTCCTCCTCTTCTCTCACTTCCATCTCTCCCCCTCCTTCTCCTTTTCACTCTTTACTTGCTCGATCTCTTTTTAAAATTTTATTTATTTATTTTTGTTGCTTTTTGGGCCACAGCCAGTGATGCTCAGAGGTTACTCCTGGCTCTGCACTCAGGAATTATTCCTGGCGGTGCCCGCGGGACCATATGGGATGCCAGGGATTGAACCCCGGTTGGCCGGGTGAAAGACAAACGCCCTGCAGTTCTGAGTTCGATGCCTCTGCACCCTCGGAAAGCCTGGCAGGCTACCGAGAGTATCCCACCCGCACAGCAGAGCCTGGCAAGCTCCCCATGGCGTATTCGATATGCCAAAAACAGTAACAACAAGACTCACAATGGAGACATTACTGGTGCCCGCTCGCAAATCGATGAACAACAGGCCGACAGTGCTACAGTGCTTACAGTGCAACATTACATGAGAATTCAACTTTTCTTTCAACCAGAGAATTCCATGTTGTTAAAAGTTAAGACAGGGGCCGGTACGATAGTACAGCAGGTAGGGTGTTTGCCCTGCACGCAGCTTTGATCCTCCGTATCTCAAATAGTTCCCTGAGCACCACCAAGATTGATTCCTGAGGGCAGAGCCAGGAATAACCCTTGAGCATCGCTGGGTGTGACCCAAAAAAAGCAAAAAAAAGCAAAAAAAAAAAAAGAAAAAGTGAAGACGGTATAATTTTCAAATAAGTATTATATGCAAGGCCCTATTCTTCCAGCCACCCCAACATCCTCACACCCATCCGGAGATTCAAGGGACAACTTTACAGGGACAGCTTAGGCAGAAAAAAAACCTGCTTTTTTCTTTCTTAGTCTGTTGTTTTCTCTCAATTCTGGCTGAGTCCTCTTGGGGGAGCTGCTATCTCACTATAGTTATGAGTCCACTGTTATTTTCAACAAGGGCTGACCTTTACAGATTGGAAAGAAACGTGACTCTTGCTGCAAAGAAAAAGGTTCTTTATTTGTTTCCCACAAGAGCCCACAGACACATTTTAATCAAGTTTAAAGCTCCAATTTTCCTTAGCCCAATAAAAGCTCAAAATAAAAAGATCTTTAATGTAAAAGACTTTACTTGTCGAACATTCAAATCAAAGACAATTTATTTCAAGCATTTCTTTTTTTTTCCACAGAGGAATTTTGCATGTAATATTCTCCAAGAAAAAAAATTCATTATGTATTAATTTTGTTACTTGTACGTATAGGCTATATGTTAATTATAAACTATATTCAGGATAGGAAGATGAATTGTTTGTAAACTGATTTGAAAGCAAATCTTGTCCATTTCTTTTTGAAATGAAGTTTCAGGAGGAAACAAATAGAAGGTTATTGCTGCAAAGCTGATTTATTTGGCATTCAATCATTTGGAAACTGCTACAAATCCTCATTTTGGTACAGCTTCAGGACGTGAGGAATGATGTTCTATTGATGACCCAGAGGCACTAAAATTCTTAGCAACCTCTGAATCATCAGAATATCAGAAAAGAAACAGTTCGGTTTAGCATATTAGTGCTAAGCGGTGGGGTTGGGGTGTGTGTGTGTGGCGGGAGGTGGTTCTACGTATTTTTAGAAAATGTTGGTGAACCTGGACAGATGATAAAATTGCAGATAACTTCGTTCATGTTTCTGAATTTGCCGTTGAGGAAACCATTCCAGGAAGAGAGAGTAACTTCCTCTATGACAGGAGTCATAGTCATTTTCTTTTTTAAAAAATTTATTTCTTAGCAAATCACCGTGGGGTACAGTTACAGATTTACAAACATTCATGCTTGTGTTTCAGTCATACAATGCTCGAGTACCCCTCCCTCCACCATTGCCCATTCTCCACCCCTGATGATCCCAGTATCCCTCCCACCTCCCGCCCCACCCCCTCCACCCCACCCAGCCTCTGTGGCAGGGCATTCCCTTTTGCTCTCTCTCTCCTTGTGGGTGTTGTGGTTGGCAACAGAGGTGTTGAGTGGTCATCATGTTCAGTCTAGAGTCTACTTTCAGCCGGCATCTCCTATCCTGAGCGGACCCTCCGAGCACTCTCTACTTGGTGGTCCCTTCTCTATCTGCCTTTCCCCCCAGCATGTGATGCAGCTTCTAAGCTGTGGAGTAATCCTCCTGGTCCTTATCACTAAGATTCTTGGATGTTAGTCACCCATTCTATTACTTTATTTTTTCTTTTTTTTTCTTTTTGGGTCACATCCAGCGATGTACAGGGGTTGTTCCTGGCTCTTCACTCAGGAATCACCCCTAGCAGTGCTCAGGAGACCATATAGGATGCTGGGAATCGAACCCGGGTCAGCCACTTGCAAGGCAAACGCCCTACCCACTGTGCTATCAGTCCAGGCCACATTCTATTACTTTATAGTCCACAAATAAGTGCAATCTTTCTATGTCTGTCCCTCTTTTTCTGACTCATTTCACTTAACATGATACTTTCCCTGTAGATCCACCTATATGCGAATTTCATGACTTCATCTTTTCTAACAGTTGTATAATATTCCATTGTGTATATGTAGTCATTGTCATTTTCTACTACATTCCGTAGTATCCTTGTGAGTCCTGGACATACTTTTGGGGACTGCCAGGAGACAGGGTATTACTTGGTCTTTCTCCAGGTCCTCTTTCCTGTTTCAATCAGAGTGTATCTGTTTTGTGCTAGACACAGAAATCTGGGAATACTAACGCAATGCATATTCTGTCTTCTCAGTGTCTGGTTCCTAGTTACCTCAAGGCTTCTGAACAAAAAAAAAATAATGCCTGACCAAAAAAGATGGTGGGGTTCCTTCTATATTATATAAAGGTTCCTCCTTCTAGTAGATAATGGACCAAACATGATGACCTCTCTGTGTTTGTATTGCAAGCTATAATGCCCAAAAGTAGAGAAAGAGTACGGGGAATATTGTCTGCCATAGAGGCAGGGGGAGGATGGGAAAGGTGGTGTATACCCGGGATATTGGTGGTGGGGAATGTGCACTGGTGGAGGGATGGGTGTTTGATCACTGTGAGATTGTAACCCAAACATGAAAGCTTTTAACTATCTCACGGTGATTCAATAAATTCTTTTTAAAAAATTAAAAAAATTAAAAAGTAAAGGTTCCTCCTCTGCCATGAAGATTTATCATTAGCCTTAGTGCCCAGCAAAAGCCCTGGGCTCTGACTGCAGGGAAGTTTCTACAAGAAAATGTGGGGGACACTAAGTCTATAAGTGGCTCCCATTTTGTTCAAATGGCTTCTGGGAAGAGAAAGAGGTGGGTGTTTGGGAGGTCTGAGGAGATACAGGAGCCCCGGGCTGCTCTGTATGCACTAACCCTGTGGTTGGGAGATGATTCACCAAGAAGAGAAAATAAAGTAAATATTCCTTCAGGAAAGCGATGTGATAGCTCAGAAGTGATGCAATAAAATGATTCGATGGTTGACTGTGCCTTTCCATGTTCTGCAGTAGATCTAGACATTTCCAGGTGTTTCCGACTAACATGATCTAGAGAAGCCCAGGGTCAGCCCGGAGAGTTCTTGTAATGAGGAGCTTTGAAGTTGTTAACAAATGAACTTCAGAAATCAGGGTGGAAACCCCAAAGTTCAAATGAGGCCACGAGTTCAAGGAGAGAGCAATCATATCCATGCAGAGTACAGTTGTATCCATGAAGGGGTAAAAAATAAATCACAAGACGCCAGGGCTATCTGAGGGCTGATTCCTCTCACTCTTAGATGAAGTTGTCCTTTGCAAAATAAGGAGATGAACAAATGTAGGATAACATAGCCTCAAGTAGTTTAGGTTTATTGGGTTACTCCCGTCACAGTGCTGCCATTCCTCTGTGTTTATTTCTAACTTCTTTCTTAGTGTTCTGTTGACTTGTAAATATTGTTTTTCTCTTCTCCTTGAGTCCTTTACATAGTTTATTCAGAGCCATGTCCTTTTTGTATGGACACAGGAAGACTTGGCAAATGCTATGCTTTTGTAACCTGGGAGACATTTGACTCTACATGATATTTTCCTCCTGGGCATCTGTTCTCTTGACCTAAGCCTCAGCTGCCC
The DNA here is from genome assembly GCF_027595985.1 of Sorex araneus. Lineage (NCBI taxonomy): Eukaryota > Metazoa > Chordata > Mammalia > Eulipotyphla > Soricidae > Sorex > Sorex araneus. Next base: position 64,752,085 of record NC_073313.1, read on the forward strand.
TTACTTCCTAGCACCCCCAAAAGCAGGGTCCCGACGAGGGACGAGACGGACCCAGGGCAAGCAGTGAGTTGTGTGCTACCCTGGCATCGAGATGAGCCTGGCCAAAGTGCCTAATGCTTAGCTATAAGTTAAGAGCTTGATCATGGACAAATGTTGTCATGATCCAAACAGTGATAACTAGATTTGGACCCTGCTAGGGTTAGGAGTGATTAATCTGGCCTGAGTGCTGTAGTCTGAGTTTGTGGCAAGATGTTGCCAGGAGAGTTGCCTTGCAAGCCTCAATGTATCTCTTGCTATGTCCATACAAAAATAACTAGTATTAAGTTGTTAATAAGTGTTTGGACTGAGGAAAGGAAAAAAAACGTAAGAGTCAGGAAGGGCTTTGGAATGCCCTGCCCTCAGGAAGGGCTTTCTTATGTTGATTTTGCTACCTGGCTGGGGGTAGCTTAGAGGGCAAGGTGGGAGAGGACAAAGTAATGTCATCCTACAAACAAAGACATGAATAAGTGATATGAAAGAGCAAACATTCACCTAATATTGGCATCTAGTTCCCTGGTGGCGGTGGTGGTGGTGTGCTTGGACAAAGCCCCAGGGCTAGGAATCTAGGGTGAACTCACCCAATCATGCTGTGGACCAGGGCTAAGTTCCTGGCACTGCATGGACCCCTGAGCACTACTGGGAGCGACTTCCAAGCAGAGCCAGAAAGAGCCCCTAAGCTACCTCTGAGTGCCACCTCCAAAAATAAAATCTCCAGGGTTCCTTTTCTCCCAGTGTTTTTTCGTTCTTTCCTCTTTTGCAAATATTCCAGTGTTAGGTCACGTAGAGTTGCTGAGGTGGAAAGCATTTTGGAAATCCAGAAGAGCTGCATTCAAGTTCTGCAGTCTCTGCCACTCTGGGAAAGTCATATCATGTTTCCAGTCTGCGGAGCCCACACCTACACAATTGAGAACCTTTCTAGTGTCTGTTACTGCTACAAAAATCCTAATGTTTCAATGGTGGATCTTAGACTCCCTTCAAGACTCCTTCTATAGCAGTTGAGAATAAAGTTTAAAGTTCAAAAAAGGATTTGTTTCACCAGTTGCCATTCCTTAGTAAGGGTTCCAAGTCTTTTTTTTTAAATTGGATAATCGTGAGTTACAGTTACAAAGCTTTCATGATTGAGCTTTAGTCATACAATGATCGAACATCCATCCCTCTACCAGTGTACATTTCCCACCGCCAGTGTCCCCAGTATTCCTCCCACCACCGCTTCCCTACCCCCTGCTTGTATGGCAGGCACTTTTCTTTTTACTCTCTCCCTCTCCTTTTCGGGCATTGTGGTTTGCAATCCAGATACTGAGAGGCCATCATGTTTGGTCCTTTGTCTATTTTCAGCACACATCTCCCTTCCTGAGCTATCCCTCCAACCATCATTGACTCAGTGATCCCTTCTCTATCCTAGCTGCCTTTTCCCCCAGCTCATGAGGCAGGCTTCCAATGGTGGCGCAATCTTCCTGGCTCTTCTCTCTACTGTCCTTGGGTGTTAGTATTGTACTATGCTATTTTATATTCCACAAGTCTTAGCAGTTCAGACATAGACAGAGCAAAGAATCCAGACGAAACCAATCTGGGGGAACAGATACAATGAACAAAACTTACAAAAGACTGATGTAGCTCTACATCTCTTCAGTTACTTTGACTCTTTGGTGCCTAGTGGAAGCTTAAACTCAGTTCCTGTCCGGTGTTCCAGCCTCTTAGTAGCTCTGGGATATCATGGTAGCTCTAGTACCATGCTAATTCTAGTTTGAATGCTTTATGCCCAATTACAAAATAATCCTTGCACTGAATAATTAAAATTTTTTCCCCAGGATACTTTAGCAACTTCTGATGCCCTGCCTATCCTTATACATATGTGGGTTCCTCAGTCACCTTGCTGCTTGCTGCTGGACCCTTCTCTAGTTGGTATCAATAAATCAGCAAAATTCTCAGAGTCCCAAAACTTCTGAGTGTCAAAGAAATTGAAGGAAAACTATTTTAGGACAGAAGATGGTCACTGAATGGCAGTATGTAGGGTAAAGAAATTGACGGAAAACTATTTTAGGACAGAAGATGGTCACTGAATGGCAGTATGTAGGGTAAAGAAATTGACTTGAAAGAATAATTGGAAAGAAATATTAACTATGGCTAGATGGGCTTTGGGTAAGGATACATTAGAGTTATGTGGAGGGGGAGGGAGGAATGGAGGGGAGAGAGAGAGAGAGAGAGAGAGAGAGAGAGAGAGAGAGAGAGAGAGAGAGAGAGAGAGAGAGAGAGAGAGAGACTCAGCAGCAAACACTGCTGGCAGCTCCCAAAAGTACCTCTGGGTGTGGCCATAAAGCCCAAAGCCAAAGAGAAAAGCCAAACCAACGGAAACACAATGACATGTGGATCCCCACACAGTAATCTAATTCTTGGTGAATAGAACCCGACAGTATAGATTGGTTGTAATTTCTACTGACAAACAACCCCACTGTGTGCCCTTTAGGAGGCAACTGGGGAAGGGAAGCTTCTAGCAGGATGGGAACTGCATCTGGAGAGCAGAGGAGCCCCAGGAATCTCCGTGGACAGTGCCACTGGATGGTGCATGCTGGTGATTCTAGGACAGACCATAATTTTTTAATGACCAGAAGCTCTGTACTTGGGCCAGATTGCGGTCCCACCCATAGTTTCATCCAACTTTGGTTTCATTGGCTTGGCTCCACACTCATGGATTGCTGCATTAGTGCTTTTGGAAGTCTAGTTAATCTTGCCTTTGAATAAATTACACCTTCACATGTCTTATATTCTGGTTCCCCAGAGAGAGTCTGGACATTTGATGGTTACTTTAGAAATCTCCAGCTGCAAGCAAGATGTTTCTCTTTGTGTCTTATTTCCTACATCCCAAGCTGATTTGTGCAAGCTTCAGTCTCAGACTGTGGGATTTGTCCTTATGTGACTCCATGCGCCTAAAACGGAAGCTCCCATTGCCTTTCTGTGTACTGGCAGTAGCTACTCTCCGGGTTCACTTTACATAATGCATTTGGGAAGAGTATTTATTATGCGGGTGGCATGTTTGAGGTGGAAAAGAATCCAAGGGATCCAGTTTGTTTTGCTGGATTTGCAAATTCATGTCACATTGGAGTATGAGGGAACCTCCTATATATAAGACCCTTTAGAATCTGTCATTTTACCTCTTACCAGGTCTCCTTGACTGGAGCAATAGCAGAGGGGGTAGGGCGTTTGCCTTGCACGTGGCTGACCCAGGTTCGATTCCTCTGTCCCTCTCGGAGAGCCCAGCAAGCTACTGAGAGTATCCCGCCTGCATGCCAGAGCCTGACAAACGACCTGTGGCATATTTGATATGCCAAAAACAGTAACAACAAGTCTCACAATGGAGACATTACTAGTGCCCGCTCGAGCAAATTGATGAACAATGGGACAACAGTGCTACAGAGCTACCATTCTACTGGGATTGCTCTCATCTTATAAGTGGAAAATCAAGGTTCAGAGAGGTTAAGAGACCCTCTGATACTTTCCACAATTGACTGAAGAATCACTTTCTTCTGTCTGGGCAAACTTTTTTTTTTTAATTTTACATTAATGGTGGAGATTCCAACTGGATTAGAAGTGGATAGAGAAGGAAGTTGGTACTATCTAGCCGTCCAGATCTAACCACTTTACCCTGGAATGAGAAAAAAAAGACAGAGTCCTATATCTCAGCTTTAAGGCTGAGATGCAAGTAGCAGAACTGGGGCTGGAACTCAGGTGAGCCAGACACTGAAGCCCGGCTCTGTTCCACCCCGCACTCTACCTATACTAATTTTGGCTTCTGAGCATTCACTACTTTTCCCTAGAGGCAAGCATTTGTCTTTGTGGGAAGGCTTGGCACTCAAAACCAGGTGTCTAGGTCTTCTCTTTGCGCCAGAGGGATCCACACATGGTGTTATCCTTTATCCTTTTTTAAAGTCCTTTTTGCTCCTGGAAGCTGTGATAATACATCCACACAGACGTTTACTCTGGATACAGGAGACCATTTGGATTATGGAGGGTAATAATGCTTTTTCCTGGTTCCTACGTGACTGAGTGGGTAGACAACAAACGGGCTCGATGGAGGAGAGGGGAAAGCTAGTGTGGATGATCTTAGGCATGATCTTAGCCAGGTGTAGGGTTGAAAACTGAATCTTAAGAAGTGTGAATGCCACCAGAGCAAGTAAGGACAGTGATAAACATGCTTTTGAGAAGCTGTCTTTACGGGGTGGGGTTGACCAATTGTAATATGTCTGGGGCTTTAGATTTTAAAAAGTGCTAACTGCTATGCCACTATTAAAATTTTTTTTTTTGATGGGGACGCCACACCTGATGATGCTCATAGGTTCCTCCTGGCTCTGCTCTCAGGAATCACTCCTGGTGGTGCTCAGAGGAGCAGATGGGATGCCTGGGATTGAACCCCAGTCATCTGTGTGCAGGCTGTGTGCAAAGCAAGCGTCTCACGCACTGTACTATCGCTCCGGCCACTGTTGTGCCTAGAGGCAAGGAAGTTCCACTTTATTATTCAAGTGAATTGCGTCTGATCACAATTGAACTTCATGGAGGAGAAAGTCCATATTACAACAATGTCTAAGTTTGCAGCCCACGAGCAGAGCAAAGAGGGAGGGGAGGTTTATTCCCCACCTTAGATGGCGGCTTAGGGAACTGATCCTATGACAAATGACACAGGTGCCGGAATTGTGGAGCATCGCCCCCTCCGTGGGAGTTAGCATCCCTGCAGCTCTCAGACTGGAAGAATGCTGGAGTGTCTTCGGTGCAAAGTCCAGAGCCTGCCTCAACTGTGGCCAGTGTGATGCTCAAATTCATGCAATATTTCAGGATATAAGAACCATCCGTTCAATTTTTTTATTTGTAGAGGGAGGAGGGAGGCTGCGTCACACCCCCAGCGGTGCTCAGGGGCTATTTCTGGCTCAGGAGTGACCTCTGGTGGTGCTCAGGGGACCCTGTCCTGTCACTAAGATTTGAACTGAGTTTTTTTTTTTTTTTAAAGTTTTTATTTTATTGAATCACTGTGAAAAATATACAAAGCTTTCAGGTTTAAGTCTCAGTCATATAATGATTGAACCCCCATCCCTTCACCAGTGCACATGTTCCACCACCAAGAACCCCAAAATACCCCCTGCCTACCCAGCCCCCACCTAAGTAGCTAATGATCTTCACTTTATTCTCTCTATACTTTGAATACATTCAATATTTCAATAGAGAACTTACTATTATTGTTTGGAATTTTCCCCCAACAATCAGGCCTGCTGAAAAGGCATCATTTAATAATTTCTTTTCATTGCTGAGAATGAAGACTCTGTGAGCTCGCGCCGCCACGCGTTTTGGATTTCTGATATTTTAGCTCAGCTCACAGTCTAGATGCATGTGTAAGAAGCCGCTCTGGGTGCTAGAATGGGTTAGAAGACCTCTCGGATCATAGTCTTTAGGATCAGAGGGTCTGTTTCACACACTGCAGCTCCGGATCTTATCTGGGCCGAGGGCGTGCCCTGAACTGAGTTTTATGGGAAGCAAGTGTAGTATCTCAACCCCAGTCATTAGTTTAATAAGCATGAACCTTTCATACAATCAGCTCTTGATTTGTTCCTACCTTTTGCACACCTCCTCGACACAGTATTCATTAAAAAAGGGTTGCTTTTGAGAGCAAAGTCTGCTTATTGTCCCCACCTGGACCTGAGTGGCAGGTTTGTCCCATACAGTGCTTCTTTTTCTTCAGCAAAGGTCATCACAATGGTATTGCACATAATGTATTGATCTTTCAGGATCGTTACTGTCTCAAGACATGTACCACCACCAATTGACCATCTGCCATAAATCAGAATATTTTCAGTCTGGAGCCTGGCTTCACACCTGGTCCCATCCTCTCTTGGATGAAGAATGTATTTCTGTGGAACTCTTTCTTAGCAAATGGGACTAACAGCTTTGTGTTATCACACTCCCACCTTCCAGATCTCATAATCAGGCTGTGAAATGTGGGCTGAATAAAGCAATTTCAGGGGGTCTGGGAGCAAGCTCAAAGGGCTCATGACATGTTTTGCATGCGGAGGCCTGGCTTTAATCAGGCACTTCTAGGAGTAATGCTTGAGCATTTCACTGGGAGTTACCCCTTTCAAGCACTTCTAGGAGCAATGCTTGAACATTTCACTGGGAGTAATCCCTGGGCCCAGTTGGTTATGGCCCAAATACCATGAAAAGGCAGTTTTAGCTAGAGAAGGCCATTCTTCAGATCTGAGTTCAGATTGGCTCCCCTGAGGAAATCTATTCCCTAGTGCTTTCTATGGTATCCTGTTCCTTTCAAACATCATTGTTATTTAGTGCGTACATATTGGTTACCTTCATTTGCCCCTCACATGCCATATTGTATAATCCATTGAAGACAAGAACTGCATTGTGTCTTGTTCGTTATAGTATCCTCAAGCAATGCATGAGTGTTAGAAGGCACTAAATGAGTATCTGTGAAATATATCAAAGGCACACTTGGAATTTCTCAACATGCAAAAGAGTATAGTGTAGGTCTTGGTTTCAGAGTCAGACAAATGTGTGGTGAAATTTTCTATCTCTGACAAGGGAGTTAGGAGATTTGAGCAAAATTCTTCATTTTTAAAGTTTTGTTGTTTTGGGGGGAGCACAATGAGGGATGTTGGTTGTTTTGGCCAAACCTGGGAGTGTTTAGGGATCACATCTGGTGGTGCTCAGGGGCCTGTATGTGGTACTAGAAACTGAATTAGGGTTTGCCACATGCAAGGCAAGTACATTACTTGCTGTACTATCTCTCTGGCCCCTACTGTTTCATTTTTCAATCCAGGAAATGGGACGAATTTGTTCAGTAGCTATAAAAAGTACAGGCATGAAAGCTGCTGATGGAAAACAAACACCCAGTAAATATTGAGCATTTTTCCTTTTCTTGTTTCCTCTTGTTATCAAGTACATTACATACCCCTCTTTCTTTTCCAGCATGTGATGATGCCATGTGACAAACTATCATAAAATTAGTGACTTAAATATAAATAAATTTATTCTTTTACAGCTCCGATGATAAGACTTCCAGATCGGGTCTCATTAGGTTACACTCTAGGTACTAACAGGTATGATTCCTTCAGAGATTCCTAAGGGAGAATGTTTTCCCTTACCTTTTCCCATCTAGTTAGCATGAATGGGATGGGAAAAGGTAAGGGAAAAAATTTTCCCCTAGGAATCTCTGAAGGAATCATACCTGTTTGTACCTAGAGTGTAACGTCTGGAGCGATAGCACAGCGGGTAGGGCTTTTACCTTGCACGCGGCCGACACAGGTTCGATTCCTCTGTCCCTCTCAGAGCCTGGCAAGCTACCGAGAGTATCCCGCCCACACAGCAGAACCTGGCAGGCTATCTGTGGCGTATTTGATATGCTAAAAACAGTAACAACAAGTCTCACAATGAAGACGTTACTGGTGTCCAGCAGTGCTACAGTGCTACCTTTTCCCATCATTTCCTTTGCTTATGACTACTGACCTTCATATCACCCAACTCAGCCTCCTGCATCTTTCCTTAACTTAAAAGAAACCTTACCATTTCACTGGGCTCACCAAGATAATGTAGGAGAGTTTTCTATACCTGCACCCTTAATCACATCTTCAAAGACCCCTTTTGAGTATTTTTAGCATAGTCTTAGCTGATGGGTAAGAAGATGGACCTCTTGGAAGGGGTCATTATTTGGCCCACTGTGTATGCTTTGGAAAGATAAAGGTTTGACAAGATCTGCATTTCACACTCTCCTTTGGAGCTTGGTAGAGAGAGTTCTGAACTAAAACAAAGTCATGTTTTTACCTACATTTTGGAGAAAATGGATGAGTAGCAAGAGCTGCTATAGTAGTAAGACTAATATGTGTCAGTGGTAGGGGGTTGGGGAAATGACGGTGATTGTATATTTCCACTCATATCTTATTTCAAAATCATTCTAGAGGGGTCGAAGCGACAGTACAGTGGGTAGGGCATTTGCCTTGCACATGGCCGACCTAGGTTCAATTTATGGGATCCCATACGGTCCTCCATGCATTGCCAGGAGTAATTCCTAATCGCAGAGCCAGGAGTAACCCCTGAGCATTGCTGGGTGTGACCCAAAAAGCAAAAAAATATCGTTCCAGAAACGCAAGAATATTTTCTCATCATATAGATATTCCCAGATGTTTGGCTTTAACAGAGATAACTGTCACAGTATGACCTTTGGGAATCAAGTGAGCTATCTTCCAGGAAAACCAAAGTGCAGAGTAAGAAGTGTTAGCAAATAACACCCAAGAGATGGATCACACAAAAAGTTGAGTCTAGAATTTTCTGGTAGAAAGTAAAGACTCAGTTTTTCTACCGGTTTAGGTTTGGCTTCTGTGGAAGGAGAGGGATTTGCCTAAATCTACATTTTCACTGTTAAGATTGGTGGTTGGGAGGCAATTTAGATGCCTATGTTAATCTGGCCCAGGAAATTCTGTGCATATGAAAAGAATTTTTCCACCAATACTGTGGCATGGGATGTAGATGTATTCCCCCCCTTCATATGTATTCCTTCCATTGTCTTTGTCAGTATAACTGAAAAGTGAATTTGCTCCATGTTTTTCACTTTGGCATCCCTTGCTTTGCCCTGAAAAAACAACAGTGTAGGGACCAATTTCTCATTCTGTTCCCCCAAGGAGAGTACTTCCACAGACATGGCAGCGGTACACAGCAAATTTTGATTGACGATTTCACAGCAGGCATAAGAAGAAGGGATTCGTGTCATACAGCTCTTGCTAACAATGGTAAAATTCCCATTCACCATTTGTGTTTCTTTTCAACAGTTCCACACTACAACCATTCTACTTTTGGGGATCATCTCTCTAACTCTCTTATCTTACATAGTTCCAATAATTTCTCGAGAGCTAGAGGAGGCAAGATTAGGGTAGTGGATGCTTCCTCTTTATCAGTTGTGCTTGTAAAGTTACTTCCAGCACTGGGCTAATTCTACCAAGTGGCATGAGTAATCTTTTACTCTTTGAATCTCCGCCGGTGAGCTAGAGGTTTCAAAACTTTAATTTCCTCTCAAATCCCTCTGTTCTTTCCTGTTGATATTGAGGAACTATGCTTTTGAATAGGAAAGTGGAAGCCAGGCAATTAAGGATGGTGAAGTGGAGTGAGAGTCTCCAGGACAGCATTAACAGCCTTGTGAGGTCCAAGGAGTTTCCAGAAACACCCTGACCAATCATTCGTAATCAATAACCAGATCACCTACTAATTGAAACCTTACCTCACTGCCCTGATGTCTGTATGTGGGAAATAGAATGTGGGAAAAATGAGAAAATGTTTGGTGTCAGAAAGGGAAGAAATGTGAGAGACTAGTTCATTCTATCAGTTATCAATTCAGGCATAATCAGAAGATAAGAATTCCCAAATTTGTTTCCATCATGAGCATGTAATTGAATTGTAGGTCTTAGTGGTAGAGGCCCTAATTCAGGCAGCAAATGAAACAAAGTATGGCCTCTTGAAGGTTTTGACCATTGGAACTCTTTTTCTACTCAACTTCACGTAAAGCAGAGAAACCGCACAAGGCCCACTACTGAGATGGACCCGGAGACTCACGGTGCCTTGTCCAGGGCAGGTAGCTAATATTATTCAATCTAAGTGAAGAATCAGTGCACACGCAGAGGCAGGGTGGGGTGGTGGGGGATGGGGTGTGGGTGGCGAGAGGGATACCGGGATCATTGGTGGAGGTGAATGGGCACTGGTGGAGGGATGGGTAAACAATCACTGTATGAGTGGAATGCAAACACAAAAGTTCATAAGTTTGTAACTGTACATCACAGTGATTCTCTAATAATTTTTTTTTCTTTTTAAAAAAATTTTATTGAATCACCATGAGATAGTTACAAGCTTTCATGTTTGGATTACAATCACACAATGATCAAACACCCATCCATCCACCAGTACACATTCCGCACCACCGATATCTCTGGTGTACCCCCCCCCCTTTCCAGCCCTCCTCCTGCCTCTATGGCAGACAATATTTCCCATACTCTCTCTCTACTTTCGGGCATTATGGCTTGTAACACAGACACTGAGAGGTCATCATGTTTGGTACATTATCTACTTTCGGCATGCATCTCCCATCCCGACTGATTCCTCCAGCCATCATTTTCTTAGTGATCCCTTCTCTATTCCATCTGCCTTCTCCCCTCTGCTCATGAAGCAGTCTTCCAGCTATGGTGCAATCCTCCTGGTCATTGTATCTACTATCCTTCAGTGTCAGCCTCATTTGGTGTTATTCTATACTCCACAAATGAGTGCAGTCCTTCTATGTCTATCCCTTTCTTTCTGACTCATTTCACTTAGCATGATGCTCTCTATGTCTTCCTATTTATAAGCAAATTTCAAGACTTCATCTCTCCTAACAGCTTCATAGTATTCCACTGTGTTTCTTTAACCAGTCATCTGTTCTAAGGCACTTGGGTCGTTTCCAGATTTTGTCTATTGTGAACGGTGCTGCAATAAATATATAGGTACAGATGTCATTTCTACTGTGCTCTTTTGCATCCTTGGGATATATCCCCAGAAGTGGTATTGTGGGGTCATATGGAAGCTCAATTTCTAGTTTTTGAAGGACTGTCCATTCTAATAATTTTTCTTAATCTCCAGGAAAAAAAGAGAAAGAATCAGTGCACAACTCCATTTTATGACTTCTTATAGTATGCACACATGGATTTTTGTTTTTTTAAAAGATAATACGGGGCTGGAGTAGTAGTACAGCGGGTAGGGCATTTGCCTTGCACGTTGCACCCCAACATTTCTGATCTTTGGTGGGTAATTTTGTGCCTTGAAGAGCTAAGAGATACCAAGGCAGGCCCGAGGTAGGAATGGTAGGGAGCCAGTTTCTGACTGGCTACAGAATTTAAAGAGGCTAAGGGGCGGAAACAAAAGATTTCTTCTAGGTTTCCATATTCAGACAAGAAATGTAAATGTGCTCTCAGGTAAAAGCATGGAGTGAAAATTTTCTGAGCTACATTGTCTTCTTCTAGTTTTCAGACTCCTATAGGTGTCTAAAGTCTGTGAATGTCACGTGGAAAGTAAGATAAACCGTTACCTTATACTGTATCACTTTGGACTAAAGAGTCACTTTATAACCTTTGCTATAACCAAGAAAGGATTCATCGCCTAGTAAGAATGAAGTACACTTATTGTAATGTAGCAATATAATTCCAATACTAAATCAGTAACTTCTATACACAGCAATTAGAGTTTTGAAAAATGACACAAGATGAGATTTTAAAAAATTATTTTGCTCACTTTCAAAATAGTTTTTACTATTGCTAAACTATTGCTATTATCCACAATCCCTGGAATTTGCATGTATATTTTTCTGTAGAAAGTGTGCATTTTGCCTGACTCTGAAGGCAAATCGTTATTATGAAATTGCAGAGAAAATTATTGATGACTATTCACCTGTTTGTTCTGAGGCCTTGACCAAGTTGCTGAATTTCTCCTCCAAACTCAAATTTTTTTAGAAATATAAAAGAATTAAAGTCAAAATATACAAACATCTCTTTCTCACGGAATGTTAAATATCCATATTAAGGTGATTCCAGCAATCACCTGTAGCCCCAAAGAAAGATACTTCTCTTGGGACAATCTTGTAAATTCAAAATAAATTTTTAAGTGTTTCAGTGACTATTTTTAGATCTGCATGGAAAATGCCATCGTAGTCACAATTCTCTTAACTTGAACTAATCTACATGATACAACAATGAAAATGGGAAGAGGAAAACGCCTTCTTAATTGATTCAAATTGTATAAAACTCAGAAAAATATCAGCAAGAGTCTCTTTCTCAGGATAAACAAAAGTGGATGGAACGTAGAGATGGGGTCACTGCCAGGACCATTATGAATAAACTCTGGGAGAGAATGCAAAACTGTCTGGCAACAAAACAGCACTGCTACCTGGAGGCCTCTCAGATCCAGTTTTTCCAATTAATACTCCAAGAATAACCTTTAGGGAGGAATAATAGAATGGCCTGGCTTAAAAACTAGGGTAGGAAATTCATGAGGCTTTTTATCAAGAATCTGTCCCCAAATAAGCTGAGTTTCATAATTTATTTGGAAAAATACCCCAAGTGTGCTGCTGGATCTAAAAAACACTAAAGGCTATGACCCCCCCCACACCCATACACACACATACATACTCCTGGCAACCAGTGCCATATCCGGTTGACCTACCATCAGTTTAGTCTTCCATCCAAGTATTAACTTCATGCTGTGCTATAATGAATAGGAAATTTTGCGTATAGTTACGTGCTTCCATAGGCAAATAGTACTGTATGTCTCTGGCAGACCTTGGCCAGTAGAAGTGATTTATATATCAGTCAATAGTATAATTGTTGTTTCAGGGCCATGGATTGTTCTGAAACCTACACTTTGTTTTTCTAGAATAAGACAGCTTCTCTCATAGATGCTTTCATATTTATATATGGGGTATTTATCTTTAATAATGCTTTAATTAGTAATCCTTATTTTCTAATAACTAGCAGGACTGTGGGAAAGTTAATTTAAAAATGAGACTTTTAAAAGTATATATTTCACTCTTTCAACAAGTGTAAAAGGAGAAGGTAACTCTTCATAAAATTGTAGGACTTGAGCCAGAAAAATAGTTCAATGAGCTGAGTTCATGTTTTACATACTGGATGGCCAGTTTTAATGCCCGGGATTGCATGGTACCCTGAGCACGACCAGAAGCAACTCCTGAGATCTGCCTGGAGAAGTCCCTGAGCACGGTGAGATATGGCCCAAACTTCCCTTTCCCAGAAAAAGAAGCAACAACAATTCAAAGACTTGTTAATCTCCTATTTGTAAGTTCACAAACTTTGCAAAGCATAGTAAAGAAGGAATTATTAGAAGCAGTTTGAAAAGACGCTGATAAATCCCATTGCAGGAAGGGGCAATGAAATTTCACGCCTGCCTTTTATTTTTCCATTTTGAATTTGCCCATTAAGTAGACTCCAAGGACACAGGTGATGTATTATATATCTACCACTTCCTTACAGAAACATGTTTTTGTTAAGGACTGGCAGTTATCCTCTTTAAAGTAGAAAGCACAATGGAAACAGAAAATGCAATTTGCGATAATGTTTTTTCTATGACTATTCACATAAAAGCAACAGGCAATGAATAGATTTTTTTTTTGCTTTTTTTGATCACACCACCTGGCGATGCACATGGGTTACTCCTGGCTCTGCACTCAGGAATTACTCCGGGCAGTGCTCAGGGAACCATATGGGATGCTGGGAATTGAACCCGGGTCGACTGCATGCAAGGCAAATGCCCTACCCGCTGTGCTATTGCTCCAGCCTCGGCAATGAATAGATTTTAAAATGGGAATTCTGTAATGGATCTGAAACCCAGTATGTATCCACTTGGATATTTTGAAGAATTTCTGTTTATTTTGACTTTAATTCTTTTCTATTTCTTATCTTGATCACTTGAAGATTTTGAGCTTGTGTTGTGTCCACACTTGACAAAATGTGCACAAAATGACACAATTGCTCTCCAAATTTATTCTACCAAACTGGAAATCTTTTGGAACTAGCATATCTTTCAAAAGGAAGGGAGGGGGCTCCCAAGCTGTGCTTAGAAGGCCTGGGAACCCTCCTGGAAATTCTGTGAAAATTGGCTTGGTGGTACCATGGGATGGCGTGGGGTGGTCAAACTGAGGTTGGCTATTTATAAAGTAAGCACCTTACTTAACCCGTCTGCAAGGCAGATGGCCTACCTTCTGTAATAATCGTTCCAGCTGTGTGTTTTGGATTTTGGGTGGTGCTCAGGGATTACTCCTGGTAGTACTAGGGAAGATCACAAAAGAGCCTGGCAAGCTCCCCGAGGCATACTCCATATGCCAAATACAGTAACAATAACAGGTCTCATTCCCCTTATCCTGATAAAAGCCTCCAATTGTTGGGATAAACAAGTAAGGAGAGGCTGCTAAAATCTCAGGGCTGGGATGAATGGAGACGTTACTGGCGTGCTCCAGTAAATCGATGGACAACGGGATGACAGTGATAAAGTGACAGTTGTTTAACTCTTTAGGCCCTGAATTAGTATATATTTAATGACACACACTTTTTTTTGATTCTAGTTCTACTAGTTTCAAGATGAATTTGTAATTAGGCTGGGTATCTCACTTTCTGTCTTCTTTCTATGAAGTGTCCGCTAACTCATCAGGTCAAATGTTCTGGATTCATTAACAATACTAATTTTCTGTTTATAGTGAGCACCCTGATGCATAAATACTGTATTTATAGTGTGCATCCCTCCCGGTGCATAAACTTTACGTGTGCATCTTTGCACCAGTCTACCTTGACTTCTGACTCTTGAAAGTTCATGTCAAGTACCCCACATTCTAAATCTTTTTGAGACAGTGGCAGCAGTAGGGCAGAACACTGAAGGTGAAGGAACAGCATGGAAAGGGCATGGGATTGGAGAAGCATGTCAAAAATCTACAACATATTTACTGAATATTTAGAGAACATGGTATTTGTTAGGAAGCAGTGGTTATAAATTTGTGGTTGACTACAAGTGCCAAACTTCAGGAAAGTGAAGTTTTTCTATCTAGGCCAACGGTAGGAGAATTATGACTCTTGGTAAAAATCTAGCTGATCAAATTTGTAAATAAAATTTGTAAATAAAATTGTATTAGAATACCAATGGATTCATTTATTTATGACTGGTCTGTGGCTGCTTTTAATGCTATAATATCATATTTGAGTAGTTGTAACAGAGGCCCTGTAGCCCACTTGGTAAAAGATACATGATATAAGGCTCTTTGTAGAAGTTATGCACTGTGGCATTAAAAACATTTGAGAAGAAGGGCTGGAGTGATAGTACAGTGGGTAGGGCATTTGCCTTGTACGTGACCAAGAGAGATTTAATCCTTGGCACTCCATAAGTCTCCCTGGCACTGCCAGAAATTATCCCTGAGTACAGAGCCAGGAGTAATTTCTGAGCACTGCCAATTGTGGCCCCAAACGAACTGAACAAAAACATTTGAGAAGAGGAATAAATGATAAAATTTAAGTCTACTTGCCAGTACTTGTAAAAGATAGAAAATGTTGAGTCAGATGATTGGAGTTTTACTGCTGAGTTACCAGATGATATTGATTCTGTGAACTAACATTAACAACCCGTAGGAACATCATATTTAAGAGACTGAGATGAATATGATTTACTACATGTTGAATTTGATATGACTGTGGGAAATTCAGATAGCTTTGTCCAGTAAGTATCCGAGGTTAGAGTTCAAATCACAGATCTGTGCAGGAGATGATCTACATGGAACAGATTCATGAAGCTCAGGGTAACATGGGCAGAAACAGGACTGGTGGGGAATACCCACATTTGGGATAGTGAAATGATGAAAGTGCAGGGAAATGGTCTTTAAGATGAAACAAAAGCAAGCAAAAGTATGGAGTGTTCTAGAAACTCAAAGAAGAGATTCAAGAAATAAAACGATGTCAGTAGTATCAGATATGCATAAAAGGCCAGTATGTTGAAAGATAGAATAACTTTGAATTTTGCATTTAGTTCATTTGTAGACTTGGTAGGGAACAATTCAGGTTCCTAGATCTTATGAATTAAGTATAAATAGAAATAAATTGTTCTGATAGACTGATGGTTATAAAGGAGTGGGATGAGCTGAACAAAATGAGGGTAAAATATCTTGACTTACTACAACCTTTGCTTAACATCAACTATACTCCTAAGTTCATTTGTGTTGAGCAAAAAAATTTGGGGTGAAGATTAATGGCAACACCGGTAAATTTTCAGAGCTTACTCCTGGCTCCTTCCTGAGGGATCACGCTGCTCAGTGGATTAAATGTAGTGCTGGGGATTGAACCAGAGTCAGCTATGGAGCCCATATATGGTAAAATGAGAAAGAGTAGGGAAATAGAAGAAAGGTGCTTAGTGGAGACAAGATATTCTAGGTGAAAACTCTGTGTGGCATGGGAGGCTCATTCGAATAATGCATTCTTTGATTCCTTCCACTCAGATGGCCAGAGTGAGGGAGTGAGTTTCGCTTGAATGTGAGAGAGGCACACGTACATCTTCAATGTAGACCTCCGTATACACATCTGTATTGTTCAGAATCTTCAATTTGCTAAAGATGTTTTAATGCACACAGGTCAAGTGTGGAAAGTGATGAAAACTGCTTTTGTCAAAAACAGTGACTTCCTCCAAGCATCCCCCTTGTTTCTAGGTATCAGGCATTTTGTGATCTAGAGCTTCGTTCACTTTGCAGTTTTGGAAAAGTGTTGCTTGGGGGGGCCCCACGTGTGTATTGCAAGTACTGGAAAGAACTGATTTTCTAGTCTGCCTTGCACAAAGGCCAATTGGATCAGGTTGCATTCTACTTGTCACTGGAGACTAAGAAGCATCAGTTGGGCCATAGAAAAAGCAGACAGCATAAACTGTCGTTATGAAGCATAAATTAAAGTTGCAGAAGTTATGAGGAAATGAGCACATGGGAGGCACAAGACAGCTAAATTTATAACTCAAACTCAGATATTTTCCTGGCTTTAAAATTGGAATGTCTGAAGAATGTCTGAATATGTCTCCAGAGAGTCAAACCAGGACTGATGAGGAGGGAGAGAGAGGAAAGCAAAAATTCAGCTCGACATATGGAAGAGCTTAGGCTCCTAGGACACACTATTCCTGGAATTGTTTAAGCATTTGCTTGGAAAGGGTGGAGACTTTTTGGCATGCACACGGGACAGTATGCACAGAGAGAGCACTGCTCAAGGAGTGGGAGGTTAGCCATCAGGCTGGGGTCCACTCTCCAGGTCTCTTTTCTATTTGTAAATTGAAGATGCTGCACTAAATGACCCCAGAGTGCTTTCCAAAGCCAATATTGCAAGATTAAATTCTTGGGTAGAAGCGAATTGCCATTTTTATGGAAAAGAGGAATCTTATATTTCAATCATTTAGTGTATAAGCAGATCTTTTCCTGCCCCTCTCTTTTCCCATGAATGCTTCAGAAAAAAACCCAGGAGTCTGAGATACTCTATTTAATGTAATTAATTAAAGGCACTGCCTTTTTACACCTTGGTGAAAAACAAGAAAGAATTACAAAATCTACAACTGGTAACGGGAACAGATGCTGGAACTGGCATAGAATACTGACCTTGTGGATTTGTAACCTTAGGCAACCTGCTTATATTTCAGGAGCTCCAGTTTCCATCTCAAAAAAATTGGGTTAATGCTACTGTTATTATCTCAGAGGGTTATTGGGAGAATCAAAATATTGTGACATTGTTAAGAAGGCTGTGGCATATGGGGAAGAGACCTACAATAACCTCTTCTCGTTTAAAGATTAGGTGAAGCTTCTGTTCACTTTCCTAGAAATACAAAATAAAAATGGAGGACAGTGGCCACACAAAAATTGGGGAGAATGCTTGGTTTTCGAATATCCTTATTTCATGTCCAGCCCAGCTGCTGCAGCCACGGCCTCATTCAAGATGAAGACCAGTCAGTAATATTCCTGAAATGTCATCTATCATGCTACTTCACAGTTGTATTTAGTTGTATTTTGTATGTTGCAATTTGAAAAAATTGCTGAATTTGTTAAATAGTTTTTTTTTTGGCTTTTTTTGTCACACTGGTGATGCTGGGGTTAGTCCTTGCTCTGCAGTCAGGAATCATTTATGGCGGTGCTTGGGGGGCCATATGGGATGCCGGGGCCCAAACCCAGGTTGGCCATGTGCAAGGCAAACACTCTACTCTCTGTATTATCACTCTGGCCACTGTTAGATAGTTTTAAAAGAATTTTTTTCCCATTGGGATTTTCTACAAAGACTTTCATGTCATCTGAAAATGGGGACCATCTCCCTGAAACCATTCAGATCTGCATAGCTACTATTTCCTTCTGTTTCTGCATTGTATTAACTAGATTTTCACCTTCAGCATGAAGGTGAGTTTGAATTCTTTTATATTTAGGTCATGCCATTATTCCCAAAGAACTGTCTCACATAGTCTACCCACCACATCTGCCCATTTTAAAAATTATTTTTATTGCATCAACATGACATGCATAGTTACAGAGTTGTTCATGATTGAGTTTCAGTCATACAGTGTCGTGGCCCCCATTCCTTTACCAGTGGACATTTCCCACTGCCAATGTACCCAGTTTCCCTTCCCCCACTAGCTGCCTCTATGGAAGACACTCCACCCCTATCTCTTTTCTCTTCTTTTTCTTTTCCATTTTTTAAAAAAATTTATTGAATTACCATGACATATTTACAAGCTTTCATTTTTGGGTTACAATCACACAATGATCGAACATCCATCCTCCACCAGTGCACATTCCCCACAACCAATATCCCCGGTATATCCCCCCTTTCCCACCCTCTACCTGCCTCCATGGAAGGCAATATTCCCCATACTCTCTCCTTTTGGGCATTATGACTTACAACAGACATTGAGAGGCCATCATGTTTGGTCCATTTTCTACTTTCTTTATTCCTTTTAGGCACTGTGGTTTCCAATACTGTTTCTGTAAGGGTATCATGTAATCACTTTACCTCCTTCCAGCCCACCAGTTCTTGTCTAGAGGGATCATTTCCAACTATCATTATCATAGTAGTCCCTTCATTCCCCCACAACTTGTGGCAAGTTTCCTTTTATCGATCCGTCCTCCTTGCCCTCAACTTTGAATATTGATTTTGGGTACCGTATTTCTTTGGGTGTTAGTCTCATAAAATTTTGTATCCTGCAAATGAGTGCAATCATTTTATGTAAGTCCTCTCACTCTGACTCATTTCACTCATCATAATACTCTTCATGTCCATCCAAATTTCATGACTTAATTTTTTTCCTAATGGCTGTGTGGTATTTAATTGTTGTAGTTGTACCATGTTTCTTTATCTGTTTGTTCTCAGGCACTTCGGTTGTTTCCAGATTCTGTCTACTGTGAATAGTGCTGCAATGAACCTAGGAGTGCAGATGGCTTTTCCACATTGTATTTTGGGGGCTCTAGGGTACATTCCCAGGGGTTGTATAGAAGCTCAATTTCTGTTTTTTTTTTGAAGAATGCCCATATTGTTTTCCAAAAAGACTGAATCAATCGACGTTCCCATCAGCAGTGAACGAAAGTCCCATTCTCCCTGCATTCAAACTAGAACTCATTGTTCTTGTTCTTTTTGATGTTTTCTGGTTTGTGGCCTGAGATGATATCTCACTTCTGTTTTGATTTGCATCGCCCTGATGATTAGTGATGTAGAGGTTTTTTTTATGTGCTTTTTGGCCATTTGTATTTCTTATTTGAGAAATGTTCTATTCCTCTATCCTCCCCATTTTTGATGTGGTTGGGTTTTTTTTCTAGTAAACTTCTACCAGTATATTATATATCTTTGGTATTAACCCTTTATCAGATGAGTGTTGGGTAAATAATTTTTCACATCTGCCAATTTTGTACTGGAGCAATAGCTTAGCGGGTAGGGCATTTGCCCTGCATGCAGCCGACCCAGGTTCGATTCCTCCATCCCTCTTGGAGAGCCTGGCAAGCTATCGAGAGCATCCTGCCCACACGGCAGAGCCTGGCAAGCTATCTGTGGGTATTCGATATGCCAAAAACAGTAACAACAAGTCTCACAATGGAGACATTACTGGTTCCCGCTCCAGCAAATCAATGAACAACAGGATGACAGTGCCAGTGCCAGTGCCAATTTTAAGAAAGGTATAGTCACCTCAGGTCAGGACCAGGTAATACCTTTTTTAAAAAATTATTTATTTTTATTTCATCAAGGTGAAATTGCCAAGTGATTCATGATTGGATTTCAGCCATACAATATTTCAATACTGAATCTTTCTCCAGTGTTCAGTTACCACCACCAATGCCTCCCTATCTCCCATCTGCTTTCCACCCACCAGTCTGCCTCTAAGAGAAGCACTTTTTATTTTTTGAGATTTTTCTTTTTTTTTTTCATTTTGGGTCACACCCAGTGATGCACAGGGATTATTCCTGGCTCTGCACTTAGGAATTACTCCTGGAGGTGCTCAGGGGACCATATGGGATGCTTAGATTCAAACCCAGGTCGGCCTCATGCAAGGCAAATGCCCTACCCACTGTGCTATCACTCCAGTTCCGAGAGGCACTTTTTTAAAGCATGTATTTGCAATGTGATTTACAGTCCTACTGCTGATAGGGTTTCATACATAGAACTTTATCATATTTCAGCACCACGTCCTCTTCCAGGTTGAATGCTTTTCTCCACAAGAGTCATTGTCCCTCTCTGCCCTATCCCCCATTGCCCTCGTGTCATGTTTCCTAGTGAATACAGTTCTCATGTTCTTTGTTTCTATTGTCTTTGGTTATTTGTTATTCCACCATTATGTTTCTCTATATCCCACATATGAGAGATCATTCCGTGTCACTCTTTTTCCCTTTGACTGACTTCACTCAGCTTGATACTCTTCAGGTCCCTACATATAGCAGCAAATTTCATCACCTTATCTTTTCTTATGGCCGAGTAATATTCCATTGTGTATACGTATTATAGTTTCTTTATCCAGTCATCTATTCTTGAACACTTGGGTTGTTTCCAGATTTTGGCTATTGTGGATAGTGTGTAAGGAACATAGGGGTGCCAGTGTCTTTTCTCCATTTTGTTTTTGGGCTCTTGTGGTATATTCCAAGAAATGGGGTTGATGGATAAATCAATTCCTATACTTTTTTTTTTGTTTTTTGGGTCACACCCGGAGATGCACAGGGGTTACTCCTGGCTCTTCACTCAGGAATTACCCCTGGCGGTGCTCAGGGGACCATATGGGATGCTGGGATTAAAACCCGGGTCGGCCGCGTGCAAGGCAAATGCCCTACCCGCTGTGCTATCGCTCCAGCCCCAATTCCTATACTTTTTAGGAATGTCTATATTGTTTTCATAAAAGCTGAACCAGTCAACATTCCCACCAACAGTGAATGAGGGTCTCATTCTCCCAATATACACACCAGCACTAGCTGTTCCTTTTCTTTTTGTTGCATGCCAGTCTCTGTGGCATGAGATGGTATCTCATTGTTTTGATTTGCTTCTCCATGACGATTAGCGATATATATTTTTTCACGTGCCTTTTGGCCATTTGAATTTCTTCTTTGAGGAAGTTTGTGTTCATCTGTTCCCATTTTTTGATGGGGTTGGATTTTTTTCATGTAAACATCTACAAGTGCCTTATATATCTTGGATTTTAAGCCTTTATCAGATGAGTAAAGGTTAAATAATTTCTCCTATTCTGTGGGCTCTCTTGTATCTTGGTCATCATTTCCTTTGAAGTACAGAAGCTTCTTAATTTATTTTTTTTGGCTTTTTTTTTGGGTCACACCTGGCAATGCACAGGAGCCACTCCTGGCTCTGCACTCAGGAATTACCCCTGGCGGTGCTCAGGAGACCACATGGGATGCTGGGAATCGAACCCGGGTCGGCCGCGTGCAAGGCAAACGCCCTGCCCACTGTGCTATCTCTCCAGCCCCCGAAGCTTCTTAATTTAAAGTAGTCCCATTTGTTTATCTTTCCTTCCACTGCTTGGCCATCTTTGAGATGATGTCTATAGTTCTAATGCCATGGAGAGTTCTGCCTATGTTTTCTTCTAGGCAGTGATGTATTGAGGTCTAATATCAAGGTCTTTGATCCATTTTGATTTGACTTTTGTTCTTGATGTTAGAAAGAGATTTGACTTCCTTCCTTCCTTCCTTCCTTCCTTCCTTCCTTCCTTCCTTCCTTCCTTCCTTCCTTCCTTCCTTCCTTCCTTCCTTCCTTCCTTCCTTCCTTCCTTCCTTCCTTCCTTCCTTCCTTCCTTCCTTCCTCTTTCTCTCTTTCTTCTTTCTATATGTAGCTGACCATTTTCCCCAGCTCCACTTGTTGAAAAGAATTTGTTTGCTCCACTTCATATTGTTTTAACTTCTTTATCAAATACTAACTGATCATATGGCTAAGGGCCATATGAGACCAGGATATTAAATTCTATTCCATTCATCTGAAAGTTGGTCTCTTCCCAATATCATGCTGTTTTAATTACTACAGCTTTGTAGTACAATTTGAAGTTGGGGAATGTGATACTTCACATTTTTCCTCAAGGATTGTTTTACTTATTTGTGGGGGTTTATGTTCGATACGAATTTCAAAAAACTTTGATCTAATTATTTGAAAAATGTCATGAGTATCTTTATGGGGTCTGCACTGAACCTTTACAGTGCTCTGGAGATTGTTGGCATTTTGATGATATTAATCTTCTCAAGCCATGAGCAGGGGAATGAGTTTCCATTTCTTAAGGTCTACTGTTATTTTTTGAAGTAGTCTTCTACAGTTTTCTTTGTATAGGTCTTCCAACTCTTAGTTAAGCTAACTGTGAGGTACTTTGATTTTCTGAGGCATGGTTGGGAATAGGATTTTTTTAAAAAAGATCTCTCTTCTGAGAACAAAAGGGAATGCCCTGCCAAAGAAGCAGGGTGGAGTGGTGGGGGATGGGGTGGTGGTGGTGAGAGGGATATTGGGAACATTGATGGAGGAGAATGGGCACTGGTGGAGGGATGGGTAAACGATCATTGTATAAATGAAATGCAAACACGAAAGTTTGTAAGTTTGTAACTACTGTACCTCAAGGTGATTCACTAATAATTTTTTTAAAAAATCATAAAAAAAGATGGATGGAGGGAGCTGCGACACCCCGAGTGACAAACATACACACACACACACATATCTCTCTTCTGGACTGGAGCAATAATATAGTGGATAGGGCGTTTGCCTTGCATGTGGCTGACCCGGGTTCAATTCCTCTCGGGGAGCCTGTCATGCTACCGAGAGTATCCAGCCCGCAAGGCAGAGCCTGGCAAGCTACCTGTGGCGTATTCGATATGCCAAAAACGGTAACAGGGAGTCTCACAATGGAGACATTACTGGTGCCCACTCTAGCAAATCGATGAACTACGGGATGACAGTGCAACAGTGCTATCTCTCTTCTATTTCATTACTTGCATATGGGAAAGCCATGGACCTTTGTGTATTCAATTTGTAGCCTGCTACTTTACTATACAAACCTATTGTTTCTAGGAGAACATTTTAGAGTCTTTAGGATTTTCTAAATGTAATACCATGATATCTGCAAAAGAGTGAGAGCTTGACTTCATCGTTTTCTGTCTGGATGCCCTTGGTATCTTTATCTTGCTTACTTCCTATGGCACGTACTTCCAGTACTATATTGAATAGAAGTGGTGAAAGTGGTGAAAGTGGGAAATCTTGTCTTATGCCTGATTTTAGGTGGAAGGTTTTTAGATTTTTATAACTGAGTATAATGTTTGCTGTGAATTTGTGGTAAATGACTTTGACTATCTTGAGAAAAGATTATCAATTCCAATTTTGTTGAGTTTTTTTTTATCATTAATGGATGCTGGATCTTCTCAATTGCTTTCTCGCTGTCAATTGATAATAGCATGATTTTTATTTTCTATTTTGTTGATAATGTGGATTACATGGATTGACTTGCTTATGTTAAACTATCTTTGCATCCCAAATGAATCCCACTCGGTCATGTGTTATGAACTTTTTGATGAGTTGTTGAATTTTATTTGCTAGAATTTTGTTGAGGATCTGTATTCATCTTAGGGATGCTCCTTTGTATATTGTATATGTAACTTTCTCCTTTGATCTTGCTATTTTCAGTTAGAAAATAACTGAAACCACTCTGTGGTTTTTACCATTATGCTTATGGTGTGTCTTGGAGTATTTTTATTTGGATCTCTTTTAGCTTGTATCATTCAGGCTTTCTGCATCTGGGTGCGTGCATTCTCCAGCTCTGAGACTTTTTCAGCAATGATTTCTTTGACTATTTCTTCTATATCAGGGTTGGCTTCCTAACCCTCTGAGACCCCAGTGATCCTTATGTGGTTTCTCTTGAATTCATCCCTAAGTTCTCTTACCTGCTGTTCATTTATTTTGAGTTTTAAAAATTCATCTTATGCTGTTGTCTGGAAGTTTTCTGCACCTTTTCTTGGAGGCTAGTGACTCTGTCCTCAACATCTGTTACTCTGCTTCTCAGGGCTTTTAGTGAGTTTCTCATTTTGTCCACCAGGTATTTCTGTTCTGTCATTTCTTTTTTAAAAATTTTTTATTAGAGAATCACTGTGATGTGCAGTTACAAACTTATGAACTTTTGTGTTTGCATTTCACTCATTGTTCTGTCATTTCTGCTTGTAGTTTCCTTATTTCTGCTCTCGTATCCTCCTGGGTATTATTGATGTTCTCTTCCATTGTTTCTTTGAGCTCCTTAAACACCCTTGATATTTCCTTTCTAAAGTCCTTAACAGATACTTATATGCTCATTACTACTAGTTGAATCATCCAGAATACCATCTTCACTCATTAAGCCTGATAGGGTTGCTTTCCCCTTGTGACTTTTGCAATCTGGAGGTGTTTCTTGTGCGTTCTTCTGTGGCTAGGTGACTAGGGTTATGATGTCATTGTATATTCATGGTGAGATATGAAGAGCTAATGAAATGTGTGTCTGCAATACATTTTGTGTGCTTTGCAGGGAGGGGACAGGGCACTTACCTGGGAGGCAAAATGGTAATTCTGAGTAACAAGCAGTGCCCTGATTATACCATTGTGATGTCTTAGTTTCACTGAACTGGGATTTTAAGTTTAAGACTTAAAACCAGTCTTAAACAGAAATTGAAGTAGAGAGATAGACAATGAGTTGATCACTTTATTTTTGCTCATTTTTTCAAATGAGCAAAATAAAGTTTGATTTGAGTTTTTATTCCTAGTGTTTGTCCAAGTTTGATTCATGGTGCTACATATTCCCTGAGCACCTCTGGGAAGAATTATCCCTGGAGCACCACCAAATGGGGCCCAGAAACATTACAGAAAAACAGAGAAATAAAGAAAACGTACCCATGGATTTAGTTACAGGGCTTTATGAGCAGTTTTCTGCCTTTACCTTTAGTTAGATTCTGGCATTTAGGAAAGCCCATTGCACCGCAAGAAATATTGGTAAAGGTATTAGCTTAGTGTTCAGCAACACAAAGCGCTGAGTAAATGTGAGTCATTATTAGTATCATCATCATCATTATCATGATCATCATCATCATCACTGCCCTAGGGTATTGGTCAAACTTCTGGTAGGGCCTACAATCTCACTTTTCATTGGTCCATATTACCTGAGATAGTTAAGCAAAATATAGGAACATATTTATATCGATCTCAATAACTAGGCCATCTTAGACCAAGATGTGGGTCCTATAAATTGTTTGTCTTATCAGAGAGAAATAAATACAAATGCAATTTTTAATCAGTGTCTTGGGTAATGTTACTGAAATGAGAACAAAGGGATAAACAAAGGTAGTGTTAATTTCTTATTTTCCAAGGTTACCCTTCCTCCTCCACATGGCTATGAAATATACAGTTTCACAGTGTCTCATAAGGGAGTTATTATTTCTGACCCACCTGCCTCCTTTAAGCTATGCCATCTGTTCTAGGACACGAAGTAACCACTGTGGATGAGGGCAGTTTTATACCACATTCACTTTCTCAGGATTAGCTCTGAACCAGTTTCTCAATCCCCTGGATTTTATCCTGCTTCCGATCTTCCTGGGTTGTTGACATGTAATTTGCTTCCCCATTTCTGCCTTTATTTTGCCCTTGAAATGCTCTGCCAAGCAGGCACTTATTTCCATTAAACTCAGGTAGTGTATGTTGAATGAATGTCAAGGAGCATTATCAGGAGGCAGTGATCAGTTCTGGGGCACCACAGCACGGATGAGACTCAGAGGGACTTCTAGGAAGTAAACTTGAGGGATGTGGTGTGGCAAGCCATAGTGAAGTCATCTTTCTGCTGACCTTAAGAGTAGTTACAGGTACGTGTTCTTATTCTTTGCACTCGCTGGACAGTAAATACCAAACGGGTTAAACATAGAATCAGTTAAAATAAGGAGAATGGTGAGTGTGAAGTGTTGGACTGCTCTGGGTCTCTTTCAACACTTCAAAATACAGTGAAATGGTCCTGGATTCTATCGCTGTGGGCTGTTTCAATGTAAGTCTAGGATTTTATTGTGCTAACCAACCATACTATTAAACCTAGACTTAAGCTGCTACTCTTTATTATCAAATCGTGTTTTCTAAAATGACTTGACTTTTAGGTGAGTGCTATCACTTGGATTTACTCTGAGTTCATTAGCTTTGTTATTCTGCCAGTGTACCTAGCAAGTAATGAATTGATTGTTTTTCCTTTATGATTTTTTTGTGAAGAATGTTATATTTTTAATTTTTTTAATGTAGGAGTACTGCTATTGTGAAGAATGTTTTAAAGGTAAATGTTCTGTTGCTCTC
Organism: Sorex araneus; assembly: GCF_027595985.1. NCBI lineage: Eukaryota > Metazoa > Chordata > Mammalia > Eulipotyphla > Soricidae > Sorex > Sorex araneus. The sequence continues at coordinate 64,778,484 of NC_073313.1, forward strand.
TATATTATAATTTACCAACTAGTTTCTTGTTGAAACCTGCTAAATTTAAAAACTATTTATTCAGCCATTTAATTTCTTCCATTAATCCAAATATTGATTTTTCTTTTTGTTAGAGACATGAAATAGATGACACATTTTTATTTGAGAGATTTAGAATGCTTTGTTCTTTCTTAATTAGAATCCTCTCTATTAATTAAAAAGCACTTACACTAAGTTAGATTGGGTAAATTTATGGAGCTCAACTCCCTCTTTTCATTCTTCCCTCCTACCTACCTTTATCATATAGAAAATATACATCAAGGGCACCTATTGTAGGTCCTACTTTACAGTAGATGATTTTCTATGTGTTTAACCATAACAAGATATTTTAGGTAGGATTTATTATCACTTCTTTATAGACTATAAAGCTGAAGATAACTCAAGTTAAGTGATTTAGTCAAGGCTATGTGACTAGTGTATCTTTCCTATCACTGTCTACTGTTATAAGGTACATCCCCCATCAAATGACTTCACTTAACTTTCCTATTTCATTTATTAAGTAGAAAACAGTTTATATTGTGTTCATTGTGCTTTATAGTAACATGATATATTTTTCACAGCTTTCTATAGAAATATGGGGCCTATAAACATAACAATAAAAATAAAAATTATCACATCATGACAAAATAGCCTCTGCTTATATTATAGTTAATGTCCTTTGAGTAGAAAACAGACTTGCATGTGAGCTCCATATAGCTTCATCTCTGTGAAATACCAGAGGAAGCTAAAACTCAGATAAGGAACTTACCCAAGGTATATAGCTGGATGTTGTTGAACCTAGACTCACCCCAATGGTTGAGGCTAGTAGAGTGTTGATTTGACCATAGAGGAAATTTCACTAAGGGCAAAGAAGAGATACCTTTTCAGGAGTCATTTATCTTCATCATCACAAGAGAAGTTAATGTTTGGTGAAATAAAACCCTATGAGGTGCCCACCAATTCTTATTTGCCAAGCACTCAAATGGAGTCCTAGAGTTCCCTGGAAAGGTGCCTGTTTTGTGGTTTCCAAAGGATAGATGTGTCCACTGCCTTGTTTGTCCTATAGACCTATATGCTGTTCCCCAGGTTGGTACCAATACGGAAAATTCCTGGCTTCTTAGGAGGTTTTATAAACACAGTGGGCAACTATGAATATAAACTGTGGTTTTCTCTTGCTGTACACAAATGCTCTCTTTTGAATGTTTAGAACTGCTAGATACTCATCTCAACAAAGCCTTTGAAAACTAGCACTGTATAGGGCTGGAGAGTTCAATGCATTGAGCATGAGCTGTTCATGTGGTAGGCCTGGAGTTGACCCCAGAGCCTCATGGTCCCTTGAATAACATTTCAAGGGCACCCAGATGAAGAACCAGGAGTAATCAGAGCTGAGTGTTTCTCAGAAACCATCATAATAATAAAAATATTAATAAAATTAAAAACTGACACTTGAAAATCAGAGACCACCATATTTGTCTATAGTCTTGTAGCCATCAGGGTGGGGAGATTCTCCAGCTCCTTCAAGCACATACACATGCTTTATCCAGTTAATGTTTTTTTTTTTTATTTGGCATAAGTGTTGCAGCAAAGGTGCTTTCTGAACGAAGTCAAAATAAAATTCAGGATTTAGAGCCCTGGCAATTTTACTTATTCAAGTCAATTAATTTATTATTGTGGGGCCCCTCCCTGGAGCATTCAGGTCTTCTGGTTCTGTGCTCAGGGCTCACTCCTTGGGGTACTTGGGGACCATATGTGGTGCCAGGGACTGAACTATGGTTGTGTGCTAGGCCAGTACCTTGCCCCTTCCATTATCTCTATGGTCCCAAATCTTCATTTATTAAATAGTATAAAAATTTGTTGTTTTTAAGAACTTAAAACAATGTAAAACTATATAAGCATACAAGAAAATCCCTTTCTCTCCAGTGATATATATGTATCACTGTATCACTCTCATCCTGTTGAGCATCGATTTGCTCGAGCGGGCCCAATAACATCTCCATTCATCCTAGGCCTGAGATTTTAGCAGCCTCTCTTTAGTCATCCTTCCGAATGGTGCCACATTAGAGGCTCTTTCAGGGTCAGGGGAATGAGACCCATCACTGTTACTGTTTTTGGTATATGAATATGCCACGGGGAGCGTGCCAGGCTCTCATATATATATATATATATGTATATATAAATTTCTAATTGAGGTATCATGCATATACCTAAATAAAATGACACAAATATTAAGTAGACTAATTTTTTTGTGGGGGAGGGACTCACATCCAGTGGTGCGCTCAGGGCTTACTTCTGACTCGTAGCTCAGGAATCACTCCTAGTCAGCTCAGGGGACCATGTGCAGTGTCAGGGATGGAATCTGAGTTATTTGTGTGCAAAGCCAGTGTTCTACATACTGTACTATTTCTCCAGCCCCAATATACTGATATTTTTACTATTGTGGTTATCTATGTAGTATACTTACATAGATGAAGACAGAAATTACTTTTCTAGTTTTGAGAAAACTGTAATAGTATAGTAGCTACATGTAGCTTTGCAATTTTAATTTATAGATTATTTTATAAATCACTATATACAAAACCAGCTCAGTGCATGCTGAATTCCATGGTATGGATGTATCATAGCACTGTAGCACTGTCATCCCATTGTTCAACAATTTGCTTGACCAGGTACTAGTAATGTCTCCATTGTGAGACGTGTTGTTACTGTTTTTGGCATATCGAATATGCCACGGGGAGCTTGCCAGGCTCTGCCCTGCAGGTGGGATACTCTCGATAGCTTGCTGGGCTCTCCAAGAGGGACGAAGGAATCGAGCCCAGGTAGACCAAGTGAAAGGCAAATGCCCTACTCGCTGTGCTATAGATGTATAATAATCTATTTAATTATTTGCCAGCTGATAGACATTTAGGCGTCTTCACTTATTTTGTGATTACTAACTGTTTCAGTGACATACACATTTTTGTGCACATAGTTCCAAATTCTTCCACAGGTCTGAAGCAGCAAATGTAGGGTTTTATTGTTTGTTTGTTTTTGGGTCACACCCGGCGATGCACAGGGCTTACTCCTGGCTCATGCACTCAGGAATTACTCCTGACGGTGCTCGGGGGACCATATGGGATGCTGGGAATTGAACTTGGATTGGCCGTGTGCAAGGTATACACCCTACCCCCTGTGCTATTGCTCTAGCCCCACAAATGTAGGTTTTTACCCATATATTTAGTGTTTTCCAGGCTTAAAAAGTGGCCATAGTTATCTTTTTGGCTTCTATCAAGGACTTTGAAAGAAAGGCAGGAGGGGTTCAGTTTTTACATGCCCTTCATGGAGGCAGAGAGGCTCTGAAGTCAGTGGGTTGTCTGTCTTGGATACTCATAAATTACGTGGCCTTGGGTAGAAGCAGGAGCAGATATCATGCACAAATAGACAGCCCAGGTACCTAGACTCCTTCCACTGTTTCTCTTAGAGTTCTCAGCAGCCTGGGTGCAGCTTTCATACAATGTTTGCAGCCCACTTTTATGACCAGGAGGCTTTATTTAGTGTGGCACAGAGGGTAAGTAAGAGAAAGGGCAGGTATAAATTTCACTGACTATTCATTACATAATATAAGACCAGTTCTAAGCTGTTCTCCTTAACTGTAGAACAGAAAATGAAACATAGCACCACAAGATTAGACAGTCAGATGAAGCATGCAAAGAATATATTGAAATTTTGGCGCATAAGAAGGGTTCAAATAAATACTTTAGATAATAGCTTTGTTGAGATACAGTTCATTGCAGCACTGTTTGCAATAGCCAAAATCTGGAAACAACCCTAATGCCCTAGAACAGATGATTGGTTAAAGAAACTTTGGTACATCTACACAATGGAATACTATGCATCTGTTAGGAGAGATGAAGTCATTAAATTTGCTTATAAATGGATAGACATGGAGAGTATCATGCTAAGTGAAATGAGTCAGAAAGAGGGACAGACATAGAAGGACTGCACTCATTTGTGGAGTATAGAATAACATCACATGAGACTAACACCCAAGGACAGTAGATACAAGGGCCAGGAGGATTGCCCCATAGCTGAAAGCCTGCATCATAATCAGAGGGGAGAAGGCAGATGGAATTGAGAAGGGATCACTAAGAAAATGATGGCTGGAGGAATCAGTCGGGATGGGAGATGTGTGCCTAAAGTAGATAATGGACCAAATATGATGACCTCTCAGTGTCTGTGTTGCAAGGTATAATGCCCAAAAGTAGAGAGAGAGAGAGTATAGGGAATATTGTCTGCCATGGAGGCAGGGGGAGGGTGGGAAAGGAGGGGTGGGTATACCCAGGATATTGGTGGTGAGGAATGTGCACTGGTGGAGGGATGGGTGTTTGATCATTGTGAGATTGTAACCCAAACATAAAAGCTTGTAACTATCTCACAGTGATTAAATATTTTTTTTAAAAAAGAGTTCATATACCATAGATTTTGTCCTTTTATTGAAGGAAGGGCCCACTTAGATATTTTTAGGGTTTACTCCAGACTCGGTGCTCAGGAATCCCTTTTGGTGGTGCTCAGGGGACCATATGTGGTACCAGGTATCAAAACGGAATTGCATGAATTGAAGGCAAGTGCTTTACCCACTATACTATCTCTCTGGCCCCAAACATTATTCTTTTTAAGTATACAATTTTGTAGTTTCTAGTGTATTTACAGAGCTGTGAAATCATCACCATAATATAATTTTAGACTATTTTCATAACCACAAATAGAACCCTCCAACTCCTCCACAAATCTCAGAATCAAATCTATTTTAGTTCCTCTATATTTTATTTTTGTTTCTGGAAATGTCATATAAGTGGAATTACAAAATTACTTGTCATTTTGTTTCTGTCTTATATCACTTAGCATATTTTCAAGGTTAATCCATCCATATTGTAGCATGCAACAGTATTACCTTTATTGAAGAATATTATTCCGTTATATGAATGTACCACGCTTTGTATTTCCATTCTTCAACTGATGGTTATTTGGTCTGGTTCCAAGTTTTGACTCACAAGTCTTGTTTTGAATTTCCAGTTTTAATTTTTTGACTATATATATTATATGTGTGTACATATGCTCCATTACTGCATATACCCATGATCTATTCATATACTCTATTAAATGAATTTCATTAAGGCCAGAGAGAGCCCAGTGGGTTGGGGACATAGTTTGCATACTAGAGAGCTAAGTTCAGTAACCAGAACCATGTGGTCCCCTCAAAGGTGCCAGTAATGTCTGCAGAGAACAGAGCTGGAAATATTTCCCAGCATGAGCAGATGTAGCCCACAAAGAAACTAACAATAATAAACAAAGATGAACTTGATTCAATTCCGCCCAGACTCTTGCTATTAAGTTAAGTGAAAATTCAGCATCTATTCTGGATTTGTCCATCTTTTTTAGATTTACAAAGTCATTGATAGCTGAGTTTTAGGCACATAATATTTCACCACCAATCCAAACAACAGTGTCAATTTCCCTCCACCTGTGTTCCAAGATTCCCTTCCCAACTCAATCCCCACTCCATCCCACCTGTCAACTTGACAGGCACATTACAAAGTTCCAGTGGTTTCAGCTTAGATTGCATGTTTTCAGTGTTGTTGAGTCTGTGTTTTGGACATATGACTATATCATTTACCCATGTCACAGGTATAACTGAAGGCCCAGTGCCTGTTCACCCGTTGCTTCTAGTCCTTTTCTTCACCTCTTGATTTCTTTTCCTCTCTGTCCTTCTCTCTAATCAGTGGGGCCAAGTGTAATCTAGGCAACCCTGCTTTGCTACATTTTTCTCATAAGGCTCTATATAGGAAAGATATATGAGATCATCCTGTGTTCATACTTCTTCTTCTGGCTTACTTCAGTCAATATGATATATTCCAGTCCCCACCACATTGAAGCAAATTGCATGATTTCATTGGTCCTTGCAGATGAATAGTATTCCATTATGCATATATAGCATATTATCATAGTCTGTGCTTATTTTGTTGGACACCTAGGTTAATTCCATATCTTAGCTATTGTACTGAGTGCAACAATGGATAATGGTGTACATTTGTTCTTTTGAGAAAGTGTTTTTATGCCCTGGGGTAGATGCCCAAACGAGGATTGTGGGGTCATATGAAAGTTCAATTCTAAGTTTACTGAGAACACTCCATACTGTTTTCCACAGGGGTTGTACCACACAACATTCTACTAGCAGTGGATGAGAGATCCTTTTTCACCACATCTCTGTCAACATAGATTATTCCCACTATTTTTGATATGTGCCATTCTCACTGGTGTGAGATGGTATCTTATTGTCATCTTGATTTAAATTTCTCTAATGATACCGAGCATTTTTTCACATGCCTACTGGCAATCCACCTGTCTTTCTCTGAGAAGTGTCTATTTATTTCCTTTCCCCAATTTTGATAGGGTTTTTGAATTTTCTTTGGTCTTTTGAGGAATTGGAAAACTATATCCCACGAAGGATTCCATTAGCAATAACTGAGGTCTTGATTTCTATTATATTCTTGCTAAAACTTGTTTTTTTCCTTTAAAATATATAGTCATTATGGTGGGTGTAAAATTGAATCCTACTGTGCTTTATTTATTTATTTATTTTTATTTAAAAAAATTAAGAATCATCGTGAGATAGAGTTACAGACTTACAAATTTTCGTGATTACATTTCAATCAAACAATGTTCGAGTACCCATTCCTTCACCAGTGCCCACTCTCCACTACCAATATTCCCAGTGTCCCTACTGCCACCCCTTCCCACCCCATGCCTCTGTGGCGGACACATTCCCTTTTTCTCTCTCCTTTTGGGTGTTATGGTTTGCAAAATAAGCACTAAGCAGCCATCATGTTTGGTCCATAATCTACTTTCAACAAGCATCAAAATTTCTTACTGAGGCTAGAGTGATACAGTGCGTAGAATGCTTGACTTGCATGTGGGCAACATGGGTTCAATCCCTGGGATCCCATATGGTCCCTCAAGCAATACAAGGAGTGGTTCTTGAGTGCAGAGCCAGTAGTAACCCTTGAACAACGTCAGGTATAGTCCAAAAGCAAATAAAAATTGTTGTGGTGGCCACACCAAGCAGTGTTCAGAGATCACCAAGGCCACATCTGGGGGAGTTAGTGTGGGTCATGAGGTTGAATCCAGAGAACTGAAAATGCTACAGATGTATTTTATCCCTATCCAATGTCCTATTTTGTGCATTTTGTTGTCATATTTTTGTAGTACCAGGGATCAAACCCAGGTTCCATGCATGCAAGGTTAAGTAATTTATTGTTAAAAAACTATATCCATATCTTTTTTGTGATTTTTAAAGTGCATTAACATAGTAGCCAAATGATGTTGAACATTTTTTCATATGTTTTCAATATGGTTTAAACTACTATTATTTATTCAGCAGTTAATTTACCATTTTTACTTTGGGTAAGCCATCCTTATAATCATCAGGATTTTATTTTTAAAATACTCATCCTTTAACTTTGCCCTATATGGCTTACAATTCCCCAAAAATGGACTCTTTGGAAGTGAAGACCATGGCATACATTGTTGTACCTCCATTGCTTTACTCAGCAATGTCCACAACAAAATTTCCAGTGTAAATATTGAATAGATGTGTAATTAATTCTTGGGATAGGAATTCATTGGTGAAGTTTTAGATTAGGTGTGTTTAGATATAAGAACAATTCTATATTTTATTATAAGCTGTTTGTGGCCAGGTTTTAGTAACAGGCATATTTAACTCCAGAAGTTATTTGTTCAATAATCTTTCCTGTGCTACATTGTAATGTTTTTAAAAACTTTGACAAGTCTTGTGCTCACTTCAGCAGCACATATTCTAAAATTGAAATGATACAGAGAAGATTATCATGGCCCCTGTGCTTGGCTGATGTGAAAATTCCTGAAACATCCCATACTTTTAAATAGAAACATATCATCTGCTCATGGATTGGGAGGATTAACATCATCAAAATGTTAAAACTTCCCATAGCATTATACAAATTCAATGCAGTCCCTTTAAGGTTATCCATGACATTTTTACAGAGAAATAGGTCAAACATTTCTGAAATTCATATGGAACAATGACACCCCATCCCCAAATGGGAAGAGCAATCCTTAGGAAACAGAAGATGGGAAGCATCAATTTTCCCAACTTCAAATTGTACTGCAAAGTAGTAATTAAAACAACATGGTACTACTAGAAAAAAGGCAGAAACCCTCTTCTCAATGGGATAGAACTGACAATATAGAGACAGACCCTCCAGTATGTGATAAATAATTAATATTAAATCATCATCATCATCATTATCATTATCATCATCATCATCCCGTTGATCGTCGGATTTCTCGAGCAGTCTCAGTAATGTCTCCATTTGTCCTAGCCCTGAGATTTTAGAAGCCTCTCTTTACTTGTTCTTCCCAACGATGCCGCATTGGAGGCTCTTTCAGGGTTAGCGGAATGAGCCCCAGCATTGTTACTGGTTTTGGCATATGAATACACCATGGGGAGTTTGCGAGGCTCTCCCATGTGTGCAGGAAACTCTCGGTAGCTTGCCAGGTTCTCCCAGAGGGAGAAGTAGGCTATAAGCTTCCAGGAGCTTGGTTTTAAGTCTCTGGATGTTGGTCATTGGCAGGATTACACGGCGCCAGGGGCAGTCCCTGGGTGTGACTGCCTAGCTACTGGAAAATGGGAAATCTGAGCAGAAGAGGCCCAGTCCTAATCTGAGCAGGCTTGGAGGTCTCAGCCCCTATGCCACACACCTGGGTTCCTCTGCCAGTACCTTCATGTGTGAGGCTCGTCCGAACGTGTCGAGAGGGGCCTCAAGCATGGCTCTGGCTAGGTTCTGGAGGTCTTTGGCCGTGGGAGCTCTGCTTGGGGTGGCGAGGGAAGCTGGAGCCCACCACCTCTGAGGGGCCCCGGGGAAGACAGCCAGGCGCTCCGGTAAGAGACTCTCTGATATATTCAATAAAGGAGCAAAAAACATTAAGTCTAGCAAGGAACAAGTAGTACTGGGAAAACTGGTTGGCCACATGTGAAAAAAATGAACCCAGACCGTAGGATATCATTGGTTTGTCCTTTCTCCCTTGCCACAAAAAGTTTAGGCATATCTGGTAATAATCTCTAAACAATTCTAGACAACATTGTATGTCCTGTTCCCCTTGCCACAAGGAGCTTAGATATATCGGCCACGCCCATCAAGGTGCTCCCGAGTCACCCCCATTCTTTTGTCTATCTGTAACCACTTGTATGCTCTCTTCCCCAACCAGTTAATCAGCTTTTCCCCTAATCAGACTGTAAATTTGTAAGGTCAGACCTTTCTAGGACAATGAACTTGTATTGTAAGTTAATATTGCCTTGCTCCTCTCCTCGTGTCTTTTGAATAGTTTACTTTAAAACAATGCCCTTTTTGTATGGACAAAGAAAGACAGTTAATATGCTTTGGTAACATGGGATTTAATTGGCTTTGGATATTATTCACTCCTGAGCATCTTCTTTCTCGACTTAAGCCTCAGCTGCCCTTACTTCCTAGCACCCCCAAAAGCAGGGTCCCGACGAGGGACAGGACGGACCCAGGGCAAGCGGTGAGTTATGTGCTACCCTGGCATCGAGATTGCCCTGGTCAAAGTGCCTAATGCTTAACTATATGTTAAGAGCTTGGTCATGGACATGTCATGTCATGATCCAAAATCAACGATGAGACTAGGAACCTGCTAGGGATAGGAAAGACTAATCTGGCCTGAGCACTGTAGTCTGAGATCGAGGTGATCCCAGGAGAGCAATTCTATAAGCTTAATGCATCTCTTGCTATGTCCATACAAAATGATTAATATTATGAAGACTTGTATGTGAGTTGGACAAGGAGAGGAGAAACACATGCATGGGATTCCGCTCTTGGGTGGGTGTTCTGCTGAAAGAGAATCTGTCCTAGAAGAAGCATCCCCTGAAGGAAAGAACTTTACCCCTATTGATTGTGACCACACCTATGTGTAAGCCCCAACCCCTCATGCTTGGCGATTTGACTAGGCTGAAAGAGTGGGCTGGGGGCGAGTCCCAGTGCCAGATCTGGAGAAGCTAGATTGAGATCCAGATCCAGAGTGAGAAGGAGAATGAAGTAGCACGGGGGAGGAAGAAGCAGGAGGAGAATCAGAGGAGAATGGAGATGGGAATGGAATAAACTGCAACTGAGACCAACCAGCCTGGCTCTGTTCCTTCCTTTGCCTGCCTCATCATCGCCATCAACCTCCCCGGGATGGGGGAAGCAGCTGGAGACTTCCGAACGCGGGTGGTGGGAGAGATAGAGCGCCACTGCCCTGTGCCCGGTGCCACGTGCCCGTCCCTCCCTTTTTCTTTTGTGTGTGCTTACACACCAGACATCTTTCTGACACCGAATACAAAAGTCTTATCAAAATGGATTAAAGACTTCACTATCAGACCTCAATCCATAAGATACATAGAGGCAGATCCATCCATGACATTGAAACTAGAAGCATTTAAAAAACTGTATTTGTATTTAAATTTGTTATTAAAGCACCATGATTTACAATGTTAATCATAATTGCGTTTTAGACACACAATCTTGCTGCTCTGATCCAACCACCAGTGTCAGTTTCCCTTCGCCAATATTCGCAGGTTCACTCTTATATCCTTCCACTCTTCCAAGCCTGCTGTCTTGACAGGCACCTTTCTAAGTTTGGTTGTTAAAGTTGGGTCTCTTGGTTTCAGTGTTGACTCTGTGGTTCAGATATTTGAGTCTTTCATTCCTTAACACCACCTTTGTGCTTGACTCCCCTGACCTGGACCCGTTGTTTCTCATCTGTCTATTGTCCCTCACCCCTTCACTCTGTCTTTCCTTTTCCTCCCTATATCTGGGGACAAAACTTATCTGGGCATCCCACATTTAATCCATTGTATTTTATCATAGGGTTATTCTAAATAACACACGTAAGTGATATCCTTCTGGTTTACTTCATGATTTTTTTTCAGTTCCATCCACATTGCCACTAATTTCATGATTCCATCATTCCTTACAGTTGTGTAGTATTCCATTGTGTATATATACTATATCATCATGATACACTGACCTATCTTTGGACATTGATGTTGATTCCAAATCTTAGCTATTGTACTGAGTGCTGCAATGATTAATGGAGTGTATATATTTTTTGAATGAATGTTTTTCTGTCCTGGGGGTAGATACCCAAAAGTGAAATCTTTAGGTCATATGTGAACTCAATTCTGAGTTTAATGAGTACCCTTCATACTGTTTTGAGTAAGGGTTGGATCAGACAATATTCCCACCAGCAGTGGATGTGGAACTTCTTTCATCACTACCTCACTAAAAGATTGCTCCCAGTATTTTTGTTATGTGCCATTCTCACGGAATAAGATGATATCTCACTGTCATCTTGATTTGTATTTTCCTAATAATAACTGATGATTAGTATTTTTCATGTATCTGTTGGCTGTTCATCCACGGATGAAGTGTCTGTTCATTTCCTCTTCCCATCTTCTCTGGCACTTTTAGAATTTTGGGGGAGGGGGGTTCATTTCCGTGAGTACTTTATAGATCCTGGATCACTGTATCACTGTCATCCCGTTGCTCATCGATTTGCTCGAGTGGGCACCAGTAACGTCTCCATTGTGAGACTTGTTTTTACTGTTTTTGGCATATTGAATATGCCACAGGTAGATTGCCAGATCCTGGATATCAATGTTTAATCTTTCATATCCAATTGATTGCAAATATTTCTCCCACTCCACTCTATTTTCTCCAGTTTTCTGTCATTTGGTCTTATCCCATGATTTTTTTGGCATATACTTTTAAGTGTGATGTACTCCCATTTATTAGTTTTGATTCTGTGGTCTCTGCAATTAGCATTGTATCATTGAAGACGCCTTTGAGTTTCAGATCTTGGAGCATCCTGCCTATATTTTTACCAATGTACTTTATAGATTCAGGTATGGTCTCAAGATTTTTGATTCAGTTTGATTTGAATTTTTCTGTAAGTTTGAGATATGGATCCAATTTTAATTTTATTGCATGTATTTATCCAATTCTCCCAACAACATTTGGTCAAAGGGCTGTCTTTATTATATTTCATGTTCTCAGATTATTTATCAAAAATTAGCTGACCATACATATGGGAGTTTATCCTTGGTTATTCTATTCTGATCCACTATCAGATAGTCTTTTTTATTACAGTACCATGCTATTTTGATTACTATGACTTTATAGTATAGATTAAAGCTAGGTAGAAACTAGAAGCAACTTTAAAAAGATGAAATGTCACTGACCCAACAAGTGTAAACATAAACAAATGGAACTACATTAAATTAAGAAGCTTCTGCACCTCAACGGAAATAAAGATCAGAATACAAGGACAGTACATGGACAGGAAGAAATCATTTGCCTACAACTGATATAATTAAGGGTTAATAACCAAAATATATGAAGCACTGGCAGAACTTTGCAAGAAAAAAATATTTGGCCCCATCAAAAATTGGAAAAAGAGGTGAACAGAAACTTCCTCAAGAAGAAATTCAAATGGTCAAGAGACACATGGAAAGAAAGCTCTGTGTCACCAGTCTTCAAGGAAATTTAATTAAAAGCAACAGTAATATGCCACCTAATATGACACTGAACACTCATCATGAAAAACAAAAACAACCAGTGTTGGTGTGGATGCTGGGAAAAGGGGACCCTCTTTCACTGCTAATGTTAGAGTCCACTGGTTCAGCCTTTTTGGAAAACAATATACTTTCTTTAAAATCTAGGAATTGAGCTTCCACATGACCCAGCAATTCTGCTTCTGGGAATATACCTTAAGGACCCTAAAACACAGTGAAGAAAAGGCACCTGCACACCTATACTCATTGCAGCACTATTCACAATAGCCAAAATATGGAAACAACCCAAGTGCTTAAGAATAGACGGGTAGATAAAGAAACTATGATACCTTTACACAATCAAACACTATGTGCCATTAGAAAAAAAACGAAGTCCTGCAATTTCCTCGTACATAGACTGTCACGGAGAGTATTGTTCTGAGTGAAATGAGTTAGAAGGGCAGGGACAGATATAGAGTGATACACTTATTTGTGGGATATAAATAAACACAGTAAGATCACAATAATTGAAGACAATAATAATGAAGGTCAGGAGGACTGGTCCTTAGTAAAAATTTTGCCACAATTGCGGGAGGGCAGATAGATCAGCGAAGGAACCACTGTGTCAGTGACTGTGGGAATGATCTCTCTGGACAAGAACTGAGCGTTGAAAGGAGGTAAAGTAATATTCATGATACCCTTTCAGTAACAGATTGCAAAACTTAGTGCCTAAAAGGGAAAAAGAAGAAAAGGGTCTGCCATAGAGGCAGGTTGGGGGCCGGGGGAAACTGGGGACAATGGCGGAGGAAAGTGAACACTGATGAAGGGAGGGTGTGCAAATGTAGACTTGTAACTCAGTCATGAATAACTTTGTAACTTCGAATCATGGTCATTTAATAAATTAAAAAAAAAAAAAACCTTTGACAAGTCTCTGACAATATCTGCATCCAAATTTGTCTGGGTACAATTTTTTTTTCTGAGTATATGAAAATTTATTACTACTGTGCTTTCATCATCAAAACTTATGATCTTGGTCTTTCCTTCTTGCCTTTGTATAAGGCCAAGAGAGACACGTTGGCTACTTTGACAACCTTAAAAAGGACTCTGGGAATGTCACCAACGGCATGCCCTTTGCGGCCAAATCCAGCAACCAGAACTTCATCGTTTTCCTCAATGAAATTCAAGCAGCCATCATCGTGTACAAAGGCTGTGATTTTTTTGCCGTTCTTGATCAGCTGGACACGGACGCACTTCCTAATAGCAGAATTTGGCTGTTTAGCCTCAACACCAGCTTTCTCCAGCACGATGCCCTTGGCGTGGGTTGCGCCCCCGAACGGGTTGGCCTTCAGCGCCGTGCCCAAGTGCGCCTTCTTGTACTGCTTGTCATGCCACTTCTGATCCCGCCGGTGGCTGCGGAGCTTGCGTGCAGTACGGAGGCCGCGACACTTACCCATCCTGCTGGCAGCGCGGTCCCGAGCGAAAGGGCGAAGCTCTGTCTGGGTACAAATTTGTCCAAATTTGTCAAGCAGTGCCACTGCCAGGATGTCAGCATGTCTTTTTCTGAGAACTGCTAAGCGGTCTGGGTTACTACTGATGGCTGAGTGTCCTGCATGCCTGGGAGGCGTCTTAGCACTGCCGGCTAGAGATAATGGGTCTAAAAGTGTGTTCTGTATTTTAAGTGCGTTCAGTTCTTCGGGCAGTAAGTATGTTCAGTCTTACATGAATTATCAAAATGATCCTGGAACTTAAAAAAAAATCACGTATATGGTGAAAAGTATATGCATAGTTTATGTACAGTCTCACTGTTCCTCAGAACGTGCAACAAAACAACACTGATTGATTTCCAACTTTGATTATTTTGAGCACTTTATTCCAAAGGTAGAAATCACATTAAAAAATTGGAAGCAGGCACTATTTACTAAATATATTTTGGTTTAACTCATTTTGCCACCTGTGTGGCCATTTATTGTACGCTATAAGAAATTAAACATATTAGAAAGGCAGGGGGACTCAAGGAAAGAGCTTCAACCTTAACATCAAATAGACCTGAGTCCCGTCAACGACTGTCATTTGCTAAATGAGTGTTCTTGGGTAATATGGCAGGGTGAGCAACGTCCTTCCCACTGTGCATCCACATCATAGTCTCCAGGACCTGTGTATTTCCTGCCATAGCAAGAACGGCTTTGCAAGATAGGATTAAGGTTCCTGACCTTGAGAGTCGCCTGGGTTCTGCAGCTGGAGCCACCTAATCACTTGCATCCTTGGAAACAGAAAACTTTTCTAGCTGAGGTCAGAGTATCATAGGGAAGTGAGAGACAGAGAGACCAGAAGAGGAAGACTGAGGGCTTGGAGGCCTGAGAGGGAGTGGCCTTCCTTTTTTTGGTTTGAAAGGGTAAGGACAATGCAATAAGGAATGGGGGCAGCTTTAAGGATTCGAGAGGAACTCCTGTATCACACCCAGCAAGAAAATGGGAATCTCAAATCCCACCTCAAGGAACCAAATCTGAAGCTAGAGAGTAGTACAGTGAGGTTGCTGCTTGTCTTGCATGAAGCAGATCCGGGTTGATCCCTGGCATCCTGTATGCTCCCCCCTGCTTCTGCCAAGAGTGATCCTAAGCACAGTGCTTGAGAGCCAGATCTGGTCCCAAACTGAAAAACAATAAAAAAGAACCAAATCCTGTCAATTCCTTAAGACATTCGGAAGCCGGGGCTGGAGTGATAGCACAGCGGGTCGGGCATTTGCCTTGCACGCGGCCAACCCGTGTTCGATTCCAGCATCCTATATTGTCCTCCGAGCACCACCAGGAATGATTCCTGAGTGCAAAGCCAGGAGGAACCCCTGAGTATTGCCGGGTGTGACCCAAAAAAGCAAAAAAAAAAAGACATTTGGAAGCCAAGTATCCCCCGTGCCTCCTGCAAGGAGTGCAACCCTGCCAATATGCTGGTTTCAGTGAATGGGTCCCAATTCAACCCTGACAAACCCAGATTTTGATCTATAAAACTCTGAGATAGCAAATAGATGCAGATTTAAGTTGTTAAATTTGTGGTAGTAGGTAGAAGTAGTAGAATTTTGTTTCAGGAAATTACTAATTTTAAATTTAAAATATCACTGTCTTTGAAATTTTTATTATAGTGTACATGCTTTCCAAGACTAAGTTTTAACCAATTCCTTAATAGGACTGACTGTCTTCAAGAATTGTTTTTTTTGGGGGGAGGGGTTTTTTATGGGGGGTCACACCTGGTGATGCACAGGGGTTACTCTTGGCTTTGCACACAGGAATTACTCCTGGCGATGTTCAGGGGACCATATGGGATGCTGGGAATTGAACCTGGGTCGGCTGCGTGCAAGGCAAACGCCCTCCCTACACACTGTGCTATCATTTCAACACTGAAGAATTGTTTTAAAAATTAGAAATAACATATGTAAATTGCCTGGTGTATACTAGGTACTTAATGTATGTGGAATATGTTGAAATATCAGAATTAAAAGTGGAGAGAGAGATGTTGACAGAAAGAAAGGCTTTTAGCTAACTTGTATTACACTGAGTCACCACTGGTTGTTGATAGAAGCTCAAGGCCATCAGTCTGCTTGCTTAAAAAACAGCATTTTTACCAGAAAGAAATCATGCATGGAAGTGTTGTACAGCAGTCAATATTTAAATTAATGGGGCTGGAGCAATAACACTTGCCTTGTATGAGGCAGACCAAGGTTTGATCCCCAGCATCCCGTATGGTTCCGTGAGCACTGCCAGGAGAAATTCCTGTGTGCAAAGCCAGAAGTCACACCTGTGCATCACCAGGTGTGACCCAAAAAGGCAAAACAATACTTCACTTGTATCACTTGTATCACTTGTCTTCCAGTTGATCTTTGATTTGCTAAAACAAATATTTAAATTAACTAATAAAACCCTATAAATATGCTAGGTTACTATAGTCTTTCCCCATGACTAGTAAAAACAGCTCTGTTTTAATTTTTTTCTCTCTAGTGAAGTTAGTAGTTTTAGGAGAAAAATCCGTTCCTGGAGAACTTTACTGACTTGAATTTATCCATCTAGTAGACTGAAAAAAAAGAAAACAATTCCTAGGAATGAATACTAGATCCCCCCAAGAATTATTAAAGATCAGTCTCAAGAGCAGCAGTGAAAGATCTTAAGCCTCTTTATGATACAATGCTACATGGACTTCAAATTTTTCTCAGTGTATCATGGAAATTAGAAAATTGTTGCAATGTATGGTAGCCCTTCTCTTCCTTCCCTGCTTGCCTATGGACGCAGCTTGGTCATCCCTTAGTCATTTCTCTTGCCGGAATATGAAACCTTCAACTCTTGATGGCTATATTAATGATTCATTTCTTGCTCATGTTACATGCTGGTGGGTCTAGGTCTGCTCTTGATTATGAGTTGACTTCATTCATTTTTCTCATTTCTCATACTAAAGAAGCGTTTAGGGACTGGAGCGATAGTACAGCAGGTAGGGCATTTGCCTTGCACGCGACCGACCTGGGTTTGATCCCCAGCATCCCATATGGTCCCCTGAGCACTACCAGGAGTAATTCCTGAGTGCAGAGCCAGGAGGAACCCCTGTGCATCGCTGGGTGTAACCTAAAAGGAAAAAAATGAAGCAGTCATTATTTAGGATATGATGCATCTATGGGCAGGGGAAATGTACAAAATCCTAGCTGAACCATGTAATTTAGCTTCAGGTGTGATGTGTCCACTCAGAACCCATTATCTAAGTACAGTACAATAGTGGTAGGTAAGACCCTTATGAAGCACTAAATATCACATAGCATGCTGAGTGCAGGTGTGTAATCCTTTTAAATGGGCAAATCTTTAGGTGTCATGTATCAGTCATACCTTGTCCTCAGTCCTCCTGCATCAAGGTTTCTTCCTTGCTGTTCTACTCAACGTAACTGTTCTTTGTGTATGATTCCTAGGTTTCCTGTTTTTTAAAAATATTTTATTTATTTATTTATTATTAGTGAATCACCTCACCATCACCGTGAGGTACAGTTACAGATTTACATATTTTCGTGCTTGTGTTTCAGCTATACAATGCTCGAGTACCCATCCCTCCATCAGTATCCATTCTCCAGTATCCCTCCTAGCCCCCCACTCCATCCCCCACCCCACCCCGCCTCTGTGGCAGAGCATTCCCTTTTGTTTTCTCTCTCCTTTTGGGTGTTGTGGTTTGCAATAGAGGTACTGGGTGGCCATCGAGTTCAATCTATAATCTACTTTCAATACGCATCTCCCATGCCGAGCCAGTCCTCCAACCACACTTTACTTGGTTCTCCCTTCTCTATGTGAACTGCCTTTTCCCCCAGCACGTGAGGTCGGTTTCCAAGCCGTGGAGCAAACCTTCTGGTACTTGTCCCTAGTATTCTTGGGTATAAGTCTCCTATTCTGTTATTACCGTGAGCTACAGTTACACAACTTTCATGTTTGAGTTTAAGTCATACACTGATTGAACACCCATCCCTCCACCAGTGTACATTTTCCACCACCAATGTCCCCAATATCCCTCCCAGTCCCCATCCCATGCCTCCCTCTGTGTCTATGGCAGACAATTTCCCTCTTATTCTAGGATTCCTGTTTTGGCTGCGGGAGATGTGACCTTGTCCTTATACTTTAGAGTTTCTCTCCTTAGATAGGGTATTCCCTTTTCTTAATGGCACACAGAGAAAAATGCAAATTGTTTCAAAAGTTTAGGGACTTATTAGGGAGTAAGAGTAAGAAGGACATCTACTTGGATTTAGTTGTAGCAAGTAGGCTCCCCAGTAGTTCTAAGGGGACTAGGATTCACCTGACTGGTGTGGGCAGGATGGCTCAGTGCTCCCTAGCTATCCTGGCAGCCATCAGGGCCACCCAGCAGTGCTGTGTGTGGAGGGTGGGGAGTGAGAGTGAGTGAATGGCTCTGGAGCCATACATAGTGGGTGTTCAGAGGGCCCTGTGATTTCAAGGATTGAGCTCAGGTCTCCATGTGCCAGGCATGTACTCTCTGCACTCTAGCCCTATCTCTCTGAGTGAGTACCTCCAGTTTTTTTTTGGTGGGGGGTGGTGAAGTTGATGGAGATTATTCTCACGGGTGTCTAGAATTCAGGCTACTCGGGCACAAATTGTCTTGTTCTGGATGCAGGTAGGCCTCATTTGGATCAATTCACAGAGAGGCTGACATTGAAATTCAAAACTTTCAAAGAGAAAGCTATGATTCTCGCTTTTCATTGGAAAGCATTTTATGCTAAAAATACTCATCACGAGCAGCCTTGTTTATAATTGATGGAGAAGAGACAGGGTTATCTCACCAAATGGGCACTTAGGAAAGTAACAAGAACATATATTCCTACAGTATTTTCCTGGACATGATGCAAAACTAATTCTAGCTTTTTCTATCACTGGTTCTAATTAGAAAATAAAGGCTGGCTGATTAAGGAACATGGACCTGGAGAGATTTTTGTTTGTCAAATTCTATGCTGAATCTCTGTGTAAAAGTCAGTTTCTGACCATGTAAAGTCATCAGAGATCAACTGTACACTCCTATATTGACATGAATGACCAGCATGAGTCTTCTCTGTCCACTATTTTTGGACATTAGATTACTCCTCAGGAATTTTTTTCACTGTTGTGTAAAACAAAAATATTAACTTAGTTTTTCTTTTTGAAAAAAATGTCTCCTTACCCTTATCCACTATTGGCAATGTCATTGGTTCAGACTTAAAGGAAAACAATACAGAGATCGCTCCAAAAATAGGAATAGAACTCCCATACGACCCAGCGATGGCACTTCTTGGCATCTGTTTCCCTAACAAAAAAACATTAATTTGAAAGAATCTATACACACATATGTTCAGCACAGTACTTAAGCCAAGATATGGAAACAATCCAAATACCGAACTATGGATGAAGGGATCAAGACATTGTGGCATATATGAACAATAAAATACTGTGCAGCTCTAAGAAAGAACAAAATAATGCAATTTACGCAGACTTGGATGGAATGAGAGGATATCATGTTGAGTGATTTCAGTCAGAAGAAAAATGATTTCTCTCAGATATAGCCCTTCAAGATACACAGCAAGCTAGCAACTATGGGTAATAACAAGAGAATTGATCCTCAGAACAGAGGTTGTGTGGGTTGGGTAGCTTCAAGAGAATTGATACTGTTGGGGGAGGGAGGTGGGTACACTGGTGATGGCTGTGTGTTTGAAATATGTACATGAAAAACCATCATTAACAAAATTGTAAATCACAGAAACTTCATCGATCAAAACCATTTTTTAAAAAATATAGTCTTTTTTGGAGTATTTTAGAAAATCCCTTGAAAGGTAGTTCTAAATCGACAAATTTTGCTAAGTCCTTTGAGTATATATCTTGGTTTTTCTCAATAGTTTTTGACAACATATTCTTAGTGCATGTAAAAGTTACAATATATGAAATGAATATGCATGAAATTATTCATCTCCCTAAGAATTTGAAAAATTCTATGCTGAATCTGACCTAAATCTTTTTTTTACTTTTTTTTTATTAGTTTATTTTTAATTAGAGAGTCATCGTGAGGGTACAGTTACAGATCCATACATCTTTGTGCTCATGTTTCCCCCATACAAAGTTCGATAACCCATCCCTTCACCAGTGCCCATTCTCCACCACCAGTAAACCCAGCATCCCTCCCCCCTCCCCAGTCCCGTCTCCCCCCACCCCACCCTGCCACTGTGGCAGAATATTCCCTTTTGTTCTCTCTCTCTGATTATGAATCTGACCTAAATCTTTGATCAAGGATGGTGAACCTAATCTTTGATCAAGTGATATCATTACTGCTACTAGAAGCCATTGTTAGTTAATTCTCACACTTTTCATTAGTAAGGTGGTTAAGAACCTACTAATTAAGAAAATCTATTGTGCGAGTGTAGGCGGGTGCACACTCAATGGTGCTCAAGATTTATTTCTCTCTGTGATCAGGGTTTACTCCTGCTGGTGCTCAGGGAACCATATGTGATATAGGGCTTAACCTGGGATTGGCCATATGCAAAACAAGTGCTTTAACCCCTGTGTTGTCTCTCTGACCTAAGAGAATGATTTGAAACAGTGTTTTGCCATTTTCTGTGATTTTAAAAATAAAAACATACAACTCGAGGCCAGAAAGATGGCTCAATATGATCAATGTATTCTTGGAATGATTCCTGGCACCAGATGATCCCCAAGCACCAAACTTAGAGTAATCCCCGAGTACCATAAGTTTAGCTCAATCACCTAAATATAAAATGATAAAGTCAACTACAACTCAGAGTCTTCATTTTCTTCTAAATACCTGCCATTCTGCTTCTGAAAACGACCAGTTTAAAGGTTTGGGGGCTGGGGCAAAGAGGGAAAAAGAGGGAGACAATAACGTCCTGTAATTCTGGAATTCTGTGATTATTGTTCACCATTTTATTTTATTTAAAAATTAATTAATGAGTGAATTAATTAATTTTGGCTTTATGGGTCATACCTGGGGCAGTGCTCAGGTATTACTCCTGGCTTTGCACTCAGGAATTACTCCTGGCACTGCTGGGGGACCATGTGTGATACTGGGGATTGAACCTGGATTGGCTGTATGCAAGGCAAACACCCTCCATTATGTCCTATTACTTCATTCCCTCTTCACCAGTTTAGATTTACTCTATCTATATTACAGTGGGTTTTTTGGGGGGAGGGTATAACACAAGGCAGTGCATAGGATCTCTATCTCTGTTATATATTATAAAGCTATATACTTTTTCAATTCTTATTCTTCCATACAAGCCTAAAACTCAATCATGAATAACTCTAACTTTCTAATTTATGGTTATTCAATAAAAGAGGCTGGTGTTAATTTTACTGATTCTCTTATTTCTTCACATAAGCTATAAAATCCCTCCAAGCACGCGTTCTTTCATCTGTGGCTAAGTCTAGTGTAGAAAGCCTTCGCTAGGATGTAGCATAAGCACCAACTGAAAACAGGTACTGGACCTATTATCACTCTGTAAGAGTGTTAAAATCCTAATGTATTGTTAAGTCTACTTTCCCACATTCTGTGGCAGTATTCAATTACATCTTTATCTAAGAACCATGGTGGAGGTCGGCTGATGAGGTAGTTATCTCCACTACCTCAAAAACCCAGCCACCGCCATGTTCCAGGCCACTTTCCAGACACTTGGGCTGAGCCTCACCCATGAGTGAAGCCTCACAGAACCAGGTAAAGCAGAATTTTGTGACCCTGGACTCCAGGCTCAATGGGACTCAGAAACAGAGATCCTCTGCTTCCCTCCCCCAATCTCTGGTGCCCAAGGGATCACACCCAGATGACCCACCCTACTGGTGCCAGATAAATACCTCATTGGCCAACCTCCACTACCTCCAATACCTAGCCACTGCCACACTCCAGGGTGCTTTCTGGACTGTGCGGCCACTTTGTGGCTGCGCGACATATCATAACACACGTAATACCCAGTTTCCATAATTACCGCACCATATTTGATGGGGTTCACATATGGTGTGAACCATGGGAACATCTTTAAGGGCGATTAGAGGCCTCCCTAAAATCCTCTATCCCCATCGGAGAGCCCATCAAGCTACCAAGAGTATCCTGCCTGCACGGCAGAGTCTGGCAGGCTACCCATGGCATATTAGATATGCTCAAAACAGTAACAACAATGTGCTTCATTCCCCTGACACTGAAAGAGCCCCCAATATGGCAGCATTAAGAAGAATGAACAAGGAGAGGCTGATAATATCTCAGGGACGAACTTGACTGCCAAAATGAAGAAGGACTAAAATAACTGTCTGTACTTTCAACGCATGTGTGCTGGCATTGGAAGTATCTATTGAGGACCTGATGGTGCAAGTGCAGAAGATCAAGTACGACATCATTGATCTGACTGAGATGAGAATGCATCAATCGCATCACATCATTTTTGACACTGTAGAATAACTGTTCCTCAGAACATGCAACAATAGAGGCATCGGTGGTGTCAGTGTCCTTGTCAACACAAACTTGGCCATGAGCATTGATTCATTCAAATGCCTAACAACACAAATCAGATGATTACACTTGAATTGATGTGGTTCACTGCCAGCAGTTTCTATCTTTGTCATCTATGCACCAACATCCAACTACGTACGATGAAGAAGAAATTGAGGAGTTCTACATGGAGCTGGAGAAATTCTATAAAGAAGACCACATCTTCTACAAGATACCATTTCACCGAAACTCTTCAATACCATCCTCGAGAACATCGTGGGACGACTGGAATGGGAAGGAATGGAGTGAAGACAGTCGGTGGGCAGCTATACCACCTCCACTTCACTGATGACATTGTTCTAATAACACCAAACAT
This sequence comes from Sorex araneus, assembly GCF_027595985.1. NCBI lineage: Eukaryota > Metazoa > Chordata > Mammalia > Eulipotyphla > Soricidae > Sorex > Sorex araneus. Next base: position 64,801,475 of record NC_073313.1, read on the forward strand.
TAGCCAAGTGGCACAAATGCTGGCTGACTTCAACTTCGAGTTTGGAACGGTCAGACTGCAGCTGAATCTCACCAAGACAATGTTCATGAGAAACGAACTAGCCCATGACATTCCATTTGCTCTCAATGGAACAAACATCTCTGAATGCAGCTGCTATGTTTACCTGGGTCAAGAACTCAGCATGAGAAATGACTTGGCACCAGAACTGTGCAGAAGGAAAAGAACAGTGTGGAACACTTTCAAGAACATTGAAGAAATTAAGAGGATGA